>NC_085131.1:13297166-13934833 GCF_030269925.1 Bombyx mori | reverse complement strand
GCTAGTTGAATTTCTGAAAGATAAATTGAATTTATCCATGAAAAACAGTCCTCAAACGTCAACAACAAGATCTGGCACTACAATTGATGGAGTTTTTACTCGGTCACTAAATTTCGTGGAATGTAAACCATATATTTCATATTTCAGTTACCATAAGCCATTAATTACAAAAATATATAATGACAATGACAATGATAGTAATAATTCTATTACAATTAATGAAATGCTGTAATAATCTTAGTAGCAAAAAGGTAAAGTGAAATAATTGTATTATTTGTATTCATGTCTATGATAATAAAATCCTTTTGTTTAAACTTTATCTAATTTAACTTTATTTAACCAATTTCTAGAAAGTTGCATGTAGATCATTTTTCGAAAAATAAGGCCATAAACAAGTTTCACTTCTTACGTGTGTACACTAGTACACGCACACATTTTTTTTTTTTATTGCTGTTATGGGTGTATGAGTTCACAGCCTACGTAAATGCGCCACCCACCTTGAGAAATAAGTTCTAAGATCTCAAGTTTAGTTACAACGGCTGCCAAACCCTTCAAACCGAAACGCATTACTGCTTCACGGCAGAAATAGACAGAGTGGTGGTACCTACCCGCGTGGACTTACAAGAGGTCCTACCACCAGTAAGAAATGACTTATCAGATATATAGGGACAATTGAGTTATATTCCCTTCCCATTCATATATTACAAATGTAAATAGCAATACGTACCGATTATAGTACATATAGTACATAAAAACAAACTAGTATCCAAGTTCCGGTTTATAATTGATGAGAGAATGTTAAGTAGTTAATTCTTGTTTTCATGTTCTTTTCAATTATTTTTTTGTCGTACTGTTAACATTGAAATTTAACATATTTTTTCGCTGTTTGTAAAATTGCTGTAACATGTCATAGTGTGTTATAAGAGATTGCTGTACATGCCTGTAACTGGCTTACATACCAGTACTCAATTTTATACATGTTAATTTTAAGCTTCAATGTTTTGTGTGTATTGCTGTCGGTGTGTCTAAATAAATAAATAAATAGTAGCAGTGTCATTTAGATATTTTTTTTATTGCTTAGATGGGTAAACGAGCTCACAGCCCACCTGGTGTTAAGTGGTTACTGGAGCCCATGGACATCTACAACGTAAATGCGCCACCCACCTTGTGATATAAGTTCTAAGATCTCAGTATAGTTACAACGGCTGCCCCACCGTTCAAACCGAAACACATTATTGCTTCACGGCAGAAATAGACAGAGTGGTGGTACCTACTCGCGCGGACTTACAAGAGGTCCTACCACCAGTAATTACGTAAATTATAATTAGATTCGTTTTCCAGGCTATACAAGACTAAACTACCGTATGAACCGTACTACCGTATTTCTGATATAAAGTTTTTCAGTTCTGCGGGTAAAGGGATTGCTCTAGGACCCGTATCGGAGCTTCTATGAGGAGACAAGATGAATCGATTACCAATTTATTAGTTTGTACTGTTACTACGACTTGGTGAGCGTCGTCGAGATACTATTTATTACTTTAGAAACACTATAAACGTTAATACTTAATAATAATTATGGTAAATTCAAGTTGTTCTTCAGTGATCAATTTATTTTAACGTCTCAGCATGTATTCGTTTTTATTGTGTACATCTATATAATATCTATTTATTAATACGTGAAGCAAAAATTTTGTACTCCTTTTTGCGAAAATTGCGCTGACGGAGAAGTATGATATTTCCCACACTTACAGAGAATATAGAGAAGGAGTCCAGAATGTTAATATATTTTTTAAATTATACATAAAAAACACTTTAAATCATTAAAAAAAACATACACACACTACTATCTATTTGACACACACACACGCATATATACATGTATATTTTGTTTATTGTCAAACTTTTATTGTTTAAAGTCTGTGGTGAAATTGAGAATAGATTAATATGTATTGTTTGTCTTTAATATTATTTGTCTACAGTGTAGTCTTGGCGAAATCTGTGAATAAAGAAGTATAAAGTCTTTGACAACAGAACCATAACAATGTTCAAATTTATAATTTAAATTAATTATAGTCGAATTTCGTCTACTGCGGGAACACTAGTATTATTAAATTATATATGTGAAATCGTATTCGTTAAAGCCGTTTGTGTATAATATTTTATGCAATGATTTGTTTTAACAACAAGCCGCGTGTTGTTTTTATGTCATTTTTTCGCGCTCTTTTTTTTTTGAAAACGCGTCGAGTGTGTCCCCTGGTGAATTTGAAATTCAAATATGTAGAATTTGTTAAATAGGGTCGTCTTAACCGGCGTTCAGTGTATCCAGCTCAATATATTTTAGAATACCTTTTTTTTCTCTTTTAAACCGAGTTTGTCGGCTTTTTGGGGAGTATTGAAATTTGTTTGATATTGCATTTTTTATTTTTGGTACTCAATCGCTAGGCATCATCACATGGAGTGAGACTGTAAATGGGAAAATAAATATCAAAGTCGTTTTATAAAAAACTATATAGAAAAGTCACATGTGGTCGCGTTCCTCAGCAGTGAGGGAACGATGAAGAAGAGAAATCCTCATAACCTTACTACTGATTCGGAAAGCGGTTTTACTACGGAAAATAATCGGAAATAAGTTCAAGACTTGCCTATAAAATTTTGAATTATTAAACCGCTCACCACTCCGATCTAAGCGGCAAATTCCCGAGTCTCGCACATTGATTCGGAAATGGCAGGCGATGGGTGGGGCAAAGCCATATGCAAATTACACCACGTCCGAGTCCCAGGACGACGGACCCTAGGTCCTCTGAGGTAGCAGGCTCCACAAGAACTACCTAGACTTTGCTCCTTATATCATAAATTGAGCCTAAACACACACATCCCTAGCAGTCATCTAACGCCAACTATCAAGAATAGAAACGAAACAAAATCAAAACACTGTATATAAATTCACTGATTCATACAATCACACATTAGTTTCATACGCGTGTGCAATATAATCTCTTCCCATTTATGTTATTAAGCCGCTGAATTATTAATTTACTTGATTTGTTTATTTTTGAAGTGAAAACTTCTTTAGAATCGTTGTGATTTGAAACTGGATGCAACGGAAAAAACGACAGGTAAGAGACACAAATACAAAAATGTGTAGGATGAAGCCAGCAAAGAATGAGACAGAAATATACATACTATTTAATACAGCGCCATCTGTGAGATTTTTTAATACTAGCGTGTGTATGAAAGCTCTTGTAGTGAATTTTAATTGAAGATTATACGTGAAATTAAAATATCAATTCACAGAGGGCGCTACCTTACAATTATTTACTAATGACAAAATTTTACATATACTTAAGACGTTTAGGATAATTCTATTTTAATTTTGGAAGGTTTCACTTCTACCACGTGTGAATTGCACACATTTTGTTTTTTTTAATTTTCACAAAATTTAATTAAAATTGATTAATTACTTCGATAGATGAAATTAAAATGTTGACTGTGAAGCATGGTTTTGGTTATTATTTGTAGTTTTGCGTTCGTGAAGGGATATCAAAGCGAAGCAGCTACTCTTGAGTTTTTAGGTCTCCCTTGCAGGCGCTCGGGTATCTGTTAGCAAGTCCCGCCCCTTCTGGCTGAGCCCTTGCTCGCCCACCTGTCCTTGTGAAACTGGAAAGGCCTCAGGGCCACCAGTAAACTCTCAGTCATAAAAAAGGGATATCAAATAAGTACATTAAAGTACTTAATAGTAGATTTTTTGCGGCGCGGGATACTCATTATACTGTTATCTCGTTTGAAATAAAAATTGAAATGGTTCAGAGTAAAGTCCTTTTTTGTAAAAGCGTTAAGAGATAGTGTCAGAATTTCTTGCATGTCACGTCCACGCCGGATCTTCTCGCGGGACAGATGTACTAGGTACAGTTGAGAAATAATATAGTCGGTTAAGTCGGTATGATAGTAATTTCAAAATATTTTTTATTGGAACGAAGTTTTTTATGGGACGATGCGGAGGGGTACCCTAACCGGGAAAAAACGTCCGTAACGTAAGATTTTTATTATTTAAGTATAGTCTTAGTATGATGGCTATACAGTGTCTAATGTATAGTCTACGTGATGACGGTTATTATTATTATTCATATAAATAGCTGTTTCTTTGTATATTATTATTATTATATATTTTTTATAAATCATTGTGAATAAAATAAAGTTGATAACTTTGTAAAGTAGTTTTTTATTTTTTTTTATCAATAAAAAAATCATAATAAAAAATGTATACCCGAATAATTATTTTCTTTATACCTCGAATAGAACTTGAAATTAATATTTTTATAATAAGGAACTTCTTTCCTATCCCGTGTCCCACGACACCACACATCTTTTTTTTTTATTCCTTAGGTGGGTGGACGGTGGATTTAATCTTGCGTCCATATTATTAATTGTATAATTATCACAATTTTTAAGAGGTGCTTTTATTTTATATACCTGTTTTTTTTTGCTTAGATGGGTTGACGAGCTCACAGCCCATCTGATGTTATGTAGTTACTGGAGCCTATATACATCTACAACGTAAATGCGCAACCCACCTTGAGATATAAGTTCTAAGGTCTCAGTATAGTCACAACGGCTGCCCCACCCTTCAAACCGAAACGCATTAATGTTTCACGGCAGAAGTAGGCGGGGCGGTGGTACCTACCCGTGCAGACTCACAAGAGGTCCTACCACCAGTAATTACGCAAATTATAATTTTGCAGGTTTTTGATTTTTATTACATGATGTTATTCCTTCACGGTGGAAGTCAATTGTGAACATTTATCAAGTACGTATTTCATTACAAAAATTGGTACCCGCCTGCGGGATTCGAACACCGGTGCATCGCTAGATACGAATGCAACGGACGTCTTATCCTTTAGGCCACGACGACTTATACTGTTGACCAAGGACAGGATTGTCGCTATTCGTATCTAAATTATCAAAAATTATTGTGAAAACGAGAGCCCTAAAGTTGTCCTGCCAAGTTTATGAGCTACAGTAGCCCAAATTGTTTTTATCTGACTCCTGCCCGATTCAACCACTAAGCCGTCCCACGATTTCGAAGTCTGCGGCTTGGCTAAGACGGCTTGCCTTCAAAGAGAACTATGCCGGAGCTTAAATTCTAAGGCAGCTGTGCTATTTTTTCTGACTTCGCTGCTCGAACGGTTTCGATGATAAAGTTATAATGTTACGCGCTGAGGGTTCGGGATAAATAAAAATTTGACCAAAGTACAACTAAAAGCTGTATTCAACACTTAAAACACTTAAACACGTCACAAACACTTTAAAACACTCAACAAACACTTTAGAATTCTCAATTCGCTTGTTCCGCTTCGCTTCAGGTGATCCGTTCGCTGTTTCGCTTCGAGTAGTTCCGATTACTGACTGACTGCGTGCCATCTCTGCAACGCTTTTATAGCCGATACCACATCCCTAGAATCATCGAGAATATTCCACACATCTCTAGTCGTAGTTCCCGCTATCTGACAATAGATGGCGTTATTCTTACCGGCGTAACAATAGTTTTATTTTCTATAAATTAAGCTTGCAGTTCAACAGAATAGGTGTTTCGCTTGGCGATAGATAAAGACAGCTTTTATGTATTAACGGTCACCTCTATTAGTTGAGCAGCACTTTAAGAAACCATTTCTTCTTAAATAGAAGAGTTTGCTTGCGTCATCATGTTTATTAATTTCACGAAGCATTTATGCGTTCCTATTAAAAGGGTAAGAATGCTTTTTTCACAACACATAATATCCTAAATTGTAAGTTTTTTTTATTGCCTTTGTAGGCAGACGAGCATACGGCCCACCTGATGGTAAGTGGTCACCGTCACTCATGGAGGTCAATAATACCAGGAGCAGAGCCAAGCCGCTGCCTACCATTAATTACTCTCCGCAAGCCTCGTTTGAAGAAGGACATGTCATAGCGCTCGGAAAATACCGTGGAGTGGAGTTCATTCCAAAGCCGGATGGTACGTGGTAAAAAAGATCTTTGGAAACGCACTGTCGATGAACGCAGCGGTTCCAGATAATATGGATGAACTCTGCTCCGATGGCGGGTGGTGCGATGATAAAAAGGTCGTTGATGAAAAAAAGTTTGTCTGTTGGTCTATTTTATATGGTGCCTCTACTTTTTTGTTTAGAATTGATATTCTGAAATTGATTGCCACTACATTTATTTTGTTACGAGCACGATTTTGACGTTCTTTGGGAGGCTGCGGCAAATCAGACAGATGAGAGACGTGTGGGTAACACGATACGTGGGCACCTTTTATAACGGCTCCGTTAAATATTTCTAAGCCCGCACGTGATCTCAAACGCCATAACCCCCATACTGCTGTCTAGTACAGGATGTAGCGGTAGGTGTCATAGAGCAAAAGACATATGACAGATGTCTGAATCGCGCTATCAACATTTTCAAACTGTTTCGGCCCACCGAGCAATTTCACCACCTTAGTGAAAGATCTTTCCTTTGTCGATTCCTCCAAAAGGACATAATTAATGTCACGATTACATTAAAATAGTAAGTAACTTTCAAATAATGGGAACAGGCCTAACATTGTAGTCAATTCGCTTGTAGCAGTACTCGGGTCTCGTATGTACATAAAAATAATTATACAAATAAACATTCTTTCAATGGTCTCTATGGTAGCTAGAAGTTTGTCTCGTGTTATAGTTCTTTAAGGGTCCGGAAGAAAACACCGGGCTACGCGTTGGTGGTGTGGTACTGGGAGCATGCTGGAGTTGAACCGACTAAAATACACTGTTGCTCTACTATCCGTTCTACCATCTTTGATATTACAATAACTCCGTATTATTACGCCGATAAGAGCAACGACATCTATCGCAGAATAGCAGAAACGTATATCAAAGGAACTAGTAAAATGGAGAACGTTCGAGAAGTACAACGCCATCTATTGATAGCGGAAACACACATCGAAGCTATTCGACTTGCCCAGAATGTTCTCGATTAATCTAGGGATGTCGTATTGACTATAAAAGCGTTGCAGAGATGTCACTAAGTCAGTTAGTAATCGGATCTACTCGAAGCGAACAAGGAAACAGCGGAGGAATCACCTGGGGCGAAGCGGAGGAAGTGATTTAAGAATTTTAAAGTGAACGTTCAGTGTTCTAAGTGTTAATACAGTTTTAATTTGTACTATGGCAAATTTTTTTATTTATCCCGAACACCAGCGCCTAGCTCTATATAACTCGAGTATGCATGAAGTACGAAAAAAAACCAACAAAACAAATAAAATGAAACTTGGACCGTGGCATGGTTTTAGTCAACGCTCTAACCAATGGATCAAAGGACATTAACAAAAGCGAGGTATGCGGAACTCTAAAAATATACAGCTAGTATGTAGTAGTACGCTTTTGTAAATCGTCCTATCAATTTATATTTATAAGCAAAATCACCTCTCAACTTCCAGTGTTAATGCGAGGTAAAATCCTTTCCAAAATTTAAATACATATTTATAATAAATAGTACGAGAGCTGGAATATAAAATTTTAATCACATCAATAATTTTTTTCACTTAACTTTGTATTTAATTCTTAAAAACATGGCCTTGAATCGGTCTAAGTGTATCCTAAGCGAAAACGATTTTTATTTGTAATATAATAAATTGTTTTCCGAGCTAACATATCAGAAATACTAACTTACGCTCCACATTCAGCGTTCCAAAGCAAAATATTCTCCTATGTTACGAATACCGAACCAGGAAACCTTGAATCCCTAATCTGCTTTGCACATATACCGTCTTCAACTGGGAATTGAACCTAGACATCTCGGCTGTAAAATAGGTTGTCGGCTGTAAAATTAGTTTTCCAAAAACCAGATACAGTGTATACATAAACCAGTATTTTATGTCCGTATGTTAAAAGGCCATACCATATTGTGTGGAGACAATCTGAAATTAGTGTGTTTAAGTACAGAATAGTTGAATATAAATATTTTATGTAGTTTTTTTTTAAAACTAGACTTTGGTTCGTAGACTCTTAGACTATAACATACGTACAATCACGTAACACACTTCATAATAATCTTTCTTTATCTGTCACTCGCGCTCCGTTTAACGTCAATAAAAGAATGAAGCTACTTTGGGCTGAAGCTGTAAATCTCCGCAATGAGTCAAATTTAGAATTTACGATTTTCAATAATTTGTATCGTACGATTATCGTGTCGAAAATGTAGTAGTAGTAGAATACTAATAAAGTGGATGGTATTTTATAATACTAATGAATTTAATTTGATTGCTGAAGCGTTTTAAACTAAAAAATCATTTTTAAAATAAATTTAGAAAACTTTGAAAGATAATGTAATTTCTTTAGTCATTATAGTAGTTTTCTTTATTTATTTATTCTGTAGTTTTATTATATTTTGAACTAAAATACAGTTTATTATTCTACCAACAAACCACGTTAGAATTAATCAGTCTGGATTACTCTTTTACTGGCCGTAGGACATCTTGTGAGTCCGCGCGGGTAGGTACCACCACCCTGCCTATTTCTGCCGTGAAGCAGTAATGCGTTTCGGTTTGAAGGGTGGGACAGCCGTCGTAACTATACTGAGACCTTAGAACTTATATCTCAAGGTCGGTGGCGCATTTACGTTGTAGATGTCTATGGGCTCCAGTAACCACTTAACATCAGGTGGGCTTTGAGCTGGACCACCCATCTAAGCAATAAAAGAAATTCGTATATATAGCTTTTGAATACATTTTCAATCTAAATGTCATTAAAAGGCTTATTTAAAGTTAATAAAATATGCCCTCTCTACCATGCTACTTGTCGACTGCAACGTAAATCTGTTGCGTAAATCATACTTAAATTTTTAATAAGTAAACAAAACTGGAAGATAATAATAACAAATTAGGGAAGTATTGTTACGTCTTATCGTATCGTAAGCTATAAATGCACTCGAACGTTTGCTGACTCGACTCTCAGGCGCGTGTGCTTTACGACGGGCCCGCAAAATATCGCGTTTATTTGAATCGTAACGTTATCATCAAGCCCTATTGTGTGCTTTATAAGTTATTCTTTTGATAAGGTAACGTAAATTAAAAATTTTCTTTGTGAGTTCTTCTGGTTAATGAGATTTTGAAACTTGCAGTTGAATGTATATTGTACAACGCGGTAAACATTATTATACTTTGTAACCTTAAGGTAATCTGAAAATAATAGACAGTTCAAGACCAGTCATGAAAACTTAGTTTTAGGTTTAATTGATTGTTTAAGTGTGCACTTACTTAAAAGTGTAGTCACGGGTGGTTATAAATGTAATAGTCACTTAGCCTGATGAAACTGGAAGGGCCTTTAGGCTACTAGTAATTTTTTTAATGCTTAGGTAGGTGGACTAGCTCACGGTCACCTGATATTAAGTGGTTACCGAAGCGCATAGACATCTACAACGTAACTGCCACCAACCACCTTGAGATATGAGTTCTAAGGTCTCAGTATAGTTACAACGGCTGCCCCACCCTTAAAACCGAAACGCATTAGGCAGGGCGGCGATACCTACCCGCGCGGACTCACAAGAGGTCCTACCTCCAGTAAAAATCCAGTAAGTAATAACAGTAATCCTTCAATCATAAAAAAAAACTGTAATAGTGTTTTCCTACTTTAAGTAAATTGTTCAAGATTATAACATTGATTGTATATTATTTATAGCTGGATACTGATTTGTATATTTACACGGAAGGTGTCAGCATCCCATCTATTTCAGCAGCTAAGAAATCACTGGGGTTAAGGGTGAAACATACATTACCATTAAGGTTTCAACCTTCTTTATTCAGATCGATCGCGGAACTTGCGTATGTGTGAATATGATCGTTCTTTAAAAGCACAAAATTCATAAGTAAAGGGACTGCCAGAGTTTTTAAAGATATTAAGTCTTTGTACCGTTTTGATCTTGAACACTAACAATACAATTGTAAATGTATGTATGTGTGTGTATGTGTACATATATCTATATATATTTCACTGGTTTGGTACACCGCGCATAGTTCGTTTCCAAATGATTCTTGTCCACCTTATGGTTGTCTGGAAGAGATCGCTGTTAGCGATAAGACCGTCAATTGTACTTTTTTGTATTTAATGTATCGCACCGTTTATTTGTTTTTTTTGTGTACATTAAAGAATACTCTCTCTCTCTCTCTCTCTCTACAATTGCGAGTCACACACATGTACCACAAAGTGGAAACCAACCAAAGGGACCGCGACCACATCATCATATAGTCGAAACCATAGCACCGAATTACAAGGCACATTTGACTATTGCATTAACTACCGGATTCGCTGTTTTGTTCCGTGGTTATTTTCAATTCATATTTATGATGTCCATTATTTGGCGGTCTCTACCATTGTTAAATGTTTTGCGGTTGATAATGTAATCGTGTTTTAATCGAGTTTACTGGTCGCGGCGCGTACTAAGAGTTCGCACTGATTCGTGATAATATCATGCCTACCATTTAATCTTTATAGGTAAGACTAAAAGAGAACTAAAACTCGCAAAATGAAGTCATTTATAACGTTATTTTGCTTGTTTTATAAGCTCATATATATATAGATAAGTGCAACTATCCGGCCTTTTTTTTATTGCTTAGGTGGTTGGACGAGCTCACAGCCCACCTGTTGTTAAGTAGTTACTGGAGCCCACTGGTTACTGGAGTGGTTATGGACATCTACAATGTAAATGCGCCACCCACCTTGAGATATACCTAAGTTCTAAGGTCTCGGCTGCCCCACCCTTCAAACCGAAATGCATTATTGCTTCACGGCAGAAAATAGGCAGGGCGATGGTACCTACCCGCGCGGACTCACAAGAGGTCCTACCACCAGTAAAAATAAGCTTGTTTTATAAGTTAATATAAATATAGATAAGTGCAACTATCCGGCCTATTGGCCTATGGCGTGAAGAGTTAGTTCCATCTAACTTCGCCTAGCAATGCAAGGTTGACGACGACAGTACAGTTGTGGTATCTATGGAGCAGTCTATCAGTTAACACCAGATTACGTACATAGCACTAATCATAATACCCACTTAAATTTACGCCAATATTTTTCGAGTTACAGTGTGAATCAATAGTAACTAAAAGTTCGGGCAATGGTTAATGGGGCGACAAATTATCAGGAAAACAGCCATTAACGGAATTAAAACTGATTAATGAAGGGCAAAATGTGTAAAAAAACTCGTTTTGTTTTGCAGGGCTTCTGGTCTCATAGATAACAACATCAGGATGAGTCCTTGTTCCTATTCTATATGTATGTCCTAAAGTACTATAAGCTTGCCCACTGAGTTTCTCGCCGGATCTTCTCAGTGAGTCGCGTTTCCGATCCGGTGGTAGTTTCTACGAAGCATTGCTCTTGCTAGGGAGCTCATCTACTAGTTAGGTTACGCTGAAATAGCCTCTCAATGCTGTCAGCTTAGGTAGGAAAAAAAACTATAAGCTATGACAGCTAACGAGGCATGTTTTTTGATCATGACTGAAATGTCCTCACTTTATTTTTCAACCTAATCTTAATTCCTATTCCATTGCTAATAAATAGTAGAGCGTGCTCGGTGCCAATACGAGTTAGTACCATCCTCCATTTTTTACATTGATTTAAATAATTGTTGCAACTTGATTTAACATCCACCTCACGTCTCCAGGGGATGGCGGTTTTTACTTTTTACTTTTTAGTTTTTACAGAGTTCGGAAACCTTTTTATTTATCGCATAGATGGGTGAACGAGCTCATTGCACACCTGGTGTTAAGTGGTTACTAGAGCCCATAGACATATAGTTACAACGGCTGCCCCACGCTTCAAACCGAAACGCATTACTACTTCACGGCAGAAATAGGCAGGGTGGTGGTACCTACCCGCGCAGACTCACAAGAGGTCCTAACACCAGTAATTACGCAAATTATAATTTTACGGGTTTGATTTTTATTACCTACACGATGTTATGTCTTCCCCGTGGAAGTCAATCGTGAACATTTGTTAAGTACGTATTTCAT
Organism: Bombyx mori; assembly: GCF_030269925.1. NCBI lineage: Eukaryota > Metazoa > Arthropoda > Insecta > Lepidoptera > Bombycidae > Bombyx > Bombyx mori. The sequence continues at coordinate 13,922,811 of NC_085131.1, read as the reverse complement.
TAGAAATATTGGTACCCGCCTGAGATTCGAATACCGGTGCATCGCTCAACACGAATGGACCGGACGTCTTATCCATTAAGCCACGATGACTTTAAGCTGATATCACTATGGACTTTTAGACAAAAGGGTTCATAATTGACAGCCTATTTATGATTTTTAACATTGTACATAGCGCAGGCGACTGTACCGTTAAGCGCTTTGTTTGTCAACCAATGATGGCTAGTAAACAACCTATTACCATGATATACCACTCTCTAACGTCTGCCACGACGTAGATTGAACAGTGAAATATTACACTTGATTGAACTTCATTACCAAAAATATTTGTCGTTAAATATATTCCAAACTTATGTTGCGACCGTGAATCGCTAAATAATAATATACATATAATGAATAGTAATAAAGAGTCGGGTAGTGTTTATAATAAAGTCGTTAGAATTCTCTATAGACATTCTAGTCGGCTCATTTGCATGTTAATATGCCTTCGGAATAATGAGTATAAACGACTGGATAAGATTGAAGTAATGTAAGACTGGACTGTTTTTGGTTTGAATTTAGATGGAGCGGTGGTATCGATTGCCTAATTGTAAGTCTCGGGTGACTCGCGCCGATAATTAATTCAATAAACCTTGCTTGTCGAAAAGGTATACTTATTTGGTCCTAAAAATGTTCGGGCCGTTGGTCGACCAAGAAAAGTAACGTAAAAATATCTTCTCTATTTAGGGGATTTTTTTTTAGTAAATGTGTTATTTAGATGTGAGAAGAAAATCGTTTGATCGTGATTGTTTTCTCAGTAAACTGCCGGTTTCGGGAATCCTTAATAGTTCTTTTGAAACAATTTATTGATGGAAAATTAAATAATGACGTTCAAAATATTAGCTCGTAATATATAATGAGTGACACAAAACTAAACCTTTCATTAGATTTTTTCTTTCATTTCATTAGAGACTTACAATCAGCTATTTCAGAAGAAATACAAATAAATAAATATTATTGTGGTTTGGATTAGATATAAGTTACATGATTATTGATGAAACTCAAGTTGGACTACAGCATGTTCTGTCTGTGAGATAAAAGTTTCTATTTCAATCTATTGCCAGTAAATATTGTAATCTTCAATAATTACTGGTGGTAAGCGGTTTTAAAAACCGACTTGGTACTATAACCATGCTCGTTTTCATCTCGAAGAAGTACTGCGTTTCAGTTGGAAGGCTGAGAATTTTTTTACACTGTAACACTGAGACTTATACCACATATACGGACTATTTGACGGTTTAAATGTGTTATAACGGTGGTTTATTATCTGTTTCGTATATGTGAAAGTGCACAAATGTGGAAAAATGAAACAAAACTGCTGGACGTCACTTCTCGGGATCCTCCAAAAAGTCCACTGAAAAAAAACTCAGTAAATGACCACCATTTTACTGAGATTATATTTGATGCTATGTCATCTCATCTCATTTGATTTAATTTCATCCCAGTTGGTTAATGTCTCAAATTAATCAGCCTCATTCCATTTCATTTCTATTCACTCCATATTAGCATTTTTCATAAAAATAAGAATATAAATTAAAATAAGACTTGACTTAAAGGTCTTAGTTACCAGGTCATAAAATCCCTTAAAAAAAAACACGCACATATTATTATACGTGGATGGCGGCTTCCGCGTTGTTATGGGATTAACCACTAATCACCAGATAGACTATAAGTTTATTCACCCAACGCCATCACTTATGCAATAAATAATAATACTAATAATATTCATTCAGGTAGCTCTAGATTTACAAATGATCATAAATATTGAATCCCTTTGTACAAAATAAAATACTAGTGCCAGAGGATAAAATAAATGTATAAAGAATCTGAAGATTTCATGAGATAGTCTCTTTGAAAAAAAACGTATTAGATTTGTTAGTTACCTGTTTAGTTATTTGCAATTCTATTGAATATAAATGAAGTCTTAAATAAATGTTAGTCTGCGTTGTGGACCGTTGGTTTAAGGCACAGACGCTTTTAAAGAATATACAGTGGAAAAATATATCGTCCATATAAGTAGAGTAGTTTGGCCCTATGTGTTTTTACAGCTCACGTGCTTAACATTGTTAAGCACTGATAAGACTATATGAATATATTTATTTTTTACTAGCGACCCGCACTCGCTTCGCTTCGGAAACATTAAAACACACATGAAACCAAAAAAAATAAAATAAAAATAAAATTAAAAAAAGTAGCCTATGTTCATCAGGGACAATGTCGGCTTCTAATGGAAAAAGAATTTTTCAAATCGGTCCAGTAGTTTCGGAGCCTATTCGAAACAAACAAACAAACAAATCTTTCCTCTTTATAATATTAGTATAGATTGCTTAGATGGGAGGACGAGCTCACGGCCCACCTGGTGTTAAGTGGTTACCGGAGTTACCGGAGATGTCTATGACATCTACAACGTAAATGCCGCCACCCGCCTTGAGATACGATTTCTAAGATCTCAGTATAGCTACAACGGCTGCCCCACCCTTCAAACCGAAACGCATTATTGCTTCACGGCAAAAATAGGCAGGGCGGTGGTACCTACCCGTGCTGACTCACAAGAAGTCCTACCACCAATAAAAATGTTATATAGTACCTAACTATACTTGAGACCTTAGAACTTATATGTCAAAGTGGGTGGCGCATTTACGCTGTGGATGTCTATGGGCTCCAGTAACCACTTAACACCAGGTGGGCTATGAGCTCATCCACCTATCTAAGCAATAAAAAAATATTGAATACTTCGCCTTCTAATGCCTTCATCAAGGTATGACATTTCAGTCTTAATTCTTTCGAGATAAAGTTTACAGTATTCAAACTTCAATAATCTATGAATATTATTGTTTCGGACTACTAGACGAGCGAGCGAGCGAGAGAGAGGAAATTAAGAGGACAATTTTTGAAGTGAAAACTTCTTTAGAATCGTTGTGATTTCAAACCGGATGCAACGGAAAAAACGACAGGTAAGAGACACAAATACAAAAATGTGTAGGATGAAGCCAGCAAAGAATGAGACAGAAATATACATACTATTTAATACAGCGCCATCTGTGAGATTTTTTAATACTAACGTGTGTATGAAAGCTCTTGTAGTGAATTTTAATTTAGGATTATACGTGAAATTAAAATATCAATTCACAGAGGGCGCTACCTTACAATTATTACTAATGACAAAATTTTACATATACTTAAGACGTTTAGGATAATTGTATTTTAATTTTGGAAGGTTTCACTTCTACCACGTGTGAATTGCACACATTTTGTTTTTTTTATTTTTATTGATCACTTGATGTCTTTGTGGATGGTCATTGTCACTCATGAAAATCAACAGTGCTAAGGGCCTAATCAAGCATTGCTATGTTTGCTATTACAGATAAACGATAGAGAACTTGTACCTTGCTGTTTAAAGCTCACTTCAGTTTACAACTTAAAGCGATCCTTCCAGACAAAAATTCGTCGTTTTAGACGACCTTTTAAAAAAATCGTACACGATTACACTAAATAAAGTACGTTAACAAGACAACTTTATAGATAGGGACCCTATTATCTGAGTTTTGTGTCGAAATATCGGCTACACTTCCACTGAGAGAGAGATAATATTGACACAAATGAGATTAACCTTTACCGAGTAGTATTAAAGGTCGTATATCAATTGCAGATTAGGCTCATATTGATATTTTTTTGCAATGGTGAAGTCGCAGTAAAACCTAATTTTACTAAAACTGCTAAAGCTCTCTTTTGCTAAATTCTTGTAATAGAACTACTAGCTAATAAAAGACACTTATAATATCTGTATGTTTTCAAATTAAGTATAAAAACAGGTTTTTAACATAAAAAACGCGTGCGTCTCGGGATGCCTGACAGAAGTGATAATTTAAACTAATCAAAGTTGAACTATTTAATATTGAAATTGTTTAACTTGAGAAAAGCTTAGTAATTATTTAAACTTTTTGTAGATTAATATGAAAATGTAAGGAAAATTGTAACATAAATCGAAAAAGATATATAAATATTTGTATTTGCTTCGGCAGTAGGTACATCTACTAAACTTTCAACGATACAGAGAAGATTAGCATGGCCCTTGCGCAAGGATGACATGCAAAATCGTGAAGCGTTCCAAATTTTTTTTAAGCGGTAGGCAGCAGCTTGGCTCTGTCCCTGGCATTGCTGAAGTCCATGGGCGACGGCAACCACTCACCATCAGGTCGGCCTTGTGCTCGTCTGCCTACGAGGGCAATAAAAAAAATAGGAGTTACATATATGTATGTTCTGAGTACCGCTGCCGTATGAGTGAGAGAAAGGGAAGCCAGAAAGACTGGCGCCTTAGCGCGTTACGTAACGAAATGGCTTCCCCTCCCATAAGAAATCATCACTTCTTCACTATCTATCAGACGCATGTGACTAGGAGATGTATGGAAATGGTAGTGCAAGGTACAGGGGGAAGAGGTCGACCGAAGAAGACATGGATGGAGTGTGTGAATGACGGTATGTGAGATTGAGGAGTGAGTGTTGAGATGACGGCTGATAGAAGAGAATTGTAGAGACAAATTAGCTGTGTCGACCCCATCTAGTGGGATAAGGTGAAGAAAAAGAAGAAGACTTCCAAAGAGAGAGAAAGAGAAGACTTCCAAAACCGCGAGAGTTAAATGTTTCATAACGTCTGCATAATTTACTCAAATACATAATGTGTTATTTAAAAAAATCATCATCTTTTATTTATAAATACAATGTACATAACAACGAATCCTAGAATCTTATGTATAATTTTATACGTTAATCCTTATTCATAACAAACAAATGAACTATTTGAACCAAGCTTGGCTCGCCGTCTATCTGAACAAATCGCGCAGCTTTTTCCCGGTCGTGGACATCGTCCACAAAGTGGGCTTTTTAAATTTATTTCTTATTTTGTTACGGCGAGCCGAGTACGCGGTATCATTACAGATTGTTTACTTTTCTTTAATGGGCACACGTTTGTTTTTGTGGTATTGCGTAAATAATATTATTATCTTAACTGTTCGAGCTGAATCCACACTCCCGCCCACCTGGTTTCAAAGAAAAACGCCCAATCTGGTGCATGCTTAACCACCTGAGAACGGGAGTTGGTCACTGTAACCAACTGCGGAAGAGATGGGGGGCTGGACGTAAAACGAAAGCTGTGAATGCGGATGCCAAGAGCAAACTATACGCCACATTGTCATGCAATGCCCACTAACGAAATTCGCAGGCCAAGTGGAAGATCTCAAAAATGTAACAGAAGAAGCTATCGATTATCTCACAAACTGTGAATTTAAATTATAACCACGCAATGTAAACGAATGCTATACGATAAATAAATAAATAAATATTAATTCCATTTTCTATTGTTTTTGAAAGGCATTTTGTAAGCTATTGGTGTATTCCCTATCCTTTTTCTAGATAGAAAGACGTCTTACGTTCACTAGTTATTAAAGTAGTAAAGGGATTTATAAATTTGGGTTATTGATAGTAGTAGGATGTAGGATGGGTGAAAAAGAGTACATATCGTTCCAGTTTGAGGTCTAAAAGTGCCGAAGCTGTCGATCGGATTCAACGGTTCTCGGTAGCTCACTAAGTATTGTGTTATCGTGACATCTAAATAGTTGTTGAATTGTTTTCAAGCTCTTGAAAAGGTCGATCCACCACCAGGTACCACCAGGTCTGCAGTGAAGCAGTAATGCGTTTCGGTTTGAAGAGCGGGGCAGCCGTTGCACTGTTAAAATTACAACTCATTACAACCATACAGCCCATATCTCGATGTGGGTGGTGGCATTTACGTTGTAGATGTCTATGGGCTTCGGTAACCACCTAACAACAGGTGGGCCGTGAGCTCGTTCACCAATCTAACGAAAAAACATATTTGAGAATTTAGTCTCATTTCTTATAGCGGTACTCATGTTATGGATATCTACGAATATCTACGGATATCTAATCTTTGAAGTCGTCGTGGTCTAACGGATAAGACGTCCGGTGCATTGGCGTTGAGTGCGATGCACCAGTGTTCGAATCCCGCAGGCGGGTACCAATTTTTCTAATGAAATACGTACTCAACAAATTGTTCACGATTGACTTCCACGGTGAAGGAATAACATCGTGTAATAAAAGTGAAACCCGCAAAATTATAATTTGCGTAATTACTGGTGGTAGGACCTGTTGTGAGTCCGCGCGGGTAGGTACCACCGCCCTGTCTATTTCTGCCGTGAAGCAGTAATGCGTTTCGGTTTGAAGGGTGGGGCAGCCGTTGTAACTATACTGAGACCTTACAAACTTATATCTCAAGGTGGGTGGCGCATTTACGTTGTAGATGTCTATGGGCTCCAGTAACCACTTAACACCAGGTGGGCTGTGAGCTCGTCCACACATCTAAGCAATAAAAAAAAAAAAAAGATCGGCTGTGAGCTTGCCTATACAATTAGTACAGTAAATAAAACTACTCAATACATAAATGAGGTAATCATTTAGAACGGTATTTTTCTTTGATTTTATTCATTTTCTTAACATAACCATTAGTGCAAACAGCATTCTAATTTCAAAATATTTTAAAGTCATTGCTTCGTATGACTGTGGGTGTTTAGGTGTTGCAGCGAGCTAATTAAGACTTAATTATTGCTTTAACGACGTATGAAAACAGAAATGCTGCGGAAATTCTAACTTGTAGAAGCACACAGAAAACCACTTTGGCAAGTACTGCTGCGGTTTTGAATTTTATTATATAAAACTTACGGTCAGTGTAGTTTTTTGACGTTTATCGAAATTTAAAAATAAATAGATTGAAATCAACGTTAACTTGTGCTGTTAATATTTGAAGCCCCTCAGTGAACTAATGTATAATAACAATAAAAACGATAGACAGAGTATTTTAAGTTACGTGACTTGGTATTTTATTACCTTATATGGCAGATGATGAATGGTCTGAGGAATTGTTTAAGATGATCTCGGAGTAGAGTTCACCCGTACTAACTAGAACCACTGCGTTCACCCACAATGCATTTCCAGAGATCTTATTTGCTAGGTATCAACCGGCTTTGGAATGAGCTCCCTAGAGTATTCTCCGAGAACTATGACATGTCCTTCTTCCAACGAGGCTTGTGGAGAGTACTTAACGGTAGGCAGCGAGCTAGCCCTGGTATCGCTGACATCTATGCGAAGGTAACCACTCACCATCAATGAGCTGTATGCTGAACTGCCCACATGTGCCACAAAAAATAACAGATGAAGCTAACCTGACGTTAAACAATCAATATTGCTCCAGTATTTACCGGGGTCCACGAGCGTAATATGATCAGACCTATTCAGACATACGATTGAAATTCAAAGGCATTAGTGTAGTAGCGGCTTTTCCACACTTCAAACTGGAAAGTACGAAAGTCTTAATCAAAAACATATTAAATTTGTAATGCTGCGTTTCGTGGTGCAATACTCTGTCGTATATTTTCATACTCAGTCGAACAACTGAAACGTCGTGGGGAAATTCTTTTAATTGCCCCACGTCCCAAGGATGGGGGGTAATCTCGACCGGGGTAGGTTGGAAATTGGACCCATTTAAAGTTTTTCGATTTGCTGTTCCCAGACATGTCTGGATGTTGGGTTGGGCAGCATGAGCTTTCAAGTTTTTAAAAGATTTCGCTGGTGCTAATAGTAAACAGCTATATTTGCAATTAAATAGCTCAGATTTTTGAAATGGATTTCTGTGATCGAGTTTGATGGAATCGAGATATTTGATCATCTGATATTGCTGTTCGATTTTACTATCAGCTACATATAAGAATCTAAAATACTCAGATTACCAAAGTCAAATGTTACACAATATTTAAATTGAACTTGAATTTTCAGTTAGAGATGCTTAGTTGCTGGTGAATAATACATACAATTACTTAATAAGAGCTGGTTACAATGGTCCAGCAATCAGAATTATAGTCTAATCACATGCTTTTCCATTCTGCGTTATTAGATGGTTTCAGAAATAAAGGAAAGGTGTTATTAATTCATTATATCACAAAGACACCAAGAGAATTTTTCAGGTTCTTTCAAGATGTCAATGATAAAATAGCGCTAATATTTGCTAGGACCAGACTGCATGCAATGGCATCGATAAATTTTGCAGGAAATTAAAAAGGTCTCAATCGCAAAAATCTATTTTTACCTAAAATAAATTTTAACTATAAACTGTATTTTTTTAGAAGATAACAAAATAAAAGTATTTTATTATTATAGTTCAAGATGATTGGCTAATGGGCTTAACAATAAGCAAGGCATCCTAAGCTTCTGAAGTCATTAAATTACAGGTAAGAAAAATTTATATTTATCAAAATGGGCATTTTAACTTCTTCCATGCCATCAAATTCAATATGCCTTTCTCAAACAGTCCATGATCATGAATTAGCTCTTTGACAACAAATTCTAAATGTCCATTTAACACCAACTCAAACTTAGGGCATAGATGTGTAATGTTAAAACGGAAGTTCCTTCTATGCCGCCTTTCCATCCTATGATAGGTTGATGTGGAAATATACTTCCAATTATGTATGCCCAATAGAGAATCCGTCACGTCAAAATTTAACCAACACATTTTTCATGTATGAACGAATTATTCATTTTTACTAAACAAAGCTATTCCCACATCGAGGAAGTCATTTGTAAACACGTCTTACAGGAACTCACTTACTTTCATTATAGTAACTTCAAGTTATATCGCATCTACAGCGAAGACCACCCGGAAAGGTTTTCAACGGTGAGTCCTAGTCTAATTTGAAGCCGAGGTACTTGTGTTGCACTCCAACTCGATACCAATAAGTACGATCACGATATAGGTAATGATAGGCATCCGTCAAAAAGGATGGACGCCGCATTTGCGGTGGTAAGACGCACGGACTTGCAGTAGTCTTCTCGCCAAGTCACGAACTGGTCTGGAAGAAGACTCACTGCGGTCCACAGCTCCCACAGGGAGCGAAGTAGTGGCCCACCGTATCCCGTAAACACGGCCGATCTGTATTCGAGTTACTGGTCAACTACTAATATTTAGAAGCCGCATTAAAAAACTACCTAATAATAGTTCTTTATAACAATACCAAGGTAATGATTGTCTTTGAAGCAACGTAATGAGAAAAAAATACTATATATTTATACATATACATAGAATTGAAATAGTATTCAGAAAATTGCAAACGATTTGTCAAGTCGCAGATGCTAGAATTTAATTTTATAAACAGACTTATTGATGTACCCTATAATGTTTTTCATTTTTTGTGATTTGTTGTAGAGCGTATAGCTTCGAAAGTTTTGCAATAAACAATAGCAATTTTTTTGATCGGTGTTCTTTGTATTAGATATATCTAATAAATTGGGTCGTTTTGATGAAAAAAAATGTATTATCGTGAAAATTTGTGTGGCTATCAATATTCTGCTCAGTGTTCAGCTGAAGGAGCTATGCGTTTCGATTTGGAATACAATGGGACTGAAGTTAGATAGTGGTATAAAATTTACTTCGTGATAGGCACCGGTAAGTACTTAATGCTAGATGGGTCTTGTGGTCTCATGATATCACTATATAGTGTCTTTTAATTTGCTAGCCTTCATTTGATTTAGAAAAAATGGCTCGGCTTAATAGTGTTCTTCCATGTCCAGATACCACATCAGGATATCCGTATCATCATATCATCATCATCATAGTCGGTTGCTCTTGGCAGAGCAGTCGTGGTCATATGGAATTCTTGCTTATTAAAGCCTTGACAGATGTTTTCCATAGTTTGCGAACTGAGGCTTGGCGCACACACTCTTTAAGTGGGCTTTCAGTAAGGTCTTTCACCTGATCAGTCCAGCGCATGGGGATTCGTCCACGAGATCTCTTACCATTGACCCTACCCTGAACAACAAGTTCCTCGATAGACTCTGCTGGCCGTCGCGATAAGTGTCCAAAATATCGAAGAATCCTGGATTGGTCTGTTGACGACAACCTTTGAGAGATATTTAGTTCTTTTAGGATCATCATACAACCATGACAAAAACTGTAACCGACATTTTCTTCTGGGTAACAATGGAAAAGCACCGTATTCAGTTCGCAAACTCGCTTTTAGAACTTGAGCAGTCGTTTAATTAACTTTGACTTGTGAACGCCTCAGGCCGACCTTTCAATGCATTTGGCTTCTGAGCCGGATTGTTTGAAGGTTGATATCCAGGTTATTTAGTTTTGCTACTAAAATATTTTAGGACTGCAGTTTTGGTATTAGACGGTAGATATTTGGAACTTTACAGATAAGTGACAACCATGATTTATTTCATGTTGGTTTTGGCTACAACATCCCTTGATAATGTATTTCTACTGATACATATTCACGTCTTAGATATCTATTACTATATAATTGTAGGTTAAATTAGAAATGTTTTTGTGTTTTGTTAGCTCCCTTTTTTGTGTTCAAGTTACATCTTGTTTTATCATTTTTTTTATTGGGGCTGAATTAAATCAGAATCTGAACGTTGCACTTAACATCATATAAAATAAAATATAATATTATCATCTACCGGTAAATTTGGAAACCTTTTGGTTAGTAATTTAAACAGTTTAAACAATTTAAACAGGTTTAAAAAAGAATTATAACTATTTAATAATGAAAACAGGACAATATCGTTATTCGATGATGCCGAAAGCGAACATGGCCAACGAATTGTACTTGTGATAACATCCAAACATAACGAGGTGTCATTGTACTGAAAAGATTGATTATTCGGTACGAGATGGGCACTTGTCGATAACCGCGTGTCATATATATATAACATCTACGATTCGCCGTTGTAGGTAGACGAGTATACGGCCTACCTGATGATGAGTGGTTACCATCGCTTGCGGACGTCAGCAATGCCAAGAGCAGAGTCAAACTGCCGCCTACCATTTCGTACTCTTCAGAAGCCTTGTTTGAAGAAGGACATGTCTATAACGCTCGGGAAAAACCGTGGAGAGGAGCTCATTCCAAAGCCGGATGGTACATGGCAAAAAAGGTCTTTGGAAACGCACTGTGAATGAACGCAGTGGCTCCAGGTAGTATGGATGAACTCTACTCCGTTGGCGGGCGATGCGATTGTTAAAAACCAGATTATGGGATCATCTCAAGCAATTCCTCAGAGCATTCCTCGTGGAACACATACATACATTTATTGATATAAAAGAAATTACTAATATAAAGTCAAAAACATCTGAGAAAGTACAATCTTTCAACTATTTTCATTTCTACCACTACAGTACAAACTACACTATAAATAAACTACATTTTTAATCGAATTGATTATTGAAACGCGCAAATATAGCCAGGCCAAGCCAAGCTATACCTGTTACTTTGGAAAAGCTTTAAATAATTAGCACTCAGAAGTTTGTGACAGATTTTAATTATTTGTCAAATTCACTTACGCATTTACTTTAGTTGTTAGTTTTCCTTAAGATAAGGTTTTAATTTAACATATAACGCAACCAATTCATTATACCGATTGATGAAGCTTAGTGAGCTAATTTCTTAGTACTTTTTTGACTTTGTGACGCCATTTATAAGTGTTTAATACCTACATAATATATTTTAGAACAAGTCCATAAAAAATACTTAAACACTGTATGAGCATTGTGGTTTGAAGGGTAGGGTAGTTTTAAGTTCAATAAAATTTCAATCTTGTCTTTAGTGTAGGTAATGGCAATTATGTTTTGGTCCCTATAGACTCCGGTTGCTGCAGACGTCTGAGTAGGTAATTTCTTCTTCTTCTTTTTCTGAGTCGCTCTCTTCATTGCTGAAGGTCGTGGCTAATTTGAAATGTTGGCCATACGATGCACAATGCTTTCCAGCGTCTTTCTGTCTTCGGCGGTCTTTATAGCCTCGGTTGTTGGCAAGCTGGTGAGCGTCGTTTCTAGATCAGACCAGTGGGTAGGTGAGCATATGCGTGATCTTTTCCCGTTAAGCTGACTAACTATCATCAACTTCTCTAAGTTATCGGGGCCTCTACGAGTAAAGTGACCGAATTACGTAAGAATACGTTGGGAGCAGACAGCGACATTCCATAGGTATTACCTTTTAAAACAATCGAATGCCTTTGAATAGTCAACGAAGCACATTAGCGTCGGAATGTTGTAGGTAAGGTAAGTAAGGTAATTTAGATAAATGTAAACAATTTTCATAATATAAAAATTCCGATACTTCAAACATCTAAACTCAACGCATCCGAAAATTCCCATCACTAAATCGTTGGCTTCAAAAGGCACTTTTGATGAATGAATTGGGGGGTGAAACGTGCCAGATGATGTATTGTACGCCAAACGGCTGCCCTAATCAGATTACCGATTCGAAATTAGTTAAAGCTCATTCAAGTGTGAGAGAGAGTACATTAATTGATGCATGTAAGTTAATATGAAATTAACAGATCAATATATTTGGTTCTTGTCTCCCCTCTATTGAAATTCCAAACCCCTTTAAATAAATTTACCATTCCTAAACCAGAAAAGATTAATATTTTGAAATAAGAATGTCCTTTATTATTTTCTATGAGAAATTTTTTACTTTTCTGTGAAAGCCTCGTCAAAATCTATTAAGACGTTTCAAAGACTAATCTGAGCAAATAAATTGAAAGATCGCCTAGTTTTGAAAAAGACGCATTTTCATTTTTCGTAGAAGCAAATAACTTAAAAATTGTAAAAGGAACACCATTGAGTCCCCAAGCACCACAGGTGCGTTCTCGTCGAATCCGTCGCTTCCGACGATTGTTCGGCGAGTAAACTAACCCTAGACACAGCCCACTGAGTTTCTCACCGGGTCTTCTCAGTGGATCTTCTCAGTGGGTCGATCCGCTGGTAGATTCTGCGAAGCGCTGCTCTTACTAGGGCTAGTGTTAGCAATGCCCCTAGGTTAGAGCCCCCAGAGCTCACCTACTTGCTAGGTTACGCTGGCATAGCTCTCAAAGCTACCAGCTTAGGTAGGAAACCATTGAGTGAACCAAAGCTCTATAGGCGTATTATGGCTATCCTCCTCCTCGATTCGGCTTCCTCAATGCTGAGGATCGTGACCAGCTCCTCACATCAAAAGCTTATAATGGCTATAATATCTGAGAAACTTGAAAGCGGTACTACCGACCTGCGGGAGCCCGCAACAAGCCCTGTCAGAATGATTTAACATTTATTATTTCATATTTTTGCTTGAATGTTTGAATATATTTTTTTTTAATAATTTATTTAAAAATACCCTATAAGCGTCAAAGCCCTTAGACTATGATAAAAACGAATCCATATAAAGGGTGTTTTTCTTTTAAGCTTCCTTTGTTTCTGTCGCGATGCAGACAGCCTTTCCGGTTGAAAAGCCGTTGCATCGTTAAGCTCAGTATTAAAATGTCTTGGGTAATCTATGAAATTATAATATTAAGCCAATATTATTCTAGTAGATATTCTTTTGAAATTTCATTTCTTTAGTAGCACTATAAGAATAAGCTTATCTTCTAAGTTAATTATCTCGAGGAGGGAAGTGTTTGTTCGAGCGCAGTAATGTGACCCGTCGCGTCGGTTCATTGCTATCGTTCCCAAGTGACACGATACGAGTGGCCATACCACTAACGTGCTTATGTCCTGCTTTTTGTTGTTCACCGAGAAAATTACTTTAACTCACATTTCATCATCTATTGTTTTCATATTTTCTTAATTTTCTTTGTTCACCTGCAAGATTAAATTCTTTAATTTTACGTGTGAATATTATGTGTTACGTTTACCGTTATGGTGGCTCCATGATGCCTCATAGAAACGCTTTAATTGTGATTCTAAGGATAGACACTCACATGTGTTGTTCCTCACATGAGTTGGAAGATCAGCTCAATGAACTCATTCATAACCTAAATTCATTTTTAAGAAACTCCGCTCCGTGACTCATCAGGCTATTCCTCTAGTTCGTCTTTGATTTGAAAATTCTTACTCTCCATTATTGCACTTATTCGTGCGAGATTGCATGGCGGCAACCTATTCTCCTAATCTAACCGCTCTATCTCATTTTCTACCCACTATGGTTTTTTTTATTGCCCTTGTAGGCAGACGAGCATACAGCCCACCTGATGGTGAGTGGTTACCGTCGCCCATGGACTTCAGCAATGCCAGGGGCAAAGCCAAGCCGCTGCTTACCGCTTAAGACTCTCCACAACCGTCTTTTGAACAAGGACAGGTCATAGCGCTCGGGAAACACCGTAGAGGGGAGCTCATTCCATAGCCGGATGGTGCGTGGCAAAAAAGACCTCTGGAAACGCACTGTCGATGAACGCAGCGGCTCCTGATAATACAGCTTGAAATGAAAAGCTTAAAGCGTGTTGATCAAACATCTTGCAACATCTTCAGAATGTATTCGAGCAAACTTATTTTTGATCAGAGAGTACAGGCGACGCGTTTGAAATCAAATTGCGACTAGTTTGTGACCGCACGACGTCCCGTCTCGCGCGCGCGTTACCCGCTCTTTAGATGCAACTTCTTAATGCTGTTATCGAGTTTACGCGACCGCGTCACTAGTGAGGTCTGTTGTCAGGGATGGACTTAAATGAATCGCATAGAATATGTTTTAGTCTCTTTAAGAAAATAAAAGTGCTATTAAAAAGAAAACAGTTTTCGATAAGGTTGAAGAATCTAGAAAGAACACAGAGCTACAGGTGAATAATAACTATTTTTGTGACGACTTAGTGTTGAATAGGCAGGGATAGTTAAAATTAACATCTTTAATTACTGAGGCTAGTAAGAAATATGAGAGCGACATATGTATTTTTTCCATTGCCATAAATATTAAATTATTATTATTATTACTACCTAATTTGTTAAAATAATTAAAACGAGTACAAGGTTATTTTAAAAGTTGTAAGCATTAAGAAATATAAAAATAAGCACGCGCAACCAGAGATTTGGTTTATTTTTAATTAATTTTAGTTTCTCTGATGTAATATAAGTTTATTATCGATATATCGATAATCGATATCGGTTTTGTATTAATGACATGACATCACTATGATGCAGAAACCCCGTGACAGGAGCCTCCTAAGACAATATCATCGGACACAAGTTCCGAACTGCATCTCAGTCAATTAATTCCGGCGCGACTGTAGATTTGCCCTAACTTCATAAGCCAGTAACTGGATCTCAGTTCTATTTATACATTCGGCTCTTGATAGATTAATGATTTGTACGAATTTATGATCGATATCAATTCATGGCAATTAATGAAAAATTCAAAAAAAATTGGAAATTTTTACTGGTAGTAGGACCTCTTGTGAGTCCGCGCGGGTAGGTACCACCGCCCTGCCTATTTCAGTTGTGAAGCAGTAATGCATTTCGGTCTGAAGTGTAGAGCAGCCGTAGTAACTATACTGATATCTTAGAACTTATATCTCAAGGTGAGTGGCGCATTTGCACTGTAGATGCATGGACTCCAGTAACCACCCGTCTAAGCAATAAAAAAAATATGAAAATATGGTGATAAAACAGACCCCTATTGGCCAATGTGAAAGTCTATGCCTAATATTTAGCTTAAAATGAAATGATTTCTAGCATTCCTGTACCTTGAAGATTACAACTGAAAAATTATCTTCGCGGCAAACTTAGCTGCTACACAAATACACAATAATTATTAAATTGTATTAGACAGACAGTTTGGTATTATACAATCTATATGTTAATACGTGAAGCAAAAACTTTGTATCCCTTTTTACGAATATTGCGCGGACGGAGGAGTATGAAATTTTCCACACTTATAGAGAATATAGAGAAGAAGTGCACAATGCTAATATTTTTTAAAAATAATGCATAAACGATACATTAAATCAATAAAGAAATCATTACACACACTACATACCATATATTTGACGCACACATGCATGCATACTATTTATTGTCAAACTTTTGTTCTTGACGTCTGTTGTCAAATTGAGAATAGATTAAATATTGTTTGTCTTTGTTAATATATAGTGTAATCTTGGCGAAATTTGTGATTATAGAAGTATAAAATACAATCATAATAGTGTACAAACTTACAATTCCAATTAATTATAGTCGAATTTCGACTACTGCGGGACCTCTAGTTCTTATAGTTTCATAAAATTCTTATACACAGTTTAACAAAAACAAATGCTATTTCATTCGGTATTACAAAAGCTAATAATTTTAATTGTGCTCTTTGTTATGTTTTCGTTTTCTTGACCTTATGTTTATAGCAGGGTCCATGTCTTGTCCAATTACGCTACTGAACTACGAGAATCCAAGTCATTGTTATTGTCGGTGATATTATTTTCTAGAAGAAAATCTAGAATTTTCTAGAAGAGAAGATTTATAAATTTTGTGAAAATATATTTTTTTTGTTTTTTCATTCTTTTGTCGGGTGAACAGTTTCAAAGCCCACTGGATGTTAAGTGTTTATCCTATTTCACAGATATCACAGCGAGAATGTCGCTACCTACCTTGAGATATGAGTCTGTCTCAATTGTATAGCATATTGACTCCTCGAACTCTTTAAATGCATTACTTTTTCACGGCAGACACAGTAGTGGTATCTACTTATACAGGCTTACAGGACTCCCTACCCCCAGTGATAACCCCAAGAAAAGCTGAGTAAACTCGCGTATTAACTATAATTAATTAACGTGTAATTGTAATTCGTATAAATAATAAATAAATATTTTACTAACAATCACGCCACGTTAACTGGTCCCGTGATAAGTTCGTAAAGAACTTGTGTTACAGGTACCAGATAACGGAAATAAATGTAAGATTTTTATTATACACATACATATATTTAATATACGTCCATAACCCTGGAAAAGACATTTATATTTATCATACAAATATCTTCCCTTGGCGGGATTCGAACCCGCGACCCCCGTATGTAGTGACCATGTCACTTACCACTACATCAGACGGCCGTATATCTTGCAGCTATGATTTATTAGATTTATAATATATTACAAAATTGCAGTTTAGTATACAGATAATTAAAGTCATGCTTTATAACTATTTTATATTTCTATCAATCAAAAAATGCACTCCTTGTATGGATGCATCTCTGCCAGCACAGAGATAATCTTTCAATGTCCTTCTTAAAAAAGTCAGGTGTTAGGAAGCCAAGAAACTCTTCAAATATATTTTTTACTGCCTCTCGGGTATTTGTTCCCTGCCAAGAAGCTGCCCAAACCTTGGAAAAAGTAGAAGTTTGGCGGAAAATTTGACGCAAATAGACGAATATAGTTTTGATGCTAACGTTGAAAATGTTTTTTTTTTTTTTTTTTTTTTTTTTCCTACCTATGCTGATAGCCTTGAGAGGCTATTTCAGCTTCACCCTAACGTTTGTAGGTGAGCTCGCGGGGCTCAACCGGAGAGTTGCTAACACTGACCCTAGCAAGAGCAGTGCTTCGCAGAATCTACCACCGGATCGGAAACGCGACCCACTGAGAAGATCCGGCGAGAAACTCAGTGGGCTGTGTCTATGGGTTAGTTCGCTCGTCGAGCCCTTCGTTGCAAGCGACGGGTTCGACGAGGACGGTGACCGGTGCTTGTGGTGCCTAAAAGCACCGTTAATGGATCAGGAGGATCCGTAATGACGTGCTTTGGGCGACGTCGACGGTTTACCATTCGGTCTACTGGGTCGGGTATGTAATTTCCAGCGGCTACGATGAGAGGGTTCTCATGTCGTGCCGCCTTCTCAAAATGGCGCAGCGATGCCGACTGTAGATACTTACTAAGAGAGTCGAGCTCCAGGTCATCGTGGAGATCCACATTCCTAAGGAACCATGGCGCTCCACGGCTATCCTGCAGAATCGTGATTGAATAACCTGAAGGGATTTCAAGTGGGTGCGGGCTGAGTGAGCGAACACTACGCTTGCATACGTCATGACGGGGCGTATACAAGTTTTGTAGAGAGTTACCTTATTGCGGAGGGACAGTTTGCTTCGACTACAAAGCATTGGATAGAGTCGTCCTAGAATAAACGCGGCGCGGTCGCGTACCGTTTTTATATGGGGACGGAATGTCATCCCTCTGTCGAGGGTGACGCCTAGATATTTGACCTTCGAGACCCACGGTATGGGCTGGCCAAAGAGAGTGATGGGACTAACGGCGGAGGTGTTTGCGCGCCTACTACGGAGTGGGATGCTCGAAGTGATGTTCGGAGGGCGACCCCTTTTGAAGAGCACCGCTGCGCTTTTCGTGGGGTTGATGTCTATTCGCCACTTCCGGAACCACTGTCCCATGGTGGCTACTGCGATCTGGAGTCGCCGATGAAGCAGCGACATCTTCCTACACGAGTAGTAGATAGCCGTGTCATCGGCGAAGAGCGCTAGATGGGTCTCCGGAGACCGGGGTATATCATTGATATACAAACTAAATAATAACGGGGAGAGCGCGGAGCCTTGCGGGACTCCGGCGGTCAGTTGACGGGGACGAGAACGAGTTCCCTCTACTCGATATCGAAACGAACGGTTCGACAAGAAGTCTCGTATGATGAGCACTGAAAATTGTTGCTAGCTCTGCGATTTTTTACTGGTGGTAGGACCTCTTGTGAGTCCGCGCGGGTAGGTACCACCGCCCTGCCAATTTTCTGCCGTGAAGCAGTAATGCGTTTCGGTTTGAAAGGTGGGGCAGCCGTTGTAACTATACTTGAGACTTTAGAGCTTATATCTCAAGGTGGGTGGCGCATTTACGTTGTCGATGTCTATAGGCTCCAGTAACCACTTAACACCAGGTGGGCTGTGAGCTCGTCCATCCATATAAGCAATAAAAAAATAAAATAGAATTACATATTTTTTAAATATTATTCATTTGAATTTATGCGGTTCAAATAGTATTGTAAAATGACAGCTTCATAAATGTAAAGACCTATCATTAATATTTAAATATCTATAAATCCTAGAAGATATAAAAATAAATTTCAACATTATATAAATGAAATGAAGAGTCATTTTCCTAAAACGATACAATTTTACTAGACATACATTGACAGATAGAGACAACTTCTTTGATGAATACGCAAGTCAATCTTCAGTCAGTGGCATGCACATCGTTTCCTAAAATCCAAGACTTAAAACATTTTCGTGCACCCTTATAACATTTTATATGTACGGAAACTAAACTCAATGTCTTCTGTATGTTGACGTTTTATCTCCAAAAGATGCATGGTCAAGTATATCTATACTAATATATAAATCTACAGTGGTTTTTCACGGATGTTCCGTTATAACTACTGAACCATGCATCCGATTGACTTGAAACTTGGTATCCATGTAGAAATGACATGTACTTAATTGATAGGCTAATATTTATATGAGTGTTAGACTCCCTAATAATAATTACAATAAATGATAATGTTAATTTTAAATGCCCAGCGATGCGGGCGAGTACGGCTAGTTTTTAATAAATGCGGTAAATTAGTTAAATATTATCAGCACCAGTATTTAGTTTGTTCGCTCACTAGAAGTTTGATCTAGCAGCGACAATCATACACAGACAAGAATACCATTATGTTCATACTTCACCCCTCGAGATATCAATTCAAAACTTGCGAAATAAAATAAAAGAACCAAGGTTAACAAGCCTTTTCATTTCTCAAAAAACTGCATAATTGTAGAAGCACTCAAAAAAAGTAGGTACGATTATTCTAAGAACAAGCGAAAGCAGGAGCATTAGTTAGTATTTAATAAGCTGTCGCGAACTGGCGCACCCTGTAATCTGGCTGTCGTCGGTTCGGGGCGGATAAATGCGGTGCAAACCAGTTATAGCTGCGTTGAAGCGGTTTCAGCTAGCTCTTACAGTGTCTTTGAGAGATTTGCATTGGAATTGAGTGGCGCTTTGAAAAGTATTTCGTGCGATTGGTTATCTAGAGTTTTATGAGTGTATCAGGATAAATTGATTTATTTATTTTATTCAACTTTATTCATAAAATGACAATGGCTGCCATATTATCATTATTTACCAGTTAAGCAAGGATGGTATAGATAGTTTTGTTTTGTCTAAAAAGAAGGAAAAATATAAGAATAATATAATGTTTTTTAAACGTTAAGTTATCAATAAACTATATACGTATTCTCAGGTTCATTGTTGTAAGGATACAACACAAAAAATTATTTATTTTTAAAATGGTTTTTGTTTCATTAGTAAAAAATAAAATTTCAAAATTATTATTGAATATTAGAAGTCAAAGAAGCATCACTGATTAGTGATTTACTCATGAGAAGAGACCTTCTTTCTCCAGATATATTTCTTTAAAATTAACAGAATCAAAGCTAACTGCAAAGGACAAAGTGGAGACGACGTTACAAAGTCACGTAGCGAGATACTGGCGATTGCGAGTTAAAACTTCAAGCGTTCAGATCATGGACGTAAAATAATCTAGCGATTTAGGCATGTCATTACTATTTGCATATTTGGCCGCGCGAAACTTGTGAATGTGCTTAACTACACACCAAGTCGTCATAAGATGCCCGGTGCATTAGTATCGAGCGATGCAATTGTGTTCGAATCCCACAGGTACAGGTACCAATGTTTCTAATTAAATTAGTACTTTTTAGGATATGTTCACCTTCCACGATGGAGTTATTTTTTCCTACCTAGTCTAGTAACCTCGAGGGGTTATACTAGATTCTCCGGGTGAGTAGGTGAGCTCACGGGGCTCAAACCTGACGACGTTGCTAACACTAACCCTGGAAAGAGCAGTGCTTTGTAGAATCTACCACCGGATCGGAAACGCGACCCACACCGGCGAGAAACTCAATGGACTGTGTATGTGGTTTAATTTGCTCACCGAGCCCTTCGTCGCAAGCGGCGGGGTCGACGAGAACGCGGACTGGGATTATGAAGAAATAACGTCGTATAATAAAAATGAAAGTCACAAAAAATAGAATTTGCGTGGTGATTATTTGTGGTGTGGCGTCTTGTGATAGTGCCTCTTTCAGCCGTGAAGCAGTAATGCGTTTCAGTTTGAAACGTTTGAGCCGTTGTAATCTAAACCGAGACTTAGAACTAATGTGTCCAATAGGTTGGCGCCATGTACGTTGTTGATGTATTTATTATAAGATGATCCATTATAATTAATCACGGATGTCTGGGAACGCGTTAACTGCAAATATTTCAAAACACTGTAAATTGTAAAATTAAAATTCGTGACGAAACCGTAAAACTAGGTTTAACTCTTTTAGTGCCGAGCATAATTTTACATATTTTGTAGAAAATGCTAAAGGAGTTTTGACAGAAAAAGAAAAACGTTATGAAAAATTTTAAATTCAAAAAATATATTATATAAAAATTCATGCTAAATTCACAGCAAAATAATTATAAATTGCTATTTATAAATATTATTAACTTATTAAAAACGTTATACGTGCGTGCGCTAAGACACGTCCATACAAGTCGACACCTAATAATCAAACTACGCAATCGTCGGTATTCCGACGCTCCGCACTTTATACGCATTAATAGAGAGTCGATCTATCGACGCTTTGCGCTTAAAGGCAAATTGGTATTGGTATGTTTTTCTTATTAAGAAGCTGTGTACCTAATGTCTACGTATATAATACCAATATTCTGTTGCCTATGTTACGTCAATGCTTCAAGTGTACAGAGTAATTAAAACTCGTGCAATACTTGATGCGTCGCGAGTGAAGTTAATCTTATGAGAATTAAGTACGCGGTTTGTGACGATAGATGGCGACACTTGTAAGTTTAAAAGCGAAATATCTATAGGCAACTAATACATAATAATTAATAGAAAAGTTCATGGATACTTCAAAATAAGTATTTTATTTTGTTACGCTAGTTTTGTGGTTACCGAATTCCATAGAAATCCCTACCGCTGTCGATTCAAAATTAACATGAATTTGTAATTAAAAGATATATGACCATAATTGGCCTTACCATCAAACAAATAATAAGTTTTTACTGGTGGTAGGACCTCTTGTGAGTCCGCACGGGTAGGTACCAATACCCTGCCTATTTCTGCCGTGAAGCAGTAATGCGTTTCGGTTTGAAGGGTGGGGTAGCCGTTGTAACTATACTGAAACATTAGAACTTACATCTCAAGGTGGGTGGCGCATTTACATTGTAGATGTCTATCTATCCAGTAACCGCTTAACACCAGGTGCGCTATGAGCTCGTCCACACATCTAATTAATAAAAAAAAGTTAAGTAAGTGTTATTGTAAAAATAGTCCTTGTTCTATTTATTTGGATAACATTATTTAATACTCCCTGTATGTATATCGTTACGGTCAATCACTGGCATATTTCTATTATTTTAAATATATTGATCAGTATCATAGAAAGTGCTACACAAAACAAACATATTTTATTTCAAACTAGCTGACCCGGCAGACTTCGTAGTGCCTCAATCGATAAATAAAAGACCTAAACTTTTGCATAAAATAAACTTAAAACAAACAAAAGGAATCCGTTCGATGGGGGACACATCAAAGGAAAAACAAAATTGTTATTTTTATTTAATTAAGAGCATTTTCATATTTATCTACCTTTTAAACCTTCTCTGGACCTCCACAAATAATTAAAGACCAAAATTAGTCTAATTGGTCCAGCCGTTCTAGAGTTTTAGCGAGACTAACGAACAGCAATTCATTTTTATATATTTATTTACAATCACGCCACGTTAACTGGTCCCGTGATAAGTTCGTAAAGAACTTGTGTTACAGGTACCAGATAACGGAAATAAATGTAAGATTTTTATTATACACATACATATATTTAATATACATCCATAACCCTGGAAAAGACATTTATATTTATCATACAAATATCTTCCCTTGGCGGGATTCGAACCCGCGACCCCCTTGTGTAGTGACCATGTCACTTACCACTACACCAGACGGCCGTTATATATAAGTATATAGATAGATAGATAGATATCAATTCACTCAAAACACAACCTTATCACTTCAACGGTCCTGTATAAAAATGCTTTTATGTGGATTCGTATATTTTATATTAAATATTTGAATAAATTATATCCTACCAACTGTTGCGTACCAAAAATAAATTACAACGAATTACAATTTAGAATGTTCAAGTCACGAATATTATGTTTCTTCTGTCTGTAATTAATTTGTTGGTCATTCCACTGATTTCCTACTACGATCGAACTTCGCTTCTAATATATATTATATGTAATAAACTGGTGATTATAAATAATCACCGCTAATTATCCATAATTAACACTTCATTTGGTAAATTTGGAAATTTATCAACTCAGTCGGTTTCTTTGAATAATTCCCAGCTCGTAATGGGGGCTGTCACAAATGACAAATTGGGCCAGTAGAGTGTAGTTTTTTTTTTTAAAATACCTACTATTCAGAAAAATATTATTTGACACTATGCCGTAAAAAACCAATAATTACAAAATTTTCATATTTTACAAATCAAAAGTCAATAAAATGTGCTTTAAAAACTAAGACCTTAGAACTCATGTCTCGATGTTGAAGTCGTCGTGGCCTAAAGGATAAGACGTCCGGTGCATTCGTACGTAGCGATGCACCGGGTTCAAATCCCGCAGGCGAGTACCAGTTTTTCTAATGAAATACGTACTTAAAAAATGTTCACGATTGACTTCCAAGGTAAAGGAATAACATGGTACAATAAAATCAAACAAGCAAAATTATAATTTGCTTAATTACTGGTGGTAGGACGTCTTGTGGGTCCGCACGAGTAGGTACCACCACCCTGCCTATTTTTGCCGTGAAGTAGTAATGCTTTTCGGTTCGGGTGGGGGCATTTACATCGTAGATGTCTATGGGCTTCGATAACCACTTAGGACCATGTGAGCCGTGAGCTCTTCCACTTATCTAAGCAATAAAAAATATGGCAATTTTAAATCACATATATATTTACTTAGGCTGAACGTAATTTCAATATGGGACTGACGGCAGTTGTCAAATGAATAAAATACAATTAAAGTGAACTTACAAACGGATTAATCACATTTCATGATAATTATCACCATAGTCGTTAACTCTTGGCAGAGCAGTCGTGGTCATGTGGAATCCTCTATAATCACATTTACCGTAATAAATAAATACAAATAACAAGTACTTTTCTTAGATTTTCGCAAAAGCTCCTTTCTCTTTTGTCGTATCACTCTTGTTAGAGCGTTCGTGGTCGTAATTCAGTATCTCTGGACAGATGCTATTAAAACTACTGTTACGGTTTGATCTTATACTAATATTATAAAGCTGAAGAGTTTGTTTGTTTGAACGCGCTAATCTCAGGAACTACGGGACCGATTTGAAAAATTCCGATTTGAAAAAAAAAAGTGTTAGATAGCTCATTTATCGAGGAAGGTATAGGCTATATAACATCACGCTAAGACCAATGCAAGTGGAGCACCAATAAATAATGTTTCGTAATCGGGGTTTTAATCCGTTTTGAGAGCTTCCACTGCGTCCGCTGCGAAAATGGTTAAAGTTTCGCTAAAGTAATGTATGAGAATCTTCTCTGTATCTGTCTAATGTATGACAGTCTCTTTTGAAGTCGGTTAAAAAGCGTCATTTTGGTAACTTAAATAACTTTTTAACATTCTATTATTCAAAAATATTTTCACTTTCTACGTAAATAAAGAGGCGGGTAAAATTTAGCACTATGCCAAAGTAACTATTCCACGGGGATGAAGTCGCGGGCAAAAGCTACTAGTTATTTATATTTTATTATTGTCATTTCCGACATTTTAAATAATTTACAAAATCAATTAATTAACTATGACATATTCTTTTTAAAATCAACAGCAATAAATGCTAAAACATGCCCAGCGAAATATGATTCAGGTGGAATTATCATTAGCAAAAAATTCAGGGGCGAACAAAAAGTTAATTATGAATATTTTACGACGAAGAAACCAAATAAAGGAAAGAAAACACAACTATGTTTTGGAAGAAGAAGCCATAAAAATACATCTTCCCCTTCATTGTTTTACCCGACACGTCCACAGTCTAGAAATTTCGTTGGGAACAAAAACAATAAACGAATGTAAATATTTAGCGATCTCCTGGTCTGTGGCCCGGAGCCTAACTGTGTTAACAACAGCGCGAAATGAAGGAACATTTGTTAGTAATTACGACTTTTCTTTTTTATGTGCCTGTTTTACAACAGACCTTTAAGATAATGCAGTGATGTTTACTGGCCTCAAGATCGTTTCAGATAATATAGTTAGCGTACCCTTTAGGTTTGCTTTCAAATTCGATTAGCGTCCCTTTGTTCAAAAGAAGCGGATGAGATATTATTACTGTACAAATTACAAGTGGATTAGTGATTTATTTAATTATTGAAGTGAAAACTTCTTTAGAATCGTTGTGATTTCAAACCGGATGCAACGGAAAAAACGACAGGTAAGAGACACAAATACAAAAATGTGTAGGATGAAGCCAGCAAAGAATGAGACAGAAATATACATACTATTTAATACAGCGCCATCTGTGAGATTTTTTAATACTAACGTGTGTATGAAAGCTCTTGTAGTGAATTTTAATTTAGGATTATACGTGAAATTAAAATATCAATTCACAGAGGGCGCTACCTTACAATTATTTACTAATGACAAAATTTTACATATACTTAAGACGTTTAGGATAATTGTATTTTAATTTTGGAAGGTTTCACTTCTACCACGTGTGAATTGCACACATGTAATTTTTTTATTTAGTTCCACCAAAAAAGTGATCATGAATAAAAAACATTGACAAATTGACAATAAGTACATGACAGATGTCATTATAGGTGCAACCGACAGTGCATGTATTAACGCTTAAGACACTCACAGAACACTTTCAAACTCTCAATTCACTTCTTCCGCTTTCGCTTCGGGTAATCCTTTTACTGTTTCGCTTCGTGTAGTTCCGATTACTAATTGACTCTGTATTTCTGCAACGCTTTTATAGCCGATACCACATCCCTAGAATTATCGAGAATATTCCACACAAGTCTAGTACTGTGTTTCCGCTATCTGACAATAGATGGTGTTGTACTTCTCGGGCGTTATAGATGCTACTAGATCCTTCGATATTCGTCGGTCTACGACTATTTGGCGGTAGATGGCGTTACTCTTATCGGCGTAACATTATGTAACCCAGAATAAGATTACACAAGTTAATAAGTTGATAGTAGGAGGGATTCAGTCCGCATAGCTAGGTCCCACCATCCCATATGTACTGCCGCGAAGCCTTCTTATGTTTTTTTTTTGAAGATTAGGTCAACTGCTGTACAATAAAATTTATATTCTGACTTCAACTGAGTTCTGAATACTCTGAATTCATAGGAATTCACGAATATCTATAAGCTCCATATCATGAATACCAGATAAACTTAATAATTAGAGTGTGTTATAAAAACTGTATGTCTTACTAAGCCAAATGTATATGTTTATAATTTAAATATTATCGATAATAGCGCAGCTTAGAAAATTCTATAAAATAGACTTATAAAAATATATATATATATATAATACAATAGCTGACCCGGCAGACTTTGTAGTGCCTTAATCGATAAGTAAAAGATCTAAACTTTTGTATAAAGTAAACTTAAAACAAACAAAAGGAATCCGTCCGACGAGGGACACATCAAAAGAAACACAAAATTGGTATTTTTTATTTCATTTCGAGCATTTTCATATTTATCTACATTTTAAGCCATCTCTGGACTTCCACAAATAATTCAAGACCAAAATTAGCCAAATCAGTCCAGCCGTTCTCGAGTTTTAGCGAGACTAACGAACAGCAACTCATTTATATATATTATGTAGAGGGTTTTTTATATTCATAATATTAATGTATAAATCAAACTAGAAATAAAAAAACCCTCTGCGTCCTTTGTACCTTAAAATTACGAAACGAGTTCAGGATAAACACGAGATCCGTTTAAATTAATCCGATTTGGACACAAAAGAATCCAAATAATTCCGCCGCGATCCGGACTAAGCAGGTTACGCTCGTTTCAATACGAGCACTCAAAAATATTTTAGTGCCTAAAGCAATTACGTACGCGGAACGAAACGCACTCATGAACACGTCACAAAATAGCGGTTATTGTTAAGATGAAGCTACGCAACTCGTATGCACCTTAAAACAAGTGTGGTAAGTCTTAAAATCGTGCGTTCGGTCTGCGGAATCGTAGGGGTGTATCGGCTACGGTCAGAGACAAATGACAGTGATATTGGCAGTTAAAACGACTGGCGCCGGTTGTCGTTTTTGGTTGGCATCCGCGCACGTCCGACATGCAGTATTCGGTTCCATGAAAATCTAGATCGATCTTTTAATACGGTTCTCGGGTGATTTTTCGTGATCACGTTTTTCATTTGCATAGACATAATAGAGAGACCTAATCTATTTTTATATACCACAGATACAACCATTTAAAAATATTGTTACGCGCTGGGGTTCGGGATAAATCAATTTCTACCGAAGTACAAATTAAAAACTGTATCCAACACTTAGAACACTTAAAAACACTTTAAAATTCTCAATTCGCTTGTTCCGCTTCGCTTCAGGTGATCCGTTCGCGGTCTCGCTTCAAATAGTTCCGATTACTGACTGACTGTGTTCCATCTCTGCAACGCTTTTATAGTCAATACGACATCCCTAGAATTATCGAGAATATTCCACACATTTCGAGTTTTGTATTTCCGCTATCTGACCATAGATGGCGTTACTCTTAACGGCGTAACAATATCAACGAGACATACGTTCCTGTCTGAAGAATTTATATATATATTTTATTGCCCCTGTAGGCCGACGAGCATACGGCCCACCTGATGGTGAGTGGCTACCGACGCTCATTAACGTCAGCAATGCCAGGGGCAGAGCGAAGCCACTGCCTGCCGAATTATATGAAGGACTCATAGTATAATGCATTGAAGACCTCATTCCTGAAGATAATGTCCATAGTCTCCATATCACTTTTTGCCTTCCTATCTGCCAATATCCTTGAGGGGCTATCACCTTAGCTAAGCCTGAGAGGGCTGACTAACATCACTCCTAGCAAGAACAGAGCTTCACTGAATCTCAAATGTAAGTGTCTGTGGACGTAACCACTCAACATTGGGAGTTAGTAAAAATGATCTTGATCATTTTTACTCTTGAGTAATAATCTTGATCATTTTTACTCTTGAGTAATGACAAATTCCATATCTGGGTCTGAAATTATCATAGAGGAACGCCAATAGCACAAAAAAAACTAGTTTCTTTTCTTTCTAAATATTTCTAGCGTTATTAACAACAAAAGTGACGGTTTTCTTTGATGATTGATATACTCCTATTAGTAAAAACAAATCATATAAATTTTCTCGTACCAAAGTTAACAATAAATATTATAGCTATAGCAAACATTGAATTAAAATCATTGATTTATTGTATGAGCCCGCACCACACAGCATAACTCATTTTAATGAGTCATTACCCGACTAAAATACATGGCCCGGTGTATGTAAACGGCAAATTAACGATCCCAATTAACTTTGAATATGCTTAGAAAATTAAAGTAATATTGATCATTGTGTTCTTCGATATTAATTGGGTAGGGTGTCTTGTAAGCCGGCATGGGTAGGTACCACCACCCTACCTATTATTGCCGTGAAGCAGTAATGCGTTTCGGTTTGAAGGGTGGGGCAGCTGTTGTAACTATATTGAGGCTTTAGAACTTATGTCTCTAGGTGGGCGGCGGCATTTACGTTGTACATGTCTATGGGCTCCGGTAACCACTTAATATCAGGTGCACTATGAGCTCGTTCAGCCATCTATGCACTAAAAAAAAATTAAAAGGGGCTAGAAACGCTTTATGCCATATGTGTGAAATAAACGATAATTTTAACTTAATGCATAAACAGTAGCAATTCAGTTTATCAATGTGGTGGTGAGTTACAAAGTGAAACTAGTATTTCATAACTTAGATGCCAGAATTGTAATAAGACGGTACAAATGTACAATAAATTACAAATACCCAGTACATAGTAGCGCGTTACTGCATTTTCTAGTCGTGTGTCATTTTGTTGGAATTGCGTGAAATTTTAGAGGAAAATTTTGTTTCTCTTACTGTTGATTTTTATTGCTTAGACAGATGTACGAGCTTATGGCTCAGCTGGTTTTAAGTGGTTACCGGAGCCCATTGACATCGTAACCTACAACGTAAATGCCGCCACCCACCTTGAGACATGAGTTGTAAGGTCGCACTTTTTACAGTACAACGGCTGTCCCGTTATAAGGGTATATATATATATATAAATAGGCAGGGTGGTGATACCTACCCGAGCGCACTCACAAGACGTCCTATCAACAGTAAGAAACTACGTGAAACATATCGGTAACGTATTCCGAATTCTAATAACGTTACAAATAAACTAGTAAAATGCCCATTCCGTTTCCAATCCACAGCCCAGTGTTCAGAAAGCACAATTGACGCCACAAACTCGCTTCGAGCTTTCGCAGGCGGTACATACATTGGTTGATTTATACAACGATTTGTCGTCAAGCCAAACCGCTTGTGATTCACCGCTAGTAATGTCGCCGGCGCCGCGGCTTGTAGCGCTCTCTGTATCGCATAGAGGAAAAGCATTTAAATATCCTAAATCGCACTTTTACTTAAATTCACTGGTGGTAGGACCTCTTGTGAGTCCGCGCGGCAGGTACCACCGCCCTGCCTATTTCTACCGTGAAGCAGTAATGTGTTTCGGTCTGAAGGGTAGGGCAGCCCTTGTAACTATACTGAGATCTTAGAGCTTATATCTCAAGGTGGGTGGCGCATTTACGTTGTAGATGTCTATAGGCTCCAGCAACCATTTAACGCCAGGTGGGCTGTGAGCTCGTCCACCCATCTAAAAAATAAAAAATAAACAAATGTTAATGAGAATTACCATGATTTCTTTATATTTCCTTGGCTAAGTTGACATAGAGACTCACCGAAAAAATACATTAATTTATCTTTGTGGGAGCCTCTGAACTGCCAATGTGAACACGAAGACCTCAAAAGGCCTAGAAGAAGTTACAAACAAATAAAATAAGGCCTAAAAACTTTATGACGTCATTAAATCGATTCATGGTAAGATGAAAAAAAATATAACAAAACCTTCAAACATGTAATGATATCTATTTTGATTTCCATCATGTTCCAAACTCAATAACCTGAGCACAATTGCCTATTGTTATCTCCGAGTCTCATTTAAAACTAGTTTCCATAAACTAAAAAGAAAATGCAATAATTTTTCCGTGTAACGTCCTCGCTATGTATGAGTTAAGTATTTTTCCACTAATATTTCCCCGGTGAACTATGCATGCGAGTTGTGAAAAATGAAGGTTTTAGCTCATCGGTGCCTTTAGATAATACGATTCCACAGAAAACTAAATATATAAAATTGAATTGCTGTTCGTTAGTCTCGCTAAAACTCGATAACGGCTGGACCGATTTGGCTAATTTTGGTCTTAAATTATTTGTGGAAGTCCAGAGAAGGTTTAAAAGGTAGATAAATATGAAAATGCTTGGAATTAAATAAAAATAACAATTTTGTTTTTGTCGGACGGATTCCTTTTATTTGTTTTAAGTTTATTCATCATACAATATTTGCCCGATGTGGGAATCGAACCCACGACCTTGTGCGCAACAATCAGGACAGCTAATTACTGCATGACCGAGACAATCAAATTATATCAATTAAAAAAAAAAAAAATTATAGCATTAACGTCATAAATTTTTCTTCACTATCTGAGTATGTATTGTGTAAATGTTGGAAAAACATTTGGTTAATCCACATTTTGTTTACTTATAATATGTAAAACATTTTATTATTGTATTGTAATATTAATTCATAAAAAAATTGGTTGTCTGTAAAGTCGGCTTACGGACGATAGTTTTACGTGATAACGTCAGTAATAGAACTATTCGAACTGCTATCTCTGACGTCACGCGAGAAGGGAGATAAATGTGTCACAAGTCAACCCTAGCGCCGATCGTGCCTCTCTATCGCTTGTTCCGCGCGCTCCCGTTTGACACGCTCAGGCTCAGATGGAACGTGACGCTTTTTCGTACGTGCAGCCGTTACTCATCAATTTATAAGACGTTATCACATCAAACAATAGACCACTCTGTTAGGAGTAAGCACTGATATCAGCGATCGTTGATAAGGTCGTAGTAACGGTACTTACTTCTAGAAACACGTAGGCGCATACCTATATCATTTGATTTCTCCAGCTTCTCACTTCAATAAAGGCTAAATTTAAGTAAAATACTTGACACTTAAGATGTATTTATTTTTCATGTGCTCATACGATATCGTGTCGTAGCTGCTAAATAGCTCGCTATTTATTATGCAGTAGGAGCAGTGCACACGGCGCGAGCGCGGTCGCATCGCGTGATTAATAGTCAAATTACAAGCGCCGACACCTCGTGACCGCTCATGTGTACATGGTTTTATTGTTCAGATTTCATTATTATTAGGTTTGTAATAATCATTAATTTTATATTTTTTTGGAACAAAGTTCCTTATGGGACGATGCGGAGGGGTACCCTAACCGGGAGAAAACGTCCGTAACGTAAGATTTTTATTAGTAATGCACACAGTGTACGACTTATCTTTGTAATAACGTTAAACAAAAAACCCCTTTTTTTATCATTCATTGATCATGATCTCAGAGCGTTCGTTTGCGCAATACTCTTATGCAAACAACCGTGAATGAAGTGTACCACAATAAGTTCGCACGCTACCGAATGACCATGGGTTGTTACGAAACCTCCAGTTTTATTTTCTTTATACCTCGAATAGAACTTATAATAGCATAGTATAATTGCTACTTATTCTATATGATTTCCGTGATGTCCTCCGTTGAAAAGAGACTTAAACCACTAGACAGTTCAAGGATATCATTATTGTATTTATTCCTGACGCGAAGTAATCAGTTAGGGCCATTGGAAGGACAGCTATTCCAGTAATACAGCTGATGTAAATCTTAAGAATAACGTAGCGATCTTTTAGATGTGATGTTTTAAATAACAGCATTAGACTTCTTAGCTTACTTCTATGCTCATACTCTATACCAATTACGAAGTCCCTTTGGACACCTCTTAGAACGTAACTAGATCCCGCAGTAGTCGAAATTCGACTGTAATTAATTGAAATTATAAGTTTCAACATTATTATAGTCCTATTGTTACAGATTTCACCAAGACTACACTATAGACAAATACTCGTAATATTGAAGACTAGCGGCCTGCTCCGGCTCCGCTCGGGTCTTTAACAAAATTTTCAACGATGTTTGACGTCGTTTTATTTTTAAAAATAAAAGAACACTTATTACGGCATAACTATAATAGTTAGATATATGCTGTCGCGACACTTTTTGTAAATAATAATGTGTTCTACAAAGTTGTAGTACATTATCTTATTCTATCATCAATAGTTTTCGCAGGGCGCGCGGTGTAAAGAATATTTTAGTTAATTTTTTTACACCTTGTGTTACATTATTGCAGTTTTAGTAAGATCCCTATTTTTTTTGCAAAAAAGATTATAGCCTATGTCACTCGGAAACAGTGTAGCTTCCGAACAGTGAAAGAATTTTTCAAATCGGTTCAGTAGTTTCGGAGCCTATTCAATACAAACAAACAAATCTTTCCTCTTTATAATATTAGTATAGATAGATAATACTAACCTATTCTCAATTTGACTACAGACTTTAAGCAATAACAAAAGTTTGACAATAAACAAAGAGTATATGTGTGTGTGTCAAATACATGGCAGTGTGTGTAACGTTTTCTTTATTGATTTAATGTATCTTTTATGGATAATTTAAAAAATAAAATTGCATTGGGCACTTTCTCTATAAGTGTGGAAAATACCATACTCCTCCGTCCGCGCAATTTTCGTAAAAAGGGATACAAAGTTTTTGCTTCACGTATTAATATTTAGATAATCATTTTTAGTTCATAGTTGTAAATGTCATTAAAAAAATACACAATCAATCTAAATTATTATACAATTAATTCACACATACAATAACATAATAATAACATCTGTCTCATGGGACTTCGTAATTGGAATATAGTTTAATCATACAATATTATTTGTTCGCAGAAAAATATTTTTGTATCTGTTCCAAGATAGTCCACGGTATTGATTACAAGGTCATCATACTACGTATAAGCCACGGACGTTTGCAGTATCAAGTGCAGATTATATGTTGAATACATTCTGTGATTTCTGGAGGTACATCTGTTAGCACGTGCTCCATTTGAATCACGTAGATGAACCCTAGTGCTCTGTAGACGCATATCTAAATTGATACAGATAGGTCAGTTTTAATTCCTGACTTTTTTGTCTTATTTCTGATTTTAGCAATTATTTAAATGCAAATCTTCGTCTATTTCCTTAATTTAGAGCTGGTATTCGGTGTCTTTAACTCCATCCACTTCTTGTATGTCATATTCCTGCGCAGTATTATTATCTATTTATTTTATTTTTATTGCTTAGATAGGTGGCTTAGATAGGATATTATTGAAGTCGTCGTGGCCTAAAGGATAAGACGTTCAGTGCATTCATGTTGAGCCATGCACCGATGTTCGAATCCCAGGCGTGTACCAATTTTTACTCAACAAATGTTCACGATTGACTCAACAAATACTCAACAAATGTTCACGATTGACTCAACAAATACTCAACAAATGTTCACGATTGACTTCCACGGTGAAGGAATCACATCGTGTAATAAAAATCAAACCCGAAAAATTATAATTTGCGTAATTACTGGTGGTAGGACCTCTTGTGAGTCCGCGCGAGTAGATACCATCGCCCTGCCTATTTCTGCCGTGAAGCAGTAATGCGTTTCGTTTGAAGGGTGGGGTAGCCGTTGTAACTATACTGAGACCTTAGAACTTATATCTCAAGGTGGGTGGCGCTTTTACGTTGTGGATGTCTATGGACTCCAGTGACCACTTAACACTTAACACTTAAAATCACCAGCGTAAATGACGCCTCCCATATTGAGACGTGAATTCTAAGTCTACGTTTTACAGTACAACTGCTACACCTCAATTCAATTCATTTGTACTTTGTGGTGTGTACGCATTTACGTTGTAGATATCTATGGGCTATATCCCCGTGCGCTGGACTGATCAAGTGAAATACTCTACTGAAACCCCACTTAACGAGTGCGTGCGCCAGGCCTCTGTTCTCAAACTATGGAAAACATCTATCAGGGCTTTAATAAGCAAGAATTCCACATGACCACGACTGCTCTGCCAAGAGCAACCGACTATGATGATGATTACGATACAACCCATTAATACCACGAAACAATAACTTATTCGGATTTAAACTATGCTGGGATAACTGTGTGCACTTGAGAAAATAATGAAATACAAATATCAAGTGATCTGTACATCCTGTGTTGTGTTCTAGTGATGTGATATGTTCTGACCACGTGCGCATAAGGCGGTATCGCGGCTTGGCTCTATGACAAATCGTGCTGTAAATCAGATGCCGGCCGGCTAACACCTGCACTATACCATACATGTACCACACGGCTTCTCGATGTTGCAATCTAGGGATGTTAATAAAGCTCTTTTGTGGTAAATTTATAGTTTTTCCTTAAGTCCTCTCAAGTCGTAGACATAATTAAAATTACTTTTACGTATTGTCACAATTGTTTTACTCCGGTGATTGTTCCGACTGTATGCAGTTTAGCACGTTCGCTGCGGCAAGTAAAATCTTAAACCTTTGTCTGGTGCGGCGGCGGGCCAAATTGTGCCCCCAATGATTTTTCCGCCAGTGCGTGGTAGGTCTTTTTCGACACGTCAGCACAAGGTTAGATTAAATTGCTATAGCTTTGCGAAAACATAATGTAGGTGAACAGTTTTTGGACTGTTGGAAAAACCTTGAACCCAACTTCTTTAGATTTGATTCGCCCCGGGATTTGCCGAACAGAAAATGAGAAATATACCAGGGAAAGTGGCGGGTCGATATCGACCAGAACCGCACTAGAAAGTATTTTTAGTAGTGATGGGAAAGACAAAAATAAGGGGATATCGAAAATAAAACAGAATTAAAGTAAAGAAATAAAAATTGTTTATTTAATTATTTATTAATGGCTGTCTTTAAAACATTTCGCACAAAGATTTTGCTTGCACATTCTGCAGTATGTTTTAATTTTTTTTACTTTCCTTTTCACCTCGGAACTCTTCATGGTTTCCCGCAGTTTTTCATTTTCTTGAAGGAAAATATCTCCTGACTGCTGTCACTATCACTATCTGCACCGCAAATTAATTTATTTTCCACAATATTTATCTTTCTTTTGTTGCCTGACATCGTGCCTTTAATTTTAAGGAATAAAAAAAACGTGACGTACGTCAGTTCCGATAGCTTGCCCAACACTAACTGGCGAGGCGGGCGTTCTGTGCGGTATCGGGCCGCCAACAGCCTGTTGGGACGGCGGGCCACAATAAGCCTCCTCCCGCACCGAGTTGATATTTTTAACCGTCAGTGCGTGATAGGCCGATAAAGGCCTGCCGTGATGTTTTTATAGGGAACACCTATACTTTTGACCACAATCTCAAATATATATTTGTCTTTGTCGTACCTTTACAAACACCTGAGATAATCGTTCCGCACCAGCGAGAGGGACATAGTTTTCTTCGTCCGCACCAGGTGAAATTCCGCGGCAGGCTGATTTGGGCCTGTTCCGCAGTGAACGTGTTAGAATGTAGGTGTTTTCCATACCACAATTCAACTTATATTATAGGAATTATTATAGGAATTATTGATTCTGAGGAATTATTCGAGATGATACCATCATCTCGTTTTTTACCATCGCACCGCTCGCTACCGGAGTAGAGTTCATCCATACTACTTGGAGCCACTGCGGTCCTCCACAGTGCGTTTCCAGAGGTCTTTTTTACCACACGCCATCCGGCTATGGAATGAGCTCCTCTCCGCGGTGTTTCCCGAGCGCTATGACATGTCCTTCTTCAAACGAAGCTTGTGAAGAGTATTATGCAGTAGTCAATAGCTTGGCTCTGCCCCTGGCATTGCTGAAGCCCATGGGCGACGGTACCCACTCACCATCAGGTGGGCCGTATGCTCGTCTACCTACAAGCATCTATAGAGTATCTTTAGAGTCGTAGTCTAAGTAGCATCTATAGAGTCCGGTACCAATTTAACGTCAGACGTGCCATGTTCACGAATCTGGTGCTTAAAAAGCAACTTAATAGCAGCAAAATGAAGCTCATTTTAAAGAAGCAGTTGCCCAACCCGATATTTCAGGATAGATATCTGTCATCGTTCCACAAATCAGTCAGGAAAAAACAAAGAAAAAAAAAGAAGTTTATTTTTCAAGTGTTTTCACTCGTCACTCGATACCTCTTAGTTAAAATGGAGCTGATCACGTCCTCATTTGAACATATCATCACATTAATGAACGTCATCGACGAGCGCATGATATATCGGTGAGTTTCACACGATAAATCCAATTTTCGATGTCCATTAATGACATATAAATTTTATTAATATATAAATTATGGTGAAGGACAATAATTAATTGGATTTTATCAGCGCACTCCTGCTTATATGTTCGAAAAATATTTATGCTTACGTTAGTAGACTGGAATCTCAGACCATCTGATTTTAAGCGCTCACTGGAGGCTACAGACACCTTCAGACTAGTTGTATAAATATTTAGCAGAGATTTTCCACTCCGGAAATCACCATGCGCTAGGTTTCAGTGGCAAGCTTTGACAAGATGTGGTGTCAGAACGTGCGATTCATGATGTGCCTATTGAAATAGTACGTTTAAGCTAAATTTACCAGTACAAGAGAAATATCAAGAGGCAATGATAGGTCCCAGGTCTAATGGTTTGTTTGTTGGTGATCTACCACTAAATTGCCTATTTCTGTTGTCACATATTCCGGCTCGAATAGTAAGAGAAAGGTCGATTTTATCTATAATGCCGTACCGGACGACTTGTGTATTACTAAGTGATCCATCATAAAGGAGCAACCTCTCATTCTGAGATTTGAGGTTAGAGTTTCAACTGTACTATATACTACTACCCACTCTGCAAACACTTCACACGATTTTAAAAATCTTTAAATTTGTTTTCAAAATTAGTAATTACTTAATTAAAAATTAGAATAAGCGCTCAACAATCCTAATTAAAGTACATTGAATATTCACAAATAATATTCTCATATTTCATAATTTAAACTCAAAAAAAATAATGCTATTCTAATATTTCTAAAATTTAATACGAATTCGCGGAGCCAATGAAAAAGTAATTTGATGTAAAAGGGAAAATCAACGGAAAATTTCGAAATGTCAAGCCCCCGTCAAGCGAGCGTCAGTCCGTGTTGACGTCCCTCGGCGGTGTGTTGACATTGTGCAGTTGTCGCAATGTCAGCGACGTGTTAACGCCAAAGCGTAGGTTGACAGTTTGCGGAATAGGAAAATTTATTATATTGTTTTGTGCTACGAAAGCTTTTGTTTAGCTTTTGATATTATAGCAATTTTAATAGAGTTTATTTAGTACGATGGTAATCTTTAAGTAGTTAATTTTGTACTGATAAACTTATACGTTACTGGTGGTAGGACCTCTTGTGAGTCCGCACGGGTAGGTACCACCACCCCGCCTATTTCTGCCGTGAAGCAGCAATGCGTTTCGATTTGAAGGGTGGGGGAGCCGTTGTAACTATACTTGAGACCTTAGAACTTATATATCAAGGTGGGTGGCGCATTTACGTTGTAGATGTCTATGGGCTCCAGTAACCACTTAACATCAGGTGGGCTGTGAGCTCGTCCACTTACATAAGCAATAAAATATATATATATATAGGGGCATGAGGCATGTAGAAATTAAATTTTACAAGAGACGCAAACTGTTCACCTTGAACAGAGACCCAATCCATTTAAAGCAGAACGCGCTTGGAATTGTCTAGTCAGAGATATGGAGCTTACTGGGATCCAAAATGCTAACCAGTAAAAGGTATCTTATTATTAATCCTATTTTTCTCTGCACTAGTGATGTGTGCATGTTTATGACATGGGACTGCCCAAATCATCCCCGTCTGACACAGAACCCGGGAGGAAGATTAGAGCTATGACGGCCGGCAGCAACAAGTCAGGTCCTATTTTCTGCTATTCTGGTGAGCTGCGAGCGTGACTTTATTATTAACATAATAATATGCCTGTCTTCAAGAATTACCAAACTCCACGGCTATATAACGAATCCATTAGGTTATCTTGAGACATGCTATGACATTTCCTTCTTCAAACGAGGCTTGTGGAGAGTACTCAACGGTAAGCTGCAGCTTGGCTCTGCTCCTGGCATTGCTGAAGTCCATGGGCGACGGTAACCACTTACAATCAGGTGGGCCGTATGCTCGACTGCCTACAAGGGCAATAAAAAAAAAGCTCGAAGTCGAAGAAGTAAACAATAGTTTCCCGCCTTTTGAACTGAAAAGCATTATAGCTTCACTGTAAATGAAATAGGAGGAAATGGAAAAGGAGCATTACGTTCTCTCTAGGAGAGAAATGACAAAACGTAATGCTTAAATGGTACCGCATAAGTTGTCTAGCTCT
The DNA here is from genome assembly GCF_030269925.1 of Bombyx mori. Lineage (NCBI taxonomy): Eukaryota > Metazoa > Arthropoda > Insecta > Lepidoptera > Bombycidae > Bombyx > Bombyx mori. The sequence goes on along the minus strand of NC_085131.1, from coordinate 13,884,208 downwards.
ATTTGGGCTTAGTTTTGATCTGGATCAGACACTTGGATAGTAGATTTGACTCCCACACCGCCATCTAACCCCTCATATATATATACGAAGTCATGCTTAAAAATAGTATGCATGTAGCTTTTGTGTAGGAAAAATGTAAAGTGTTTCTATAATAAGCATAATGTCGCTACCCACTTTGAGAAACATAGACGAAATCTCAATAAAAGTTTGAGAATCGCTGTCCATTCTCGAGTTTTATGAGAAATGACGTGTGATACTCAAGATTGAAGTCACATAACCAAGCGCAACTAGTTTCATATAGAAATTACCCAACTTATTCGACAATCGAGTCAAACCATAATACGGTAAGTTTAAACCTTATCGAATAACAAGTATAAATAAACGAAGGATACTGATGACTAATGAATATTGACTGATGTCTGAGAGCTTGACGTCGGCTCTACCTGCTAGTAAATTTATTACGAGATAATAGTGATGAAGGTTTTCTCTGTTTGAATTTTCTCTCGAAATTCAGAAATTTAGTGCGGATCTATACTAATATTATTATTATCTATACTCTATACTACTACTACTTATTATAAAGAGGAAAGATTTGTTTGTTTGTTTGTTTCGAATAGGCTCCGAAACTACTGGACCGATTTGAAAAATTCTTTTTCCATTAGAAGCCGACATTGTCCCTGATGAACATAGGCTACTTTTTTTAATTTTTTTTTAAATTTTTTTTTTGTTTCATGTGTGTTTTAATGTTTCCGAAGCGAAGCGAGGGCGGGTCGCTAGTTATTATTATAAAGAGGAAATATTTGTTTGTTTGTTTGTATTGAATAGGCTCCGAAACTACTAGACCGATTTGAAAAATTCTTTCACTATTTGGAAGCTACACTGTTTCCAAGTAACATTACTGGTGGTAGGACCTCTTGTGAGTCCGCGCGGGTGGGTACCACCATCCTGCCTATTTCTGCCGTGAAGCAGTAATGCGTTTCAGTTTGAAGGGTGGGGCAGCCGTTGTAACTATACTTGAGACCTTAGAACTTATATCTCAAGGTGGGTGGCGCATTTACGTTGTGGATGTCTATGGGCTCCAGTAACCACTTGACACCAGGTGTGCTGTGAGCTCGTCCATCCATCTAAGCAGTAAAAAAAAATAAAAAAAAACATAGGCCATAATCTTTTTTGCAAAAAAATTAGGGATCTTACTAAAACTGCAATAATATAACACAAGGTGTAAAAAAATTAACTAAAATATTATTTACATCGCGTGCCCTGCGAAAACTATTGATGATAGAATAAAATAATGTACTACAACTTTGTAGAACACATTATTATTTACAAAAAGTATAGCGCGAAAGTCTAACTATTATAGTTAGCCATAATAAGTGTTCTTTTATTTAAAAAAATAAAACAACGTCGTTGAAATTTTTGTTAAAGATCCGAGCGGAGTCGGAGCGGACTGCTAGTATTAAATAAAAACTCTACTTATTTTTGTGCGACGTCAGATATAACATTCTGATCTTAAATCGCAGACGTTCGTTAGTGAAATAATGGATTTTGTTGTGCTTAAATTGAGCATACAATATTATATAAATAAATAATAGATTTAAAATTTCATTTAATTAACAAAAAGACGGATTAATAAGCATTCGAATATTTATTTAAAAAATCTTGGTTTTTGTTACTGATATTAAGGGCCCGATATGTTATATCGATAGTAAAATTATCGATAAAAAAATTAATATAATAATAATTAGGATAATGATATACCACCGCCCCGCCTATTTCTGCCGTGAAGCAGTAATGCGTTTCGGTTTGAAGGGCAGCCGTTGTAACTATTCTTGAGACCTTAGAACTTATATCTCAAGGTATGTGGCGCATTTACGTTGTAGATGTCTATGGGCTCCAGTAACCACTTAGCACCAGGTGGGCTGTGAGCCGTCTACACATGTAAGCAATAAAAAAAACAGTACTCAACTACTGTTGATACGTGTTGTACAGTACTGTTCTCGAGTATCAACACTAATTGAAATAGGATATTTAATGTGTAACATTAGTAATTAAATGGACCATTTTAATTGCGAGCGTTGTAATTCAGGGCTCTTGATTGGCTGTTTGCTCGAGACGGAAGCAATTTCCCCGAGATCTCGGTTTAACTGTGTTTTGATGCATCAGTTAACTGTTTTTGAGACGTTAAGTTAGTTAATAACTGGACTTAATCTTGTCGTATCTTGATTAATCAATTTAGACAATTAATTCAGTAATAATAACGGGAAAATTAACTTAATTAATCAAATAACGGCCGTCTGGTGTAGTGGTAAGTGACATGGCCACTACACAAGGAGGTCGCGGGTTCGAATCCCGCCAAGGGAAGATATTTGTATGATAAATATAAATGTCTTTTCCAGGGTTATGGATGTATATTAAATATATGTATGTGTATAATAAAAATCTTACATTTATTTCCGTTATCTGGTACCTGTAACACAAGTTCTTTACGAACTTATCACGGGACCAGTTAACGTGGCGTGATTGTTAGTAAATATTTATATTTATTTATATAAAAAAAAAAAAAAAATAAAAAAAAAAAAACTCAGTAATAATGTCGAGAAATTGTTACTAGCGATTTTCAGTACAGCAATTAATTTTTTGTTCGCATGGTAATACAGTCGTAATACAATATCGACAAGTAAAAGGCTATTTTGTTTAAAGGACTTTTTGGCAATTTTACAGGAGAGCCATTTAAAGTTTGAAAATTGGAAAAAAATATCATGACAAAAAAACCTCTTTAGTTATTTGAATAGGGTAATCATAATTGAAATTCAATTAAAAACATCGTATTGTTGATGCTAATACCAAATCAAAGGAACTTTAAAAATCTCGCGAATTAAGCGAAATGTCACTTAAACCAAATGATTGAGAATTCGGTGTCATGTTTTGAGGTAGACAGACAGACAAACTCTGTGTACATGCCTGTGTTATTTAATTGCGTATACAGGTAAGAGAGCTCACGGACCACCCGGTGTTAACTGATTACCACAGCACATAGATCTCGTAACGTTAACGTCACTGCCCACCTCGAAACAAAATCTTATCGATAGAACCAATAATATACTGCGAAATGTTGGATTTAGTGTGATAATTATGATTTGCTATTGATGGCACCCTGCTTATTTCTGCCGTGAAGCAGTAATGCGTTTTGGTTTGAAGGGTGGGGCAGACGTTGTAACTATACTTGAGACCTTTTAGAACTTATATCTCAAGGTGGGTGGTGCATTTACGCCGTAGATGTCTATGGGCTCTAGTAGCCACTTAATATCAAGTGGGCTGTGAGCGGGTCCACCCATCTAAGGAAAAAAAAAAAGATATTATCACGTCACTAATGTGGTTCAAGTACGTCCCGAAGAGTGGTATACCGTTAGCAGATTTGGTCCAGCTGTTTAATTGGGACTACCACCTACATCTTGCCTGCAGTTTTCGTATCGGGTGAAACAAATTTAGTAGAATGTAAATGACGGAGTTCAGAACGAATCAGTCAATTCTACAGGAACTCGGCATCAAGCAGCGACTATCCTCCATCGTTCAGGGTCGCATTCTCACTTTCTTCGGGCATGTGTCGCGGCGTGGTGACGACTCAGTTGAGCGCCTAGTGGTGCAGGGCATGATAGAGGGTACAAGACCACGCGGCAGATCACCGTTACGATGGACCGACCAAATAAAGGCAGCTCTAAACGGTCCCGTTAACGAGTGCACAAGAAGGACTGCGGTACGCGAGGAATGGCGACGTCTGGTGAAGCGCACCACCACCCGAAGTGATGACCACGACCACTCTGCCAAGAGTGCACGCGACTGAGAAGAAGAAATGCTTTGGCTTAAGACTCGATATTTTGAAACAAATGGTTGCAGTTTTTTTTTCTTCTTTCAATTGGTAACATCTCTGGACAACATCAACTCCAGCTAAAATATCCTCTCGTATCTAATTGCGTTTTTTTTTTGCGAAATTTCCGCATATACGAGATTTCCTCTTAAAAGGTCTTCCAAAAACTTATACGTTCGCTTATAACGAAAATCACTACCGAAATCATTAATGACACCACAAGAGTCCGCTTAAAACGAACACCGAAACATTGTGGTAATTTAGTGTCCCGTTAAGAGGGCTACGTGTAAAGTATGCGAAGTAAATGCTGGCCATAAATTCGGCTGAGTGCACCCAATGCCGCATTGGCTACGGTTTGTATTGTACTCACAGTAGGACCAAGTGAAGGATTTTGTTCCAAACATTTTGCTGGAAGACTACAAAAATAACCGAAGAGCCGGCATCTACCTTGGGCAAAGAATTAGTCTAGCTATTCAAAGGGAGAACGCTACCAGTATCATCGGAACCTTGCCTAAAGGGACTCCTTTTCATATTTCAGTTATGAGATTATTATTATTGTTATTTTGTAAGGTTTTTGGTTTTAGGTTCATTATTAGAGTTAATAGCATAATTTATTAATGTACTATTCTACTTTGTCATAATCTTAATAATGTCATTAAAATACATATGTCATTTGAACTATAAAGACAATAGCGTTGACAGCATTAAAAAAACGTACATTTAGACATTTTGTAGCTAAAATATACTCAAAAATGATCCACAATCAAAAGTATATTTTTGCCTATTCTTGCGGCCAATTTATTTTGATAGGCCGAAAATCAAATCAATTTTAATCTGTAAGTTAATTTGCCTTTGACTCTAGTCAAATATATATGTGAATGCACTAGTTTGCGGTTCACAGCGGCCGTGTGTCCGATATGTAATGCAACAAAATGTGGATTGCACTGTGGTAATTAATGTTAAACGCTGTCGGCTTTAGGCCGCGCCGGAAAAACGTGTGCATTCCATCGTAACCTATAGTACTTCACATATGAATCTGTATTAAAGAAAAGCTACTTTGAGGAATGTTGAATCTCTGGTAAAAACTAGCACTGTAAATAAGTTAATGGAAAGAAAACAGAGACAAAGAGAAAGTGAGATTTAAAAGAGAAAATAAGCAACGTGTGCTATTTAATATATTTACATATTTTTTATTACCCAAATATAACAGTAATGGACCGTACAAATATTTGTATGATTTTTTATTGTACAAATGGGGGAACGAGTCCATGGCTCATATGATGTTAAGCGGTTACTGGACCCAATTAAAATCGCAACGCAAATTCCGTACACCCACCGCAGGCCTTGAAGTCTATTGTTTCAAATTTTAACAAATTTTTGCTGGTTTGATTTTGATTTTTACGGACTTTATGTTAAGCCTTAATTATGAGTTATTCAAGCTCTATGATATCGAGCTTTCTTTCAAAACTCAATGATATCGAATAAGTGATCGGTGTTAGCTTTAGGCTGCGATTAAACAGTGTATGTCACCGAAATTGAGACTAAAATCTTTATCTAGCCGAACCAGCAGAACTTCAAAGCCTACGTTATCTACCTACTTATCGTGAGGCAATTAAGCTCTTACAAAATAATTTTCACTAAACTATCTATGATTTAGCAGATAATTCAGCGGCAAACATCGTCATGTATACAAGATATAACTCAAGTTTATATAAAAAATCGGTTGAGAGAACTTTACCAAAACAAAAATAAATTTCGGCAATCGCATTACTTTTGAGTAATGCTTACTGTCTTGTTAAAGTATTAGGGGGGATATACATCAATTCGCGATAAAACATCGCTTATCTAACACTGGCTTGTTCGTATGCCGACCGCGAAGCAACGCACGCTCGAATGAAAACGTTTCCCGAAATCCTTAGGGCTGCGTCCTACGAAGTTTTTATTTATTTATTTTTATTGCTTAGTTGCGTGGACAAGCTCACATCTCACCTGCCAAGTGGTTACTGGAGCCCATAGACATCTACAACGTAAATGCGCCACCCACCTTGAGATACAAGTTCAAAGGTCTCGGTAGGCAGCGGCTTGGCTCTGCCCCTGGCATTGCTGAAGTCCATGGGCGACGGTAACCACTCACCATCAGGTGGGCCGTATGCTCGTCTGCATAAAAGGGCAATAAAAAAGTATAGTTAGTTACAACTGCTCCCCCACCCTTCAAACCGAAACGCATCACTTCTTCACGGCAGAAACAAGCGCGGCGGTGGTACCCACCGGTGCGGACTCACAAAAGGCCCTACCACGTAATAAAAATTCAAAAATAATATTCTATAAAGTAATTTGAAACCGTCCATGGCGGGTAAGTTATCACTGAATTTAAATAGGTAAAGATTTGACGGAACCATGTCGACTGGTTGATCATGGGACTGACACTAATAGTACGCATTTTACCTATGAAGTTGCTACGGGCCGTTTGTAAGGAAATTTATGCAATGACAATACCTACTAAATTTAAATGAATTTTATTTTTAAAATAAGCAATTCTATTTTCTAATCCAGTCATTCGTTTATTTTAGCTACACGAACACGATATGAACACGATAAAAATACAAGTATTATGGAATAATAGTTCCAATGCGGTAGCAATGCCACACAAACGGCTCACAATACCCATGATGTGTACGGGGTGAATACTATAAATGAACATCTGACTCGTTATTGGTTTGAATGTTTCCGACATGAATATTTGAACTAAAAAATGACCCTCGTGGTCGCCTGCAAAATAAAGTCAACAACGACGAATTAAGATCGATCGTGGGCGCTGACGATACTCAATCTAGCGCTGAGCTAGCAGCAACTTTCAATGTTAGCATCAAAATATTTATTAATATTGGTCAATTTTCGTCAAATCGGCAATGTAAAATAACTTGATCAGTGGATGCCGCACGAACCAAGCGACACAGACTTAACAGGCACAGAAACGAAGGGATTTTGAGCCGCATTGTCACTTGCGTCGAAAAATGTTTTTATTTTGATAATTGTAACAAGTCATCATGTTGGTTCAACCTTGGTTCAGCACCTAGGCGAAACTCTGACGAAAACTTACCCATAATACACATCAATGTCAGTGTTTGGTGGTCTTCTTTTTATCAGCCCACTGACGTCCACTGCTGGAAATAGGCCTTTTTTTTCGGGCCGGGTGCCAAACCTCCTACGAGGTCCCCGCACCTAGGGGCGCGCGGAGTATGTGGGACTTGACGATCTGCGAGGCGTTGAGAGCAGACCGCGGGCCCAAGGAATTTTAGTGCCTTACCGCACTAAACGACTCCCCTGCTCTCTTACGCCCAACGTCCGATCTCCGTCCGGGGTTAAAACCCGGTCAGAGTAGGGAGTTTCCACGGTCAACACTACAGCCAGATTCGCGGCCCCACCCCGAGGACGCCCGACCGACGGGTCGTCGAGGCGATCGTCGACGACCAACGACGCCGGTATCCACGTTACAGCAACTCGTCAGACCTCCCAGGCGATGCCACTGGTGTTCCGAGATACCCCGCTGGACCAGAACCAGCCTGCCGGGCCGGAACCCGATACACAGCTGACCAGGGGTTAGACTCATTTAGCTTCATCTCAGAGCCACCAGGCAGGGATGACTGCTGATCCTTTTGCTTAAAACTATAAAACCGTCATCATGGTTGCTCGGAGATTTATAGGATATTGGTTTTTGAAGCAAGTTTTCCAATTAAACTGCAATACAGATTGGCAACCCTAATCCGCCTCAATCCGCCCATCCGTCTAGATTCGAACTCTGATCGAAAGGTGCGCCTTAATCGTTGGATTCGAATTAATTTATTTGTTCCTTGAACGTACAACAAATTGTACATAGTGGTTTAGGATTATTGGATTTATCACTTAGTTCGTATCTGTTTTAATTTTTTCTAATTTGAATATAGTTTGTTTCGCTGTTTTTTTCTCTCTTATTTCTTAGATGGGTGGACGAGCTCACAGCCAACCTGGTGTTAAGTGGTTATTGGAGCCCATAGACATCTACAACGTAGATGCCGCCACCCACCTTGAAATATGAGTTCCAAGGTCTCAGTACAGTTACAACGGCGGCCCCACCCTTCAAGCCGAAACGCATTACTGCTTCGCGGCAGAAATAGGCGGGGTGGTGGTACCTACGCCTGGGGACTCACAAGAGGTCCTACCACCAGTATACAGTATACATAAATGTCTGACAAAGTTGATCAACAGCTCTATTTTACATTAAAAAAAAACATAATCGCATTTTTATTTGTTCAAATCTAAAACAATGACGAACCAAAGAGCCCATAAAAACAAAAATTTATATTTTTTATGTTCTTCTCGGAGAGTTCGTTTTAAAGTCCAACTGACACTGGAATGAGACGTGTTATGTTGTTTAATGTATGCCGAATTGAGTCTAGTCAAAAATGATGGTGTTTTGTAAGACTCTTCGGAATTAAGTTTCAGTTAGACTTGGTTCTTGGTACTAGTTGGTACTCGCGTAGTGGTACTGTGAGACTGGAAGATAGGATGGCTGACATAAAAGTTTTTATCAGCTTTTAAAGACATACGGGCATGCGGCTCACCTGATGATGAGTGGGTACAGTCGTCCTAAAACTTCGTTAGAAGAAAGTCTTGTAATAGCGCTCAGGAAACATCGTGTAGGGTATTTGTTGCCAAGCCGGATGTATCGTGGCAAAATAGATCTCCGAAAATGCACTTTGGATGAAACTACCGGTTATAAATAGTTTGGGTAAAATCTGCTCCAATGGCGAACGATGCGATGGTAAAAACCGGTGAGATGATACCAACGAGATGCTGGTATTATCTCATACAATTCTGAAAAGCACAAAAGGAGGCTTTTTTGTCGCTGTCAAGAAACTGCAGCCTTACAGTACCCGACACGTGTCAGACACGAGCACGTCACGTGCTCGGCCGCGTGAAATCGTAACTTTATACATGTAGACTTCATGTTCCATTCCACTTTTATTGAGGCCGGGGAGTGTTTACAGATGAAAGACGCATGGCCTTTTGTTTGTAAAATATTAGGAGATCAAAATATGTCACTTGATATTTAGTAGTTACCGATGCTTACAGATCCTAAGCCTTTGCTACTCAACTCTATAGCAGCATTATCACTCCATGAATTTCGAAGCGGTTGATGAATTTTATATTCGACTTTAAGCTGAAGCGTTTGGATTCTTTGTATACAAAAGAGGAAAGACTAAAATTCGAGACAACTAATGTTCGTAATTCCTCTCATTTCTATCTTAAAATCATTATAACTCATGCGTTTTATTGACTGACAGACTATGGACAAACAGAATCATAAATTGAATTTTTTATTTATTTATTACTTAGGTTTGTAGACGAGCTCACAGCCCACCTGGTGTTAAGTGGTTACTGGAGCCCATAGACATCTACAACGTAAATGCGCCACCCACCTCGAGATATAAGTTCTAAGATCTCAGTATAGTTACAACGGCTGCCCTACTCTTCAGACCAGAGAGTTTGATTTTTATTACACGATGTTATTCCTTCACCGTGGAAGTCAATCGTGAACATTTGTTAAGTACCTATTTCATTAGAAAAATTGGTACCCTGCCTGCGGGATTCGATCACCGATGCATCGGTAGATACGAATGCACCGGACGTCTTATTCTTTAGGCCACGACGACTTCAAAAGATTTACATGATAAGGTCAAGCTAATATAAAACCTTTCACCGCCGTGTTCACGTAACGTCATCCTCAGTGTGATTGCAAGTTGACGCCTGCTCTCAACGCTCAGAATTGGACAAACAAAAGGCATTTATCTCAGTAAATTTAGCTCGTTGCTCTAACAGAATTTCTTTTTTTTTTATTGCTTTGATGGATGGACGAGCTCACAGCCCACCTGGTGTTAAGTGGTTACTGGAGCCCATAAACATCTACAACGTAAATGCGCCACCCACCTCGAGATATAAGTTCTAAGATCTCAGTATAGTTACAACGGCTGCCCCACCCTTGAAACCGAAACGCATTACTGCTTCACGGCGGAAATAGGCGGGGTGGTGGTACCTACCCGTGCGGACTCCCAAGAGGTCCTACCACCAGTGAGAACTTTTTCAGTCAGTTAATTTACATGTAATCTATGTAGTCTTTAACGCTGCTTAGTCTAGTGTAGGACCAGATACGTACTGAGGTTATTGACCGTGATTATTGTAACCGATACAATACAAACTTCAACTTTATGTCGCAGAATGGTTGATGGCAGGCATTTAATACTAAATCATCAATGAGCGCATCTAGTACAGTGAAAAAAGCATTAAAAATAAAAGAGATTCATCAAGAGACCGAAAGAAATGCTTATAAACAGCATAGACAGCTCACCCAACAAACCATCTAACAATTAACGACTGACTGCTTAACTTAATTAACTTAGACTGTTGTTTACTGGTAGCGCACGGGTAGGTACCACCGCCCTGCCTATTTCTGCCGTGAAGCAGTAATGCGTTACGGTTTGAAGGGTTGTAACCGTTGTAACTATACTTGAGACCTTAGAACTTATATCTCAAGGTGGGTGGCGCATTTACGTTGTGGATGTCTATGGGCTCCAATAACCACTCTTAACACCAGGTGGGCTGTGAGCTCGTCCGCCCATCTAAGCAATAAAAAAAAATAAAAAAAATATTTAATTTGGCTTTTCGAAACCTCCGTTCTATTTACGTAACAAATGCGACAATAAAATTGTGAAGAGAACATTTTTGAGTTGTAATTGCGACCGTGTCAACGACGGAACAATGCCGGCTCGAGTGGGTAATAGCACCACACTCCTGCAGCCAGTCTGTACTTACGTAAAACGTGCTGTTTATTGTTTTAATTTGAATTGAATTTAGTTGACTGCGGCGAGAAGGAAAAACGTATGGCTGAAATTAATGGTTAAAAATTCTGAAGCTTTTTTCTTTTCTTTCGATGGAAGATGAGCGTAAAGCTGGTGGTAGGACCTCTTGAAAGTCCGCGCGGGTAGGTACTACCACCCTGCCTATATCTGCCGTGACGTAGTAATGCGTTTCGGTTTGAAGGGTGGGGCAGCCGTTGTAACTATACCTGAGACCTTAGAACCTTAATAGATTATTAGCTTATCACTCACCACGAACCTATGACATCGTCGTATCGCCTTAGGATAGGAGGTTTCAGGGTGAGGATGTGATAGGCAAAGTAGGGGATGATGAAATACGGCGTGGCAGCGCCGACCGAGCAGTGACAGATGTCAAGTCACGAATGCCGCGTCAATCAATGTCAGTGTTGCCGTGGTAATAAACTCAAAACCCACCGTTTGGTTTCGAACGCTCATCTTTCTTCTTCTTCTTTTTCTCCACCTTATCCCACTAGGTGGGGTCGGCACAGCAAATTTTTCGTTTCCGTTCTCTTCTATCAACCGTCATCTCAACACTCACTCCTCTCTCTCATACCGTCATGCACACACTCCATCCATATCTTCTTCGGTCGATCTCTACCTTGCACTACCGTTTCCATACATCTCCTAGTCACATGCATCTTCTCTCGACGCATCACATGTCCATACCACGTTAACCGTCCGCTTTTTAATTTGTTGATTACCGGGGCTACTTTCACACTTCCTCTGATATACTATTTTTTTTATTTATTGCTTAAATGGATGAACGAGCTCACAGCCCACCTGGTGTTAAGTGGTTACTGAAGCCCATAGACATCTACAACGTAAGTGCGCCACCCACCTCGAGATATAAGTTCTAAGGTCTCAGTATAGTTACAACGGCTACCCCACCCTTCGAACCGAAACGCATTACTGCTTCACGGCGGAAATAGGCGGGGTGGTGGTACCTACCCCTGCGGACTCCCAAGAGTCCTACCACCAGTGATTACGCAAATTATAATTTTGCGGGTTTGGTTTTTATTACACGATTTTATTCCTTCACCGTGGAAGTCAATCGTGACCATTTGTTGAGTACGTATTTCATTAGAAAAGTTGGTACCCGCCTGCGGGATTCGAACACCGGTGCATCGCTCGATACGAATGCACCGGACGTCTTATCCTTTAGGCCACGACGACATTTTTTAAATAATCTGCTTAATCTGTTAATCTGTTTCGTAACAGCTTGAATAAATTAAACATCATTTAAACATGATTCAGTTTACTCATTATTTATTTATTTATTACACTTCATGTAAAATTTACATTGGCGGACTTATTGCCTAAGGCATTCTCTACCAGTCAACCAAAGGTAGTGCAGAGTAAATAGTGGTAGGTACAATGAAATTTATATTAAGTTACGAATACATAGATAAAAAAGTATATATATACATATATACACAATCACATATACACACATACATATAATAGTACATACAGTATTAAAAAGAATATCTTCATAAATTTTATTAACAAATAACTTCATCTTAATAAGTTCATGACGATTTAGTTGCTTAACGGTTTTCTTTTCACAAAATTGTCACGCTTTTTTCATTCTTTTAAAAAAAGGAATAGAGTCGCCTTTATTCATAAAACCGTTGAATAAAGGTTGTCTTTATTTCATGCAGCTGTGTGTAAGGACCGTGAAGAGGCAGGGCGGGCCGGACGATTTGAATTTAAATATCGGAAACTGAAACTTTACATTATGCAAATGTTTTAAATTTAGAAGTGTTTCTAGGGGGTGAAGTGAAGTCATGCGCTGTAACGGTTTGGTATATGTTTATTTGTCTGCCTTTTATGCATTCAATTTCGATAGTGCAACTTTTTATGATTGAAAGATTACTGGTGGCCCGGAGGCCTATGCAGCTTCACCAGGACCGGTGGGCGAGCTAAGGCTCAGCCAGGAGGGGTGGGATTTGCTAATAATTGCCCGAGCGCCTCCGAAGAAGACCTAACAACTCAAGAGCAATTGCTTCGCGAATGAATCTACTACCGGATCGAAATCGCGACCCACTGAGAAGATCCGGCGAGAAACTCAGCGGACTGATGCATGGGTTAGGTTGCACGTCGACCTCTTTGTCGAGTTCGAAGAGTACGGTTACCGGGATTCCTTAGCCTGCTCCTAGTGTTAGAGCTGAAGGGATCTAATGCAAGAGTTATTGGATCTGATGGATCCGTAAGGACGTGTCTAGGGCGACGACGGTGACCTGCTCCTGCGTGATCAGGATTCGGAATAGTGTAACTAACATGGCATCCTTTATTTAAAAAAATTAATACGCCAAAACGAGTAGAGCTAGTTTGCATTGTATCAAAAAAAGTCAATAAAATTATGTAGAAATAACGCGTATATATTCCACTGTGTAGTACCGTGTATAGCTATACAGTTTTTCTAGAAGTTTTCTAGCGTTAGAGCACACACTGAGTACAAACAGATATACGACTGATGTTTCATATGTTCATAGAAAAATCGTATGTGTCATATATAATATTTGTGTACCCTTCATATTGACAATTCAAGCTCATAATTTTATCATGAAAATAAAGGAAAATAAATAAGATAAAAAATGAAATCACAATTGATTAACAAGGTAAGCTTACAAATTACATAGCCTGCAACTATAGGGTACAAAGAAAATCAATTTCCAAAATATAGTAGTAATTATTTCAATTTTACATACAACTCTACATACATACTCTACGTACTCTCTAAATACAACAGCCATAGTCTTATCTCCTTTTTTATATAGACCTATCAACTTCTAAGCAAAATTTCATGATCACCGGTTTAATAGTTAAAGAGCAAGCACATAAGCCAAACAAAAGCACTTTAGCATTCATAATATAAGTACGCATTAGTCTTCGAAAGAAGAACAAGGATAAATATTTTTAGTTCGGTACTTTTAAGGACCTCTTTGAACTCATGATCGAAATGTCGGTATACAAGCGTCAGTGTCCATTTATTGCCTTATCGAAGTCGCAATAGTTCAGCAGTTGTCTTATAGGGGACCATAAGACTTGTTTATGCCTGTTAAACAATTTCTACAAAGCCCTCTGAGTTCATCTGATTCTGCTCTATGGAAGATTTTTCCATTATCGTTATGCTTTTTTTTATTTACTGCATGTTATTGCGTACCCACCTGGTTTTAGCTGGTTACCGGAGCCCATAGACATGTACAACGTAAATGCCGCCACCAAACTTGAGATATGAGTTCTAAGGTCTCAGTATAGTTACAAGGTCCACCAGTAAACATCCTCAAAGATAGACAATCAGATACTGAATAAAAACGTCTTTATCGAGAAAATTGATTCAACGATCAACAATCACTCAACTAACCGATCAAGGGATAGATACTTGACTATATCACTAGGATTTTGTTGAAAAAAATAACGTATCAATAATATTGAACGAATGAAAAAGGGCGGAAGAGTTCACTAAAAGTCCGTTATATGAATTCAAAAATAGAATATGCGTTCGATATGAATTACCGTTAAATTAATTTTAATATAATATTTATCTGCAATGCAGATTTTGCCCTTTAATGCGTGGGCTGTAAGGTTTGAATACAGTGCGGATAGAGTAGCGATAAAACCTGGTTAATATATTTTACAGAATTTCTACATTAATTGACACAGCATTAACACTTTTAATGTTTAAGCCAATTAAGATGTTTATTAAGATTACCGTTTAGCCACTTTTACAAATTTCACAAAAATGTTAAGGGAGTGACATTATTGAATGCTCCCTTGATTAGAATCTTCTAGGTCTGAATCTCGTCGATTCTGCTGATGAGATCTGAACCTGAATACAGACGGTCGTTTCTGTCTAGGAGCCATAGTGATGGTGGCTGGTTCTTTTCCCTCACCAAGATATGTAATGAGTTCAGTGGCTTATTTACACTATACTACAGTTCTCGATCTAATCTACCACCTATGTAATGAATTGAACAGTGGTTTAATATGTCTAGTATTTATTGTTTTACTTTTATCCTTGGCTATATTTTCTGATATTGATTTGAAATTTTGAATGCCCATATCTAAAGTACCCTTAGGTTTTCCATCGCTTGTGATGGCATTCACTATATTATTATGATCTAGGTCCGGTAGACACTTAACACTTGGCTCTGCTTTGTTGCAGTTTGAATTACGGTACTGTTTTATAACCAGTCGCATAACTCCTATATTTTCTGGTTAAATATGTAGTTTTTTATTGGTTATAGCTTTAGTTGCTGTAGAGACATGAAGAGAAGGTCTTCTACCGAGCGGGTGCTTAAGTTCCTTATACCAGTCCCCTCCGAATCTAGAAGTCGTATCCATAGCCGATTGTTGTCTGTACTGAGTTTAACATGTGTTAGCGTTACTCGTAGTCTTGAGTGAATCGACATCCAAATTAAGCGCTGCGTTGTGGTGCTACCACGCTGGAGATCCGTGAACCCAAGTTGATGAGTCGGTCGCAGATTCTATCGGCTTGAAAGAAATAAGGGCGTTTGCTGCAGGACCAAGAAACGTGGTCCGTTGGCTGATATGGCCTTTTTGCAATGCAATCCTGGTTCTCTATATGAGAACTGCTATCGATAGCTTGTACGTATGTGATATAGGACAAATTAAAAGTGTCGGTCACTCGTTTGGGATGCGATTTGTGTGGATACCATGGCACCGACACATCTTCCTGGGACTAATTCTAACGCTGGCAGCGCTGCTTCAACGGCTGAAGGCCTCAAACGGCGGAAATATGAAAATCTCTCTAAAGATTTCTATTTTGCTCCGTTTGGGATAGAAACTTTAGGCCCCTGGGTACGTATTTTGCACAAAGAATTAGCATTGCTATCCAGCGTGGAAATGCTGCCAGCCTTCTGGGAACGCTGCCAAGTAGCGGTGAGCTAACGCAGATTTTCTATTTATAAGTAGCTTTACTTAAATAATAATTATTTTTATTCATTTATTAGATATAATTAGATTAATCATTAGTTAGTTGTGTCTAGAAAAAAATTAAAAGTATTTTAAAAAATTATAGAATTGCACGTTGCTAGAATTGGCGAGCGACTGAAGAGCTATCCCTCTGGGAGCCGTGCTTTCTGGTCGCTCGCCAAAGCTGCAGAAGGAAACTTTTGCAGGTCTAGTCTCCCACCACTACGCAAGTCCGATGACAGTCTGGCCCATAGTGCGAAAGAGAAGGCTGACCTTCTGGTCAAACTCTTCGCCTCGAACTCGACTGTGGACGACGGGGGTGCCACACCACCGAACATCCTCCGGTGTGATAGTTCCCTGCCCGAGATCTGCTTTACACAGTGTGCAGTCAGGCGGGAACTCCGACTCCTGGACGTCCATAAGTCGAGCGGGCCAGACGGCATCCCTGCAGTGGTTCTGAAAACGTGCGCCCCTGAGCTGACGCCTGCGCTAACGCGTTTGTATCGCCTCTCTTATTGCACTAACAGGGTTCCGTCTTCATGGAAGACTGCCCACGTCCACCCTATCCCCAAGAAGGGTGACCGGTCGGACCCATCGAGCTATAGGCCTATCGCGATAACTTCCTTGCTTTCCAAGGTGATGGAGCGAATAATTAATATACAACTCCTGAAGTATCTGGAGGATCGCCAGCTGATCAGTGACCGACAGTACGGTTTCCGTCACGGTCGCTCAGCTGGCGATCTTCTTGTATACCTTACTCACAGGTGGGCTGAAGCCTTGGAAAGCAAGGGCGAGGCTCTTGCTGTGAGCCTTGATATCGCGAAGGCCTTCGACAGGGTCTGGCATAGGGCACTTCTATCGAAGTTACCATCTTACGGAATCCCCGAGGGTCTCTGCAAGTGGATCGCTAGCTTTTTGGATGGGCGGAGCATCACGGTCGTTGTAGACGGTGACTGTTCTGATACCATGACCATTAACGCTGGCGTTCCACAAGGTTCGGTGCTCTCCCCCACGCTTTTCATCCTGTATATCAATGACATGCTGTCTATTGATGGCATGCATTGCTATGCAGATGACAGCACGGGGGATGCGCGATATATCGGCCATCAGAGTCTCTCTCGGAGCGTGGTGCAAGAGAGACGATCAAAACTTGTGTCTGAAGTGGAGAACTCTCTGGGGCGAGTCTCCGAATGGGGTGAATTGAACTTGGTTCAATTCAACCCGATAAAGACACAAGTTTGCGCGTTCACTGCGAAGAAGGACCCCTTTGTCATGGCGCCGCAATTCCAAGGAGTATCCCTGCAACCTTCCGAGAGTATCGGGATACTTGGGGTCGACATTTCGAGCGATGTCCAGTTTCGGAGTCATTTGGAAGGCAAAGCCAAGTTGGCGTCCAAAATGCTGGGAGTCCTCAACAGAGCGAAGCGGTACTTCACGCCTGGACAAAGACTTTTGCTTTATAAAGCACAAGTCCGGCCTCGCATGGAGTACTGCTCCCATCTCTGGGCTGGGGCTCCCAAATACCAGCTTCTTCCATTTGACTCCATACAGAGGAGGGCCGTTCGGATTGTCGATAATCCCATTCTCTCGGATCGTTTGGAGCCTCTGGGTCTGCGGAGGGACTTCGGTTCCCTCTGTATTTTGTACCGTATGTTCCATGGGGAGTGCTCTGAGGAATTGTTCGAGATGATACCAGCATCTCGTTTTTACCATCGCACCGCCCGCCACCGGAGTAGAGTTCATCCATACTACCTGGAGCCACTGCGGTCATCCACAGTGCGTTTCCAGAGATCTTTTTTGCCACGTACCATCCGGCTATGGAATGAGCTCCCCTCCACGGTGTTTCCCGAGCGCTATGACATGTCCTTCTTCAAACGAGGCTTGTGGAGAGTATTAAGCGGTAGGCAGCGGCTTGGCTCTGCCCCTGGCATTGCTGAAGTCCATGGGCGACGGTAACCACTCACCATCAGGTGGGCCGTATGCCCGTCTGCCTACAAAGGCAATTAAAAAAAAAAAAAAAAAAAAAAAAAAAAAATTATAGCCGCTCCCTCTACCGCTTGTCAGTGAGCCGCTACTGCAATAGTTCACCGCGTGTTAGTGCTGTTCCGGCTGAATTACAAGCGGAAGCCCGTTAATTGTGCGACTTTTAAGTTATTAACTTTTCCCACAACAACGTTTAGATTAATTGAAACCGCTTGCTGTCCCTTTTATTTTACAAATTACATTTCTTTAGACTCTATGATTCGTTTGGGTAATTCTTAGTTTATTGTTATTTTAATCGACATTACATTAAAGTTATCTTAAGTCTTTTGAAGTCGTCGTGGCCTAAAGGATAAGACGTCCGGTGTATTCGTATCTATCGATGCACCGGTGTTCGAATCCCGCAGGCGGTTACCAATTTTTCTAATGAAATACGTACTTAAGAAATGTTCTCGATTGACTTCCACGATGAAGGAATAACATCGTGTAATAAAAGTCAAACTTGCAAAGTTATAATTTTCGTAATTACTGGTGGTAGGACCTCTTGTGAGTCCGCGGTAAGTACCACCACCCCGCTTATTTTTGCCGTGAAGCAGTAATGTGTTTCGGCTTGAAGGGTGGGGCAGCCGTTGTAATTATACTGAGACCTTAGAACTTATATCTCAAGGTGGGTGGCGCATTTACGTAACTGTCTATGGACTCCAGTAACCACTTAGGACCAGGGCTGTGAGTACGTTCACCCATCTAAGCAAAAAAAAAAATTACCTAATGAAGAGCAGACAAAACTACCTTCGAATAATCTTTTAAGAAATTAAAACTAATAAATCGGAATCGTATCCCGGAATGCGATCTCGCGAACCACAAGCGCTCGACACTGCGCTAAGTAGTGTGTTGGTGTTGATAAGGTCATGACTTTCAAATGAAAAATTATATAATGGCATTAAAAAATCTATATTTCCTTTTCATTGTTTTTTTGTCAGCTCAAATTCAATTAACCCAAGCTAGAATCTAACCTAATTTAAAAAAAAAAAATTTGTGCAATTCACACGTGGTAGAAGTGAAACCTTCCAAAATTAAAATACAATTATCCTAAACGTCTTAAGTATATGTAAAATTTTGTCATTAGTAAATAATTGTAAGGTAGCGCCCTCTGTGAATTGATATTTTAATTTCACGTATAATCCTAAATTAAAATTCACTACAAGAGCTTTCATACACACGTTAGTATTAAAAAATCTCACAGATGGCGCTGTATTAAATAGTATGTATATTTCTGTCTCATTCTTTGCTGGCTTCATCCTACACATTTTTGTATTTGTGTCTCTTACCTGTCGTTTTTTCCGTTGCATCCGGTTTGAAATCACAACGATTCTAAAGAAGTTTTCACTTCAAAAAATAATCCTATTTTTGTAAGCGTACGAGATTCATGTTGTGACGTCCGTAAAGATTACTAAACGCTTACGGTCAGTGCTATGTGAGCTCACCTCCTCATGTTTTCACAAGAGACGTTACCACCAATAAAACTGAAATGTGTTTTTTTCTCTTGCAAAGACATTCGGAGCGTATAAATCTTGTGTTGCACGTATAGCAGCAGGGCACTTTATACGTGTCTCTGGCCACTGCGTTGTTTATGTGAGTCGTTAAGTTGTGCACCCGTGACTCCGAGATTGTAGTTACATAGCCATTGTGGAAGTCACAAAGTAGTATCTCGATAAGTAATTGTTTTTAGGGTTAGTTGTCGTTCGTTATTTCTAGGGTTGTTGGTGGTAGGACCTCTTGTGAGTCCGCGCGGATAGGTACCACCTTCCTGCCTATTTCTGCCGTGAAGCAGTAATGCGTTTCGGTTTGAAGCGTGGGGCAGCCGTTGTAACTATACTGAGACCTTAGAACCTATATCTCAAGGTGGATGGCGCATTTACGTTGTAGATGTCTATGGGCTCCAGTAACCACTTAACACCAGGTGGGCTGTGAGCTCGTTTACCCATTTAAGCAATAAAAACAACCAAAAAATAGTTAGGTAAGTAACTAGACAAAATGAAATCATCTGACAGTGAGACTTTTTGTTACTTGGAGGTTCAGCTACAAGACTATGAACTTAAGAATCGTATTAAATAGATGATTTCTAAAATCTCTCAACTATTATAATAAGTTAGGTTGAAAAAAAACGATCAGAACAAACATGATACAAATTAGATAAAGAAAATGATTAACAGAATGCTCTATTGCAAAATTTGTGTTTATTTATGTTCGTACCAATTCTAGTAGCCTAGAGGGGTTATGCCTAATTCTCATAACGAGTAGGTGAGTTCACGGGGCTCTCTCTAACTTGAGGACGTTGCTAACACAGCCCTAACAAGAGCAGTGCTTCGCAGAATCTATCATCGGATCGGAAACGTGACCCACTGAGAAGATCCGGCGAGAAACTCAGTGTTTGTAATTGAGAAGATCCACATGACAGTGATTCATCATATCGTAAACCGTACGGTTCTTAAAACATAACTAAATTTCAATCATTCAAAAAAAAACACTCCAATTTGACTTAATTATTTAACTGTAGTTTTAAAGAGACTTAGAATTTTCAGGAGAAAACCCTCGTTTCTTTGCAAATTGGTTGCATAAATAAATACTATAAAAGGCTTAGTATGACTACTCTTCTTATGGAACTAGATTGAAGAAATCTCAATTTATACTTCAATTTCGCATTTTTATAGTTGAAATTAAAGAAAGTCTTTCTGCGCTGGTTTTCATATAAATTGCTTACGCTGCGTTAAGTTTTAGCCCGTGAGCTAGGAACCTTGCAATTAAAAACATCTGTTGAACATAAACATATATGCAGTAGTTTTATTTGAAAAATATAACTTATGTAAGTTATTTTATATGTCCTTTTTTATTGCCCTTCTAGGCACACGAGCATACGGCCCACCGGATGGTGAGTGGTTACCGTCGTCCATGGTCTTCAAAACACACATGCACTCATTCAATAATAAATTGCGTGTGTCGTAGTCGTGCACAGAAATTTAATGTTTGTAACGCTTGTAATCGGGTGATTATTTGTGATAAGAACAAATGGAAAGACGCCTTTTAATACATAATAATATAATATTCTCCTATATATATATATATATTCTCCTAGTACAGGCTTGCACGCTTAAAAAGAGACTCCAATCATTGTATTGTTTTGACTGGCTTTTGAAAATAAAGAATTTGTGTATTTTTTTTTGTATAATGTCTAATTCATTACTAATTTTGCATTCATTTTATTAGGCTTATCTATGGTTATGTTTCCTACTTAATACTAAGCAGGCTATGCTATCTTATTAGATAATTATACCATGATTTTTTTTGTATTGCCGCTTAGGCAGACGAGCATACGGCCCACCTGATGGTGAGTGGTTACCGTCGCTCATGGACGTCAGCAATGCCAGGGGCAGAGCCAAGCCGCTGCCTACCGTTTAAATGATAAGTTGAAATACGACTTAAATTGGAGGCATTTTTGTTGCATTACTTTAATTACATTTCTTTAGAAATCCAGATACAGCTCACAAAATCATAACGCCTCCTAGTCTACCTCACCTGAGAAAAGATACGCGAAAAATTCTAATCTTCAAACTTTAAGACACCGCTGTTATTCATATGGGTCAATTTCTATAAGGGAATTTATCGTTATTTGAAAAGTACTCCGGAACGACCCAGGGCTGAAAAGGTTAGTTATACGTCCCTGGAGGGGTTGTTTGCGGTAGAGTCAAAGTCCGCTTCTTCATATCTCTTCAGTTAGTTTTTTACTTATCTATACACAAGACGCACCAAAACTTTGGGGAGTTATTCGTGAAATTTTCAAAATGTCGCAAAGAAAAAGAAAACAATTTAATATTGAAGAAAAATCGCGTATTATGTAAATATATTTTTCCAATAATTCCCTATCGATTTGTTTGTACTTGCACGATACACATTAAACATCACCGGTTGTTACGACTATCGGTTTTTACGACTGAATATGAGCAGTCCCTTCGATGTCGTTATAACAGATTTTGACTGTATATATTTTTGTTAAAATAATACAGCGACATATAATTAACGTTCGAAAATATTCTTTTACTTAAACGATCTCTAAGTTGCTGACGTATACTGAATATACTATTTAATAATGTTATTACTAAAGCTGCCATGCTCGTAGCTCTGTCGTAGACACGAGCTACGATTTTCGTAGACGCTATGCGGTCGTCGACCTTCTTTTATCCTTTGCCAGCTTCGTAAGAGCTCTTTATATCTATTTTATTTTGAACCATAACATGTCTTATCATTTGTGAATTGACATTTTCAGAAATTACGGAGCCAGTTGACTTTTTTCAATGTTACACAATTTCAAAGATACTCAAGTTCGTAACTAATTTTAGTTTTCAGAACATTGATTACTTATTCAGAGTACTGCAACTTTTCTAATTTGTTTTTATTTGAGTTGTTTTTTTTGTCTTAAGCTAAGCTATCTTTCGTGGATGCAATTATCTTGAATGCTGTAGATTCTGTTTGTAGTTTCAGATGACGTTGAGGTCATGGATGCTTACACTGATTAAAACAAGACACGTTTAATGATTAGAAGACTTTAAAACGACTGGAATTACAAAGTGCATTCACTAATAAAGTATTGATTATAAGTTACATTATTTTTACTATGTTTATTAATATCGTAGGCCACGGTTTTATTTATATACTACAGCGTAACTGATCTAAAAACGAATACATAAATATTTTTTATTTATTTAGTTGAAGCCAAAAATAATCAAAAGCGTTCCGTTTTACTCTGAAAATATTGATAGAAATAAGCTTAATCCCATAATAGATTTGCTCGGTTTTTTTTTTGTATTATTCTGTTTATTTTAAGCAGTTTTTGAACAAAATAAAATAGAAAATAAAGTTTGTAATTGACTAAAATTGCAAAACTTAATAAAATAACTATAAAAACGATCATTCAATTACGGAACGGCTCCCTCTAAAACAATTTGGCGCCGAAAGAGTTTTAATACGATCCGGGCGTCCATTTTGCCGGGATGATCCGGTTTAAACCGGCTCCAGATGCTCCTTGCTATTCAGGAGATGTCCGGATGCAGACACGCCAAATGAAACTGTCCCGAATCGTCTAATCTTGCAGGAGCTACTATTGTTTTCGTTGTGTAGCGCCAAAGGGTGTGTCGCGAATTTAGTTGTTCACGGATTAGGGTTGTGAGAATGTTAATGTGGATGTTTTGAGTCTCGAAAAATTGATTCACAGGAAAGCTTTGAAATCGCCTATTTCTGCCGTGAAGCAGTAATGCGTTTCGATTTGGAGGGTGGGGCAGCCGTTGTGACTATACTGAGACCTTAGAACTCATATCTCAAGGTGTGTGGCGCATTTACGTTGTAGATGACTATGGGCTCCAGTAACCACTTAACACCAGGTGGACTGTGAGCTCGTCCACGCACTAAGCAATAAAAAAATTAAAAAAACGGCTGTAGTAAGTCAACTATGCTTTTGACTGATGATTAGACAACGCTGTCTCTCTGATCTTCATATTCCTCGATTACATTTGTCAATTATTGAACGAAACACGTTCATGTTCCAGAGAAGGGTTTTTATGAATAACTAGCTTTTGCATAGAATAGTTACTTTGGTATAACGCTAAATTTTACCCCCACTTCATTTACGTAGAAAGTGAAAATATTTTTGAATTATAGAATGCTAGAGCTATTTTAACCCTTATTTTGAAACATTCGTTATTTGTGCTCCACTTGTATTGGTTTTAGCGTGATGTTATATAGCCTCTAGCCTTTCTCAATAAATGGGCTATCGAACACTGAAAGTATCAAATCGGATCAGTAGTTCCTGAGATTATCGCGTTCGAACAAACAAACTCTTCCGCTTTATAATATTAGTATAGATTCGGTAAATACGCGTGGTTATAGTTTGGTAGGTGTTGCAATTAACTGGTGGGGTGCACTGTACCGGCCGATGTTTGCAGCCTCCTCACTGACCATTTGTGCTGTTGCATCAAAAAGTGAATATCCTTGTGTGAGATGCAATTCGAATTATCGTAGTAACTGCCGTAGAACCGTAAAGTCGATTATCGCCAGCCGGTCGACATGTCCCTGTCAATTTAGAGTTTAACAATGATATTCTGTACATGCGTGGATTAAAATATATTTACTACAAATTATAATATAATTAAGAAATTTGTATATTTTTATTTTATGTCAAATCATTCTAAATTTATTTATCATGATTTAAAAAATCTTGTCATGAATTTTATGTCTGTACTTCCAAGCATATATGATGAAATTAATTTCCAAAAACCAAAAATGAAACCAGTGAAGCTCTATCGACAGATTAAGTTGGTTACAACTTATTTAGAACTGGTTAAAACTTAATTAGACTTGCTTTGTGCTGTCACCTAAACACAGAGGCCCAGGGTCGGCTCACGTGGCGTGCTTTATGACAGGTCTACATCCAACAGTGAATACAAATCGGTTGTAAATGCACTATTAAATGTAACTTACTTTAATAGAAATTTAAAATAATTTTACTTAAGACGAAATTGACACATCTGTAATTTTATCAAAATCAGCATTTTCAACATTGAGTTTTAAAATAAGAAAAAAAAACAAAAGAAAAAGCGATAGATTTTCTAAGTAAAAAGCAAACACAAAAAATACTTTAACTCGCGAAGATCCAAGCATCCTCAAAGAAAAAGTTACCGGACTTTTTCCTCTGAGGATCTTTCATTAGTCAACTTTCCGACGCCTAATTGGTTGGGAAAGCTAAGATTGATTAGTTCTGATACTCAGTCTTACATATTTAAGTTGTTATCCGAAGCTCCTAGTTCATTTTGCTTTTTTATGGTAATCTGTAACTTTGGAATTGATTTGTGGGTTTTGAGATTTTTTAAATGTGGTTGCATAAGCTAGTACCTCTCTACACATATACATAATATGTAAAATAATAAAATATAAATAATAATTTGAGAATAGAATACGATGTCTTGGGTACCTTAAGGCTGTAAGTGTAATATATTTTATATTCTCCTACCCTTTCTCCCAGTCACCTGGGGTCGGCGCAACATGTTTTCTCCTTCCATACTCCTCTGTCATATACCATTTCTTATATTGTCTTTGACGCAATCCATCCATTTCTTCTTAGTTCTACCTCTTCATCTATAACTTTCCACATTCATAGTTAACACCTTACCAACCTCATTTTAATTTCGTCTCATCACATATCCATATTATCCCAAACGCGCACTTCCCAACTTCTCTGTCACAGGTGCCACTTTCAGACTTCCTCTAACATATTCATTACGTATTGTATCCGTTTTCGTTACTCCACGCAGCATTGCTGTCATTCCAAGTAAAATGTAAATATTTCTTTTTTTAATGATAGTAGAGCTTGCTGTGGTCCCGCATGGGTAGTACGCACCCTGATAAATTCCAGTTTGAAGGGTGTAACAAGGGGTTGCAGCACATTGTACTGCATATGGACTCCAATTACCACAATAGGAGTGGGTGATAAAAATAAATTTAGGAAAATATATAGGAAAACAAGAAAAGTTGTTATTACCGTCCACAGTATGAAGTTCAAATCTCCAGATATTTTAACGAACTCAATCATATGGGTTATTTATAGATTAAAGAATAACTGAAAATTACAATTACTTATTACAAGCTCGAACGCGCAATGCTCTACGACCAAATCAGTTATAATTAAGTTAGTAAAGTTTCTATAATTAAATTTACAAAGCACTGAAAGCTTAAACAGTGAACTACCGTCAATTCAGCTTAGACTGGGGCTACATGTAGTTAGTGCGCTTTTAATATCCAACACCTGGACGATGCAGGAGCTACGTAAAGTTCTACGGTACAAGGAATTAATTGAAAGCTTTCAGCTGAAAGCTGTCAAGCGAGCTTTAATGAAATAACGTATTTAAATTGAATATAAAACACTGACAGTGGTCTAGTTGTATATCTTGTCGAAGTGTGATCAAAGAGGTTTCGTAATCTTCTAAAGCTCAATAGGACGATAAATAAATAGGTTATTGGAGATATTGTCGACAATTCCTAACAAGATTAAAACTAATGAAATTAGCTCGTTGGTTCGCTTAATATTCGTTGAAGTAAAACAATCATATTATTTAATAAGTAAATTATTTAATTTGATATACAGCTCGTATGTATGGCGTGTAAGCCTGAATTGTGCTAGTGACCTTTAGTGAATACTCTTACTAATTAAATGGGCCCGAGGCATATCGTGTGCATATTCGGTCTACTGAGCCAAATGATGCTCTTTGGAAGATATTATACCCTTTGTCGTTTCCTATAAGCTATACCAATGGTTTAGACAAATGCACACATTTCGCGATTTTAGTATTTTAAATTGATAAATTTCTAAAAAAAAAATAGCTTTTCATTTAAAATGTATTGTCTGAAATCGCGAAAACTCCAATCTACAAACGTTGCGCTCGTAAAAACATTCACCCTGGTTATTCTAAAAAAAAATATCTCACAATTATCTATTAAGTAATTACTACCGGTGCGTCACATTTTAGTGAACATTATTGAGGTTATTTTTAAATTCGACACAGTAGTAGCGCCTTAGTTTTATCATTAGCAGGAAATTGTCCGAGAATCGAGTGGCGTGCTATTGTAGCGAGTTTACGGGGATCATGATTTGGTCATAAGCGACAGCGTTCTCAAAATCCTTTTTGAAGTGAAAACTTCTTTAGAATCGTTGTGATTTCAAACCGGATGCAACGGAAAAAACGACAGGTAAGAGACACAAATACAAAAATGTGTAAGATGAAGCCAGCAAAGAATGAGACAGAAATATACATACTATTTAATACAGCGCCATCTGTGAGATTTTTTAATACTAACGTGTGTATGAAAGCTCTTGTAGTGAATTTTAATTTAGGATTATACGTGAAATTAAAATATCAATTCACAGAGGGCGCTACCTTACAATTATTTACTAATGACAAAATTTTACATATACTTAAGACGTTTGGGATAATTGTATTTTAATTTTGGAAGGTTTCACTTCTACCACGTGTGAATGTGTGCAACATTTTGTTTTTTTTAGTTTTTCATGAGCCTTAAGCATTATTATTTTAAATGACACGAGAAAAGACGATACGAGTATTCGACATTTATATTCTTGAGTAACTCCGTCAATTTTTTCAACGTCAGCCCGTCGTAATAGCGTCGTCACTTAATGCAACTTATCTAATGGTTTTTTTTAAATCACAGATTCGCGTATGGATAAACTGATCAAGTTTATTTGTAAAATTAGGTTTGTTTTCGCTAAGTATCGGTCATTTTTCTTTATACTGTAACATTGACAAAATCAATGCCTAAGGCGTTGGAGCCATTTGATAAAAGAAAAAAAAATACCTAACACTATATACTCTTCTAAAATATTCAGTAGCGATTGTGGGGGTTTTGAGAGCGTGCATCCCATCTCACGTTAGCGACCTTTATAATCTATCTAAGTCTAATTCTAGGTTTCATAATTATGATTTATGCTATATTTATTTATTTTTATTTATTTATTTAATATATCTTGTACACACAGCTGTTAGAAAAAACATGACAATAAGGATACAGAGTAAATTTATTGTTTCGTACTGAAACGGATTTTTTCGTGTTTCGATATTTTTATTAGTATCGAGTATTAGGCAATACATCTTCAAGACAACACGAGTCTTAACCTAGGTGCAGTAAGGTTCGATCTCGCCTGTAGACGGCCGGCTAGCCAACCAGAAGCTTGCTGAGCAACCCCTCTAAGCCTACGGGCAGAGATCGCCGTCGCATAGTAAATTAGCACACGCGTTCCGCGGCAGACATTCTTTATTACAAACAACAACAATTATCCAACGCAAGTCACGCGTAACCATTAGAACCAGCGACAATTGTTCATCGTGTACCAGTCAAGGGACAGACGGTCCCACCTCCGAGCCGACACAAACGACGCTGAGCCCAGGGAGCGCGAGTCAGTGGAAGGAAGGTGAACCGGTACGTCTTCAGACTTATTTCGTTCCTTACTGTACATTTATTAAAATATTATCAATTATGCAATATTTATAAAAAAGGATTGAAAATGAGACAATAAATATTTAATTATTATTACAATTTAATTAAAGCGATCATTGGGGTGGAATTCACATATGGGATTCTAAAAGCTCACCAGCATAGCATTTAACTACCCTATCTTGAAAATTTTCACATGTATCATGCATCAATGTATAATTACAATATTTTTATGACTTAGTCTAGATATTCTCATTAGATTTACAGTAAGATAAAAATATAGTTCGACTTGCTTTTAAGACGTGAGTTTTTACTAGTCTTTAAATTTCATTTGTTTAAATTAGTAGTAAATTTAGTAGCAAACAATATTTCATTGATTTATATTTTGAAGCTATTCCTGTTTTTTGTCGAGTGATTTCAATAGAACGTGGTATCATAATCTTAGGCTTATTAACTTAAAGAATAACTTATCTTTCAAACCGGAACTTAAAAGCTTGTAAAACAGGAATCAATTCAAATTAGGTCGGTTGGCTACGGCTTGGTTCTGCCCCTGGCATTGCTGAAGTCCATGGGCGATGGTAACCACTCACCATCAGGTAGGCTGTGTGCTCGTCTGCCTACAAGGACAAAAAAAAAAACTTGTTAAAATTACCACATTAAATTACTAAAGTTTGTCTAATATGGTAACAGCCTTAAAGTAATTTGCAGTGAAACAGGGCGGCAGGTGCAGTCCACGAGCGACGGATGCGCCGTCTCTCTGCACTAGATGCATCCAAAGCTCTAACTCAAATCACTTGTGCAGTGAAAGCTTGAAAGAGAAATCCAATAAGATTTTTTGTTAAACATTTTGAGACTAGGATAATCTGTGTTTTGCTAAAATTCCAAATATTTCGAATCATTCATTATTCATATTAGTTCCTTTATTAATTTTAATAATTTTGATTCGGTTTCATTTTTTACTGGTGGTAGGACCTCTTGTGAGTCCACGCGGGTAGGTACCACAACCCTGCCTATTTCTGCCGTGAAGTAGTAATGCGTTTCGGTTTGAAGGGTGGGGCAGCCATTGTAACTATACTGAGATCTTAGAACTTATGTCTCAAGGTGGGTGGCGCATTTATGTTGTAGATGTCTATGGGCTCCAGTAACAACTTAACACCAGGTGGGCTGTGAGCTCGTCCACTCAACTAAGCAATAAAAAAATATATATTACAAATTTATTTGGTTTATTTTTGTTTGTTTTTGTTTTTGGGCATTCTGAAAAATTTTAATTTTATTGTATTTTATGTAATTGTATGTGAAACTTGTAAGTTGCCTGAAATAAACGCATTTCATTTCAATTCATTTTGAAATGTTTTGTTGCAGCTTCAAACTTTAGTAGATTTTTTTTTAAATTGCTGTTTGAATTTAGTACATTTAAGAGAGAAAGATTTAAAAAAATCGATGCCAGTAACACCCTAAGACCTTAAAACATCACGTTTTACTTTATTTCTCGAGTGAAAAAGTGCCTTTATGTCTAAGAAATCTAATATTGAATGCAGTTTCTTATTGTCATAGATAAGTTCCAAAAGACCGGGAATTATTATAATATATAAATAACTAAAATTTTTCATTAAATTGAAAATGTATTATTTAGATATTTTTGATGTTAATGGGAATACCGGCGACTGATCTAGTTTTTGCTTAGCACTAGATTGATGTTAAGTACTACGTTTTTTTTTTTTTTTTTTTTTTTTGGTCAGGAGGAAATCGCCGGACTTCCGCCCTCCACTGGGGATAGAGGGCGGAGCATGTCAGAGTCGAACTGACTAAAACCTCCTGTCGCTCAACAACCAACGTCCAAACCTCGCATGAGACAGAACTCATGAAGAGGCAGAGGGAGGAAAGTGAAGCGTTTAGTGCGGAGCACATCTCTCCCATCACCCTCCCCCTCGGGACGCCGGACCGGCGGTCGTCGGCGCCACGACCACCAGCCCTCTCGGTCGGCAGGCTATCCGAAGCCCGCCTAGATGGCGCCGGTTAGAGTGAGCTATCCTACGGAATACCCCGCTGGACCAGAACCAGCGTGAGTCGAGGATAGCCGGCCTTCCATCACCCGGATGCTCTTGCGTAAAACGCGTGCAGAGCAGCTTGCACGTCGTCTTCTTAGGCCCCCTTCGCCGGTCCCCAGACCGACATGTGAGGGGGACCCGAAACACTTAGAGGGCCAGGGCTTGGGCGAGATCCGCCTCCCTGGCCCCCGCTCGACGGCGGCGGGATTGTGCGTCTCTCACGCGCCCCGCCGCCTCCTTCTGCGAGATGGTGCACTCGCAGAAGTCGAGCATCGCCTTCCACGACTCGTCGTCGCCGAGCATCGATGCCACAACACTCGGCAACGACAAGTCGTTTCCTACTTTTGCGACGAGGACACGGCGCCACCCCTCCCATGCGGGGCAGGCGACGAGCGTATGCTCTGCCGTGTCCAAGTCGCAATCACAATGGTGAAGTACTACGTTAGAACTACTTTCTCGGGACGTACAGATACCAAAGCTCACATTTACATTCATACTTACATTGAGCGTTGAGATAAAAGTTTAATAATGCAAGTCTTGTTGTTAAAATAAGATAAGATAATAGTATCAGACCAAGGATTCACAAAATTATTTATCAGTACTGAATATTCAGAAAAACAATTGGCGGAGAATAGGGTGACGAAATAGTGACTTTCACTTTTTAAGCTCTCCAAGCGCCAACACTCGCTTAAAATCAAGTAAACTAAATAAAAAAGCTAGATGCTGAATTACACAACAAAAAAAAAAACAATATAGTCATGAAACTGTATCCTGACTGTTAACGAACGAAGCGGTGCCCCCCCTCTACGTGCTGCGGGACGCGCGCGCGCCGCCGCCATCCCATTCCGCCACCGACCGGCCGTGCGATCGCGCGCGCCCGCTGCACACAATTTTTGTTGGCGCGTCCATTACAAAGGAGCCTCCGCGATTCAAGAAAACACGCGCGGCCATCACAAGTTGCTGCCGCGTGTTACATCAAGAAGCCTCGTTAACAAGATTCGAGCCGGATACAACTTTGAACATCGTTTCAAGACAAAACGGAACAAAGGAGTATATCGACATTGGCGAGGTCATTCGAGAAACATCGAGACACGGATTGCTTCGCGGCGCGTCGGCAAACGGCGTGAATCATACAAATTCAAGACAAGACTACAACAAATCAAGAAATATTGCTGTGTTGTGCCAGTTTTTACGAATACAGTGCAAATCATTTTGATTTTATAAATTCCAGCGATCCGACGCCAGACCACGCCGCGCGGCCGCGTGGCTAGCTGCAGTCGCGCCTGTCCTTTCTGCTTCGCATTGCTTCTGTCGCAACTTCTCTGCTTTAAGTATTGTTTTGTATTCTTCCCTTTTTTCTCTCACGCTAATTTTGCTAATTATTAATTGATTTCAGTTGAAAAATTTGAAATTGATTTCGGTTGGTGTCATTTGCTTATTTATTTGCACGATGGATATTAAATCATTAAAGAAAACTAGATCTAGCCATAAGGCGAAGCTTACCATATTTAAAACATATATAGATTCACTTTTGCCTAGTAAAAGGGTCAATGAGGTACAAGCTTTTGAATTAAAGGCTCGCTTAGATAAAATTCTAGATTTATACAATGAGTTCGATTCAGTTCAGACTGATTTAGAAAGTCTTGTGGAAATTTCAGATGATGAACACAAGGAAAGAGAGATTTTCGAGAACAGCTACTTCGGCTGCGTGGCTTTTGCGCAGAAGATGCTCAGCGCTGCCTCTGCGGATCAGGATGCCGGGTCGGTGACGGGTTCTAATATTAACACTGGACCGTCTGGTAGGCCAAACATTAAATTACCTACTATAAATTTGCCGATCTTTTCTGGACGCTATCAGGAATGGCTAGAATATCACGACACTTACAAATCCCTTATACACGACAACACAACCATTCCCAAAATCCATAAGTTTCACTACTTACGAAATACATTAAAAGAGAGCGCTTCACATATTATTAAATCCCTAGAGTTCTCCGCTGAAAATTATGACATAGCATGGGATCTGTTATGCGATCGATATAATAACGATCGAATTTTGGTCAATAATCACATACAAGCAATATTTAACATACCACCAATAGTTCAAGAGTCTTCCAAGGCTTTAAGAAGTACAATAGATTCAGTTAATCGAAATTTAAGAGCTTTAAAAACACTGAATCTACCTACAGAGCACTGGGACATTATCATAATACACATGGTGTCTGGTAAGTTAGACCCAGGCACACTACGTGACTGGGAAGAGAAACGCAATAATTTAACGAGATTACCTACGTTACAAGATTTTCACACATTTCTAAAAAATCGTGCTGACTTACTAGAGACAGTGGAAGAATCATCAACATATACAAAACAGCAACCATCACGACGCAGACACAGCGATATTACTCACAACCGTCCAAAGACGTTTGTAGTTAACCAAACACAAAAACAAGCGCTGTTTAGATGTCCTGTGTGCAAGAATAATCATGCAATTTACCAATGTATGAAATTCAAATCAATGCCGATTGAGATGCGTCTTGACCGAGTTAAACAATTAAATCTATGCACAAACTGTTTGCGTGCAGGTCATGATGAACAGCGCTGTAGGCTCAGTTCCTGTAAGCTGTGCACACAGCGCCACAACACTCTGTTACACAATAAAAACACTGTTCTGGCAGCTTCAACTTCATCAGCGGGCTGTGTAGTCTTGCCCACTGTGCAGGAACAGACTCAAAAGGAATCGAGTGGTGTCACACTCTCATCCACACATCACAGTCAGGTACTTCTATCCACTGCTATGGTCAATATACAAGACTGTGGTGGTCAAACACATAAAGTTCGTGTACTACTCGACAATGGAAGTACATCTAGTTTTGTCACAGAAACTTTACGAGCGAAATTAGGAATACGCAGTTATTCTACTTCACTACTAGTACAAGGGTTAAACAATCAGTCCTCAAAAATTACAAAAAGATGTGACGTCACCATATCGTCACTCACAAACAGTGGTTATACAACTGACGTCAATTGTTTTGTTGTACCACATATCACTCAGTTGATACCTACTTCACAAATTAATTGCAATTTCTTTTCCATTCCCTCTCGCATCCACCTCGCGGATCCAACCTTCTCCACGCCGTCTGAGGTGCAGATGTTGCTGGGGGCGGACATCTTTTGGGATGTCCTTCAAAACAATCATATTGTCCTGGGAAAGAACAAGCCAACTCTGATTGAAACAACATTAGGGTGGCTTGTCACCGGCTCTATACAATCAAACACAAAATTTAACACCAACAATACAGTCCATTGCCATTTTCTAAACGACAATGAGCTTGATGAGAAGTTAGACAAATTTTTCGAACTAGAATCAGTTCCCTCTGCTCAACAAATCCATACTAAAGGTGAGAGTGACTGTGAACAAATATTTACACAAACAACAAAGCGCCACCCAGATGGCAAATTTATTGTTACCATTCCATTAAAAGGATCACCTGAATCTTTAGGGGATTCCAAACAACAAGCTCTAATTAGGTTTCAATCTTTGGAACGTAAATTTAAACGCAACGCAGAGTTCAAAGAAAAATACACAAATTTTCTTGAAGAATATTTGGCTTTAGGTCACATGTCAGAAAATGAAACAATACAAAACGACTGCATTTCATACTTCATGCCTCATCATGGCGTTTTGCGGGAAAACAGCCTCACTACAAAATTACGTACAGTCTTTGATTGTTCAGCTGTAACAAGCACGGGTTTATCATTCAATGATATTCAACATATTGGGCCAACTGTACAAGATGATTTACTTAGCATATTGATTCGATTTAGACAGCATAAGTTTGTAGTAACGTCAGATATAGAAAAAATGTATAGACAAATTTATGTTAACAATAAACAACGATGTTTGCAACAAATATTTTGGCGATCACACCCCAGCCAGCCAATTAAACAATATAAATTAAACACAGTCACATATGGGACCGCATCAGCACCGTATTTAGCAACTAGATGTCTGGTACAGCTGGGACAAGAATGCACCAATGAGGATGTTCGGGAAGCAATTTTACACGATTTTTATGTAGATGATTATATATCTGGGCATGATGATGAAAAAACGTTAATACAAATATGTAAAGGCGTCATTCAGACGTTAGAAGGCGCACGTTTTCATTTACGTAAATGGCTGTCCAATCAACCGTCTATCCTGGATGATATTGTTAGCGAAAATAATACAGACGAGTTATTAAACTTAAACAAACATGATTATACAAAAACATTAGGTTTACTCTGGGCCTGTAAAAAGGACACATTATTATTTGCAATAAATAAAATATCAAATCAGCCAAACACAAATAAACGTACAATTTTATCCACAATTGCTCAAGTGTTTGATCCACTTGGTTTAATTAATCCTTGCATGTTACAGGCAAAACTCATATTACAAACACTATGGGCTAAGAATATCACATGGGATGACCAGCTACCTGCTGATGTTGAGTCACAATGGCACGACTTTATTAAATACTTACCAGAAATTACAAAAATAGAAATCCCTCGTAGAGTGTTATGCAATTCGTATGTTAAGGTCGAATTGCACGCATTTTCTGATGCCTCCATTAAGGCCTATTCAGCTTGTATATATCTACGCTCAGTGTCTGAAACTGGGAATGTACAAGTACATTTGATACTTGCAAAGGGCAGAGTGGCACCATTGAAGCAAAGGCTGACTATACCAAGGTTGGAGCTTTGCGGCGCCCTTCTCGCTACAAGGTTAACAAAAAAGGTAGTAAATTCATTACGTTTAAACATTGACTCAACATTTTTTTGGTGTGACTCAACTATTGTGCTGGGCTGGATCAAAACATGCAAGTTAAAACTAAAACAATTTGTATACAATAGAATTAATGAGATCACTAATAATTCTGATCCTAATTCATGGAACTACGTTCCCACAGATATGAACCCGGCTGACATTGGTTCTCGCGGTCTTAATGCAGCGCAACTTCAATCTTCACTTTTGTGGTGGGGAGGTCCGCACTTCTTACATCAAACAGATGTGCAGTGGCCCACACAGCCACAAGATGTGAATATTGCTAGTTTGCCAGAAATGAAACATCAATGCCATCTGTCAACTGATGACTTTCATTGTCAGAATTTCAATATTTCTCAATATTTTAACAATTTTTCTGAATTTAGTAAATTACAACGTATCATAGCTTATGTAAAAAGATTCATTTCCAACTGTCAATATTCTCGCAATAAAACATCAGGTCCCTTGACTGTCACAGAACTAAATACTGCATTAGAAATATTGTGCAAACAAGTACAACGTGATTCATACTGTAAACAATACTCACAATTACTTAATAAAGGCCCGCTGTCTCCTAAGGACAAACTTCTCAAATTAAACCCTTTTATTGACCATGCAGGTATAATACGAGTAGGAGGTAGACTGTCAAACTCTCACTATGATTACAACACAAAGCACCCTATCTTACTAGACGCATCACATCACATAACTAAAATATTAGTCACACACTATCACAAAATTCTTTTACATGCTGGACCACAGCTGTTGTTATCAACGTTGCGACATAAATACTGGATAGTCAATGGTCGTAATCTTTGTAGAAATGTTACTCGAAATTGCATATCCTGCCTTAGATTTGCAGGCAAAACTTATCAGCCTATCATGGGCAACCTACCTCTACAAAGATTGCAAGCAGACTACCCTTTCAATAATACGGCTGTGGACTATGCTGGTCCCATCATGATGGCAAACAGAAAAGGTCGTGGCTGTCAGTTGAAGAAGGCATATATTGCCGTTTTTGTTTGCCTGGCAGTGAGAGCGATGCACATAGAACTCGTCACCGACTTAAGTTCTAAAGGTTTCATTGCAGCCTTAAATAGATTTATTGCCCGCAGAGGTAAGCCAGCTGTGATCTACTCCGACAACGGAACTAATTTCGTGGGTGCTTGCAACGAAATAGTTAGGTTTCTAAAAAATCAATCTAACGATATTATTTCATACGGTGCTGAAAACGAAATTAATTTCAAATTTAGTCCAGCCTACAGTCCACATTTTAACGGCGTAGCAGAAGGGTCAGTTAAATCAATTAAAAAACATTTAACTCATGTATTGTCAATGGCTCATTTGGATTATGAAGAGATGAACACTGTATTGGTTCAAATTGAGGCAATACTGAATTCTAGACCTCTCACTCCAATTTCATCTGATCCATCAGATTTAGTTCCTCTTACACCAGCGCATTTCTTGATTGGACGAACGCTCACTATGTTACCTGCTCCCCAGGTCGATGATACTCCAGTTCATATGCTTTCCAGATATAAAAGGATACAATTATTAAAAACACATTTTTGGAATCGATACTACAAGGAGTACGTTTCAGAATTGCAGATCCGAAATAAATGGCGCACAAATAGAGGACAACCACAGCCAGGAGAGATGGTTCTCATTAAAGATGATCGGCTGCCCCCCAATAGATGGCTGCTGGGACGTGTCACCACAGTTTACCCAGGCGCTGACGGCGTCAACCGGGTGGCAGACGTAAAAACTACTTCAGGAACCTTACGCAGAGCTTGGAATAGGCTCTGTCCATTACCAGTTATTTTGGACCAGAAAGATGCATCTGCTCCAAGAGGGCCAGTTTGTTAACGAACGAAGCGGTGCCCCCCCTCTACGTGCTGCGGGACGCGCGCGCGCCGCCGCCATCCCATTCCGCCACCGACCGGCCGTGCGATCGCGCGCGCCCGCTGCACAAATTTTTGTTGGAGCGTCCATTACAAAGGAGCCTTCGTGATTCAAGAAAACACGCGCGGCCATCACAAGTTGCTGCCGCGTGTTACATCAAGAAGCCTCGTTAACACTGACTCTATAATATACACAGAACATACAGTCCATATCAGATCGCCTAAGTAGACTTAACAAAGTTTTTAAGAGGCTGTATCTGTGACAAGATCTATTCAAGCTGCCTACCTGGTACTTGGCTTGTCGTCGCATTTAATTGGCTTTGAGCTATCTCAAAAGAGGTAAGCGCGATAGTTGCGCGTTTCCATTGATCAAGACATAAAAAAATAAAGGATTCTTTACTACATAGCGCCCTCACTGAAGGTCTAAAACTAGCTCAACTTTCAAATAGCTGTTTTGAAATTTACGATAAAGAACTTAGCGGTGCATTATTAATTATTTAACTGAGAATGAGAATAATTATAAATACACCCAATGAATTTCCTCTTAATTAATTACTTTTCAGGGTAAACAAAAAACGTATTTCAAAATAATAAGAGCAATAATTGAAATAAGAGCATACAAAGGCACATTATTCAAACATCCATCATTGAGAGAGACTATGATATTTTTATAACTAGTTTTATTATAACTTTAAAAAAAAAACAGACACGACAATGCTGAGCTAATCTAGTTTCAATGGAGAACAACACGCTGCACTCAAGGCTTCATTGACATCACTACAGAGGGCCTATTCAGAGCGCTCAAAATATTGACAACCCTTTTCATGAGCCTGAAAAGCGACGAAAGAAAACGCAGACCCGATTTTGCCTTACCACTCCCTTCAATGGGACGCATACGAAGCCGAACAAGCTGTATTCGCTCGCAACTCAGTTCTGGTTCAAATAAAGAGCTGTATTTTCGTTTTAAATTGCGAGATAGGATCTCGGCTCTCTTGGCGAAAAGGTCGTTTACTTGTGTCTGGACTGCGCGCTTTTGTCTATGGATGTTCTAGTGTGATGAGGACGAATGCGGCTTTGTGGGTCTTTTTACCAGTTTGTCTTGAATTTAAACTTAAATTCATTGACCAAAAAAGTGTATCATTAATACATAGTAAGAATTATATGTACTTAGCATAGAACGAAGGGGTACATTAAGTTTAAAATAAAATAATGGAAGATAAAGTTTTTTAATGTTTTTTTTGTGATAATTATACTTAATTTGATTTTTGATACCGTAGATTGGCAGAGGGATACTCATTTAATTTTAAGTGGTTATCGAAGAAATTCAGTTTGAAATATGTTAATTAATAAAAATTGTGGAGTCTTCATTGAATTAGATACATATGATACACTTAGAACTCTAGAAAGTTTGGTATCTCTGGCTAAAATCATGCACTAATATTATTATGGTATCTATCTATTTTAAAAGTTGTTTTTCTCAAATAATAATTGCGTGCCCACCGACATAAAATCAATTACACAATAATGAGCCTTAATATTATTATTAAAAACACCCTATAGTACTGCAGCTATTCTAATATATTCTGATAGTTATTTTTTGTGTAAGCTATCCTGCTCTGCGTTCGCAAAAATATTCAACTAACCATGGTAGGCCAATTTATCATAGCCGAAAATATTTTCTCGAAAACCGTTAGCGTATAGCACAAAAATTATTTACACATTTCCCACAAAGTCGAGTTTAGGGCAGATTAAGACGTCACGTACCAGCCATTTCTCTTACAGCCCCGACAAGATGGACTGCGCGAGATGTCTTGTAAATAAAAAAAGAAATACCAAAAAAAGCCTTAAATTATTGTCGTAGCTTGTGAGTTTCTCTAATCCATTGTGTATATTTGAATTTATTGGGTGTTGTGTCGTGCTTTGAAATTGTAGAGAAATACTTTTAACCTTATTTATTTATTGCTTAGGTTTGTGGACGAGCTCACGGCACACTTGGTGCTAAGTGGTTACCGGAGCCCATAGACACCTACAACGGAAATGCCGCCACCCATCTTGAGATATGAGTCCTAAGGTCAAAATCTGCTTAAAGGTAACTCTTAAAGCCGCCTATTATGTTACTCTCAATAGCTAATAACGATTTTCAGTGTGCAATAAATCATGAAATGATATTATAAGTTGAGAAATGCGTGTAATCAATCGTGGTATACATATTAATTTGGGTATATTGTTCATCAAGCGTATTATAAATTCCACATTCGAACCTAAAATCTATTCCGTTCCTATGAAAAAGTAATCATGTTTTTCTGTTAATTCTCCTTGCATTCTCAGATTATTCTATTCATGTTCTAATGACTGCAAAATTCATCTCAAACTTTCTTTGAACAAGTGAGTTATAGCTTGCTCAAAAATTAATGTCTTCAGACTAAAATTACAAACCCTTAATAAATACAGTGCATTATAAAGCTCGCGAATTGTTTGCTCT
Organism: Bombyx mori; assembly: GCF_030269925.1. Classification (NCBI taxonomy): domain Eukaryota; kingdom Metazoa; phylum Arthropoda; class Insecta; order Lepidoptera; family Bombycidae; genus Bombyx; species Bombyx mori. The sequence continues at coordinate 13,845,220 of NC_085131.1, read as the reverse complement.
GTAAGAAGCTTTTCACCTGTCGTTTGCTCTGCATGCTGTCTCACGCCAACGATGAAGGTAAATGGTAAAATACGATAAGTCAAGAATCATAAAATTCATTCCAACATTTTTATAGCCTTCGAAGTCAAATGAGAAATGAATATGGTAAAAATACATCGTCGCCCATGGAAATCAGTAATGTGAGGGACGTAGCTAAACTACTATTCACCGTTGAAAACTATTTTCGAACCTCATTTAAAGATATGTTGCATCTAGAGAATATCACAGATGAGAATCCCTTAAATAGCCAGATGGGATGCGGTAAAAATTATATCTAAAAACGTACTGCAAATAAGTGTAGTTTCACCATAGAGAGAGAAATTCCGTTCCTACAATGAGAAGTAAGATAGATTGTAAACAATTTATGACAAGTTGGGATTGCAAAATTCTTTATAGCCCTGTTTCAATGCCTTTATGTTTAAGCTATTTTTATTCTGTTATATTTATTTAATGTGAGCTGTTGGCAAAGCTAATATATGTTTAGTTAGAGAGAGATAAGAGAGATATATATGATATTATATAGGTATATATTTTAATTCCCTTGACTGGTGAATGAGCTAGTTATCAGAGCCCATACATGAATGCCGTCACCTAGATGATATCTGAGGCATGAGGTCTAAGTCTCAATTTGAAGCAGAGGCTTACGATTAATTAAGATTAAAACAATCAAAATACCATCATATTATTCTTGAAATTTCTTTTTAAGTTTTTAGAATTTTTATTCCAAACTCCAATTGAATCATTTTTTTCTGATGCTTTAAAATTATTAACTAAAAGGTACCGATAAAATATTATTGAAAAGCCGGCGTTTCGAAGCATGCAAAAGTGAGTGAGTGATCATCATCATTTTCGAATTCAGTATTTTTAAATCTACATAAATATATAAGGCAAAAATGTGAAAATTTCAGTTGTAACCCTTTCCCAATAGCGTTTTCCGTACAGGGGAGAAAGTGTAATTCTACACTACGAGATGCTACCCAGCCCATCGCTGAATAATGTATAGGCTCCGAGATAAAGCGTTGTATTGATTATCACGTACTGTGATTTCGTTGGAATACTTGTTGTTGTTTAGTTTTATTACTATTTTAGAGCTTTGAATAGCTTTTATTTGACGATCTCTCTAGTAATAAAAGCTTATTATAACTGAAATAAAAAACGTCTTTCTTCAAACGAGGCTTGCGGAGAGTACTCAATGGTAAGCAGCGGCTTGGCTCTGCCCCTGGCATTGCTGACGTCCATGAGCGACGGTGACTACTTACCATCAGGTGGCCGTATGCTCGTCTGCCTACAAAGGCAATAAAAATATATATATTAGAAGGTGATATATGATATTTCTTCATCGTGAAAGTTATTCCTCAATACATGTTAAGGACCTCATATTCACATATTTACTCATTCCTATCTGTCCACAGGATTCCAACCTGGGTATAACCGCTTCAAAGGATCAGGCCTCTGATACAAAGCTACCACGACAATATAAAAAAAACTTAACAAAACATTAAATTCATAAACTAGCTAGCCGTCTTGCGGACCGATACTGTCATAAAACGTTCAAGAATTATAGTCCACTTTTACAACGCTATTATCTTGCATCCTATAAAGTTGTTACTGCAATACTATAAATTTCATGGCATAGTATAATAATACATACTGTGTACATATTAATTGGCAAAAAATGTGCTCGAGCGACATTAACAATTAATGATGAACGTTTTCTACTCAACGCTGACGAATAAGTTGAATAAATAGAGTCACCAGCAAGGCCGCTTAAATACTAATAACAATGTTAACACGCTGTCTAGTATTGACACACTTCCAAAATGCTTATCATTTCGTTTAAAACTTCTAGAAGAACTAATGACCAAATGGTTTGGGCTTAATCGTATTACCTAATAGCTTTTGGTACGGTATATTGCATCAGACGTGCTCAGAGTTCTTCTACAAAGGTATGGCATTCCACTCCAACAAAGCTCATTCTTCCATTCATTCCATGCGTTTATATAAACCATAATATACCATTTATAAACCATTCTAAGCGGTAGGCAGCGGCTTGGCTCTGCCCCTGATATTGCTGAAGTCCATGGGCGACGGTAACTACTCACCATCAGGTTGGCCGTGCGCTCGTCTGCCTACAAGGGCAATAAAAAAATTAAAAAACGTGTGGCACTCGGGAACTGGCGCGGTAAAGCTATTGCATAGCATTTTTTTATTAGCACTTATGCAATTATAATTAGACAATGATAATTTAATATTAAAACAAGACCACGCTATATTAAACATTAATAAAAGCAAAACCTTTACTGTCCCCTTCACACTCATAAGCTAGACCGCGCGAGAGAGAGATGGGCAGACTTTTCATGATGTGCATGCAGTGTGACGTCATGCCACGCGCTTAATCACAAACACTACACAAGCGCAACGTGTGAATGTGTTGAACGCGAGCTACATGATGGGCGGAGTGAGGAGTGTAAGGTTTTTTTCGTTACGGAAATTCATGATTCGGTCGCCGCGCTCAAGGCCCACGATAAAAGCTATGCAATAGCTTAAAAAACCGTAAGTTGCGTTTCCAGAAAATATTGATGGTACCGAGAGAATTATTTAAAGCTCCTATTCCCATCTCTCTATGGCATCTAATTGTAAGGTCTCAAGAAGTTCCTTGTTGTCTACACAACGTCTCATCGCTTACAAGGCTCACGCAGCGTATAGGTAGCCTTGTGAAAAGTCGAAGACAGATTACACTCCCGTTCGCTTCTGGATCGTGTTTTGTATAGCGTTGCATTAGAATCCAATGAAGGTTGACCAATGTTTTTGTATAAACATCGTACAAGGCGCTGCAAAGAAAGCCGATCGCAGCGTTTTCCCTAATAACAATACGCAAACCCGATCTATGAGGCAGGTGGCGCGCGACAAAGCAGCGGTCCCCGAGGCCAACCCCAGATCTACAAGTCATAGCTTTATAGCGGTAAGCTTCATTTATCGATAGTTTTTTTTTAATTGCTTATATGGGTGGACGAGCTCACAGCCCACCTGGTATTAAGTGGTTACTGGAGCCCATAGACATCTACAACGTAAATGCGCCATCCACCTTGAGACATAAGTTCTAAGGTCTCAGGTAAAGTTACAACGGCTGCCCCACCCTTCAAACCGAAACGCATTACTGCTTCACGGCAGAAATAAGCAGGATGGTGGTACCTACCCGCACGCACTCTCAAGAGGCCCTACCACCAGTTTTATCTAAAATAATCACAGATTCATTCTGACTGAGAAAGTTGCGCGAGAGTTTGTCAAGTTTGTCAAGAGTCAGTTTTGTTAAATTCATGATATCTAAATGTATTTACTAATTTCTTCAATCAATAAAGTGGTAGTGATGCAACACGTAATGAGTGGTTTACAACAGAAGTTGAATACCGATATTGGGCGTAAATAATTGATAATGGAGAGTCAATCGCGGTCACAAATCGCTCGCTCTTTTAGTTTACACCACAAGCTGATTCCTGACAAATTGAATCCAACTTGTCCGCTCTGGGCAAGACAAAGGGTCGATTCACATTTTATTTTCCATCTGATTCCTTCACTTGGGGCCCTGATTTTCATCACAGGGACTAATGGGTTTTCAATTACACGATTTCTTTAGTGTTCATTTTTAAAGTCGACATAACATCAACCTTACTCTTTTATTGAAATAGATAATCTTCCTTTTATTTATAATCGAGGTTGTTTGAAATTCAAAATTTTGGCTACGTTAGAAATCTTGTTTTTACTGGAGAAGTTATATCTAGTTATGTTTTACACTGAACGATTAAGTGAAAGTAATATCTTCCGTAAATAAAGTTCCCAGACTAAAACTTATCACTAAGTATAAACGAATTGAATGGAGGGGTGGCAATTGTACTGTAGAACGTAGACTTAGATATCACGTTTCAAGGGGGGTGGCGCCATTGACGCTGCTGATGGACTGCGCTGCTGTCTATGGACTGCGGTAACTACTTCTAGACAATCAACAACTCAAGCAAATCAAAAAAGCCACCCACTAAATCCAGGACGCGAATTAGTGAATAAAGGAAATAAAGAACAATTTGACATGTCCTTCTTCAAACGAGGCTTGTGGAGAGTATTAAGCGGAGCCACCCACCTTGAGATATAAGTTCTAAGGCTTCAATATAGTTACAACGACTGCCCCACCCTTCGAACCAAAACGCATTACTGGTTCACGGCAGAAATGGGCGGGGTGGTGGTACCTACCCGTGCGGACTCGCAAGAGGTCTGAGAACATGTTTTATTTGTCGGGGATTTTTTCAATTTGTCAATATTTAATTAAGTCCGAAGCATATCAAAGTCGGTGTCACTTTTGAGTTTTTAGTTTTAATTGGACTGGATTAGCAACGATCGTGCTGTTGGTGAAACGAAATAAGAAAAGCTCGTCTCAATTGTCTTTGTCTCTTTCATTATCGATTCCGTTTAAAGAAAGAGACAGCAATTGAACTATTCGTGAATCTCGGTGGACCTTTCCTCCTAAGCACTTATTCGCTTATTAATGAAACTAAACAAATCTATTTTTCAGACGCAAATATCGCTTGAAAGTCGTCGTAGGAACATACAGACATAATAAAGCTTTCTCACGGAGCTCATAACATGCAAATTCGGATAGCCTGAAAAAATGTCCGTCTTAATGAAATATTCAGTAAAGCTTGAATAGAGCTAAAGCATTTTTTATTGCTAAGATGGGTGGACGAGGTCATGGTCCACCTAGTGTTAAGTGGTCAATGGAGCAATACATCAACCACATCAATACGTCGTTCATCTTGAAACATGAGTTTTAAGTCCCAGTTTTACAGCATAACAGCCAAACCCTTCAAACGCGTTCCTACTTCGCGGCAGAAAAAGGTTAGACACTGGTACTTACTCGTCTGAGCTCACAAGAAGCCCTACCACCAGTAATTACGAAAATTATAATTTTATCGAGTTTTATTTTAACACGATCCTTGGAAGTCATTCGTGAACATGTCCTAAAAAAAGTACGTAAAAAAATTTCATCAGAAAAATTGGTATCTGCCTGCGGGATTCGAACACAGTTACAGTCGCATCGCTTGATAGAATGCACCAGGTGTCTTATCCTTTAGACCACTTTAAAACTACTGAGTTTTGAATTCAGAGTTCGTATTACTATCTTGTCCATTTATATCGCAACGAATTTGTTCATACTGGATTGAAGTGCACTTGTTATCTCTAGATTTTAAACTCCAATATATGTACCCTAAGGGGGCATCAGTTTAATGCTAGCTATGTGCAGTAACTATAATACCAGGTGAACACCGACATTATAGGCCCATCTAAGCAAATAGATCTAGGGAATCTAGGATAGTATGGTTAGCGAAAAGCGAAGATTCGAAGTTTTTTTTTCTCAGATGGGTGGACGAGCTCACCTGGTGCTAAGTGGTTACTGGAGCCCATAGAAAACTACAACATAAATGCGCCACCCACCTTGAGGTATACGTTCTACAACAGCTACCCCACGCTTCAAACCGAAACGCATTACTGCTTTACGACAGAAATAGGCAGGGTGGTGGTACCTGCCCGTGAGGACTCACAAGAAGTCCTACCACCAGTAAATACGGATCCGGATGAATAAGACACTCAGTGTACTAACATTTTGCCATGTCTTTTTTGATATTAAATTTATTGCATAGATGGTTATATAAGGTCTCAGATATCTGGGTTGAAAGTTGTTATTGGAACTCATAGACCTTCAAATATGAGGTCTCAGTATCAGCTGTGGTGTATAACGACCCTCCTACTCTTCAGACTGGAAGTGAGTGCTTCGTTATCGAAAGGAAATCTTTCCAGGCTTACAAAACGCTCTTTTAACTGTAATAGATTTACTGTAGCATGTTTGAGTTCTTGTATTATTATCTTCATCCTTTCAAAGCTTCAAACAGTATGCCTCGATTGTAATACTTCACTGTTTGATCTTATTGCTACGCCGGTAAGAGTAACGCCATCTATCGCCGAATAGCCGAACGAATATCGAAGGATCTAGTAACATCTAGAACGCTCGAGAAATACAACGCCATCTATTGTCAGATATCGGAAACATATCGAAGGTACTCGACTTGTGAGAAATATTCTCGACGTTTCTAGGGATTTCGTCTGTACTATAAAAGCGTTGCAGAGATGGCACGCAGTCAGTCAGTAATCGGAACTACTCGAAGCGAAACAGCGAACGGATCACCCGAAGCGAAGCGGAAAAACTGAATTGAGTATTTTAAAATGTCTGTTGAATGTTTTAAGTGTTGAATACAATTTTTTAGTTGTACTTTGGTGGAACATTTATTTATCCCGAACTCTAGCGCGTAACATTATTATTCAGCGAATTTCTTATTCATACAATAGCAAGGTTTGCGCAGGTTGGAAAACTTCATAACTAACTGCATAACTGAGACCTAGTTCGCAACTATCGTGCAAACTCATGAGATCGATTCATACTTCATTCTAAAACTAACTTGATGATTCTACAAAAGAATGTTTGAATGTATTTTCAATATAGTTTTACTGACCAAGGTAGCTGTAAAATTTAGAAGTGACCACGTACGTAAATCATTTATATCCATTTTCCCCTGAAGCAGTTAAGTACTCCAGTTTGAAGGGTGAGTAGCTGTTATATGGTCGAGACGAGCTCAATTCTCAAGGTATACACCTTTTTTTTTTTTTTTTTTTTTTATACAAAGGTATACACCTAACAAACAAAAACTTATCTAGAATAAAATTTGATCAGAGTCTTTTCCGAGTTTCACCAACTTATTTTTATATTATAACTAGCTGACCCGGCAGACTTCGTAGTGCCTCAATCGATGGTTAAAAGATCTAAGCTTTTGTATAAAATAAAATTAAAACAAACAAAAGGAATCCGTCCGACGGGGGACACTTCAAAGGGAAAACAAAACTCTTATGTTTATTTAATCCAACCATTTTCATATTTATCTACCTTTTAAACCTTCTCTGGACTTCCACAAATAATTCAAGACCAAAATTAGCCAAATCGGTCCAGCCGTTCTCGAGTTTTAGCGAGACTAACGAACAGCAATTCATTTTTATATATAGATAGATAGATAATACATTTTGTATTGGAAAGAATTTCGTCTAAAATAGGTCACATTTTCCAAACAGTTGCTCCCATATTTTCCATTCAAAAACAGAATATTATTATAGTTTAGTTCTCACCACCTTTACGATGTTTTTGCACTATATTTATGGTGGCCTTTTTGAGCCTATCTATTAGGAACAATAACTGGAATGTTTGTCCATATCTGTCTTAGTTTTAGTTTCAGAATACTCATAATGAAATCCCTTGCTCTTGTTTTCTTTCTGAGGTTCATGTTATTGACTCTATCTTTAAGTTTCAAGTTCATATAGCTTCTTTCCATATATCTATCATACCTGTATACATTGCCCCATTAGAAATATTTCGTTTTGTGCAAATTGTACTATTGCAGGTCGCTATAGGACATCCAACATTGAACGAATTTGAATTAGACGTTATTATTTGGGTAATACGTTCGAGTCTATCCTTGTTTTCATTGGATATCTGTGATTTTTATTGCTTTAGATGGACAGATAAAATTACGTTATATTTGTTGTTCAGTAGCTACAAGAGTTCATAGAGGACATAATGTAAACGCTACACTCAAATCAAACAAGAGTTCAAAGTTTCATTTCATTCTGTTGAAATACCTTGCACACAAGGAATGTGCGGTTCACGTATGGTCTCACACTATTCTAGTTCACTGGTGATGGGACCAGCTGTGAGCCCGCCAGGGTAGGTACCTATTTCTGCCGTGGCCAGTACAAAGATTTCGTAACGCTTATCTACTTATCGCCACTGACCTCTACTGATAATACCCAGGTCCAATTTTTTAAGTATAATTTGAAATGAGATTTTTTTTTATTTTAGTTATATTAGCGGTGGTACTTTGGCGGTAGTTCTTTTGACGTTCAACAAGTATGTACTTTCATTTATGTTGAAATATTTTGTTTTGATTTGATTTGATTTGATTTAATTAAATATATGATTAGACAAAATTTTAGTCACATAGTAAGATAAAATTATTAGTGATACAGAAATGTGTTCAACATAAAATAAAATAAAGTGAAAAGTAAAATAAAAATCAACAGCTTGTTATTCGTGAAATTCCTTGAAGTCTTGATTTCCATGTACCGATAATTACGTGGGTCAAATTGTCAGTAAAATATAAATGGGCTTCTGTCAGCTGAAGCCGTAGGAACTCATAAAAACTTCCTTTAAATATACTTAAATTTAATTCCAAAAAGTTTAACTAAAAAGGTTCTTTTTTCGTCAATGGTTCTGTGGACTTAGTCTTAATAATATAATAAAAATAAACATTATTTTTATTATAGAATTTCGGTACAATGTTTGGCACTCAAGAACGATTTCAGGGAAAATAAAATAATGCAAAGTGGAGTATTTATTATTTTATAGAATATATATATAACGGCCGTTTGGTGTAGTGGTAAGTGACATGGTCACTACACAAGAGGGTCGCGGGTTCGAATCCCGCCAAGGGAAGATATTTGTATGATAAATATAAATGTCTATTCCAGGGTTATGGATGTATATTAAATATATGTATGTGTATAATAAAAATCTTACATTTATTTCCGTTATCTGGTACCTGTAACACAAGTTCTTTACGAACTTATCACAGGACCAGTTAACGTGGCGTGATTGTTAGTAAAATATTTATTTATTTATATTTCATAAATTTAACAGAAGCCGGATAAAGTGGGTTTGACATTCACCAAATATAAAATAAAATCTGTATTTATTTATTTAAAAAATGGGTTTTATCCCAATCGAATGCGGTTCTACGCATCCCTAAACAATTTCCGCATCACACCGGCCATCGATCCAAGACACTTTAGCGCAAATTACTCGCCCGGAGCGATAATAATGCGTTATCTCAGTAAATCGATGCCAACAACGCGAAGGCAACAATTTCTTACTATGGTACGATCGGTTGAATTGTGTGAAACCCTTTTTATCCCATCCAAATATCCATTCCCACTAAGTATCTGAAGCTACTGCTGATAACTTATCTTTTTTTTTCTTTTTTTCCTACCTATGCTGATAGCCTTGAGAGGCTATTTCAGCTTCGCCCTAACATGTAGGTGAGCTCACGGGGCTCAAACCGGAGTGATGCTAACACTGGCCCTAGCAAGAGGAGTGCTTCGCTGAACTACCACTGGATCGGAAAGGCGACCCACTTAACACCATCTGGGCTGTGAGCGCGTCCACCCTCCTCCTCCTTGCGTCGTATTCCTCATTGCTGAGGGTCGTGACCACCCTTTTGTATCACCTTCGCACGCACGATTTTTCTCCATTCATTCTTGTCTCTGGCGGTGTGGAGTCCACGGTGTGGAGTCCACGTCCACCCATCTAAGCAATAAAAAAAAAGGTACCAACTTGTGTGGATTCACAATATACCCTACTTGTAAATGAGGCTTATCTGAAAACCATGTCTTTTAATGACTAGAGCCTTATGGTCACTATAAAATATCGTATCTACCATATAATGTTTATTACACATAACGCCATCAACATTTATTACCGTGTCGAGGTGCGAACTCTGAGCACTAGTTATCAGCTAAACTGGTCATGCGCAATTTATTAGTTATTAACGTCTTATAACCTGATTGATGTGGCCACGCCGGGTTTCTGTTCCTTGTTAACAAAATGTTCTTTAATGCCTTAGACTTTCAAAGTCGTCGTGGCTTAAAATGATAAGACGTCAGGTGCATTCGTGTTGAGCGATGCACCGGTGTTCGAATCCCAGGCAGGTACCAATATTTCTAATGCAATACATATAAATGTTCACGATTGACTTTCACGGTGAAGGAATAACATCGTGTAATAAAAATCCATCCCGCAAAATTATAATTTGCGCAATTACTGGTCGCAGGACCTCTGGTGAATCCGCACGGGTAAGTACCACCACCAAATCAAATCAAAAAAATTTTATTCAACAAGTATGTACTTTACATACTTGTTGAACGTCAAAAGAACTACCGCCAATTCACAACTAGCCTCCGTCCTGAGAAGAATTGGCAAGAAACTCAGCAGGCATGTTTTTTTTTTTTTTTTTTTTTTTTTTTTTTTTTTTTTTTTTTTTTTTTTTTTTTTTTTTTTTTTTTTTTTTTTTTTTTTTAATATTACATTTTTTTTTAAATATGAGTTTTTTACAATGAGTATTATAACGTAACAATTACTACAATATTGAAATGCCCGGAGCGAGCAACTCATTCCCACTTTGTGCAATCTTCTAGATAATCATTGACTTTATAGTAAGCTTTATTGCACAGATGTTCTTTAACAGTTTTCTTAAACCTATGTATATGTAGGTTCTGAACATCTTGTGGGATTTTGTTGTACAGGCGCACAGACAAACACCCGAATGAATTTCGTATCTTATGTAACCTACTCATCGGCACAACAAGCTTGTGTTTGTTCCTAGTATTTCTATTATGTATGTCCGACTTTTTAGGAAACTCCTCAATATGTTTACGAACATACATCAAATTTTCAAAAATGTACTGGGATGGCATAGTGAGAACTTTAATTTCTTTAAATTTCTCCCTCAGGGATTCCCTTGAGTGCATGTTATAAATAGCGCGTATAGCTCTTTTCTGCAGAATAAATATCGTTTCTACATCGGCCGCATTGCCCCATAGCAAAATGCCATAGGACATGACACTGTGGAAGTAACTAAAGTAAACTAAACGAGCCGTGTCCGCGTTTGTTAACATTCTAATTTTTTTTACTGCGTATGCTGCAGAGCTGAGCTTACTCGCCAATTTATGAATATGAGGTCCCCATTGCAGTTTGGAGTCCACTGTTATACCAAGAAATACGGTTGACTCAACAAGCTCCAATGATTCCTCAGAAACAATTACATCACTATCCACTTGTCTCACATTTAAAGATGGTTTAATACATTTTAAAGTAAATTTAATACATGTAATTTTCTTACTATTCAATAATAGGTTATTGATACGGAACCAATGAACCACACACGAAATCGCATCATTCACTTCGTCATAGACTTGTAATTGTCGTTTAATTTTAAATAATAAAGATGTATCATCTGCGAATAATACGACCTCGTGTCGGGACTCAATAAAACTAGGTAAATCGTTTATATATATTAGAAATAAAAAAGGACCCAAAATGGAACCCTGAGGTACACCCATTTTCAACAAGGTACCTGAAGATCTATTACCTTTCACGTCTACTGTTTGTATCCGTCCTGATAAATAGGAAGTAATAAGTTCCACCCTACCTGTTTCTGCCGTGAAGCAGTAATGCGTTTCGGTTTGAAGGGTAGGGCAGCCGTTGTAACTATCTTGAGACCTTAGAACTTATATCTCAAGGTGGGTGGCGCATTTACGTTGTAGACGTCTATGGGCTCCAGTAACCACTTAACACCAGTTTGAATGGGTAGGTTTTTAGTAAAATAAAATGGGCTAGATTTGATTGGGCAAAACATGAATTTAATTATCATGCGAAATTCGCATTTCTGTATCATCTTATCAGAGTAGTATCTGATAAGATAAATCAGAACTATCTCTAAGCAAACAGAAGGAAACAAAGGGAGCCTGAGCTGCAATGTACAAAAATCACATATCACGGTTTTATTGTCTCTTTGGTATAGTAGTTAGAGACCTGGACTGTAAGATCCAATCCAGGTTCGATTTTCAGTCTGAATTAGTTTTTTTTCTGGTTCGTGTATAGCTCTGGAGGAACTAAAAAAATACGCTTTAATAGAAAATCCCATTGAAAAATAGAAAATAAATCTTAATAAATTTGAATTGATTTTATTGTAAAAAAAACTATTTTTCATTTTTAAGTTGAATTTCAATTTTATAATAATAACTATTGTGTAAAAAAACAAACTTTTAATAATAAATAAATAGAACCGCAAATTTTCTTAACTTAACAACAATTTTATCAACGCAGCATCGTTTTTTTTATTATCATTTAACGAACACAGCAATTAAAATAAAAAAAGTAAAACAAAAGGAATATATTTTCCTTTGTTGGACAGCAGTATTTAGATCGACGAAGAATAATTTCGTTCGCGCAGTCGGTTAATTATAATTTAAAACGAGACTACGTTTTGCATTTTATAGAGGTACAATGAAAAGCCGTTGGATTTTCTTGCAACAAAAACATTTGTGGTCCGGTGATTTTACGTATTTTTATGTTCGACCAAATCCGCACTACACTCGAGATCCCATTCCACGACGCCCTTCATGCGGCCAATGATCGGAGGCGCTGGCGGGACATTACAAGGAGTAAAATCATGTCGAATTATAATGGTCACGACCCTCAGCAGTGAGGAAACGACGCGAGGAGGAGGATTTTACGTAATTTTGTGTGGTAGGTACGATTGTGTCCCTGGTAATGACGATGTGCATAAGCTGCTGCGTCATCTTGCACAAGGTATGCTGCACGATGATGATATTATTCATTCATCATTATCCTGCCTTTCTCCCAGTCACCTGGGGTTGGCGCAACTTGTTTTCTCCTTCCATACTCTTCTATCATACACCATTTCTTCGCTCACTCCCCTCTTACCCATATCGTCTTTCACACAATCCATCCATTTCTTCTTAGATATCACATTCATCGTTAACATTCTCTTACCAACCTCATTTTCATTTCATCTTATAACATGTCCATACCATCCCAAACGTGCACTTCTCAGCTTCTCTGTTACAGGTGCCACTTTCAGACTTCCTCTAACATATTCGTTCCATCCATTCTATCCATTCTCGTTACTCCACACATCCATCGCAACATTCGCATCTCTGCTGCATGCAATCGCCTATGATGATATTATTATGATGATAAAAATGTGAATGCTTCGAGGAATTGTTTGAGGTGATCCCATCATCTCATTTTCACAACTATACCGCTCGCCACTGGAGCAGAGTTCGTCCTTACTGCCCAGAGCCATTGTGGTCATCCGGTGCACTTCCAGAGATTCGTTCTGCCAAGTATCATCCGGCTTTAGAATGAACTTTCCTCCTCAGTGCTTCGTGAGTGCTATGACCTATCCTTCTGCAAACGAGACATGCCGAGAGTACTCTACGGTCTCTGCCACTGGAAATGCTGACGTCCAATAAGTTGTCGTGGCCTAAACCTTTGGTGCATTCGTGCTGAGCGATGCACCGGTGTTCGAATCCCGCAGGCGGGTACCAATTTTTCTAATGAAATACGTACTGAACAAATGTTCACGATTGATTTCCACGATGAAGGAATAACATCGTGTAATAAAAATCAAACCTGCAAAATTATAATTTGCGTAATTACTGGACCTCTTCTGAGTCCGCATGGGTAGGTGTACCACCACCCCACTTATTTCTGCCTTGAAGCAGTAATGCGTTTCGGTTTGAAGGGTGGGATAGCCGTTGTAACTATACTGAGACCTTTAGAACTTATATCTCAAGGTGGGTGGCGCATTTACGTTGTAGATGTCTATGGGCTCCAGTAACCACTTAACATCAGGTGGGCTATGAGCTCATCCACCCATCTTAGCAATAAAAAAAAGGTGAGCTTTATACTCATCCTCGTCCACAAGGGCATTAAACAACCCCTCAGTCCTTGGATATTTTTAGCATAAAACAATGATTTTTTTGAAGGAGCCATAGTGATTTCACAATAACTGAGTCTTTCACCACAAATCTCAATGTTTATTCATGCTGTTTGCAGTGTCTATGGGCTTTCTTGACCGCTTAACACTAATTGAGCCATAGACGCCCGGTTAATGCAAAAATTACAGTTCCCTAACAGTTAGTAGTAGAATAAAAACCATTTAAATCAAATAGGTACACGATTTCAATATTGAAAATATGGCTGGGTATAAATAACATAGTTAACAACACCAGTGCTATAAAATGAAGTAACTTAATGTAAACACATAGAACCTTTAATATAATTTCAATTTATTTTCCATTTAAATTCTGGCATCTAGAGTTTTCATATCGGGCAATATCTCAATTTTCTTGCATTGTTAATTCAATTTACAAAAGTCACCCGCCATTTTGGATGATTAAAACGCTTTGAGGCTTTCTGGAATAGCAGTAATGAAAATGTTTAAATTAATTCTAGCGTTTTAAGTTACAATTAATTTTGTAATTGAAATATTCAATAGATTGTTTAGTAACCTCAACAATTAATGTATCAGTCCCAACGTGGTTCTAGAGATTTATCGCATTATGAGCAAGATTGGGAAATTTCTTATAAACTAGAGGTCCCGCCGCAGTAGTCGAAATTCGACTATAATTAATTGGAATTGTAAGTTTTTACACTATTATGATTGTATTTCATACTTCTATAACCACAAATTTCGCCAAGACTATACTATAAAAATATTAACAAAGACAAACAATATTTAATTTATTCTCAATTTGACAACAGATGTCAATAACAAAAGTTTGACAATAAATTAAATAGTATGCATGCGTGTGTGTGTCAAATACATGGTATGTAGTGTATGTAATGTTTTCTTTATTGATTTAATGTATCTTTTATGCATTATTTAAAAAAAATATTAGCATTGTGCACTTCTTCTCTATATTCTCTAAAAGTGTGGAAAATTTCATACTCCTCCGTCCGCGCAATTTACGTAAAAAGGGATACAAAGTTTTTGCTTCACGTATTAATATATAGATAAATGCTGGGAGTGTTTTAAGATTTAAATAACGAAAGATTTTTGTAAAAAGTCTCTTGAAAGAAGCGTGTGTAGAGCTGGAGAAAAACCGTGGGAGAAAGTTCTTGCTGAGCCGGAAATGATCTCTTGAAGTGAACAGTGGATGGACGTAGTGGCTTCACATGTTGTCATTGTTGTACTCCTAGGGTACCCGGCTGGTATATAGAGCCCTCACAAGTGTACTCCACTTGACCCTGTCTTGCACCTGGTCTTTGGCTTCACATGAAATAAACTCTACTCTGGTGGCAGTTGATGCGACGGTCAACAACTGGTAGATTCTGCGAAGCACGGCTCTTGCTGGGTTCGTGTTAGCAACGTCGTCAGGTTTGAGCCCCGTGAGCTTACCTACTAGTTAAGGTTCCGCTAAAATAGCCTCTCAAGGCTATCAGCTTAGGTAGGAAAAAAAATCAAAACTCTGCTACTAAACTACTCTATAGAGATAAATCTATTAGTTTGTAAATTCTTGTAAAGCCGTAGTGATGCGCATTCGTCTAGAATAAATCTAAATTGAGTTCTAATTTAGGTCTCGTTATTAACTGACACTATACATTTTCAGTGAACTATATTCGTAGGCGTTTTTGAGTAAGCTGTACGCTACCCAAGAAGGCAAAACAGAACTTAATGGAAAAATAATTTTAGGTGAAATTATATTTGTAAAATTATAATATTTTCTTCTACGCACCTTGAAACTACAGAATGAGGAATTTATATAAAACAAAACTTATGCATATAAATTTATTATATTTTAAATTATTTATTTCACAATGAGCCTTATGTGAAAGCTCAAGGTCACCCAAAGTGCAATTAAGAGACCTATGCTCAGAGTTTCTCTACGAGATCAAATCAGAAATGAGGAGATTCGCAGGAAAACCATGGTATCCGACATAGCCCAAAGAATTGCGAAGTACAAGTGGCAGTGGGCAGAGCACATTGCTCGAAGAACGGATGGCCGTTGGGACCAGAAGATTCTTGAGTGGCGACCGCGTACCGGAAGACGTAGCGTGGGTAGACCTCCCATAAGATGAACCGACGACCTATTGAGGTTCACGGATCCACTGGATGCAGACAGCGCAGGACCGGTCTTTGTGGCGAGACTTGGGTGAGGCCTATGTTTTTTTCTTTATTCTTTATTGCTTTGATGGGTGAACGAACTCATAGCACACCTGGTGTTAAGTGGTTACTGGAGACCATAGACATCTACGACGTAAATGCGCCACTGACCTTGAGATATAAGTTCTAAGGTCTCAAGTATAGTTACAACGGCTGCCCCACCCTTCAAACCGAAAGGCATTACTGCTTCACGGCAGAAATAGGCGGGGTGGTTGCGGACTCACAAGAGGTCCTACCACCAGTAATCTTCCAAGTAAACTTCCAAGATCAGTGGTTATTTCATAAAAAAAAAACCAGAACACATCTTAAAACGAATAAAATTACAGATCTTATAATAAATCAGAAGTGATTGTGTTCAAAATTTAATCGAATGATACCTAATTTCTTAAACACTTTATTCACGTGGCTTTAGTTTTCAATACCTAGTTCTCGGTCTTAACGAATTCTCGATACGATTGAATTACGGCTCGCATTATAATAGGCAACAATGTATGTTTGTATGGTGGAATTAAATTATCTGACCCTTTCGTGCACGAGACAGATCGTATAAAACTTGGAACGGTTGTTAATCAAATACTTAGTTTTAGGACAGAATGCGTAATCGAGGTTGGTTCTACCTAGATTAATTTGTGTAGAGCGTCCATGGCAACAAGAGAGAGGCCTAGCAGATACGTACTTTTGCTCTAGTATTGTAGAATTGACTTAAGAAACGTAAACTCTCGAAAGAAAGTTACGTGTAGAGCACAATACGTTAATAGATTTTGAGGTACAATTTTCGATCGCTATTTCCTATAATATTTACGTAACACGGCATCAGTTTATCACCAGAATGTCTTACCTAACTCGTTGGTTCGCGGCTAACTTCGTAGTTAAGCGAAAAGGAAAAGAAAAGAGGGTTCTATTTGAACAAGGACATTGTATGACGTTTAAAAATAGGAGGAGGTTCCAATCTATAGCCGAATGTCAACAATGGTTCAAGGATGGATTCCGCTTCAGTTGTGGGTGGATAAAGACATCATACTAAACAATTTTTTAGAGTATTTCTCATGTAAGAGGGTCGGAGACTCCCATCTAAGAGTCACATAGAGTAGGAGATCACAGTACGATTATACTTGTTTTCTGTCACGTTGATCACAAATCCCATAGCTTCGTCTTTAGTTAAATTTCCAGACTAACAATAATTCCACAAAGTTGAATATTTATCTATATACTTTTCAGTCCATTGCTGGGAATAGGCCTTCCCCAGCCCACGCTAAAGCGACGGGTCCAACGCTGTCTGGATCTAGCGAATTCCCGCACCAAGTTGCACACATTTACCCATTAATATCGCATCTATTCTGTACGTAATCTATGCTGAAAAGACCTTTGACCAACAAAAACAAGGTCAGGTCCTGCAGCAGTTCGTATAATTCGTTTAGAAGGACCTTTGCTGTGTAGTTTAGTGTCCTTAGAAATAATTTCTCTTCGTTACGATCATGACTCGATTGCTTCAATTACCTAGTTACCCCTCACTTAGTAAAGCTTATCATGAAACGGTATTTCAGTGTTCCTGAAACTTTAATACCATAATTCCAACAAGTAACAATTCAGAAGCATGTCCTGATGTGAGGAAGATAATTGACTTACAGCAGTTTAACTCGTGTATTTTGAGTCAACATTTGATTAATGTTTTCGTTACCATATTACATTATAGCCTTTAATTACAAGCGGTTTTGCGAAGACATAATGCAGTGACATGATATATTTTTGTCTATGATCTCGCCCGGTAACGGTGGCATAGCCCACTAGGGTACCAGACAAGGTAGAAAAAATAAAAGTTTCTTAATACTTTTAGATTTTCTTGTAAGTTTTTCTAAACGAAGTGGAAATACTAGTAAAAATTTTGTTTGTAAAAACTACATTAGTTTGTTCAATCGACTTGTTTCTGTTCAAGAAAAAAATTAAATGAAACATTTTTCCTACTTATTGTGATGAGACGAGATGAAAATGAGGTTGGTGAAACAGAGTGTTAACTATGAATGTGGAAGTATATAGAGGAAGAGGTAAACCTAAGAAGAAATGGGTGGATTGCGTGAAAGACGATATGGGTAAGAGGGGAGTAAACGAAGAAATGGTGTATGATAGAGGAGTATGGAAGGAGAAAACAGTCATGTTGTGTCGACCCCAGGTGACTGGGAGAAGGGCAGGAGAATGATTTCTACTTATACTAATTCTGAATATAACGATCATATATATTTTACAAAGGATTTACCCTGCATGTAAAATATACAACATTAAAATCTGTCGGGTAACATGTAATAATCGATTAGAGCCATGTCTTAGTTTCGAAGGTGGTATGGGTGCCAACTTCCTTCAGAACATGCTGATACGACCCTTAAGTTACGGGGAAGATCGTGACAAGCGTGCAAGATCCTCGGTTGATGTATAGCACTGTTGTTACGTATTGGCTGTTGGATAGATTTTTTTTAATATGTTAAAGGAGACAAAAAAAGCAGTGTTCTTTTTTCTTGATACTTATTGTGTCGGATATGTATAAAGCTGGAAAACGATCACCACTAATTCCATGGTTATAACTTATATCTCTATATATAAAAATGAATTGCTGTTCGTTAGTCTCGCTAAAACTCGAGAACGGCTGAACCGATTTGGCTAATTTTGGTCTTGAATTATTTGTGGGAGTCCAGAAAAGGTTTGAAAGGTAGATAAATATGAGAATTCTCGGAATTAAATAAAAATAACAATTTTGTTTTCTTTTGATGTGTCCCCCGGCGGACGGGTTTCTTTTGTTTGTTTTAAGTTTATTTTATACAAAAGTTTAGGTCTTATATTTATCGATTGAGGCACTACGATGTCTGCCGGGTCAGCTATTAACTTATAAAGGGAGCTAAGATAAATTGCTTCTGACAATAAGTAAGTTTACTAAAATTTAAGCAAACAGACCTTTTGATGTGGGTTAATTGTTGTTTGCACTCCTACTAATATATTTTGTAATTCAATCATTTATTAATTGAATTATAAACGTTTTTTTTTTAATTTACCAATAAAATTTTTACTACGGAAGACGAATTTTGACTTTGGCCAAATAACAACCAGAAAATGACCACATGTGGCCCAGTAAAGAAATACGAAAAACACTGAAGTAATTTTTATGTAGTGGACAGGATTGTATATTTATTTTTGTATACATACAACATAATATAATTAAAACTACTAACGCTTAATACGCACACTTCCGACTATATTGAGCAATTTGAAGGGTCAGCGTGTACCAGACCCTGTATCTATTGTTAAGTTCGGAATTTAATTGTGCTCGGAAGGAAATATAGTTACAATGTTTAATGTCATTGTGTACAATTGTAAAATACAAAAGTAAAGGGTAAACAGTTGCTTGGGTTAAGTGATAATTGAATTTAATGTTTTTTATCATTTTTACTTTTTTGTTGCTTAGTGGTCTTTTTTAGTGGTCACCGGAGCCCATAGACATCTACAACGTAAATGCCGCCGCACACCTACTTTTGTACTGGGGTCATTTGGTACGAGGGCCTATCCAATATTGTGATTCACTCATAGGTACCATACTAACCACTAAGATATCCAATGTTGTTGTCTACTATTGAAATTAAATGTTAAAAATCCGAGTGTGATGACGACTAAAAGTTGTCGGTCGGTAAAAATAAATAGGCGAATAAAAATAGTAATTTAATAATGACTCCTCTGGTCTCAATTGCCTTTTTTTTTGTTTTTTTAAGGGATTTTATGACCTGGTAACTAAGACCTTTAAGTCATGTCTTATTTTAATTTATATTCATTTTGTTATGAAAAATGATGTTATGGAGCGAAATTAAATGAAGATGATTAATTTGAGATATTAATCAATTGGGATGAAATTAAATGAAATGAAATGGGATGAAATATAATCTCAGTAAAATGGTGGTCATTTACTAAGATTAATTCAATGGACTTTTTGGAGGATCCCGAGAAGTTACGTCCAGCGGCTTTGTTTCATTTTCCCACATTTGTGCACTTTCACAGATATTAAAAAGTTAATAAACCACCATTATTACACATTTTTTTTTTTTTTTATTGCTTTGATGTGTGGACGAGCTCACAGCCCACCTGGTGTTAAGTGGTTACTGGAGCCCATAGACATCTACAACGTAAATGCGCCACCCACCTTGAGATATAAGTTCTAAGGTCTCAGTATAGTTACAACGGCTACCCCACCCTTCAAACCGAAACGCATTATTGCTTCACGGCAGAAATAGGCAGGGCGGTGGTACCTACCCGTGCGGACTCACAATAGGTCCTACCACCAGTGATTACGCAAATTATAATTTTGCGGGTTTGATTTTTATTACACGATGTTATTCCTTCACCGTGGAAGTCAATCGTGAACATTTGTTAAGTACGTATTTCATTCGAAAAATTGGTACCCGCCTGCGGGATTCGACCACCGGTGCATCGCAACAACGAATGCACCGGACGTCTTATCCTTTAGGCCACGACGACTTAAACCCGAAGAAACACTAAATAAACAAAATAAAACAAATCACACAACTTCACTCACTTTTTTTTTTGTAATTGCTTATTATAGATAGATTAGATAATAAAAGACGTGCTTTGTTTTCTAAATCTAAATATTTTCTTTGGAATTAGTTAATTTCTTTTTTCTTCAAATAAAAGACATCACAAATAATTATTTTTTGTAGTTATAAATGAACTAGCGACCCGCCCTCGTTTCGCTTCGGAAACATGAACAAAACAAAAAAAAACAAAAAAAAACAAAAAACAAAACAAAAAGGAACAAAACACACATGAAAAAAAAAAAAAAATATTAAAAAAAATAATTAAAAAAGTAGCCTATGTTCATCAGGGACAATGTCGGCTTCTAATGGAAAAAGAATTTTTCAAATCGGTCCAGTAGTTTCGGAGCCTATTCGAAACAAACAAACAAACAAATCTTTCCTCTTTATAATATTAATAGTATAGACTATAGAATTATCTTTTTTTTTTAAAATAGTAGTTTTATGGTATGGGCGTTTGATTTTAATTTCATTTAGTAATCTGTTTCATTTGATTCTATTGCTGTGTGAAATTAAATGTGGCATTACAAGACAGGGTTCTTCTTCAGGCAACGGGTAGGTGGAAAGATCCTTTTGCTTTTTAAGAGTAGAGAGACAAACTTACATCGTGCATGCTGTTAAGTAGCCATAGGGGTACATACATAGAGTTATTGTGCCTACCTGCCATGGTCGAAGTTCATTTGCATTCCATCTCGGCGTTCATACTAGTACTACTACTATAGTACCGAATTTAGGCTTCGCGGCAGAAAGCGGCAGAGTAATGGAACCTGCCTGCTCAAAATAAATGGAACCTCAGGTAGGTTTCTCACCTCAAAATATATTACAATTTAATACGATTCCTTCATCCTTCATTCCTTCATCCTCCATCTTGGAAGTCTTTCAAGATCTTATAGCGCATGTTTTCCTTAAAATATAGGTATTTTACCAGTTTAATTATTGGTTGAATTATGGATGAATGAATGGTAAATTATATAATATTATACTATCTTGCACTGCACTAAAATTCGCATGTCAAATAATGACAAAGCATACACGCTGCTTTTAACTTTATGTAATAACTCATTTTCACTATGCTTGGCGAATAAATGATTTTTTTCTTTCTTTCTTTCTTTCTTTTTTTTCAGTCAAAGGATATTGATCCCATAGTCGAAATCCAGTATGCTATTGAATTTAAAGATATATATCTCTCCCAATAAAATATTCCTTGTGAAACCGGACACGTGTCTACAGTATTGCTTCTAGCTTTGGGCTCTCTACACCGGAAACCGGATACAATCCCACCATCCGGTTAATGGATGAGCACGGAGCCGATTTATTATGATGATATTCGGAATAAAATAATTCACGGTAGACGTGTTAAGGTGTCCGAATAATTGATGAGGAAAAATCGGAGTATTTCCTTAAATGTCAAGGAAACTATTGTTTTGTTCAGGGAACCTTATTCGTAGAGGTTCCTTTCTGTATATTTATGATGTTTTTATTGTTTCGCCCCAGTGATTTCGTGCACTCAGGTAAATATAGATTAATTGAAAATTAAATAAATATAAATAGTAACCAAGTAATCAATTAATATAGACTAATGAATAATTGGTATTTTTATTTTGAGGGCATACGAAAATACAAGGAACTAATCTGAGATATAACAGAACCTAAGTACGTTTTTTACTAGTTCACTGTGTAATGAGTTTATCCAGTTGATGGAGAGTGGCGCTCACGGGCGTTGACATCAGCAATGCTAAGGACAAAATTGTTGTCTAAACGACTGGTCCCATGTGGGTGGCCTCAGGCCAAGCAGCCTCTACAGAGACACTGCGGGTCATAGTGAGGCGACGCGATCCAGCTTAGAGCAAAAGCGCGTGGCACCAGACGCGCGTAGAGTAACTGCGCCTTGGGTAGTCGTTAGCCCTATTAAAAAAAGAAAATACAACAAAAAAATGCAAAAGAGGAGGCATGGTGGACAAAAGTGGTATAACGCAAGTTCAGAGCTGCAGTTAAGATTGCATTTATTTAGCTGCAGTATTGTTGTCAATGTCGATTGCGAGTTGTGACCTAGGGCAACACGTCTGTCTCCGCTGAGCACACGGCTTGGACTGAAGATCCTTTGAGCGTGCCATAAAACCGACAAAATATGGCTCGACCAGCAACGACGAATTATGGTCATCATAGTGCGGCGTTCTTTACGTTGTAAGACCCGTCTCCAGTCCCGTTGCCTCGACCCGAGGCTACCTCGCTTTAGCATGAGAAGATATGATGCCCGCAGACCGGCTATTAGAGTA
This sequence comes from Bombyx mori, assembly GCF_030269925.1. Taxonomy (NCBI): domain Eukaryota; kingdom Metazoa; phylum Arthropoda; class Insecta; order Lepidoptera; family Bombycidae; genus Bombyx; species Bombyx mori. The sequence goes on along the minus strand of NC_085131.1, from coordinate 13,822,426 downwards.
ATTCTCTATTAATCATTCTTATTCGTTATCTTTTTACCGGACTCTTTATCCATTTAGTTCAGTCTATTTAGTATGTCCATTCAGTCAATTCATTTAGTATCAATATAGTGAAAATATATACGAACACGACTCCGCGGTCGAAACCCCTACGTGTCCTCAATCGGTTTTAAAATTAACAGCTTGACATAATCAACGCTGCATGCAATCTTAGCAACTATGCGAACTACCCCATATTAAAATGTTGAGCGTCTTGTTTTCAAAGCTCCGTCTATAAGCTTTGAATTTTAACTACAGCTCGCGATGCTAGTTTTTGTTCAGTAATAAAATATGTATATTTTCGTTATTATTTATTAGTTATTCTCCTGCCCGTCACCTGGGGTCGGCGTAACATGTTTTCTCCTTCCAAACTCTTCAATCATATACCATTTCTTGCCCATATCATCGTCTTCACGCAATCCATCCATTTCTTCTAAGGTCTACCTCTTCCTCCATATCCTTCCACATTCATAGTTAACACTCTCATTTTCATCTCGTCTCATCACATGTCCATACCATCCCATACGCGCACTTCTCAGCTTCTCTGTCACAGGTGCCACTTTCAGACTTCTTCTAACATATTCATTCCGTATTATATCCATTCTCGTTACTGTACACATCCATCGCAACATTCGCATCTCTACTGCATGCAATCGCTTTTCATAATTATTTATTAGTGTAACCGGAATTAGTGAGTTATAATGACCTAATAAAGTAGTAAGACTTTTTAGGAATGATGTTAGGTAGAACACGATTTATTCCATATGTGGAATGCTATATTGCATATCGTATACCTGTCTTTTTAGTTAGTACATATTTCGCAAGTACGCAGTCTAAAGCAAAAAACGATTGGCGAATGCCGTCCCCTCGTCACACGAGAGCATTGACCCGCGCATAAACTTATTTTCATCATGTTACATTGTGTACGGTCCATCACGTTTTTATTAAACGTAATCTTTCTAGTCTTACAAATGTACGCACTAACCTGCCATCCTATTTAGTCATCAGTTCCCTTATAGCTTTACTAGCTGACCCGGCAAACATTGTTTTGCCATATATAAGATTTCTAGGGAATTTCTAGTGTAGAAAAAAAAACTAACTTATTGTAAGTGTGTAAAGATGTGGTAAATGAGTGATGAGGGAATATATAATAAAAATAAAAAAACCTCATTCAACCACATAATACCTCATTATAACAAAAAAATAGTCCAAATAAAAAAAAATATGTTAGGGGTGGACAACCCTATAATCACTTAGGGGTATGAAAAATAGATAGTAGCCGATTCTCAGGCTTACTGAATATGCATAAAAAATTTCACGAGAATCGGTCAAGCGGTTTCAGAGGAGTATGGGAACGAACATTGTGACACGAGAATTTTATATATTAGATTATCCTACCGATGGAAAGTAACTCAGAGCTAGTCAATAGCGAACATGTAAAACGTATACTTATAATTACACTACGCTTGAGGAAAGTTCAATATCATTTATGAAAACAATCTTCGTAGTCCGAACACTATAATAAAGAGTGGTTTTAATACGGGGTTTCACTTAACAGGGCGGAGCAGTCGTGACGTCAAATAATGGACATCCGCGGATTTGTGAAAGGAGACAAATTTATCGCGGAACGTGCATCGTTCCACGTGGGAGGTCTTTAGTTCCCCTACCATTTGCTTGAAACTGCAGTAATAAAAAGAATTAGTGAGTGATGATGACCTAATAAAATATTGAGACATTTGTAATAACGATGATAGGTAGAACATATTCCATATGTTTTTTAGCTTGTGGTAGGACCTCTTGAGAGTCCGCACGGGTAGGTACCACCACCCCGCCTATTTGTGATGTGAAGCAGTAATTCGTTTCGGTTTGAAGGGTGGGGCAGTAGTTGTAACTAAACTTGAGACTTTAGAACTTATCTCTCAAGGTGGGTGGCGCATTTACGTTGTGGGTGTCTATAAGCTCCAGTAACCACTTAGCACCAGATGGGCTGTGAGCTCGTCCACCCATCTAAGCAATAAAAAAAAGGGATAACTACGAATCATTTTGAATTTTTCGAAATTTGGTCGTTGCAAATAAGGACACAGACTGCGGATGGAAACAAGATGAAGCAGCAGTTCTGTGGTATAGGAAGGATGCACAATACCTTTATGTAGTCCTTACTGCAGGCTCGTACCGCTAGGCGATGAGAAACACCAATAATTTCACTTATTTTCGTACAAATTCAACAGAGACACGAAGCGCGCGCCCGGTAGTTCAGCCATTACATTTTCTTCTCGAGTCGCTGTCGCCACACGATCTCGCTCGCACGCGTCGGTAAGTAAAGTGCGGGAGAGGGATGGGACAGGTTTTTTTTTTATTGCTTAGATTGGTGGACGAGCTCACAGCCCACCTGGTGTTAAGTAGTTACTGGAGCCCATAGACATCCACAACGTAAATGCGCCACCCATCTTCTAAGGTCTCAACTATAGTTACAACGGCTGCCCCACCCTTCAAACCGAAACGCATTACTGCTTTACGGCAAAAATAGGCAGGGCGGTGGTACCCACCCGCGCGGACTCACAAGAGGTCCTACCACCAGTAAACCCCTACCTATTCTATTAACCTCGAGGGGCTATTCTAAATTCACCGCGCAAGTAGCTGAGCTCACGGGACTCAAAGGAGGATCCGTAATGACGTGTTTAAGGCGACGTCGACTGTGTCCAGCTAGCGGCGACCGCGCACTGGAAAGCACAGTCTGGGCAGGCCTCCACCAGGGAGACCGACGACCTGCTAAAGTTCGTGGGAAACCGCTGGATGCAGGTTCCGCTTATCATGATTGACCTTGAAGGAGGCCTATCTCAGTAGTTGACGCTTGTGGTCTGTTGATGAACAGGTTTATCATATTTCTCGGGTCTTAAAGACGTCAAGTCAACTTTTCAGTGCGTTATAGCGTCAAATTATTTACAAGATATTCCTGGTTTGATATCTTTAATACTCTTTGATAGCGTGCTCTAATTTAAATCAAGATAAAACGAAAAAACAATTAGTGCCGAATGACATTATGTTCTTTTATTGCGTTGTATAGAAAATCGAGTTAATATGACCCTCTTATATTGAATACGTTTTTATTGTAAACATCTAAACCGTATTAATCCATTAGTAGTGGTCATATTTTACGTGAAATCAGAACAAAATGCGGGCAAGAGAATTAATTCAAGATCCGCTATCGTGATCCTTTGTTCGCCTCTTTTTGCTAACGACAGATAAATTCCGAGCTCGAGTTATCTGAAATTAGGTCGAGCGAGAGCTTTACCTGCAATGATTTCTATACAACGATGAGAGATCCACTTTGAGATTACGAAACATGACCTAAATGCTGATTCAGAATAAGGCTTTGGTTAACAGGGAGTAAAAGGAAAATCGTCTCTTTAATTTCTATGGCCAGATTGTTCATACGCCGCCCTGTCAACGCCAAAAAAATAGTCTGGGCTTTACTATGCTAAAAGATCTGATGAGTTGCTGACCGTGACGATACGGTAACTTTGTTATATGTCGATGAGTCTTCCAGCCATGTGTCCTTGGGGTTTTCCCCACGTCCGATTCAAATCAAATCAAATCAAATCAAAAAAGTTTTATTCAACATAAATGAAAGTACATACTTGTTGAACGTCAAAAGAATTACCGCCAATTCACAAGAATTAGCCTCCGTCCTGAGAAGAATTGGCAAGAAACTCAGCGGGCATGTTTTTTTTTATATTAGATTTTTATTTTTATTTTAAATATTTTTTTTTTTAAATATTCATATTACAATAAGTAATTATAACATAACAATTTTACAATATTGAAATTCCCGGAGCGAGCAACTCATTCCCACTTTGTGCAATCTTCTAGATAATCATTGACTTTATAGTAAGCTTTATTGCACAGATGTTCTTTGATTGCAAGGTTGATCGAGGTAACCCTTCTTACCTCTCCCCGGTATTATTGTCTGGGGCATGAACATTCGGGCGAGAGTGCAGGGGAGTCGTTTAGTGGATGCCTTCTACCATCTTGACAGTCCACAAACTAAAGACACTTCAATGCGGGTATCTTTTGAGGAAACCGAGGCCCCGTAAAATAATAGTGTGTAAGTTCCACAATAAATTCTGCCTGTTTCTTGCAAGTGACAGTCGTAAGATTCGGTTCGCAGCGTGGGGCATGGTGATACTAAATAGTAATAATAAAATAATCCAAGGACATAACATAAGCTTAATTTTGCCAATTAAATCAAAAATAGATTAAGTTCTAGTAAAAAGAAATACGAGGAAAAAAGATTTTTAAACTTTTTATAAAACATATAAATTTTAAAGTTATTAAAGATGTTTTCTGAAGCTTTTGAGACAGTCTGTTGATGTTGAGGATCTTCTCCTAATATGCATCAAATTAGATACCGTGGAATGATATTGTTTGTTAATTTATGTATGATTTGTTTTACGAGCAGAAAAATAATGTCTCAGATATTTTTTCAGTCGTAAATGCATCATGGTACTTTTGCCTTCCAAAGCCGAGCGATCTAGATTTAATCTATAACAGCGCATCGCATTTCGCTTTCTTGGTCTTTTAATTGCATTATTTTCAGAGTAGACTAGCTTTTCAATGTTATCGCTTTTCTTGCAGGCTTTTCTTGCTCCTAAAACCGGTCACAAAGCACTCGCTTACAACATTACAACAGTACTAAATGAGATAACGCAACTCATGTTAATTGAAATCATAAAGTCATTACTGTTACGTACATTTGAATGTAATTAATAAATTCAGTTAACCCCCGGCATCGCACCGGGAATATAATTCACGAGCCGCAATCAGTATTGCTTAATTCTAAATGACCCGTTTTGCCAAGGGACGCGAATTAAGTTAAAGAATATTGCGTTTCCATTTTATTAGGTCTGCCACTCTATAAAATGGGAGCTTTAAAATCGCCACCTAAAACATGATGATTGAGATCACGAATCCAAAACTTATATTTAGCTAGCTGTACCCGTCCGCTTCGCTGGGCATTTAAAATTAACATTATTATTTCTCACCCCCAAAAAGATTCACATCATTAACGGGGGCGGCAACTGGTGATGGGAGTCCAACACTCATATAAATATTATCCTATCCATTAAGTACATGTATTTTCTACATGGCTACCAAGTTTCAAGTCAATCGGATGCACGGTTCTGTAGTTATAACGGAACATCCGTAAAAACCACTGTAGATTTATATATTAGTATAGATTAATGTGGTGAAGTAAGGTGAGATAATGCGTAATAGAAGATTACATACATACAAAAAAGTTTGTACGTAATGTATTTTAAAATCACCATCCTGCCTATTACGGGAGAGGAACAGTAATGGGTTTCGGTTTGAAGGCAGCCATTGCACTGAAAAACTGAGACTTAGAACACATGTTTCGGAGTAGGTTGTGGCACTTTCGTTGTTGTATGGGCCCCAGTAAACATATAACACCAGGTGAGCCGTAAGCTCGTCCACCCATCTTAGCAATAAAAAAACATACTACATTCATATATACTATACATATGTAAGACTATACATATTTTTAATGTGGTAAATTTTTGATATTAATTATGATCTTAAAGCCAAAGTAACAAGGAAAAAAATAAAAAATAATAATATATTATAATTTGTAGATATAATAGAATACTACTTCATTGATTATCCCAAGAAGTAAGAAGAGGTATGCAAGTAAGACACCTTTGTATCTTTCCCTCACTAATGAGAAAGGATTGGAGATTTTCAGGAGATCATACATGATTTGTATCCGTTTTGCTTATGTTCCGAGTCAGATTTATGTAATAAATTTTTCTGTTATCTGAACTATACTTTTACGCCATCGTGTTGGAATTTGGCCGCTGGATCCCTTCCCGTGCATCTGTCGATCAGCTGCTTCCCCAACTGATGCGTATTAGATCGCATCGTATCTCCAAATAAGCTTAGTTGACGTTCTTGCCATACAGAGGTAAGTAATTTTTTTATATGGAGCTCTTATAAAACAGATTCGTTTGTCGTTTTAGCTGCCTATGGTGTTGTTAGAATTCCTCTCCAGGACCAAATTTCAAAAGAGCCTAATATGCTTAAGTCTTAACTTTGAAGCAATCGTATTTTAGCTCCGTACCGAAAAATATAAAGTACCAAGAGACACACTAGACCTATTTTGGTAGATCGACGCATACTTTTGTTCCTTGGAAAAATACCATCGAAAAAACATTAATTAACCTTAAAAAAATTATACAATGCACGTTAAAAGATTATGCAAGAGATGACCTAAGCTTGAATTAAGAATATTTCTTTGCAGACGCATTGCTAAATTAGAATCCAAAAAAAAAAACAAAAGAAAAAGCGAACATCTGTAGACTTACACCAATAGAATAAGGGGAGGTCGTTTTATCGGCTACTAAAAATAATAATCATTAAGCAATTAGGTAATTATCCCTTCTAGACGTGGCCAGACTACAATTAGCGAATTAAAATTATTGTAAAATAGCGTTTTAATGCGTCATCGGGTTTAGCTTGAGCCATCTGGCGCGGTTACATTTCTTGATTAACTCCGCATTACCCGGGCCCGACATTTTATACTTGTTTTACATCTGCTTTTATTGCTAACGATTTTTTAAAGTTAAGTCCCTTGTAGCGTTTCGAAACAAGGGACAGATTTTTTTTATTGCCAAGATGGTGGACGAGCTCACAGCCCACCTGGTGTTAAGTGGTTATCGGAGCCCATAGACATCTGTAACTTAAATGCGCCACCCACCTTGAGATATAAGTTCTAAGGTCTCAAGTATAGTTACAACGGCTGCCCCACCCTTCAAACCGAAACGCGTTACTGCTTCACGGCAGATATAGGCAGGGTGGTGGTACCTACCTGTGTGGACTCACAAGAGGTCCTACTACCAGTAATTACGCAAATTATAATTTGGGTTTGATTTTTATTACACGATGTTATTCCTGCACTGTGGAAGTCAATCGTGAAAATTTGTTGAGTACGTATTACATAGAAAAATTGGTACCCGCCTGGGATTCGAACATCGGTGCATCGCTTAACACGAATGCACCGGAAGCCTTATCCTTTAGGCCACGATGACAATTGTGTTGATCTTAAGATGTTTTAATTTCTTATTGGCCTGCGATATTATAACTTGTAAATCTAAATAAAAAAAAAAATTTTTTGTTAAACGGACTCATTTTATGATCTTGTAACATGATAAGCCCATCGTGAATGTTGTGATTTATTTCAAAACATAAACTATTTAGTGTATTTGGTACAACGTCTATAGACAGACCTTTCGAACTGGGATACACGGAACTGCTATCCAGCAGATATGGACAAAATGGAACAGAATTATCTACCGAGACCGGTCTATCGAGCAATTTCATTCGCTCGGTAGAATACCTTCCCAAAAGTACTCACGATTGGCCTATGAGGCTTAATGTAGTTGCGTCCAAGGCGCTTTTTCGTTAGCAAACACAGTTAGTCTAAAAGTCGAGTATTCAAATTAAATTCAATCCATTTACATTGTCGTATCGCTTATGTAAAGTAGTCGAAATCGCCAATAAGCTTATCTGCTAAAACGTTTAGAATTCGACCACCGTCCCTAATTAGGGAGTTTTGGGTCCCGAACCTTAAATTTATCGAGGCGAAGGTATCTTTGTGTCTTAATGCCGTTAACGTTATTTTAAATTTTTATACAATTCCATTTTAAGGTCGTTTTATTCATTTGATTATGATAATAATATGATTATGTAGAAAATATTTTTATTTACCTGCTAAATCCAACCCTCTCTTCATATTTTTGAATTGATAATTATGATTATGTGTATGTGCTTAAAGTCTAAAGTCTTTTCTACAATGTTAGATTCCAGTAGAACCAGTGGGATTTGTAAAGAAGATTATGCATTTTTTTTATTATATAGATGGGTGAACGAGCTCACAGCCCGCCTGGTGTTAAGTGGTTATCGAAGTCCATAGACATCTATAACGTAAATGCCACCATCCACCTTGAGATATGAGTTCTAAGGTCTCGGTATAGTTACAACGGCTGCCCCACCTTTCAAACCGAAACGCATTTCTGCTTCATAGCACGAATAATATATAAGACATATTATTGAAAAATGTCGTAAATTTAACATCCCAATGCTTATGTGCTTCGTTAACAACATAAACATTATTTTAGGAAATTTATTGGAAACTAACGCTTTGATTTCGTAGTAGGGTTGAAATCTATACCAGTGATAGTTTGTCTGATAATCACAAAAAGATAGCGGCATTACTTATTTCATATTTCAGAGTTCTTCCTAATTCAAATAATATAATAAATTTATGATAGTATTTTCTAACATTCAATATTATCTTACTAGATAAGGCGTGACAAATCAAAGACGAAATGAGGCAGCCATAAGCCTCTGTTAATATTCCACTCCAGGTAGAACAAGGGCACATCTGGCCTTCGATACTAATAAAAAGTTATTACAAAGTTTAATGTATTTTCAAGTGCTATGTTTGTAAATATCTTGAAGTACTGAATTTACGGAGACGCTGAAACAACAAGACTTTATGAGATACCCATCCACCTGTTATTGTCATGAGCAAGGATATAAAGGAACGATATAAGAGGAACAGCCACTTTGACTTAAGGAGCCACAATAACCCGGCCAGGCTCATATTTTTAAATTTAACGTCAATTTTACTTGACTATAAACAATATTACTCTAAATTAGAATAATAAAGCGGAATAACTAAGTAAGCATTGCTTATGATTTTTTTTTTAATTCACGAGAATATAGCCATAAATTTTGTTATAAATAATGGTATTTATCCACCATCCCGTCTTTGAGTCTAGTTCACACTTTCTCAAAGGTTGTATTCTGAACTAACACATTTTTTTATTCTATCGAGTCATTTTATTGTCTTTCAAACCTACAAAGAAATAAGTTTATAATTATTATTATAAATCGGGCTCAGCACTGTAGCTATATGGACAGTCCACAAAAAAATATTTTGAAAGTTAAGATTTAGGCTGCCCGTGGAGAAAGCAATATGTATTGAGGTTCAAATAAACTTAGTCAAAAGACTACAAAGAAGCGAAACACAGCAAAAACTTAATTAGCCTTCAGCAAGAGACTAATAGTAAGCAACTTCGAACAAAGCTCACTACCACGTATCACGTCTATGATTGTTAAATTGAATCTATCCAGAAGATTGGGCAATAAAAAAAAAAGATGAGTGATACTTTGCCACTGCCAATGTAGTGTTGTTTTTATCCCATAGCGATGAAGTATTTTCAACCATCAGCAGTGAGAGAAGCAATGCGTAGTCAACAGTAAATATCCGTGGATTCAGTTATCTTAAGTACGACTTCAAGCAAATTGAAAAATAAGGTATGTGCTCAGTTTTGAATTAGAAGCTTCTTGATGAATACTACAAAATTTATTCTTCTTTAATCTTTTAAAAGGGAGTCACCTAAATACTCTTGAGCTTTTCAATCGTAAGTCAAGTCGAAGCCTTCGTCAAAACAAACAAGGAACGCACTTAAGTTAAGAAAAACAGTAATGCCCCTAGATTATCCGAAACCTTCCAAGTCCCCAGGTGATCGTTGAACGAATGAGTGAACGAATGGAAGGCCGAATGAATGGGCGGGACCGGTTAATGGGCCACGTCAAGTCTGCTTTGTGCTATAAAACAAAACGCTACCATTATGTAGCGAGTGCGTATTAATCATGGACCCTTTTCGTAGTTGCGTACTTTTTCAGATGGGACCACGTGATGTATGTAGGTCTAGAAAACTGGAATTGTATGGTTTCCGTCTTTTGTTTTTTTTTGGTACTTTCTTAAGAGATATTAATCAAACGTGTATGTTTGATTTGAGCTCCAGGTACGCTTTCGAGGGAAATCCAGGGTCACCCCAGACTATTGTCTCGGTCACTATATACAGGGTGTCTCAAAAGAAAGATCTTTACGTACGTATACAGTGTCGCCCAGTCTATTTGGGACGATCCGAACCTTTCAATTCGGAAGCGTGCTGTGGCCTTAAACGTGCACATATCGTCCTTATGCCGCATTTTGCATAAAGATTTAAAACTGCACCAGTACAAAGTTCAGTTGGTGCAAGAATTAAAGCCTCAGGATACTGGTCAGAGGTCAATTTTTTCCTGGAAAATTGATCTCCAGGAGTGACATAAGTTGGCCTCCGCGCACTCCCGATTTTACAGCTTTGTTACGTCAAATCCAAAGTTTCCGCCAACAACTTACCTGGCACAATTAAAGGAAAATATCCGTCACAAAAGTGCAGCCATCACGGAAACACCTGCCGAGCCGTCATAGGCAATTTTAGTGCTCAATTGAACGAATGCCGCAAACGCAAGGGTTTACATTTGAGCGATGTCATTTTAAAAAAATTAATTCCCAAGCAGTGTCTTTTAATATGTAATAAACATTTTTTCAATAAACTCCTTATTTTTTTTAAAATTATATTTTTAAATATGACATTTCTTTTGAGACATCTTGTATATAAAGCAACATATTTTATAAGCGTGCATTTTATTTTCCTATATCAGAACATAGCAAATGTGTAAAGCAGTTCATTTTACGTTATTAATGACCAGAGTGGTCATTATAACCGATCTGATGACCACAACCACTCTGTCAAGAGTGCAAACGACTGAAAAGAGAATGATCAGAATATACGGGTTTGTGTTCAGAGATTTTTAATATGTTGTTTACTATTACTTTTATTAGTCGTCGTGGATTAAATGATAGGACGCCCAGTGCATTTGTATCTAGCAATGCGACGGTGTTCGAATCCCGCTGGCAAGTACCAATTTCTCTAATGAAATACGTACCTAACAAATGTTCACGATTGACTTCCACGGTGAAGGAATCGCATCGTGTAATAAAAATCAAACCCGCAAAATTAAAAATTTGCGTAATTACTGGTGGTAGTCTTATGAGTCCTCACGGGTAGGTACCACCACCCTGCCTATTTCTGCCGTGAAGCCGTAATACGTTTCAGTTTGAAGGGTGGAGCAGTCGTTGTACTATACTGAGACCATATACTCATATCTCAAGGTAGGTGGCGGCAGTTACGTTGTAGATGTCTATGGGCTCTGGTATCCACTTAACATCAGGTGGGCCGTGAACTCGCCCACTCTATACGACACAAATAAACAAATAGAATAGATATATTTTGCTAAGCTAGCCATTTATATTCACATCTAAGCTTCTATATCCACTATATATATATAAGGACTCCTTTCAATGAATCTCAAAAAATTATGGCTATGTCAATTCCGATGGAGATCTCAAAAAAATGTTCGGCGAATACAATCGAGTGTAAAAAAAATGTGAAAAATTAAGGCATCGTTTCAAAAATATCATGCACGGTCAATCAATCACTCCTGAGCCTATTCCCTTTGGGGTCAGCTTTGCTGATCCTTTATGCTAGTCTTGGCGATTTTTCGTAATTTTTGGCGATAAGTCCTTCGTCAGCATTTTGTCATTGTGGATGATTCTTTTGTCTTCCTTCCTGTCTAAGCCATCAAAACATTTGTAGGCTACTTCTTCATACATTACTTATATGAACTAGCGTGAACATAATTTTAGTTTTAGCTACTTTAAAGCTCCAATGTCCAATTTTAAACACGGTGAATTCGCGAAATTTCCTTCCACTCATTATTATTTAACGCGAATTTTTTTGGGGTTACCACTGGAACTCGAACGCTTGCTAAGATATAAAATCACGATATCCAATGTTTTTTTCGTAATACACTTACCACTACAAAGAATGACACTTTAACTTATCATTGGAATGTCGCATTGGCCACGGAAATCCTAAAGTATTCAAAACGTCAGAAATAATGTAATGCGATTTATCCTTCAATCGTCGTGGTCTAAAGGATAAGTCTTTCGATGCATTCACATTGAGCGATACGACTATGCCAGTGTTCAGATCCTGCAGGCAGATATCAATTTTTTTTATGAAAAACGCACTTAAAATTTTTTCACGACTGTCATCTAAAGTGAAGGAATAACATCATTTAATAAAAAAAACAAAGCCAAAAAATACGTAATTGCTGGTGGTAGGACGTTTTATGAGTCCGTATGGGTTGGTATCACCACCCTACTTATTCTTGCCGTGGAGCAGTTTCGCTTGGTAAGGCAGTTGTACTGTAACACATCTCTCACGGTGTATGGCGGCATTAACGTTGTTAATGTCCGGGCGCGCCGGTGACCACTTAACACCAGATAGGCCGAGAACTCGTCAATCCATCTAAACAATAAAAAAAGGCTAACATAAAATCCGAGTTTACATTATGTAAAAAGTTTTGATTACTACCGATGTAGAGAAAATATCTTAGCATCAAACCACATACAAACACATTTTGTCGATTATCTCAAGCCTTGTATCTGAAGCCTTGTATTAATATCGGCTTAATATAAAAACTATGCGCTTCCTTTTCTTATGGCAATCTATAGTGTTGTATATTGTGTTTCATGATTTCATATTTTCTATCCAAACCTAGGCCAAGGACAGTGTTATATGTTGCTCAATACAGCGGCGCGGCTGTTGAACCTTGTATTCCAAACGTCCGGGGTCATCACATTCCAGTAGATGATCTTTATGCTGCTCTGACCATTGAAGCTTTAATCACAGCTAATTCAAAGTATTTAATCTAACTAGTGGTCCCGCAGTAATCGAAATTTGACTATAATTAATTGTAATTATAAGTTTGAACAATGTTATGGTTATATTGTCAAAGAGTATTATTTCTATAACCACAGATTTCGCCAAGACTACACTATAGACAAATAATATTAAAGATAAACAATAATAACCTATTCTCAATTTGACCACAGACTTTAAGCAATAACAAAAGTTTGACAATAAACAAATATTATATATGTGTGTATACATGGTAGTGTGCGTAATTTTTTTATTATTGATGTAATGTATTTTTAATGCGCTATTTAAAAAAATTATTAGCATTCTGCACTCTTTCTCTATATTCTCCATAACTGTGGCAAATTACATATACCTCCGTCCGCGCAATTTTCGTAAAAAGCGGTACAAAGTTTTTGCTTCACGTATTAATATATAGATAAAAAACACGTGTGGCACTCGGAGACTGCCGCGGTAAAGCTATTGCATAGCATTTTTTATCAACTTATAAATCGACAATAATCATTTAATACAACAATAAAATAAGACCACGTTATATTTATAAACATTAATTTTTTTTTTTTTTTTTTTTTTTTTTTTTTTTTTTTTTTTTTTTTTTTTTTTTTTTTTTTTTTTTTTTTTTTTTTTTTTTTGGGCGGTACTTGTGAAGTAGGTTGTGATTAAAAGTGCTCTTAGTTAAATACATTTTTAAAATAGTAAATCAGTTTAATTTTAAAGTGTAATGATATATATGCATAGACTGTAACACTTTTAACCTGCCGGCAGTGATTCCACTGGATAAAAACACTACAGAACTTTTTTTTTTTTTTTTTTATTAAACTTCACAATCTCACAATGGAAGGTATTCAGCAGTCCATGGCACAATTGACTGATACATTCAACAAGAAATTTGCAGAATTTGAGGTAAGACAGCAGAAACTGAGCGCTCCCTCCACTTCAACACTCTCCACACTGGAAGAAGAGTTTCTTGCTTTTAAAACTTTCACTCTGAATGCGCTTCGTGCACTACAGACTCAAGTGGAGCTCATTTCACTTGAAAATGATCGCCTAGAAATGCACTCAAGGAGAAAAATTCTTCTGATACACGGTGTTCCTGAACAACAGAAAGAGGACACTTTAGCTACAGTTGTCGAAACCATTGTCAGTAAATTGAAACTTATGGACTTTAATACATCTAACATTTCCCGGTGTCACAGAATGGGTAAAACATTTACTCCAGAAAGATCTAGGCCCATTCTTTTGAAGCTATGCGACATGAACCTGCGTTCTAAGGTTTGGGCTGCCAAGACTTCGCTCAAGGGCTCAGGAATAACACTCTCCGAGTTCTTGACTAAAAGACGTCATGATATTTTTATGTCTGCACGTCAACGCTTCGGAGTAACCAGGTGCTGGACTCGGGACGGCTGCGTTTACGTTCAGGGATCGGATGGGGTGCGACATCGTGTCGAAGTGATGTCTGATCTGGATGCTCTTGCCAAGACGACTATGCCGGAAGATGCTGCTCAAAAGAGGGCACAAACCGGCAAGGACACAAAGGAGTCTGCAGCTGCGACCAGACCAAAACGTGTGGCTGCGAACAAGAAGTAGTGTTCGTTCTCGGTGTCATTCACTGCTTCTTTATTTGTTACCCACTGCAATTGTCTGTCCATTATTGTCATTGTCCAAATTTAGTAATAACTGATGTAGAATGTAGTTTAGAATTTAGTTAAAATATTATTTTTATTAAGTAGGTAAATACTCAAAGTTATTGTATTTTTGACTGTTGACATTACTTGTCATTAGTAGTTGTTGTTTTTGTATAAGGCTATGGAAGCTGCCATACAGCCACTCTGTTTATATGTTATTTGTTACGTTTTGTTTTTGCTGTTACATTATTCTTACGTTCTATTAATGTTTTAACAACTTTTTAAGTTTCCTTTTACTTTTAATTACCTATTAGTGTTATAATTAGTTATTTTTAATAATTTTGTGTTAATCTTTTTTTTTTTTTTTTGTATTTGTTTTGTTTTAATTTATAAATAGTTTATTTTATTTTATTCTACATCAGTTCGTAATTTACAATTGCACTTCATGTTGTATTTGGCAAATGCAATGCACATGGTAAAATTTGTTTCTGTCTTGTTTAAGTTTTAATTTTTAAGTTTTCTCTTCGTATCAGACGCCGGCAGGTTGAGTGAATGTATTTATTTTTTGTTTATTAGTATTGTTTATGTATATATATATATATATTATTGTTAGTGTTATATATATTTTTGTTACTTATTTGTGTTTATAATAGGTATTATCTTTATGACTGATATGTTGAATTGTAGTGATAGTAGTGACTATTTATCTATTACTTCATCCAGTAGCGGAAGTGAAGATAGCTTCTTGAGTATCCCTTCTCTCGCAGAAACGTTGGACTCTAATTTCTCCGATGTGCCTAGGAATCTGAATGTAGTTCACATAAATGCGCAGAGCATTCCGGCTCATTTCTCTGATATGCTGGTATCTTTTGATATAAAAAACATCCATGCTGTATTAGTCTCCGAGTCTTGGCTTAAACCGTCCCTTCCTTCTATCTCGTATTCTTTACCCGGCTTCAACCTAATTCGCAATGATAGAATCGGCAAAGGCGGCGGTGGTGTTGCCATATATCTACGCTCCCATATACCATATACTATCGTTAGCGCCTCCGACCAATCACCCTTGCCGAATGTCAGCGAGCACTTGTTCATTGAAGTCGGTCTAACACATGCTAAAATCTTACTTGGAGTCTTTTATAGCCCATCTCTTCACATTAATTATTTTTCTTCTTTTGAAAAGGTCTTGGAAGACCTACTTCCTTGCTATGAGCACACCATAATTATGGGTGACTTCAATACCTGCCTTCTTAAACGTGATCATCGTTCTTCTTCCTTAGAAAGCATTGTCACGTCGAGCAACATGCACATTCTCCCACTTAGCGCTACCCACCATTTTCCAAATTCTTCCCCATCCCTGCTTGATCTCATCTTAGTTTCTTCCCTAGAGCATGTTGCCAGGCACGGACAATGCTCAGCTGACTCTTTTTCCTACCATCATCTGATTTTCTTATCCTACAAAATTCGGCCTCCTAAACGTAAACCTACTGTTATTCTGCAACGCAATTTTGGTAGAATGGACATGGATGCATTTGTTGCGGATGCCAAAACTGTAGATTGGGAGCCTGTGATAGCGGCTAGCTCAATCGATGACCAAGTGGCAATATTTAATTCACTAATGATCAGTTTATATGACATCCATGCTCCCTTAAGGGCGATAAAAATTAAACATCAGCCGGCGCCTTGGATCACTGACCATATTAGAGATCTGAAGAGGAGGAAGTCTGCGGCTAAGACTAAGTATAAGTTGCGCCCAACCGAGTTTAACCGAACACGTTATGTTAAGATCAGAAATCGTTGCAATATGGTGTGTAGAGACGCTCAAAGACGTCACATTCATGATTCCGTTAAAGTTGAAGATCCAGCAAAAGTCTGGAAATTTCTAAGGTCATTAGGAGTTGGTAAATCTCGTCAAGAGTGTAATTCTACAAACATTAACATTGATCAGATGAACATTTTCTTTACTTCTTCGTCTTTATTAGATGACGTTGTTAAGTCATCTACCATTAATTCTCTTTCTAACATTACCGCTCCTGACCATTCTTCTTTTAAATTTCGTCAATTCACAGCTTGTGATGTTCGAAGGAGTATCCTTTCTATAGCGTCCAATGCTATCGGAACAGATAGTATAAGTCGTAATATGGTCATCCCATTAGTTGATATCCTGCTTCCTATTCTTTGCCACATCCTTAATTATTCAATTTCCAACTGTGTGTTTCCTTCTGTTTGGAAAGAAGCACAGATAATACCTCTGCCAAAAAAACCTAACCCTAAATCCTTTTCCGACTATCGACCTATATCCATTCTTCCTTTCCTATCTAAAGTCCTCGAACGCCTTATCCATAACCAGTTGAGTTCGTTCCTTAATAGTCATGATCTCCTGAACCCCTTTCAGTCCGGTTTTCGTCCTGGCCATAGTACAGTCACTGCTCTGGTAAAAATCACCGACGACATACGCCTGGGTATGGAAAACGGTCAGTTAACTGTGTTGACACTGCTGGACTTCAGCAATGCATTCAATACGGTTGATTTTGACATACTACTTGCCGTTCTTCGCTCCTTCAACATATCTCCAACTGTGATTGAATGGTTTCGTAATTACCTGTACGGACGCCGACAGTGTGTTCGCCTTGGTGAATCGATTTCATCTTGGTGTAATACATCTGCCGGAGTGCCTCAGGGTGGCGTTTTATCTCCTCTTTTGTTTTCTCTTTTCATTAATTCAATATCTTGTAATCTCACTTCGTCCTACCACCTTTATGCAGACGATCTTCAGCTGTATTGTCAAGCTCCACTTCCTCAGTTACATGATGCTATTCGAACTATGGATAGCGACTTACGCGTCTTATCTGAGTGGAGTAACGCGTACGGCCTTAAACTGAATCCAACAAAAACGCAGTGTATAATTGTTGGCAGCCAAAGGACATGCAGTAAGATAGAGTGGACACATCTGCCCCAATTGTCTCTTGACGGGATAACCATCCCGTTTAGTGACACCGTTAAAAATCTTGGTGTTATCATTGACCGCAGTTTGTCATGGGGACCACAACTGGTGTCAGTCAGTCGCAAACTATTTTCCTCTGCAGGTTCCTTACGTAGGTTGCGTAATTTTCTTCCAACATCTACTAAAATTGCACTTGCACAGTCTCTGTTACTCCCCATTATTGATTATGCCGACGCCAGCTATCTTGATCTAACCGAGGCCCAGCTAAATAAACTTGAGCGGCTTCAAAATTTTATCATAAGGTTTATATTTGGTTTACGCAAATATGACCACGTCTCTGAGTATCGAGTTAAGCTCAAGTGGCTTCCTATTCGTTATCGCCGGAATGTTCATATATTGTCTCTTCTTTACAGTGTCCTGTTTAATTCCTCGTCCCCGCGCTACCTTCAGGAACGTTTTGATTTCCTACATACTGCAAGCTCTCATTCACTCAGGTCATCGGAGAATTTAATGCTGAAGTTTCCGGCTCACGGGACGTCATTTTATGACCATTCCTTTGCGGTTGAAGCTGTCCGTTTATGGAATGCGTTACCTTTAAGCGTTAAACAATCGTCCTCGCCGGAAATTTTCAAGTCCAGATTGAAATCGCACTACTTTGCTTCTATGATATAGCTGTATAAGTTTCTACTTCTTTTGTATTTTATCTTGTATATTTTTAATATTTATTTGTATTTAATCGTATGTAAGTTTATCTTATATGGTATTTATTTTTCACATGTGTATTTAAGTATATATTTTTATGTAAGTTTATTAAGATATAGCACCGTCCAGTTAACTTATTCCTCTCCCTGCAAGGTTGCCTGGAAGAGATCGCTTTCAGCGATAAGGCCGCCGATTTATATACCGACTTTTGTTTTATTACTTTACTGTGTACATATTAAGGTGTTATATAAATAAAGAGTTATTATTATTATTATTATTAACAAAAGCAAAACATTAACTGTCCCCTTCACACTCATAACCTGGACCACGCGAGGTAGAGATGGGCAGACTTTACATGATGTGCATGCGGCAGTGCGGCGTCACGCCGCGCGCTTAGTCACAAACACAACACAAGCGCAACGTGTGAATGTGTTGAACGCCAGCTACATAGTAGGCGTAGTGGGGGTCTCAGGTTATTTTCGTTACGGAATTTCTTGATTCAGTCGCCGCGCTCAAAGCCCGCGATAAAAGCTATGCAATAGCTAAAAATAAACGGCATAGATACAGAACAATCTGAGAGAATAGCACTCAAAAGAAATCCGTATGAGGGGAACATTTGTCAATGTCATGGAAACGTCAAATTATTGCAGCTCTCGTCGAATCGTGACATCGGATCGGATACGTCATCTATCACGTGTTATTGTTACATCATTCTGTTTTCGAGCTTCCGAATAAATCTTTCCACGACATCCGTGTAGCTCTCTCTGAGAACGACTCGAGTGCGATTTAGAGGTTCACGACGTAAAAGCGACAGTGGCGTGTATAGCTAGCTATAAATTACCGTCATGGATTTTAATCACGAGGGAAATTAGAGCTATCGATTTGTGAGTATTAATATTTTTATGAGTAGCGATTTGGGAGTTCTATCAGAACTAAAATATCCGATAACATCCAATTCATTTGTGATAGGAAAAATAGTAAATTCCCACGGGGATCATCGTCGTCTGTGTTCCGAGCTGTGTTCCATTTTGCTCTTATTCTAACAAACTTGTGATTTCTACGGTTTATCTTGAGGTTGCCTTGTGTTTATATTCAACAAACACTTTAAAACTCTCAATTCGCTTCAGGTGATCCGTTCGCTGTTTCGCTTCGAGTAGTTTCAATTACTGACTGACTGCGCGACATCCCTACAACGTTTTTATAGCCGATACCTCATCCCTAGAACCATCGAGAATATTCCACACGTCTCTAGTCGTAGTTTCCACTATCTGACAATAGATGGCGTTGTAATTCTCGAGCATTCTGGATCGTTCGATATTCGTTCGACTATTCGGCGATAGTTGGCGTTACTCTTACCGTAACAATATACTAGGCCGATTAGATTTGCTGCGAAATGGCACCGATCTACGGTTGCAATTGGAATAGCATCACATATTATGCCGTAATTGAATCATACCGTACTAAGGACAACAGTAGTTAATTTTTTGTAAGCCGGTTGTGTCGAGTTTTTTCGAATAGGACACTACATCCGGTTTCCGGTCGCCGGAAGTTTACGTAACGAGTCACTGGGGAGGATTCCGGTGACGTCACTGCGGCAAAGGCGTCTATTCTATTTGTGGAAATCATTGTGCTAATGTACAATGCGGTAATGATTCTATTTCGACACAAAGTATTCATTTTTTATTTGAGTAAAGTTAAATTCTGGTTGTTAACGTCTGATGTTTTGGCTCAAAGAATCCATGTGGGTCGACTCGTATACAACCGTGGCTTTGAACTCAATGAGTGGGTGACTAAACTGGGTAATGAGCGATTATGTTGGGTACCAAACTTTACTGTTGTTGTTGTTCAGTCACGTGTTGGAGGTGTGGGCTTCGTTGAGAACTTCATATCAAGTGGGCTGAAATCTCAACTGTATGGGCCGTGCACGTTGAGCTTATGCTACCCGTAAATACCAAATAGAATTACAATCAAATCATAATAAATTATCAAATATGATAAAATCCCTCCACATCGCCAGAGTCAGAAACAGATGGAGAAAAATCGTGCGAGAGTGATACAGAAAGGTGGTAACGACCCTCGGCATTGAGGAATACGAGGCAATGAGGAAAATGATGATAAAATAATTGAAGCGTGCCTAATAGGTAAAAGTACTGGTATCGAATGATGCGACACTGACTAAGTCCTGAAGTGAAAAGTTTTTAAAGCAAAACCCTATATAGCACGTGTTTATAAACAATTTTCACAGTGAAAGATTAGCATGGCGTAATAAATGTAATTGTATACTTTTTCTCATTTTACGTATATGACTCGTGATTCTTTTCTTACTCTGGATGGGCAGAAAGAAGAGTTCACAACCCATATAGTGCTGAAGGTTACCGGTGTCCGCAGAAAGCACAACATCTATATCGTCACCTTGCGACTAGTTCCTACTAACCCTTGTCAGGAATGAGAATGGTCTTCTGTGGTATTCTTCTCCTTAATTTTTCTACTTTTATTCTATTTCACTCACCATGTACTACTACTATGAATCGTTGGTGTGTTTTAGTCTTAAAGGTACCCCAGTCGTTATACAATAACATTAGTACTTCTGTCTTATATCTCAAGAATTCTTCCTAACGAATGCAGTAAATAAAGAAATAAGGCCTAGTGTGTATCTCTAAAGTCCTTGAACTAACAAACACGGAACCAACCCAAGGAAAGACCATTGTTAAGACACAAATGTACATTAAATGAGTCAGCAGAATGGTTTAGGTACAAATTGGCACGTACGAAACAACTGTTATTATGCAAATTGACCGGTTTCGATTGAGACGTGGCCTAAGGCCGGGAATGCTTACGTTTTTAAGCTTAACGCTCGAATGACATGCAAATATTGTACTACATTTTGAAGATAAGTGAATCGTTCCAAGGAAAATTTTGGTTTTTGTTTATGTTTTCGATTTGTTAAGCTCGATTTGGTTTGGTGTTCACTAAAAACCGGGCTTTTTGGGAATGTGGAAAAAGTGATTACTTCATATTTACAGTGCTCTTAAAAGGAATCCTTATCTCATAAAATTTGTAGCAGAGACATTTTAGATTTTTTACTAGTGGTAGGACCTTTTGTGAGTTCACGCGGGTAGGTACCACCACCCTGCCTATTTCTGCCGTGAAGCAGTAATGCATTTCGGTTTGAAGGGCAGGGCAGCCGTTGTAACTGTACTGAGACCTTAGAACTTATGTCTCAAGGTGGGTGGCGCATTTACGTTGTAGATGTCTATGGGCTCCAGTAACCACTGAACACCAGGTGGGCTGTGAGCTCGTCCAACCATCTAAGCAATAAAAAATTTAAAAAAAAAGCTGGTGACATGGAACTAAGGAAGGACTATTCTTAAAAACGTCATCAATTTGTGAATTAAGTATTTAAAGGTAATTATTTCCACGAGTCCATCATTCATCGTTTGTCATTTAAGTAGAACGAATATTTAATTAGCAGCATTCGAATTTAAGAAAAACACACATTGTCTTATTCATTATCTTCATTATTAGCAAAGTACCCTTTCTTGACCATTTGATAATTCTAGAAGAATACTACTCTGTCTTTTTCTATAAGTAACGATAACTCAAGGATACAATGGAAAACGCATAGCATCAATATACGAGCATACTGGAATCAACGTCCCCAAAATTAGAGCACCAGCATGACATGACGCTTTATAACTAAACATCATCATCATAGTCGGTTGTTCTTGGCAGAGCAGTCGTGGTCCTATGGAATTCTTGTTTATTAAAGCCTTGATAGATGTTTTCCATAGTTTACGAACCGAGGCCCGGCGCACGCACTCACTAAGTGGGGTTTCAGTAAGGTCTTTCACCTGATCAGTTCAGCGCATGGGGATTCATTCACGAGATCTCTTACCATTGACCCTACCCTAACTAACTTCTTACTGGTGGTAGGACCTCTTGTGAGTCGGCGCGGGTAGGTACCACCACCCTGCCTATTTCTACCGTGAAGCAGTAATGCGTTTCGGTTTGAAGGGTGGGGCAGCCGTTGTAATTATAGTTAAGACCTTAGAACTTATATCTCAAGGTGGGTGGCGCATTTACGTTGTAGATTTCTATGGGCTCCAGTAACCACTTAACACCAGGTGGGCTGTGAGCTCGTCCACACATCTAAGCAATAAAAAAAAAAAAAAAAAAACTAAACATCGTACCTTAAAATACGAGTTCAGAATCAAAAAAGTAAAGGCATTTGGACACCCTATTCCAGATCTCCCACACGATGACCCTAATCCCATCCCAATTCAAATTAAGTACATCAAAGCGAAAACTATTATATATTCCTAGTTACCATAAATTTTAAGTCAAAGTTGAATTAAAATATTGATTAAATCGCCGTTACTCGAAGCCAATGTATAATTTATTTGAACCTTTTTGCAATTTCCCACTAAGGGTCTCCTTATACCGATAATATTATATGTTAATGCCCCATCGAAGGCCGTTATATTTCGCGGCTGTGCCAATTACCACGATTATATCGTTAAAGGAAAGGTGTACTGTAATTTCTGGCTGCAAGGTTTTACCCCTCTTAAGAAATAATAATTGCGTACCGGCTTTTCAGCAATTTGGTCTCTTAGTTGTTAAATAAATTAGCCAGAACATGCAGTTTAGATAATTGGACTTCGATAGAGAATTGGAATTACTGTGCTGTCCTATTGGTAAAATATGTTTTGAAGATCATGCGTTATCTGCTCTGGGATAGTACTGGGTGCATATACAAATACTACATATTATTATTATTTACAGAAAAAGCTTTTTTATGTAATTTTTATAGAAAACCTCTGAAAGTTTTTATTTTTATAAAAAAAGATTTTTCTTATATATATTGACTAAACTCTGTCATTGAGAAAAATGAGGATTGTAAAATAATAATTGGTTGAAAATAAAGGCGTTAAATGCTGTTTTCTTAATATTGTACAGATAACGAAATTTCAACCCAGTCTTTTATTATTGTTCAACCATTTTTAGAATATTTCATAACATTATACATATATTTACTGATACTTCTACACAAGGTTGCAACGTCAACAGGTGCATTAATTCTAGCATCTGTTCACACCATCTCAAGCGTCTACGTGCTCTTATTAGTCGCTCCAGGCTTATCGGCCTTATTTATCTTCTTAGTTGATTTGAAACGAAAATGTTTTAGATCTAAGAGGTCGATTTTAAACATCCAGTGTAAAATTACTAGTGATCAAATGATTTTTTATTGACATTTTTTTTATAAACGCTTAATGGGATCCTAGAACACCTGACGTTAAGTGGTGTTACTGTAGTAAATACAATGGAATGGATGTGGAATTCCCACATCCACCCGTAGGCATAAGATCTAAATCTCACTTGTATTCTATATGAGCTTTTCCAACTTTAGTGAATCAGAACGCATGGGTGTTTTTAAACAGGTGCCGTGCATAATTATTATTTTTAATACATTTATAATAATACATCCTACCACCAGTAATTACGTTAAGCATAATTATTATTTTTATAACACGTAGTCATTCCTTAATCATGCAATCTGTTTGTGAACATGTGTTAAGTAAGTATTGCATTAGACAAATATACCTGGCTATCGGATTTTAATTGATTAGTTGCATCGCTCAGTACGAGTGCTCGGAGTGTTTTATATTTTACACAATGCCTTAAAGACATTTCAATTTTGACTTGTATCTCAAAATACAACCATTATAAATGATTACTAGATAGAAAAGTCGCATCTTTGTCAGTCCTTCGTCGCAGCGTCCATTTCAATTTCTATCAGTGCACGCACGACAGATAGTCCTGTGAACGCTGTTCTTTGATCGAGCTAAAACAGGCCGTACCAACGATTCACAAAACGGCAACTAAACAAAAAAATACAACATAAGCGATAAAACATACAATCTTAAACGTTACGGAGATACGTCGAGCTGGTGTGCGCAGTAAAAAACCATCGGCATTCCCAGAGGCAGCATAAAATAATACTCTCGCAATGAAATGAAAACTGTTCGGGGTGAATCGAAGGAAACCAATGAATTTTTATGCTCCTATCCTGATGATATAGTGAATTTATGGGTCTCGTGTTGTTCGAGTCTTTATGTTGTGTGTTCCTGGCTTTGTTGTTTGGTTTTACTGCCGCAGACGACGGAGGTGAGACGTGGAGGAAATCATTTGAATGTCTCTCTTATTTCCGTTTAATATCTATGTATTTCTATAAGTATAGATGTCAATCTAATATAAAATAACATTACCACAACTGTGTTACTACTCCTGATTCCTTAGTAGGAAAATAGACGGCTTTCTGTGGAATGTGCTAACACAAGTCTGCATCATTCTTTTTTGTTCAATTGCCTTTGTAGGCAGACGAGCATACGGCCCATCTGATGGTATTTAGTTACTCATTAACGTCAGCAATAGCAGGGGCAGAGCCAAGCCGCTGCCTACCATTGAGTACTCTCCACAAGCCTTGTTTGAAGAAAGACATGTTATAGCGCTCGGGAATACCGTGGAGGGGAGTTAATTCCAAAGCCGGATGGTACGTGGCAGAAAAAATCTTCGAAAACGCACTGTGGATGAACGTAGCGGTTCCAGATAATATAGATGAACTCTTGAGAATTGTGATTGTGGAAAGAAGACGAGGGGATCATCTCGAATAATTCCTCAAATAATTCGGACGAAACAGGAAGGGATAGTAATAAATACACATTTGCTCGATTATTAAATTACTTTATAGAAAAAAATAAAGACCATTCAATAAAAGCGATCCAGATGTCCACCACTAGGTAGACTTTAATGAATTAACAAATAGTGTTCTAAATAGTGAAAAGCTTTTAACTAAAATACAAAAAAAAAACATTAAAAAATTGTAACCAAATAAAAAATCATTATCGGTTGTATATATTTTTGGATCAATTACTCTCTTACTTCGTGTCAGCCAATTTTATTTTACGTAAGTAACTTCTATTTACTTAAACTTACTTTGAAGATGGAGATAATTATATATAGGTATCTCTTATATATTATTTTATATCGTTTCATAAAAAACTAAATCTGTAGTCAAGAATTTTCAATATTGCTCTTTTCCGGTCTTATTTTACATGTTATCTTATTTTCGTCGCTTGCGACGAAGGGCTCGACGATCGAATTAACCCACAGACACAGCCCACTGAGTTTCTCGCCGGATCTTCACAGTGGGTCGCGTTTCCGATCCGATGGTAGATTCTGCGAAGCACTGCTCTTGCTAGGGCCAGTGTTAGCACCACTCCGGTTTGAGTCCCGTTAGCTCATCTGCATGTTAGGGTGAAGCTGATATAGCCTCTCAAGGCTATCAGCATAGTTAAGAAAAAAAAATCATTAGTCCATATTACTTCAGAGTTTTTCAATTTATTTTCCATTACAGTACTACACTGCGTTTTGTAGCAGTTTACCTGGCACTTTATTTACAATCCGGCTTTATTTAGGACCTTCACGCTCGAGAATGTAGTTAGCATTGAAAGTATGCTGCACGTTTTTCTTGTTGTGCCTGTTTAATGTCTTAAATTTTAAAGCATATTACTAGAAGAAAAAAATATAATTGTTAATTTTCCTAGCAAGTTCAAAAATTTTACAACGCCACTAGGCCTTGAGATCAATGCACCTTGATGTATGTCCGGATTTCCTGTTCTCTATTCTTTTATAGCAATAGTATTCTCACCTATTTCTCTGTCAATTTTATGCATCATGTATTTCACTTTGAGGTTTAAAAACTAACGAATGACATACAGATTTCTTATACAGAACTTATATGATGTTTATAGATGCCAGTAACGGTTTCATTGATTTTGCATTCGGTTGCATTATCCAAAATGCTCGTATTATAGTTTTCACTTTTTACTCACCTGAATATGGCATAGTAGTCCCCTAATGTGAACGTGTAATTGAACTTGAACTTACGACTTTCCTATGAAATTCAAATAACCAGAAATCCTCTTAAAACTATCACAAAGTCCGCTATACCCATATCACGGAATACTGAAATGAATTCATCCGTGGCGTACAAATTTTAGGACGCAAATTTAAACCGTTTAATGTAACGTAAATAAAATAGGCCGGTTTTTAGGCCCCGGATCGTGACAAATCATGCGGAAACCGAGCGACAGTTATTCGACACGAGATCACGGCTCGAATTAGGACCGATCGAGCACGGGTGAAGGAACGGGTTACACGGGCCACTGTGCACGCGGTTCCACAAATATTAGCATTTGCGTAGATCATTTATAGGCGCGTTGACAAATCCTAGAAAACCGATGGATTTCATTGGCATGGACGAACTAGATTTCTAGTTCTAGTCACCCATCACGTGTGGCCATGATACCAGAGTCCCTAAACACGACAATGTGACGCGGTGTTGTTTTTCCTCGATATATGAAGTGAGTCTATTCCACCTTTCAGAGTGGAACACGCGCAAATGATTCACAGAAACAGATTTGGATTGTTAACCACCCGTGCGGTCTTATGCAAAGTTTGGCATTATTTGGCTAAGTTTACCATCGGTCAAGCCATTGAATTGAGTCCAAATCGTTCAGACCATTGCTTAAATTTTTAAATAAAGTTGATGTACTGTTAAGCAGTAAATCTGGCGACCCGTTTGCCGAATGTCGTGTTTTGAACCGGAGGCGAAGGCGGCGGTGTAAGTAAACTTCCGACCGCGCCGCCGCCCGCCTGATGGGGATATCCCATTTGCCACCACTCGAAACAGCATCCGCTATTATTACGCGTTTCTCCTCATTAACATCCCCCTTTTGAAGCTTTCAGAGAGAAACGCAAAATCAGTTATCTCGTACCTAATTTTGGAATTGTATCTATTTAATCAGAAAGGTCGATAGAATTAAATACAATCAATTCCAAATCCTTTGTAATCGTCGTTTGGGTTCAAGGAAACCGCATCAAAATGAAAACGGCGAAACTTCAGAATTTGGCTGATTTAATTAATCGATTTTTCGGGATTAGTGCGTAAAATAGTTGTTCCACACCACTATTTAAACTTCTACTATTAAATTATATTTTTTTTAATGATCATAGTATTTATGCAATTAGGGTTGATTTAAATTATAGTTTTGAGGTGGACATTTCAAAAAAAGAAAGTTCTGACTTTACGGTTTTAATTCCGAAACTTCTAGAACGACCAACGAAGCAAGACGACAAAATCGCACAATATACTAATGCAGTGTATAATTAAAGCTACGCTTACGGTTTAAATGAAATGAAAATTCAAGTCTCTGGATATTTAAGGTCAAAATCAAGCTGATTTCATTAATAATAAAAAAACTTAACCCAACAACGATAATTATAATCCTGAACAAGCTCGTGAAATAGAATGAAGACTAAATGAGAATAGCTGAGCTTGAAAAGTTAAAAAGATCCAGTACAAGTTCACAATTTGTCCATCTGTCTGTTTCCCTTAAGTTGAGAAGCTCATTGTCTTAACGCTCACCTGGGGAACTATGTTAGAGAATACACGGGAGTATATCTAGAGATGTTACGCGATTATTGTAATCGTCCAATCAGCGTTAGCCTCTAATCAATTAACACATCGAAATACTGGTTCTACTTCCTTAATATCCATCTACTTAGTAGTAGTATCCCCACCAAATCTTCTAACGAAGTGGTATTACCGATGTCCATGAGTGCCATTGACAAGTCACCATTAAGTATGACTTAAGCTTCTGCCTAAGGCAATCAAAAATATTCTATTGCTCTAATTCTTATTTTTCCAATTTTATGGCACAATGCTATTTTTTCATCGTGGAAGTTATTCGCCAACACGCATATACTTAATACTTTAGGTATTTCTGTCGAACTTTTTGAATAATTATAAGGTCCCTGGCATCGTCGTTTTGCTTGATACAAATACAAGGAGTGTTTTATCTTTTAAGCCCCGATAGCTTTGAGATGTTCAGGAAAAAAAAAATACCCTGTATATTACCGCAGTTGGGTTAGGAAAATCCTTGAGATGGCGCCACGAGTCTGGTTGTAGAGTTGACCGCGGCAATCCCGCTACTCTGCCCAGGTTCTGATCTTGCGCAGAGATCGGTCTTCGGGTAAGAGATTGCAAGTGGAGTCGTTTGGTGCATAGGAGTCTAAAAACATCCTAATGGCGTACGGTCCGCTCCCAACAGCTGTGGACCTTCAAGACTCACGCGGGCCCCCTAGATCTGGAAACCCCAATCCCTGGCCCGAACCAAAAAAAAAAAACAGGACAACCGCTCGGGACAGATTGCACTGATTCTGGCGACTTATGTGAGAACACTAGGTCGGTTCATTACCTTGGGATACCAAATATATTCTGAGGCAAGATACTTTGATATTAACCTAGAACGGCGAGGACTCAGCGTCTAGGGTCAGTATAACGAAACGTGTGTTTAAACTAATAGTAGCCCTTGCCTCAGCCTCTCGGTTCAGACGAGATTAGATTAAACGTTCCATCCGTAACAATACGCGCGGGACCACATTTCGTGTTTAAAAGTTTTTGTTTTGGTTTCAGCGAATTTCATTCGTAATTAATCTTAATAAGGTTCGTTCAAAAATATTGAGGGAAAGCTTCTTTTCTGACGAATATCAGTCGTTAAGTGACTATTGCTCTTCATAAAATTAAAGGTGGGTGGCGCGGCTACGTTGTAGATGTCTATGGGCTTCAGTAACCACTTAACACCAGGTGGGCTGTGAGCTCGTCCACCCATATAAGCAATAAAAAAAATATAGCTTTATGATTTCTAATTTAGATATAGGAGAATGTACACAAGTACCTGTGCATAAAAAAAAAAGTTTTTGAATGAAAAAAAAAGCATGTCGACATGATTCTTCTTCATTAGGGCTAACCTTATAAAAGCACCACTTGTTAAACAAAAGATATCTTTATTATTTATCTCTCCCATCTTAATTAAGCGGCAAAGTTTGTGTGCAAACCGCGATCAGACTATATTTAATGCTGGTTTTAATTCGTTTATAAATTTATGAATTGGTGCAATGTTTGTTCCCTCTTACCATACTGAATAGTTTGATTAATAATAACACTTTGGATATTTCTCATCAAGTCAAGATATATATGTGCTACTTGTCTTTAAGCTTATCTGTCAAATATTTGGGCTATAGTATTCGAAAACCTATTTGGTTTCAAATCGCTATTTAACCGGTTTTGTAGTTCAAATAATATTACCGCATATAACAATACTTGAGCCGATGCGAAATTATTGTATCTTACGAATGAGATTGATAACAAATAATTATTAATTTATTATGAAACATTATCATCTGAGCCATTACAAATTTCTTCTCCATCTCATCACCCCTAAGCTTTTGGTATCCTACTCAGCGTCGTCTTAACTATCTGAGCTTGGGCCTGCCTCTAGTTCTTTAGACCTCCGGCCAGCAGTTACGGTTCTCCAACCTCGTTCATTTACTCCACGTGCCCTGGTTACCGCTCATGTTCGGTTTTTATGTTCTTAATGATGGCTCTTCGTGAATTTGCTATAGCTGATGGTACTGATGGTTTTTACGGTACGCCCAATAAATATTCACGACAATTCTTTCTTGTTTAATTTAGTTAGATCTTTTAGAAACTGTTAGGAACTATAGATCTTTTAGAAGCACACACGCATAATCACCTTAAATGATAACACCTAATGATTTCTCAACAATAGTCCGCAGCATCTGTTCACGACTTAACCTAACCTAATCTATCTTAAGAAGGAGGAAGCCTGGAGATCAGTAATACAGGTCTTTGAACCTAGTACAGACTTCAGCTTTTTCAAAGGCTTACAAAATAAATTATAAGGTTAATTTCCATTTGTATTTGTACTATACCTTTAAGAGAAAAATAAATAAATCATTATTAATTTATTATTATTATTTAGAAGTATCGAGGTCACTTTTATTTCTTTATATATTTTAACCTTTTATTAAAATTATGCTTATATTAATTTCAACATTTTCGTTGCTTTGACGACTTTGGGCTCTGGTGATAAATATTTACCGTAGTTCCTGGGCACAACAGCCCTATTACAATGTAGTTACTAATAATAAACCACAATAAGTAACTAGCCAACAAGTTTCATCAAAATCAGACTCAGCTTATCAAAGGAGTTAAAAAGAAGTTTTCTCTCTTGTTTCGAACATAAAAGTCACCAGTTTTTACATCTAGGAAGTAATTATCTCTCAGAAGTTGTAAGGAATCAAGAAAAAAGTTTTGCGGCGTATTAACGAAATATTATTTGAAATAAAAATATTGAGGAGGGTCGTTTGAATTTATTTTATTAATGTTATTAAATTTTATTATTTATGATTATAGAATTGATAATTTAATTTAAAAAATCATTGTTCTGTAATTGTTTAACACTTAAACCTATTTAAATCGGAATTAAATGTTTTATGTTTTACTTTCTACAAAAGGTCGATACAAGTAAACAGTTATACTAAAAATAAGCAATTTTATTTTTGGTTGTGATATCGAAATATTCTGAATTGAATTTATGATTGGAACAGGCAATGTATAGTCAATATTAACTCGAAATTTTGTGATAATATCTGAGACTTTTTATACAACAGACAGATCTCTAAGAAAGTAAGTATAATTATAATTGTTATAAAAGTAAATAGAAAGTAAGTATTGTCTACAATAGTAGGCAAAGTCTTCGATATCTCTAAAAGAATTACTTTGAATTTATTACTTAATTGAGTGACCGTGGTTCATACAAAAATTGATATCAAATTAAAAGAAAAATACAATCAATGGAATCTCAATTTAAATTAATCCTTTTGAGATCCTTCAAAGATAGACGAGAACAGGATCCACTTGATAGAGCCTAATCACAAATATGATGCTTTGCAATAACATTAATCTCTAGACTAGTTTTCTTTTGTTGATACAGAAGTAACTAATAAATAATAATAAATAATAATAATAAGCCTTTTATTTCATGCAAATAATAGGTTACATACACGTTTCAAGTATGAAGAAGAAATTATAAAGAAGAAAAGAAAAAAGAAAAAAAAGGAAAGAAGAAAAAATAATAGTGATGCTGTTTACACTTGTTTGCCCCTTTCTCCTTCCTCCTCTCATCCCTCTTCCCTCAATCCCCTCGTTTAAAAAAATATAAATATAGATAGTGCTTTTTAAAAAAAAAAGTTTATAGTGTCTAAAATATAAAAGTTTGTTTACATGAACCCTCCTCAAATGAAGGTGAAGGCCTCCTCTAAAGAATACCATGTATCTTTATCTTGGGCTATTTGTGGCCAGCGGGTACCAGCTATTTTTATCAGTTCGTCTGACCATCTCATGTGGGGTCTGCCTTTCCGGCGTTTGCCTATTGGACCCTTCCACGTTGTTACCCTGTTGGTCCATCTCTCATCCTTTAGCCTCGCCACGTGCCCAGCCCACTTCCATTTTAGTTTCTTAGCGTAGATTAGAGCATCTGTCGCTTTGGTGGCTTCTCTAATTTTTGTGTGACGAATTTTTTGCATCTTTTTTATATTGAGCATACTTCGTTCTATTCCGCGTTGGCAGCTAGTAATTTTGCTTTTTAATTTACATGTAAATTTCCAAGTTTGACATGCATAGGTTAGACAAGGTAGGAGGCATTGCATCATGACTTTTGTTTTGATATTTGTCGGCATGTTACTTTTGAATATCTCTTTTAAGGACCAATACTTGTTCCAAGTATTTTGTACTCTTCGTTCTATTTCTAGGTCATTTTGTTTTCTGTTCAAGCCAATTTGTTTTCCAAGGTAGATGTAATTCTCTGTATATTTCAGAGTTTCGTTGTCCACTGATATTCTTCTCTGTAAACTATTTGTCATAACCATTGTTTTAGAAAGATTCATTTCCAGTCCTACCTGCTTACTAGCTGTGTTTAGTGAATCGATCATGTTTTGTAATTGTGTGCTAGATTCTGACAGCAAAACTAAGTCATCTGCGAAGCATAGGTGAGATAAATACTTGCCATTGATGTTCAATCCTGTCTTTTCCCAGTTGAGTCTTTTTATTATTGACTCTAGGAGGGATATAAATAACTTTGGAGATAGCGGGTCGCCTTGTTTCACGCCTCTTCCGATGGAGAACGTAGGACCAGTGGATTCTAGTTTTATTTTTGCTGTACTACTTTTGTAAATGTTACTTATTATATCTATATACTTTTGTTCAACTTTTTGAGCTTGCAGGGCGGTCCAGATACTTGAATGTGACACGGTATCAAAAGCTTTTTTATAATCAATATATGCAATGTATAACGTTCTTTGCTTCTCTTGATATTTTTCCATTATTTGTTCTAGAGTATGTATGTGGTCGATTGTTGAAAAACTCTTGCGAAAACCTGCTTGTTCTATTGGTTGGTTTGCTTCTATTGTGACACTTATTCTTTTGTTAATTATGGAGAAAAACAGTTTGTAGATACATGAGAGTAAGCTTATAGGCCTGTAATTTGTGATATCTTTTGAGTCACCTTTTTTGTAAATTAAAATTATTTCCGATTCTGCCCACTGCGATGGTATTTCAGCAGTTTTTAATATAAGGTTAAATAAGTGTAATAATGGGAGAGTCAGTAGCGGCCAAGCAACCTTTATAGCTTCATTTGTAATGCCATCTGGTCCTGGGCTCTTCTCTAGCTTTAGCTTTTTTATTTCTTGTGTTACTTCTTTTTCAGTTATTGGTGCTATGTCTCCGCTTTTGTTTGTAGAGTTAATATCATTTGCATAGCTATGGCTGGTACACTCGTTTCCTTGTGCTTTATATAGTGTTTTATAGAAATGTGTTGCTACATCTATGATTTCTTTTCGATTATTTACGGTTTTGTCCTTACAGTTTAAGCTGTCTATCCAAGATTTATTTATTCTTAGTTCTTTAAGGGCCTTTTTTGAGCTTCCTGCTTTTTCCAGATGTTTTTCAATAGTCTTCAATCTGTAGCATTTGTAGTCCTGTTTAATATGTTTACTTATTAGTTTGTATAGAGCTGATAGTTCATTTTTTGTGTCTCGAGTTTTTATCTTAGTATGTTGTAACTCTTGTCTTCTCTTGATAAGTTCCAGTGTATACTCCTTTAAAACTTTATGGTTACCTTTTGATATTTCGTTGGAAATTCGGGCGTCCTGTAAGCTCTGGGTTATGGCCTTGGTTAGTGTGTTATATAAAGCCTGTACTGATGTTTTTTCTTGGGCTTTATATAAATCCTGTAATTGTGATGAAATGTTTTGTTTAAAAGATAATATTTCTTGTTCAGTTTTTAGTGATGAATATCGATTGCTTTTATAGGCTGTGCGTTTTTTCGTCTGCTTTGTGATAGACATTGTTGCTCTGATTGCCCTGTGGTCTGACGGGTAGTTCAGATTTAAAACTTCTATGTTTTGGAAGATGTTTGGTTGATTTGACAATACGTAATCTATTTCATTTTTGTATTTATCGTTCGGTGATCGCCAGGTCCATCTTTGGTTTGGTTTTTTATGAAAGAAAGTATTTAAGATGGCAAGTTTGTGTTCGAGGGCGAAATCAATTAGCCTCTGACCTCTCTGGTTTCTTTCACCATATCCGTTTGGTTTCATTATTAGATGTTCATCTTTTCTTGGTTGACCTATTTTTGCGTTAAAGTCGCCCATTATTATATAGTTCTTGTAGGCTTGGTCTACGGCTCTATTGACATTTGTGTAGAAGTTGTTAATCTCTTCTTCACATGCCGTTTCAGTTGGAGCGTATATCTGTATAATTGACATGGACAATCCTTGTATGTTTAAGTTTAATAATGCTACTCTATCGTTTATTCCCATGAAACTTTCAATCCAGTTCTTACGGGTTTTATTTATTATGAAACCGACTCCACGTTTGCCAGGTGTGTGTCCTGTGTGGCATAGTATGAAATTATTATATTCTTCTATCCTGGTGCCCGTCCTCCTTATTTCACACATTCCAATTATGTCGTATTTGATTTTAGTGAGAGCTTCGCTAAGTTCGATTAAGCGTTCGTAAGTAGATAAAGTTCTGACGTTGTAAGTTAATATGTAGAGCTGATCTTTCTTCTTTTTAGTTGAGTTAAGTATTTCTTGTGTTAGTGTTCCATTTCTTATTATTGAAGGAGTTTGAGATGTCTTCTTTAGAGGGTTTTGGTCTTGATCTTCCACGGTGACCAGCCGGATTGGAAGATGGTTTTCGTTGCTTAGTTGAAATTGATTGAATGTTGCATCGTTGAGGGAGGGGGAAGTTGATTGTTATGAATGTAAGTTAATGGTTTTATCGTTGGTTTGGTTATGTGGTGTATTAACGTTATTGTTTACTAAATAGCTTAGAATGCTTGGTTTAAGAACTCCTTCTGAGACACTATTTGATCTAGGTATATATGGGTTTGATTGTTTTATTTTTTTCTTAATGGATCTTGTTGTACTATTACCAACTAGTGCTTGAGAATTGGGATCTGACTCTGGTGAAGTCATCAGTATTCTTTTGTTATTTGATTTTAATATAACCAGCTTATCGTATTTTATCGTGACTTTATTTCCTTTCTCGCGCTCTCTATTTGCTTCCTCCTGTAGTTCTTTCCTTTTTTCTAGTATGTATTTAGGGTAGTCTTCGTTTAAGTAGTATTGGGTGTCTTTTAATAATCTTTTATGCTTAAGAATGCTGACCTTTGAACCAAGGGTAGAAAAGGTTACAATTATTGGTCGCGGCTTATCACCCTTTTTCCCCACTCTCTTTATTTCTTGAATATCTCTACAATCCAATTTTAATAACAGTCTTTCACTTATGAATTGCAATATATTGTTCTCCAAGTTATGATAGGATGTCTCACTCTCTTCGATACCGAAGAAAATTATGTTTCTTTGTCTTGCTTGTTTTTCCATAAATTGAATCCTTTTTTCTTGTTTTTCAACATTTTCTTTCAAAGTTTGATGTTTTTCTTCCAATATGGAAAATTTCTCTTCTAATTTGTTAATTATGTTGAGTGTTACTTGCTCTGTCACCTTTTCACCACTTTTCTGAATTTCTATTTTTTGAGCGTTCAGTTCTTTTTGAATATTTTGTAAGGCTTTCATGATTTCTTCCATGCTGTCTGTTTTGTTTTGGTACTAGTTGCGCCCTCTAGTGGAGCTGGATAGTTTTATTCATACGTAGTGTGCTTTTTTTCTAATAGATGGCGCTGTTTCCCAGATTATTTTGATATGACAGATGGGTAAAATTGCAGACTCATTCAGGAGAGAAGTTATGTTTTCCAAAAAAGGGATAGCTTTCGCGATTTTCATTCACTTGCACTCCGGCACTTTCATAGACCTTGGTACAATTATTAGTTCCTGGTTTCGGGAGAAAAGACTTGAAAAGTTCGTAGGTTGTTGTTTGTTAACACTTCAGTTTTTTCTTAGGTATTTTATGGATTATTCGTTAACTTAGGACCCTGCCTTCATTATATAGTCACATTCACTAGTTTATTTGTCACTTGTACGGTTTTTTATCACTATATTCACTTTCAATTATATTTTTAAATAACTTTTTTTACGATCTACGTTGTTACCGCGTCTCAGTAACGCCTACCCTAATATCGGAGTTTATTTATAATAAACTAGCGACTCGCCCTCGCTTCGTTTCGGAAACTGTAATTTATTATTGATTTCTCCACTATTTAATGGATGTTATTATACATATAAACCTTCTTCTTCAATCACTCTATCTACTAAAAAAAACCGCATCAAAATCCGTTGCGTAGTTTTAAAGATTTAAGCATACATAGGGATATAGGGACAGAGAAAGCGACTTTGTTTTATACTATGTAGTGATGATATTCCTTCAGAATTTCAGCGCAGTTCCAACGACTGTACTATGTAACTACGCGATCTCAAGTCCGGCCGGAAAGCGAGCGATCATTTGACCAACTTTTTTCATTATCTCAACGAACTGGAATTCTTATAGTGGTCCTATTTCGCTTTAGTTTTGATTTTCTTTGGGCTTTTTCTCTTGTTAACTACAGTCGTTAACTCTTAGTAAGCCATTACAGTACAAACGAGGCGGCTTTCTGCTTAGCGGAATTAGCGTAGTAATAAAACCATTATGTTGTATTAGTGTTCGTGAAATAAAGTTTCATAATGCTTTATGAGTGAAATTAGAACTCGTATTGTTTTGGTATTAGGAAGTGTTAAGTGTGAGTCACCTGCGTCTCTAACTTTACGTATGCTCATGAGCGATACTAACAACCTTCGATCAGTTAGCATATCTTCAATGACCATAATTGTATGATATAGAAATGCAGACAAGGCCCAAGACAACAACATCATGAAGATTCTCATTGACGACTTGACAGTAAAAGGGGTACTAATTTTGAAATAATTGATTCCTCTAGTAAGCCAAAGAGAGGAGAGGCCGTCGGTCGTCGCGGCCTAAAGGATAAGACGTCCGGTGCATTCGTGTTGAGCGATGCACCGGTGTTCGAATCCCAGGTGGATACCAATTTTTCTAATGAGATACGTACTCAACAAATGTTCACAATTGACTTCCACGGTGAAGGAAAAACACCGTGTAATAAAATAAAATTCGCAAAATTATAATTTGCGTAATTACTGGACCTCTTGTGAGTCCGCACCGGTAGGTACCAACCCCTAACTATTTCTTCCTTTAAGCAGTAATGCGTTTCGGTTTGAAGGGTGGGACAGCCGTTGCAACTATACTTAAGACATTCGAACATATATCTCAAGGTGGGTGGCGCGTCAATACGTTGTAGACGTCTATGGGCTCCAGTAACCACTTAACATCAGGTGGGTTGTGAGCTCATCCACCCATTTAAGCAATAAAAAAAAGGCAGCGTGTTGTGAAGCTTACCACCAACGCCTGAAGTGATGATTACGACCACTGGGTCAAGAGCGACACCGACTAAGAAGAAGTAAACCAAAAACTGTAGTTGATGGAAAATTAATTTCACAGGACATGAATGTAAGTAAATATGTGAAACGTCTTTACGGCCCACCTGGTATTAAGTTGTTATTGGAGCCCATAGCTGTCCCAACGTGAATGACGCCACCCACTTTGAGACATGAAGTCTGAGTCTAAATTAGTAGAATACCGAAAGTTTTCGGCTTTCACTTGACGGTTTCGAGTAGAAATTAGTAGGATTTTCACTTCTTCTTATACGGGATTACAATACGTCCGGCCAAATACAAATACTGGCTTACGATGGAAGTATGCAGACATTCGTGAGAAAATATTAGGCGGTGTTATTCGAAGCCACAGTTGTCCCTCCACGGCGTTTTCTCCTCTGCATAGTATTTGCCAAGCGCTAGGGCATGCCCTTCATACGAGGTCATTACTACCTACTAGGTGTATCCCTACCTACTATGTGTACTACTACTATCAAGTGAGCCATTCTCATTCCTCTGCTTAAAAACGTAATAAAGGTGACATTGTCTGCAGTAAAACATTTTTTTTCATAAATGAAAAATTACAAGTCAAGCCAATAAAAGCGTGTCCAAGTGGGCAAGTTATGTAAGCTAGTTCTTCGAGAAGTCCATCTTCAGAAATCCAGATATCGTTAGATCGATAGATGTAAAGACTATTTGTAATATATAGTGGATACCCACGGATCTATTAAGTCAGCTGTCAGTCAAAACAAACCTTTACTTAAGAAAAAGCTACCAATTGAATAGCGGCTCTTCAGGGAATCTTGACAACAGTAGTCGTGTAAATAATCTATGTTTTGTAGGCTGACCGTTAGCGTTTCCTGTGAACGGACGCAGCGCCGGAAGTTAACTTAGCAGTGCGAGAGATATCGGACTAACGGAGTAGAGTTTGAGGAACTATTTTAAAAACGATTTAATGTACGGATTTAATATCGGATCGGATCTCCTCCTCGCGTCGTTTCCTCACTGCTGAGGGTCGTGACCATCATATGTCAATGATCGGGTATAATACAATAATATAAGTCTTATCAAGCAACATTTAACTTTATATAATTATTGGTTGTATTGTATTTCTTAGGTTATTTATCGTGAAGTACTCTCCTTTGAGATTATTGTGTTGTACACATCACATTTTTCATAAATACAAAATAGTACTTAACAATTTTTGAGGACTATTTAATCATTTACCGTAAAAAAAATAATAGTAATAGGCAAAGGCGGGCTTCGTTTAGCTCCTGAATTTTTTAGCCTAACTGTTGTTAATGTTCATCTTTACCCCTAGAAGTCAACAATAGGCACAGCCAAGTCGCTGCCTACCGTAGAGGACTCTCCTAGCTTGAAGAAGGCAATGGCACTCAACTAATAAAGTAGAGGGAAATACATCTCAATACGAGACGGATTCCCTCACTGAAGCAATTGGGGCTAACCGGAGATGTAGAGGCAGTTCGGTGCTCTTTACACTCTAGCATGCCACAGAGCGTATCGTGTTCCGACTCGGCAGGTTGACTCTGATTTTTTTTAGTATTGAAATGGGTGGACGAGCTCACAGCCCACCTGATGTGAAGTGGTTACTGGAGCTCATATACATCTACAACGTAAATGCCGCCACCCCCCTTGAGATATGAGTTCTAAGGTCTCAATATAGTTACACGGCTGCCCCACCCTACAAACCGAAACGCATTACTGCTTCACGGCAGAAATAGACAGGGTGGTGGTACCTACCCGGGCGGTCTCATAAGAGGTCCCACCACCAGTAATTACGCAAATTATAATTTTGCGGGTTTGATTTTTATTACACGGTGTTATTCCTTCACCGTGGAAGTAAATCGTGAACATTTGTTAAGTAGGTGCGTCTTTCATTAGAAAAATTGGTCGCTAGATACGAACGCACCGGACGTCTTATCCTTTAGGCCACGACGGCTATTTCGGAACACCAGTGGCATTACCTGTACGTCGTGGTGTCGATCTGACGGCTGAGGTAGTAGCAAATTGGACTTATGACCACTGTCGCTTCGTCAATCTCTCCTGGTTCTGTCCGAAGCTCAGAGGCTCAGGCGAAGAATGTAAGGGATTCGTTTAGTGCACAATTACTTTTGATTCGTCCACGATTATTATTTACTAGCGGCTCGCTCCGGCTCCGCTCGGGTCTTTAACAAAATTTTCAACGATATTTAACGTAATTTTTTTTTAAAATAAAAGATCATTTATTGCGGCATAACTATAATAATAGTTAGACATAATATGCTGTCCGCGACACTTTTTGTAAATAATAATGTGTTCTACAAAGTCATAGTACATTATTTTATTTTATCATCAATAGTTTTCGCAGGGCACGCGATGTAAAGAATATTTTAGGTAGTTTTTTTACACCTTTGGTTACATTATTGGAGTTTTAGTTAGAATCCCTAATTTTTTTCAAAAATATTATAGCCTATGTCACTCGGGAATAGTTTAGCTTCCAAACAGTGAAAGAATTTTTCAAATCGGTTCAGTAGTTTCGGAGCCTCTTCAATACAAACAAACAAACAAATCTTTCCTCTTTATAATATTATATTATAGATTATAGATTAGAGGCCCCGCAGTAGTCGAAACTCGACTATAATTAATTGGAATTGTAAGTTTGTACACTATTACGATGGTATTTTCAAAGACTATTATACTTCTATAATCACAAATTTCGCCAAGACTACAGAACTACAGAAAAATATTAATAAAGACAAACAATATTCTCAGTGTGACCACAGACGTTAAGAACAAAAGTTTGACAATAAATAAATAGTATGCATGCGTGTGTATGTCAAATACATGGTAGGGTGTGTAATGTTTTCTTTATTGATTTAGAGTACATTTTATGCATTTTAAAAAAAAAATATTAGCATTGTGCACTGCTTCTCTATATTCTCTATAAGTGTGGGAAATTTCATACTCCTCCCTCCGCGCAATTTTCGTAAAAAAGAGTACAAAGTTTTTGCTTCACGTATTAATATATCGACGCTTGAAAGGCAAACGTGACTAAGCGACAATGCGTGAACTTTACAGTAGACTAATTTAAAGTTGAAATACCTGAAGAAAAAAAAATATTTTAACGAATCTAGCTAGTAGCTGTAGGATTGAAATGATTTTAATAGACCTACAAATATATATTTTTTGCGCATCGAATATAGTTATTGCCTATCATTTATGTATAAAGCAGTTATTGTAGCTTAGTCACGTTTGCCTTTCAAGCGTCGATATATATGTCGTTTCTCGCTGCCGGTTCTTAATGTCAGTGTCATGCGGACATCGCCTCACACGGCGCCCCGTGACACCCGCCGGGCACGCTAACATGTCGAACCTCGTTACGTGCCGGAAAACAGCGGGACTCTTAGTCTACGGACACGAAACTTGCGATGGCCGAGCGATGGCGACAGTGGCGCGACGGCGATGTATACAAAAGCATTGCACAGTATGGGGACGGGCACGAAACGGGCGATGGCGGAGCGGGGCGATCGAGCGATGTACGGGCGATGATGGGGCGACGGCGACGCGGAAGCGACGAGAACAAACTACTTTGGTTTCGTCGCTTGCGCGGGTACACAGTGTTGTGTTCAGTTATTATTTTAGTAATGGAAATTGATAATGAGGAATTTATAATTTAACAAGGAATTTAAAATTTAATTGAATGACACCTTAGCTCGTAATAAAGCGTAGAAAATTCTCACAAATTGCGTCTTCGTTGATTTATTGGATGAACACCATCTCTAGGTAATAATAATTCTCTCAATAGGACTAGGCTCCAATAGTTCTCTTCGACGTAAACTCATGATTCGCACAAACCTGCTCAAGCGCGACTGCCCGCCAGCTTGTTTCGTGCCCGCGCGAGATATCGCTGCCTACCCGCTCCGTGTCGCGTCGCCCCGCTGCCGCCATCGCTCAGCCATCACAAATTTCGTGCCCGTAGACTTAATGTTTCATAGGTAGATCGGATCGTGAGGTACCTAAATGGGTTTTTGAAAGTTTCACATAGAATTATTGTTGGTTCAGTTTTTATTTTTTTTATTGCCTTTGTAGGCAGACGAGCGTACGGCCCACCTGATGGTGAGTGGTTACCGTCGCCCATGGACTTCAGCAATGCCAGGAGCAGAGCCAAGCCGCTGCCTACTGCTTAATACTCTCCACAAGCCTCGTTTGAAGAAGAAGTTGTCCGCGTAGGGTTTTTAATATCTTAAATTCTTAAAGTGTTTTAGGTGAATGTCGAGCTGTGCATTGGAACGCAGTTACATTTAATGTTATAATATCGACATTAAATGCTTACGAACGCTCACGGTTAGTCGTTGATTATTAGTATGACTTTTTGTAGTTTTGAACGAGCTCACGGAAAAATTGGTCATAAGTTACTGGAGCCCATAGATTGATATTTGCGTGAAGGCTGAAAGCTACCTTCAGACAGTATGAAGAAATTGCAATTCTGTTCTAATAAAGGCTGGCATAGTTATCAAACCAGTTCACGCATTACGTTTCGTGATAGAAATTGACAAAATTAAGGTTAGCCGAATTAATTTTTATGAAAGTTGTTTTTCCTTTATTGTAAATATCGTTCATAATCGCGTATTGAGTACGTAATTATTTCGCAAAATTAATAAACACTCTAGGACTCACTTTCGGTGCTTTTAGGACCCTCAAGCACCGGTCACCGTCCTCGAGAGTTCGACGAGCGATCTAACCCACAGACACAGCCCACTGAGTTTCTCGCCGGATCTTCTCAGTGGGTCGCGATTTCGATCCAGTAGTAGATTCTGCGAAGCACTGCTCTTGCTAGGGCTAGTGTTGGCAAATTCTCTCAGGTTGAGCCCGTGAGCTCACATACCCGTTCAGGCGTAGCTGCAACATCCTCTTAGGCTACCAGAAAATAGGTAGGGAAAAGTATACGTACTCTAGAATTTGAACACCAACATATTGGAAGCACTTCAATCATACACTACACGTCTTGCTTGGTCATATACGCTCAAATCATGCATTAATTGTATTTTAATTCTAAGTTCATTTTAATCTGGTGGTAATTACTGGTGGTAGGACCTCTTGTGAGTCCGCGCGGGTGGGTACCACCACCCTGCCTATTTCTGCCGTGAAGCAGTAATGCGTTTCGGTTTGAAGGATGGGGCAGCCGTTGTAACTATATTGAGACCTTACCACGTATATATCAAGGTGGGTGGCGCATTTACGTTGTAGATGTCTATGGGCTCCAGTAACCACTTAACACCAGGTGGGCTGTGAGCTCGTCCACACATCTAAGCAATAAAAAAAAAACAAAATCAAATAGACAAGACGTTTCTAATTTTTTTTAAACCAAAATGTGAAGTTGAATTGAGATACTCTTTTACTTTTACCTTTTTTGGTTTGTTATATAACTCGAAATACAGCAACGAGACTAGGGTAGGATCAAAGCGATGTCCATTCTAAATGACAGAAGCTCGAACGTTTTCCCAAATGTACCTGTCAAGGATTAGCAACTGTCGATAT
The DNA here is from genome assembly GCF_030269925.1 of Bombyx mori. Lineage (NCBI taxonomy): Eukaryota > Metazoa > Arthropoda > Insecta > Lepidoptera > Bombycidae > Bombyx > Bombyx mori. The sequence goes on along the minus strand of NC_085131.1, from coordinate 13,780,019 downwards.
TTAAGCTTTTGAGGATATCTGACAAACGAGGAAGTGTATGTATATTTTTGGACTTGTGTTTTTTGATAAAGTTCTTTTTTTTTATTGCTTAGATGGTTGGACGAGCTCACAGCCCACCTGGTGTTATGTGGTTACTGGAGCCCATAGACATCTACAACGTAAATGTGCCACCCACCTTGAGATATAAGTTGTAAGGTCTCAGTATAGTTACAACGGCTGCCCCACCCTTCAAACCGAAACGCATTACTGCTTCACGGCAGAAATAGGCTGGGTGGTGGTACCTACCCGCGCGGACTCACAACAGGTCCTACCACCAATAATTACGCAAATTATAATTTTGCAGGTTTCACTTTTATTACACGATGTTATTCCTTCACCGTGGAAGTCAATCGTGAACATTTGTTGAGTACGTATTTCATTAGAAAAATTGGTACCCGCCTGCGGGATTAGAACACCGGTGCATCGCTTTAACACGAATGCTCCGGACGTCTTATCTTTTAGGCCATGACGACTTCAAAATAACAATAAAGTTCTTCGGCAATAAAGGAATAACATCGGCTAGCAACATTAACACAAAGTTTAATTGCTGCTAATGCGTAGTATAAGTCCATACAATTTACTGGTGGTAGCACCTCTTGTGAGTCCGCACGGGTAGGTACCACCATCTTGCCTATTTCTGCCGTGAAGCAGTAATGCGTTTCGGTTTGAAGGGCGGGGCAGCCGTTGTAACTATACTTGAGACCTTAGAGCTTATATCTCGAGGTGGGTGGCGCATTTACGTTGTAGATGTCTATAGGCTCCAGTAACTACTTAACACCAGGTGGGCTGTGAGCTCGTCCATTAATCTAAGCAATGAAAAAAAAAGAAATAAGTATAGCACCAGGTATAGTATCTAGCCTGCATCAGATGCGAAGCAGTTTTTAATAGATTTTCTTAATGGGTGAACGTGACCTGGTTTTGTGAGGTTACTGTCCCTATCCTCTAATTACTGCTTCACGCAATACTGCTTAACGGCAAAAATAGACAGGAAGGCGGTTCCTTACGGGCTTATAAGACGCCCTACCATCACCAAGACCTCATATGTCATGGTAGGTGAAAGCATTCAAGTTAGTAAGCCTCTGCTTGTCTTTGAAGTAATTTCCTTCGACGAACTCAAAAGATACGAGGACGGATAAATAATTAAAAAAACTTATTTCAGTAAGCTGCTCCGATACTGTCTCATTAAAAGCTACTTTCGAAAGCTTTAGGGTGCTTTAACCCGAAACGCATTATGACTGATAAAAATCTGAATTTCAGGCTGTAAATCAGTACTGCATACGCCCTAATGGCACGCAGTAAAATTGGATTCGACGTCCACCTCACGCAAGCCTCGTCGATGTTGTATAAAAATGATTTATAAATTAATACTGAAACTTTTGGCTTAATCTACGAACGATATTTGTAGCTTTGGTTCACGTAACTATCTCAACGGAGTGTTATGTTATTAGCTTAGTAGGCGAACTTACGGCCTAAATGTTATCCAAGGGCATGAACACAAACGAACGCATCTGCCCATCTAAATACATAGTAGCTCTAGCATCAGGAGTAGGCTTAGAGACCCTGGTAACCGTACTCGTGGAACTCGTCAAAGAGTTCAACATGAAACCTTACCCTTACATCAACCCGCTGACTTGCTCATCGGATCTTAATAGTCGGTCGCGATTTCGATCCAGTAGTAAAAGCAGCTGCCATTGAGGTGTTAGGTCCACTTCGGAGGTACTCGGGTAGCTTTAAGAAAATTTAACCTCTCCTGGCTGAACCCGTGCTCAGCCTATCCTGATGAAACTGGAACTCGGTACGCAGCTGCTTAGCTCTGCCCCTGGCATTGCTGAAGTCCATGGGCGACGGTAACCAGTCACCATCAGTTGGACCGTACGCTGGTCGGTCTACAAGGGCAACAAAAAAATCAAAAAAAAACTGGCCGTCAGCCCACGAAAAATAGATAGAGCCGTGATATCCTCTCATAGTTTAACACGACCTCTTTTTAAACTAAGGATTAGTTCCAAGCTAGTCAATGTTTATAAAATGAAGACAGGGAATCGTTGATAGAGCAAAAAAGTTCCACTATTTTTATGTCTTAGCCTATTTATTTAAAGATTGTTATTTCGACTTTGGTCTAGTGGTTACTTGATAGCCTATCAGGGTACCAAGGATCATGCTTTTTCCTTTAATGAACATCTTTCAAATAAATAAATAATAGTTTAGAAAAACTAACAAAATACGCTTTTGTAAAAAAAGCGTGGGGTGCATGGTATCAGTAGTTATAAATATTTTATGAACAGATATGAGTAGAAGGGTTATTTCGATAATATCCTGAAAGCAACCCCACGCTTTCTTACAATAAAATCATTTTTTCTTACACCATTTTTAATTCGTCGTGGCCTAAAGGATAAGACGTCCGGTGCATTCGTATCGAGCGATGCACTGGTGTTCGAATCTCGCTGGCGGGTACCAATTTTTCTAATGAAATACGTACTCAACAAATGTTCACGATTGACTTCCACGGTGAAGGAATAACACTCAAATAATAATAAAATATCAATATAATATTATATAGGAATAAAAATCAAACCCGCAAAATTATAATTTGCGTAATTACTGGTGGTAGGACCTCTTGTGAGTCCGCACGGGTAGGTACCACCGCCCCGCCTATTTCTGCCGTGAAGCAGTAATGCGTTTCGGTTTGAAGGGTGGGGCAGCCGTTGTGACTATACTGAGACCTTAGAACTATATCTCAAGGTGTGTGGCGGATTTACGTTGTAGATGTCTATGGGCTCCAGTAACCACTTAACACCAGGTGGGCTGTGAGCTCGTCCACACATCTAAGCAATAAAAAAATAAAAAAAATCCAATTTATTAAAATTTATTTTCTATTTTTTAGTTACATTTTCTATAAAAGCGTATTTTGTTTTAATAGTTTTTCTAAACTATTATTTATTTTTAATTTTTTAGTTGAATTTCAATTTTTTCAATATATTTTTTTAATTTTTTTTTATATTTTCTTGCCATCGGTCCTTAATAAGTATACCAAATTTCGAGTTAATCCGACGTTTTGAAGGGGGTCAAAATCTTGTTCAAAGATTCCGTTACACATATACATACGTCTGAAGCTAATAAAAGCGTATTAAAAACCTGCCCTTTGACCTCTGAGAGGTGTACGGGCAGTTCATTTTATTCGCTAAATAATTTCGAATTACTTCAAATTGTTTTAAAAAAAGGTTGTTCCCGAACCTTTTTTTAGTTTTAACTTAATTAGCCACGACAGTGGAATATAAATGGGATCTAATTACGTTACAGAGACGGTTTGGTAAGAAGTTTAATTGTGAACTGTATGTGAGGACCATCGCAAAAAGGTCTGTAGTTTTTTTTTATAACACTAATTCTTCAAAATAAATTTACGATAAGTATAAGGTTAAATCTGCTTTCTCTATGTATATAAAATACATTTTTACATAGTCTTTGAAATAGTCTGTTTTCAATTTTTTTATTACCTCAAGGTCTTATACGTAAGAAGATTGATAGGGAAATTTGCCTCAAAAGTGTGTTTCCCATATGAGCATGCCAATATGGGCAGTATTTTATTATTATTATTAACTTCGATTGCAAATACTCACAATAATTTTAAGCATATAAATTCAGGAAATTTCATAAGATCTATCATGTTAATGTGATGTGGTTTATAGCGATTGTTGCTATGAAGATTACGAATACAGGGTAAGTTATATGATAAAATTATTCATTGTTATTATCTAAGTCAGTAATAAAATCGCTCTTAGGTTAGTAATAACAGTCTTTACCAGTTTTCCTTTATTCACACAATGTAATTAACTCTTCGATCTCATCTCTCAAAGTGGATGGCATTGAGATTTCTATAAGATTCTGTGATAAGAGATGGCCAATGAGGTACTTAGCTGTACAGACAAATATATGGCCCACTGTGATGGTAAGTGGTTACCGTCGCTCATGGACGTCAGCAATAGCAGGGGCCAAGCCGCTACCTACCATTGAGTATCGTATGCCTAGAATCTGATGGCCGAAAATAATAATTATAACTCAATCTTTAAGTATGGACTAAAAAACAGGGCCAAGCATTGTATAGTTTACCTTACTTATACATGATAAATAATTAATTATTGGGATTATGTTAGCTTTAGGCATACTTAGAAAGTTTTGATTGAAGTTATTCAACTTACTAAGGCTTGTTCATACTTAGGAAATGTTTTATGTAAGTAAATCTTTACTTTTGTTTCAGAAAATTTGGCTTTCAAGCCTTAACTGATTCAAAACGTTGTTAAAGATACGTATTTAAAGCAGAAGCCTATCCTCTATAATATTTTTTTTTTTTATAGCTTAGATGCGTGGACGAGCTCACAGCCCACCTGATGTTAAGTGGTTACTAGAGCCCAGCTACAATGTAAATGCGCCACCCACCTTGAGATATAAGTTCTAAGATCTCAGTATAGTTACGATACCAAGAAAACATTGCTGGTTGGGGTTGGGATGCTATTTGACTTCCTTGACTGTTCCCACAATTTTTTTTTCAAGTACTGATAGTGAGTCATATGTTTGGCCCGTACGGGTTTGTTTTACAATCTTACTCATATTTCTAGAAATCACATAAAAGATTTTGGTTTGAAAGACTTCGGTATATTTACAAGTCGTCGTGGCCTAAAGGGTAAGATTTTTTTTTTATGATTGAAGGATTACTGGTGGCCCGGAGGCCTTTCCAGTTTGACCAGCGTCCGATGCATTCGTATCTAGCGATGCACCGGTGTTCAAATCCCAGGCGGGTACCAATTTTTCTAAAGAAATACGTACTTAACAAATGTTCGCGATTGACTTCCACGGTGAAGGAATAACGTCGTAGGTAGGACCTCTTGTGACCCTACCTATTTCTGCCGTGAAGCAGTAATGCCTTTCGGTTTGAAGGGTGGGGCAGCCGTTGTAAGTTCACTGAGAACTCATATCTCAAGGTGGGTGGCGGCATTTACGTTGTGGATGTCTATGGGCTCCGGTAACCACTTAACACTAGGTGGGCTGTGAGCTCGTCCACCCATCTATGCAATAAATAAATAAATCCTTGCGTCAATAATCCTCAATGCTGAAGATCAAGGTCTTCCTTAATAACTTTTTCCTGGATTATCCTACGCCAGCCCTGCTTATCAACTTTGCGCGGATCCCATCGTGGACTAAGTTTTTGAGAGTAGGGCGTATCTGGTCTTTAGTATTGGACTTCTGCCTCTGGGCTTTCTTCGGGGTACCTTGTCTGTTATCACCAAGTAGCTTCATTTCATCTACACTAATGACAAACGCAACTTGTAGACGAAATTGAATATGATTACAAGATTTTCAAAAACTATGCTCAAATCTCGTCGAACTCTTTGGCGAGCTCAACAGTACGGTTACCCGAGTCCCTAAGCCTGCCCTTAGTGCTATCTGCAGGCGAATATTATTTATTTATATTTTATTTCAGTTTTTTTGTTTGTTTTTTAACCATAATATTTTGTTAGTAACAATTACTTATAATCTATGTTAGTAACTTAAAAAATCTAACACATAACTATCATTACATACATTTTATATAATTACATTTGTTTTTTTTTTCTTCCAAGTGCCTGCTGCATAGGCTATTAATCAGCAGTCCCTCGATCTTGCTCGATATGATGTTCAGAAGACTGTTGCCCCTGTCACGTACTCGACGCAATAACGATGCACTATAAAAGCGCGGCAGTGACAATATCATCCTATTCAGAAACAATAAATATTGTGGTTCTGGATAAAACACCTTTGGCTAATGATGGTTGCCATCGACGAAAGCGCCGTCTACAAATTCAATAAACGTCATACGTCAAACCACATTGACAGCAAAAACGTCATTCTATGTCATTTGTGTCATGTATTTTCTACATGGATACCAAGTTTCTAGTCAATCGGATGCATGGTTCAGTAGTATGACATTGGTTTGAAATCCTTAACGAGCATACGTTGGTTGAAAAGATAATTACCCAAAAAAAATCATCCAATACAACAATATGTGAGTCCCTCAATCACATAATCGCGTCGCCGTACTTATTACATTTATCCCAATCGCGATAGGAATTCAGATAGGAATATCTGGCCACCTATGCCAATAAATTTACTCACAGTTTCACGCGTGTTTGATTGCAGCCTAAAACAATTTGTTTGTTAGTGAGGGAACGTCGCCGCGTTGATTGCCGATTTGTTTGACGTGCCAATGAAATTGGGGGTGCAAAAACGATTTTCCCTTTACTTAAAACTAAGTAATGGAATGGAAAATTTACATTTATCTAGTGTATATCTTTTGGAACTCAGGGTTCTGAAAACAAATTTTAATACTCTCAGTGTTCCTAAGTACATAATACATCTATAATATACTAGCTGACCCGGCAAACATTGTTTTGCCATATATAAGATTTCTAGGGAATTTCTAGTGTAGAAACATGAAGTGTACATGAGTGAAAGAGGTATGTAGTGCTGTGAACGATGAGGGAATATATAATAAAAATAACAAAACCTCATTCAACCACGACTCACTATAACAAAAAAAAAAGTCCAAATAAAAAAAAAATAAGTTAGGGGTGGACAACCCTAATCCCTTAGGGGTATGAACAATAGATAGTAACCGATTCTCAGGCTTACTGAATATGCATAAAAAAATTCATGAGAATCGGTCAAGCGGTTTCAGAGGAGTATGGGAACGAACATTGTGACACGAGAATTTTATATATTAGATATAAGTATAAATCTACAGTGGTTTTTACGGATGTTCCGTTATAACTACTGAGCTACATGCATCCGATTGACTTGAAACTTGGTGTTCATGTAGAAAATACATGTACTTAATGAATAAGCTAATATTTATATGACTGTTGGACTCCCTACACCAGTTGCGGGGGCGTTAATGATGAGAATCTTTAAGGGTGAGAAATAATAATGATAATTTTAAACGCCCAGCGAAGCGGACGGGTACAGCTAGTACATGATATAAATAGACTAAGGCTTACAATCTACATATCAAAGAAAATAATTCGATCTCATATAAAATATTCTAGTTTTAACATATCACCGCCATCGGGGGAAAATCTTTCTTTTTTATTACCCTTGTAGGCAGATGAGCATCCGGCCTATCTGATAGTGAGTGGTTACCGTCCCCCATGGACGTCAGCAACGTCAGGAACAGAGTTAAGCAATTGCCTCCTGAGCAAGATTACTTTGAATTTTGTTTTATACACCTTGTGATGATCTACGCACACAAGAAGCTGCCATTGACGTAGTAGAACGTGAGTACTCCTAATCGGAATCTATATTACTTATTTTATTGTAACTTTCAACACTTGCCCAATGTCATATCTACAGCTATTTATTATAATTAAAAATGCTTAGAATCCAGTGGTTCTCTGGGTACTTTGAACTCTAATTGAACATGTACGTTTTTACTGGTGGTAGGACCTCTTGTGAGTCCGCGCGGGTGGGTACCACCACTCTGCCTATTTCTGCCGTGAAGCAGTAATGCGTTTTGGTTTGAAGGGTGGAGCAGCCGTTGTAACTAAACTTGAGACCTTAGAACTTATATTTCAAGGTGGGTGGCGCATTTACGTTGTCGATGTCTATGGGCTCCAGTAACCACTTAACACCAGGTGGGCTGTGAGCTCGTCCACCCATCTAAGCAATAAAAAAAGTAGATATTTTACTGAGTCATTTTTGAAATATTTACACATAGATAATTGCATTACACATTTAAATTTAAATCAATTAGGGTAGCAATTTCGTGCTGGTCCCAAGTTCTCATAGGCTGCCAAGTTTGAAAGTAAAGGTCGCACAGATTACCCTACAAACGCAATAAACTATTTACGTAAACTGAACATCAGTTAACTCGCCGAGCCCATTTATATGCTAATGTTTTGTTTTATTCGTTGGGTTGACTACAAGATGACCATCATTATCATCGACAGCTTAAATTAGCCCACTGACAGACAAAAGTGTCTGATGACATGCGCCAATGATACTAGTTTTTGGTTCTCCTCATCCAGTAACTGTCAGAATTTTATGAAATTCTTCGTTCTACCTTACACTACCTTTTTCTATCTTGTGTGACATTGCATAGCATATACTAACTAGATCTATAATAAAGAAGTTATCTACTTATTAATAAATGTAACTGTAATTATACAAAATTCCAATTAGATTTAGAGAAAATCAGGTTTTTCTAAACCTAGGTCTCAATGTCTCATCCATATCTGTGTTAGCCTACAAGGCTTGGACATACACTGCATTTTTCATCTGATTTGTGACGCAACCGAAAGGATAATACTATGATGCAATAGTAATCCCTTTACCTCGGAAGTCGACGATCTTACCATCTATAATATATGATGAAGAGTGCTCTAAATCGCTAATGGATATCAGCAAAGTGGTTTCGCTAGCTAATGGTCAATTGGTAAATTGTTTCTAATACAAAGTAAAATTTTCCCAAATTGTTATTTTAGTTTTTACTCAATAATAATCTGAAGGGATATAGAAATAAATGTGATTACAAACACTTTGATATTCCAGGACGAGAGGACCACGAGTCGATGTTGTCGTCGCGAGGATTTTCTTGCCATAAAATAATATTGCGTCTGGGTTTAAAGCTAGAATAAATGTTTTTATTATACACCAGTGAGTCCCCGCCACACTCCGCTCTGATTGTCACAAAATATATTTCTTAGTCCAAATTACTAAAATTACACGCATACTATCTATCTATGAGAATCCTTGATCAGCAGCTACAGAACAAAAATCAACAATATAAAGTATTTTTTGTAGCCCATATAGGTGAAAGAACATCACAACGTGATTGCTGCCTCCACCTTGACCTATGTAGTCTTAGTCACAATTGTGGTCTAACGGAAGCCTTTATCAGGAGGTGCATTACTGCTTCCTAGCGGAAATAGGCAGTGTATTAGTACTTACTCGGCTCACAAGATGTCCTATCACCATTATCACCATGTATCACGGATGAATTTTCCAATTATAAACACACACACATACACTTTTTCATTTTGAAATAAACTTTATAATGAAACTTGTATGTCTAAACTATGATTTCTTACCAGTATACCACTTAATATAAGAAACTTTGAATATAATTATTTAATATGAAAATGTAAAGTTGGAGGAGTTAGGGTTGGCTGTAAAACCAATTTCGGCTTTTGAACTTTGACCAACCTATATTTAAAGTTAAAGTTATCCCAGCATGTCCATTAAAAACTAAAACAAACAGAAAAACTTTATTTAGAAGAATATTTTCATGCATTCTCATCTCATCTCCCATATCATGTAAGGTAATTCCAGCAGGATTATCGGGGCGGGTATCGCGCGCAAATACAGACAAACGATCCCCTAATTCCAAGAAATATGAGCTCGCTCAGTTTTGTTCCAGTGGTCCAGTAAGTCTGATTTCTAATCGTTTTCAGGAAAACGCCCCTAAACTCTGGTTTTATATTAATGAATGCGGACTATCATGCAGGTTCTTTGTTGGTGATAGCGATTATGGTTCACGGATATCGAGAAATCCAAAGAAACCATAAAAATGCCGCCTAATATAGCAACTAATATGAGATTGCGACAGACTTGAAATTACATAACCGGGGCAGTTTCCATGTATTTAGCATTTATGCCCAGAGCGCTTCCAAATATGTTTTGTCACGTAGATGTTACGGAGTTAGCTGGACACAGTGAACACATTTACATGGGGCACAATGTATGCAAAACCTCCCAGCGCTGCCAAACCTGATACTTACTATTTCGACATTCCATTCTTCGCGACGAACCATATTATTTATCACCTTTCGTTGTCCACCAACTGAATCTACTAGGTCGTGATCTCGTGACTTTTCAGATCTCGTTAAGACCACAAAAGCGATTGCACAACAATCACTAATGTTACAATGGTGCAAAAAACCATACTTTTATAATTAGGTTATCTACATTAACACAAATGCCTATTATTCAATAATGTTGTTTTATAACAGTCTAATTTTACAGTTCTTTGGCCTAGAATAACTACCTCATCTGTGGGTGTTCAAAGTGTTGCAAAAGGCAACTAAGGGATTCACCGCAGAAAGAGCAGCTACACTCTCAGAGTACTGTACCGACATACAACCATCGCCAACCCACATTGACGCAAGCTGAGTGGTGATAGGGCTTATTGTAAGCTCGCACGTGTAGCTACCACAACCTCTTTATAAAGCCTACGGCCTCCGGTAACTACTAAACACCAGGCTGGTTATGAACTCGTTCACCAAGATATTTAGAATAACAGAAGCTCACTGATGACCTGCGCTGTGGAATTTAAGATAATACCTACTGTCTTTTTCTAAATACGCATTTTACTTGGATTAAGAAGTTTTATAAATAAGGCTGTTACGAGTTTATTGTTTATTAAAATCTTCTCTTTAAAATATCAAGGGATTTTAGTACTTCAAAACTTGAAACTGACAGCTAAATACTACAAAGCAGTGGTTTGGTAGTTATTTATGTTTGATTATGATAATATATTATCTATACTAACATATAAATCTACAGTGATTTTTACGGATGATCCGTTATAACTAATAAACCATGCGTCCGATTGACTTGAAATTTGGTATCCATGTAGAAAATACATGTATTTAATGGATAGGATTATGAGTGTTGGACTCCCTAATAATAATGACAATAAATAATGTTAATTTTTAAAGCCCAGCGAAGCGGGCGAGTACGGCTAGTGTTATATATAAAATTGATTAGCAATAAATCTGGCCGACCGATAAGACCTCTTGGTGTAATTTGGCGCAGTCCATACAAATGTCCCCTCCCGCCCTGGACATCAGGTCTTTGGGGCAATAAGCAGGGTACCTATAAACCTACAAGCCTGGGATAGAAGTGAACAGAATAGAAATGAAGTGAATGAAACAGAAGTGAAATGAACAAGTGACTGGATTCACTAATAATTGCGCAAAGTTTGTCAAAATTTTCATGTTTCATTTAATATCAAGATGCTATTCCGTTATTATGAAAAGCTACGGAAAGCGAAATGTTGTATTACGTAGCGTTTTACATACAATTAGAGGCAGTACCCTCGTCATGGAATACTCGGTCATGTTAACGAATTCCTCTTTTCATGTCAGTGCTGCCGTATTTCTTTGCTATTTATTTTTTTATTATTAAATACAACTGAATTGAAATGTTGAAACAGGTTGAAAAAACTTATATCTGCAAATGGTCTACATATTACGTACGATATTGATTTTCACCTGTCCAATATTTATGTTTTTCTAATAAGTTGAGTGATACTTTAGATACAACTTATGTATGACGGGATTATTCCCGTCAACTATTTATGAGTCGCTCAGTTATAAATTATTGTTTTTTTTTCCTAAGTATCAAGAACATGTCCCTCCTATGCTGATACATTGATTGGGGGTTGGTGCTTCCCGCTTCCGTAGGTTTAACCCGCGATTCCCTACAAGTGACCCCTGGGTGGTGCAAAACGGGAGCCGAATACATAATCGGTGGTAGGACTTGTCCGACTGGCTGGCGACCACCCTCCAACTAGAGTCCGCCGCCAAATAGCCTAGCTGTGTTCCGGCGTGTAGGTTGGAGAGCCAGTTCTATTCCTTCCCTTTCCTCTTCCTTGTTGGGGGTGAATCTTGATGACACCTGGAACATGCGGATCAGACGTGCGCGCGAGCTTGCGGGACGTGATTGTTTGACAGGGGTATAGGGAGACCCAGTGAAACGGTGTTCGCCGCCGCCCGCCGGTCAGTAGGGGACCTGAACCCGGGTGTCACTACTAAACTCCGCCCCGGGAAGCTGTCCCGCCAACCGGTGTAAAATCCTGTCGTGCGGTCGTCGTGCCGGAGTCGGAGACCGGAGTGGATCCCGGCGATCGTACGCAGGGTGGACTGGGGGCCCTTCCATGCCCTGCGTCGGACTCTCACGGAACCCGTGATCGACCGCACACTATGTTCCGCGCTTTATTCAGGTGTTGTCATGTTTTCACTCCGAACATCCTACCTCACCTTATCCCACTCTCCAAAAAAACAAAATGAAAATAAGAAAAAGAAAAAGGGCTATATCGGCGATCCCCTATTCCACATTTAATGTGGATTTCAGCAATGTCAGGGGCCTACATAGCAACCTTGACGCCGTACACCACCACCTTGAGACGGCGCAGCCTGCCCTACTGTTTCCGACGGAGACACAGATATCTGCTCCGGATGATACCTCTTACCTTGAATACCCCGGCTACGTATTGGAGCACAACTTCCTGCGTAAAGCCGGGGTGTGTGTATTCGTCCGGGCTGATGTTTGTTGTCGCCGTCTACGAGGCCTCGAACAACGGGACCTGTCCCTCTTGTGGCTGCGCGTAGATCACGGGGGTTGTACCCGAGTCTACGCGTGCCTGTACAGGTCCCACAGCAGTGATGCAGGTGCAGCTCTGATAGAGCATGTGCAAGAGGGGACTAACCGCGTGCTTGAGCAGTACCCATCTGCGGAGGTGGTGGTTCTTGGAGACTTTAACGCTCACCACCAAGAGTGGTTGGGGTCCAGAACCACTGACCTCCCGGGTCGGACTGCCTACGATTTCGCCTTGGCCTACGGCTTCTCCCAGCTGGTGACACAGCCCACCCGTGTCCCAGATATCGAGGGGCACGAGCCTTCTCTGTTGGACCTTCTGCTGACCACGGATCCGGCCGGATACAGTGTGGTGGTCGACGCTCCGCTTGGATCGTCCGATCACTGCCTTATCCGTGCTGCCGTACCACTCTCTCGTCCTGGTCGTCGAACGACGACCGGGTATCGAAGAGTTTGGCGGTATATGTCAGCAGATTGGGATGGATTGCGTGAATTTTACGCATCCTACCCATGGGGGCGGTTCTGCTTTTCCTCTGCTGATCCTGACGTCTGTGCGGACCGTCTTAAAGACGTGGTGCTCCAGGGGATGGAATTGTTTGTTCCCTCTTCTGAAGTGCCCGTTGGGGGTCGCAGCAGACCCTGGTATAACAATGCCAGCAGGGATGCTGCACACCTCAAGCGGTCCGCATACGTGGCATGGGATGATGCCAGGAGGCGTCGGGATCCTAACATCTCAGAGGAAAGGCGGAAATATAACGCCGCCTCCAGGTCCTACAAGAAGGTAACTGCCAAGGCGAAGTCGGAGCACGTTGCTAGAGTTGGCGAGCGACTAAAGAGCTATCCCTCTGGGAGCCGTGCTTTTTGGTCGCTCGCCAAAGCTGCAGAAGGAAACTTTTGCAGGTCTAGTCTCCCACCACTGCGCAAGTCCGATGACACTCTGGCCCACAGCGCGAAAGAGAAGGCTGACCTTCTGGTCAAACTCTTCGCCTCGAACTCGACTGTGGACGACGGGGGTGCCACACCACCGAACATCCCCCGGTGTGATAGCTCCCTGCCGGATATCTGCTTCACACAGTGTGCAGTCAGGCGGGAGCTCCGACTCCTGGACGTCCATAAGTCGAGTGGGCCAGACGGCATCCCCGCAGTGGTTCTGAAAAAGTGCGCCCCTGAGCTGACGCCTGCGCTAACGCGTTTGTATCGCCTCTCTTATTGCACTAACAGGGTTCCATCTTCATGGAAGACCGCCCACGTCCACCCTATCCCCAAGAAGGGTGACCGGTCGGACCCATCGAGCTATAGGCCTATCGCGATAACTTCCTTGCTTTCCAAGGTGATGGAGCGAATAATAAACACACAAATCCTGAAGTATCTTGAAGATCGCCAGCTGATCAGTGACCGACAGTACGGTTTCCGTCACGGTCGTTCAGCTGGCGATCTTCTTGTATACCTTACTCACAGGTGGGCTGAAGCCTTGGAGAGCAAGGGCGAGGCTCTTGCTGTGAGCCTTGATATCGCGAAGGCCTTCGACAGGGTCTGGCATAGGGCACTTCTGTCGAAGCTACCATCTTACGGAATCCCCGAGGGTCTCTGCAAGTGGATCGCTAGCTTTCTGGATGGGCGGAGCATCACGGTCGTTGTAGACGGTGATTGTTCTGATACCATGACCATTAATGCTGGCGTTCCACAAGGTTCGGTGCTCTCCCCCACGCTTTTCATCCTGTATATCAATGACATGCTGTCTATTGATGGCATGCATTGCTATGCGGATGACAGCACGGGGGATGCGCGATATATCGGCCATCAGAGTCTCTCTCGGAGCGTGGTGCAAGAGAGACGATCAAAACTTGTGTCTGAAGTGGAGAACTCTCTGGGGCGAGTCTCCGAGTGGGGTGAATCGAACTTAGTTCAATTCAACCCGTTGAAGACACAAGTTTGCGCGTTCACTGCGAAGAAGGACCCCTTTGTCATGGCGCCGCAATTCCAAGGAGTATCCCTGCAACCTTCCGCGAGCATCGGGATACTTGGGGTCGACATTTCGAGTGATGTCCAATTTCGGAGTCATTTGGAAGGCAAAGCCAAGTTGGCGTCCAAAATGCTGGGAGTCCTCAACAGAGCGAAGCGGTATTTCACGCCTGGACAAAGACTTTTGCTTTATAAAGCACAAGTCCGGCCTCGCGTGGAGTACTGCTCCCATCTCTGGGCCGGGGCTCCCAAATACCAGCTTCTTCCATTTGACTCCATACAGAGGAGGGCCGTTCGAATCGTCGATAATCCCATTCTCGCGGATCGTTTGGAACCTTTGGGTCTGCGGAGGGACTTCGGTTCCCTCTGTATTTTGTACCGAATGTTCCATGAGGAGTGCTCTGAGGAATTGTTCGAGATGATACCGGCATCTCGTTTTTACCATCGCACCGCCCGCCACCGGAGTAGAGTTCATCCATACTACCTGGAGCCACTGCGGTCATCGACAGTGCGTTTCCAGAGGTCTTTTCTGCCACGTACCATCCGGCTATGGAATGAGCTCCCCTCCACGGTGTTTCCCGAGCGCTATGACATGTCCTTCTTTAAAAGAGGCTTGTGGAGAGTATTAAGCGATAGGCAGCGGCTTGGCTCTGCCCCTGGCATTGCTGAAGTCCATGGGCGACGGTAACCACTCACCATCAGGTGGGCCGTATGCTCGTCTGCCTACAAGGGCAATAAAAAAAAAAAAAAAAAAAAAAAAATACAATGGTAACTCGACTGATAGGCTGTTCTAATGAATACACTTCATTTTCTATTATGATGACCTATCCATTAATTATGCAAAGATTAACAATGTTTATATTAACTCATAGGTGTAAGCTCAGCCGCTAGTACCGTGATATCTTATCATAACTATTATTGGTGGCTCTGATCCAATAAAATTCAGATGTTAGGGTCATATATCGATTGTCTGCGATAGCCTGAGCTTCGCAGGTTGTGAGCTCGTCATCCGTTTTGGTTAATACAAACAAAAAACCTTTTTTTCTTTTTTTTGGCAACCCTAATCCACAAGAAACTTTTGTAATCTGCTATTTGGACCATACAAAGGATACGAGGGATTTAATTTCCGTAGAAACTCGTTCACAGTCTGTCAGTGAGGATGTCTACAGTGGAGTAATATTTACATATTTTTTTTCATAAAGCACTTTGCTACTTTCTATGTAACTAGAGAAATTATTTTAGAAGTTGGTTCTTATACTTAACTTGCTTCGCATTAATTTCTTACGACTCAAAAAGCGCATAGAGCAGTCGCGATTTGGGCGTGTGGGATTTAGAATCATAGCGCCTCTCATGTCTTCTCGGGGGTGTTGTAAAAGGCGACTAAAGGATTGACCAGAAAACGATTACTAGTGTTCTTTGAGTATTTTATCAGCATACCAAGGTAGGCAGCGGCTTGGCTTTGCTCCTGGCATTGCTGAAGTCCATGGGCGACGGTAAACAATCACACAGGTGGTCTCGTCTGCCTACAAGGGCAATAAAAATAAAAACTTTAAACTGGCATTTATCGATGGTAGGGCGTAAAGTAATCCCACAAAAATTATTACCTTAACGCGTAAATACTATTCTGCTTATTTCTGCCAGTTTAAAAGGTAGGACAGCTGTTATACCATACAATAAAAAACTTCGAACATAGGGTGGCTGGCGGATTTCGTATTTATGGGCTCTGGTTACCGCTTTATATCGGGAGGACCCTGAACTCGTTAATCGTGTAAGCAAATTAAAAAAATATTGTGTTTTACGAGTATTGACGTGTACATGTTAAGTAGATATTTCACAGGAAAAATTGGTAGCTGTCTACGGAATTTTAGCTCCGATTTAGTTGTGCCACTTTGTCTATGACCACAATGTCTATAAAAAATTAGTACTCAAAAATCTAATTTGCAAGTATATGAAGGATAAAATAGATTTTAATTTAAAAAGTTAAGCGTTGTAGTTCTCAAAAGCTTACCAAACTGAAAGCTCGTTACAAGATAGGTTATCTTGTGCTCTGCACAAGTAACGTTGGATGCGCACAATTTGGAAGCTCCAAAGTGGATCCAGTACAAGTTGTTCCCATATTTAGCTTAGACAACTTTCCATGTACTCGCCACCTCAAAGGAGATTAGCTTTCTATGGTTTTCTTGTGAATAAAACTTTTAAATCATTTATTATATACATGTATGTTAAGAAGTATTTTAATGATCGTTTCTACTTTAATTTTTCTGATTGTGGAGCATGGTATCCTGATTATTTATAGTGTAAATCAAATGGCTTTGATTTCAAAGATCCCATTATAATTAGGCCTTAAAAGTTAGAGCTAATTTTGGAGGGGAGTTAATTCTAGAGCTGGACGGTACGTGGCAAAAAGATCTCTGGAAATGCAAAGATTCTAGATGATATGGATAAGCTCTGCTCTACTGGGGGGTGGTGCGTTTGTAACAAGAAGATAAGGGGTGATCTCGAACAATTCCTGAGTTCACTCCTCATGGAATATACAGTACAATAAACAGAGAGAAACGAAGTCATTCCGTAGACTAAGAGATTCCAAGCAGTCCGTGAGAATACGGCTATCGAAAATCCAGACGGCGTTTTTCTATATGGAGGTAAATGGGCCTAGCTGAATATTTGGAAAGAATACTTTTTGGACTAGCCATGACAAAAACACCTCATTCAATTAATGCAAATTAATTAATTTCGTAGTACCTATCGAACGACGTCAAAACATGAAAGTTTATTCAACCATCCATCTTTGTCGCAATAATTATTGGTATCTCCAAACATTGTTATTGACACAGCGAGTCATTATGATTGATCGCGTTGAACTTTGTTCGATTCTGATGTTGGAATTCACGCGAAATTACAATTTGTGCGGCGTGCTAAAGGCATTATGTACTACGCTCCTATTATTCGATTAAAACCAATATTGTTTAGTTTAGTTGAAAAGCTATAAAATTATACAAGAAATACTGCAACTAGGTGTTTAGTTCGTGTTGATTTTTGTCATGTTTCATGCTCATAGCTTAACGTTATTTCCGGATAATTGAAATTTAGACTCTATATCTCAAGGTAGAAAGCAGTGGTTCACTCACTATGTAATAGATATTATTATATGGGCTCATAGGCTCTGGTAGCCACGAAATAGGCGGGCTATGAACTCTGACACGTCTGATAATCGCGCCAACAAAGATGTCTTTTAGTTCAAATATTATAAGCACTAATGATAATTGAGGAGACTGTGTATGTTTTTAAAGTTATACTACTCACTGTTTAGAAATAGAGCAATTGCTATTATTCATTATCTATCTTTCAGGTTGTCTCTTGGAAGATAGTATGTTTGTGAGCCTGAATTGTGAGTGAATGCTGGAAAGATATTGATCTCTAGTATCGAAATCATGCTTGATCAGGCACGGGATATGGGCTCTAAATTAATTTTCTTTATTATTAGGGCAGATCCATGGGCACGAGCTAAAGGATCGCTTAGAACCTCTAGATCTACGGTGACCTTCGGTTCTCTCTGTTTTGAATATTCCAAAGGGAGTGCTCTGAGGCATTGTTCGAGAAGATCCCTTCATCGGCTTTATACTAACGCACAGATCAGCCTGGGAGCATAACACCCCATTTTTAAATGAACTCTCCCCACAGTGATTCTCCAGCGCTAAGTATACCTAACATGATCTTTGAGTTTTGAGCATAGTCCTCAGGAGTAAGCAGCGTTTTCACTGATCATTCATGAGTGATAGTGACTTGTTATAAGGTGGTGCGTATGCTCGTCTGTTTACAGTGTTCATCTAAAAATATATTCACAGAACACCCGATGGGCGGTGAGTTCTTTGGAAGTAGCCAATAGGCACTAAATTTCACTACAAAAATATACTCAAAGTGCTCAAATTGTGGTTAATAAAAATATCCGACATGCCACGTCAGATCAGCGGATTATCGGCATCACGCCCCCGCGGTCCTAAGGTGATCAGAACAATGGCCTTTCCCGTCAACTGTTGCGCAACGTGATAATCGCATTTTTTGCCTCCCACCCGTTAGGAAGACCATGAATTTTGTCAAAATTTTAAATCGCTACTTGATTTATACGCGTATCCCAGTTGCTAGAGAATGCATCGAATGTTTTCGCTATATATATTGCTTAGATAGTTGGACGAGCTACAGCCCACCTGGTGTTAAGTGCTTACTGGAGCCCATAGACATCTACAACGTAAATGCGCCACCCATCTTGAGATAAGTTCTAAGGTCTCAGTATGGTTACGGCTTCCGGTTAACGGCTGCCCCATCCTGTAAACGCTTTACTGCTTCACGGCAGAAATAGGCAGGGTGGTGGTACCTACCCGTGCGGACTCACAAGAAGTCCTACCATCAGCAATGAAATGAGTATGCTAATGATGCTTAGTAATAATAGTCATCCGGTTAATTCCCGTTTCAACAGTCTTTTTCTAGGCCGTATATTGATTTGCCTTGTTTTTACACAGTATTGGACAGAATTTGGTAGGCAGCGGCTTGGCTCTGCCTCTGGTATTGCTAAAGTCCACGGGTGACGGTAACCACTCACCATCAGGTGGGCCGTATGCTCGTCTTCCTACAAGGGCAACAAAAAAAATTTGGAATTTAAAAATAGTGTATGGGTCAGAGAGGAGAAATACAAGTTTGTTGTTATAAAAATCATGGTTGCCTTCAGCTATTTAGTATTGCTCTGTAACGTCAAAACGGAATGCTATAAAGAGTTTTCGTTGCTAATTATTGTTATCAACGTGTTTTAATCGCCAAGAGACATAGTCAGTGGACCTCTGCTTTAAAGTGTTAATATTGAACTTGAATCAGATCGAGGGCACAACGTAGTATGTGTAACTTAGAAATGTACTTGGCCTGGTGAATAAGACGGTCGATGATTTAGATCGTGAATAATAATAATTATTATGTCTATGAGCTCTGATGATATCTTAATATCGAGGCCTCGTCTGCCTAAATCAGTAAAACAGAAGGCTAAGTAAAACAAGAGACAATCACAAAAATTCACCTATATTAAGCTCGGAATTTTATAACCTATTGTAAAATTCCTTGAAAATTCCCAAACTATCCGAACGAAATCAATTATCGTACCCACCCTATACTTCAACGAACATAAATATTCATAGAATAAGCTCATTGTTGTGACAGAAAGCTTGTTGCGCTACGGTTGCCTTGCATTTTTTATTCATTTCATATACACCGGCCATTGTACGTACGGAACCTCTTTATGGGGTCATAAATTATGGACAGCCGACTCAATGGGAGAAATCGTACTGGTTTTACGAGAATTTGTGTGTTGCTACTGATCTTGAAGTTATTTTAATTCGATGGTAGCTCTATGGTGAGGTCAGGTGATTGTAATTGCTATGGTTTATGGAGGCACACGTGGACCGTGATAAAATACGATATGTTGAACTGCATATCTTTAGGCTGTGGATTCTAAATATGTATTTGGTACTTAACTTTTGGTTGGCTTGGTTTGGTAAATTTATCTTTTTTTATCCTACCTATGCTGATAGCCTTGAGAGGCTATTTCAGCTTCTCCTTGACGCGTAGATGAGCTCACGGGGCTCAAACCGGGTGTGTTGCTAACGCTGGCCCTAGCAAGAGCAGTGCTTCGCAGAATCTACCACCGGATCGGAAACGCGACCCACTGAGAAGATCCAGCGAGAAACTCAGTAGGCTGTGTCTATGGGTTAATTTATTTACTCGTCGAGCCCTTCGTCGCCCGCAACGGGTTCGGCGAGGATGGTGACCGGTGCTTGAGGTACCTAATAGCACCGTTTATGGATCGGGAGGATCCGTAATGACGTGTATGAAGCCTTAATGGCTATTGGTTAAAAATCATACCTTTTTTTATTGCTCATGTAGGCAGGCGAGCATACGGCCCACCTGATGGTTACCGTCGCTTATGGACGTCAGCAATGCCAGGGGCAGACCCAAGCCGCTGCCTACCATAACTGAACTTCTTAGTTCGAGTATGATTTTTATAGAATTAAATAGGATGTAGATTATAATTATATACCTAATGTATCTAAGATGTACATTGGATCCGTATGTAATGTACCTCTTATTTGCAAACCGTTGGGATAATTGCAACCGCCGAAACGTCTTGATTATTAGTTGACGTATTAGTCTAATTATTTATAACAAAATTTGAAGATTTTGTATCTACTTTGCTGTTTTAATATTGAATGTGTTTATTCATCTTATTTATAAATATTACAAAGATCATTCGATTGTTGAGTAATTATAAAAATAGCTTTCCACATTTACCAACACGAAAATATTTTTATTTATTGCTTAGATTTTTATTGCTTAGATGGGTAGACGAGCTCACAGCCCACCTGATGTTAAGTGGTTACTGGAGCCCATAGACATCTACGATGTAAATGCGCCACCCACCTTGGGATATAAGTTTTAAGGTCTCAAGTATAGTTACAACGGCTGTCCCGCCCTTCAAACCGAAACGCATTACTGCTTCACGGTAGAAATAGGCGGGGTGGTCGTATCTACCCGCGCAGTCTCACAAGAGGTCCTACCACCAGTAAGTTTAAATACCCATAATCATTTACGACCCATAATCATGAAACAAGAAACTAACTCCCACTGGAGATTGAATCAAGACCTCTTGATAGAATAAACAGGTCACTAAGTAAATCATTGATGAGATCGAATTGATACGATACCATTAATATATCGTAAGCTGTATGCACTTTATTGTAACGAATGAGTGTATTTATATTATTATTTTTTTGCAACAGTCGAATAATTGTGTCTGACAAGTCTAAACAGGGCTAGTCAAGACGTCGTCGCCTACAAGAAAAGACGCCTGGTGTATTCTATTCAAATCTCGCTGGATCGACTTTTGGTGCTTTTAGGTCTCTCGAGCATCGGTCGCCGTCTTCGTCGAACTCTTTGGTTACATTGAGTTCGACGAGCGAAGTCGAGAAGTCGTCGTGGCCTAAAGGATAAGACGACCGGTGCATTGGTATCTAGCGATGCAACGGTGTTCGAATCCCGCAGGCGGGTACCAATTTTTCTGATGAAATACGTACTTCACAACTGTTCACGATTGACTTCCACGTGGAGGAATAGCATCGTGTAATAAAAATCAAACCCGCAAAAATTTTAATTTGCGTAATTACTGGTGGTAGGTCTCCTTGTGAGTCCACCACCCCGCCTATTTCTGCCGTAAAGCAGTAATGCGTTTTCAGACTGCTTTCTGAGGACTTAGATCAATGAGGTACATTAACAATGTTACGTAGTTTAGTTTCGAGTTTGAAACTTCATTGTTTACTTTGATACGGTTGACTCATATAGCTAGAAACAAAATTACAAAATAATTTTCCCTTTAAGCTCGGGGTATTAAAGCCTAAACTTCCCTTGCACAACATAAACCCATGCACACAGTAAATTCCGCAGTGTATTACACAAGCTTCCTGTTTCGGTGTTGCCAGAATTTTCGATTTTTCCCAAAATTAAGCTGTCGTAATGAAATTTGTCAAATACATAAGTATATTATCAACTTGCAAAACTTGATTAAAACCCGCTAAGTTGGCATTTGTAACATTATTTTCTTAGCCCGATTTAATTTCAATCTACATTTCAAGTGTCGTTTAATTCGGTTTCAAATTAATATAAAAGGCTATAAAGGTAATTCCGAATACCTCAATATATGATTCAGGGCGCTATCTCTGACTGTGACTATACAGTTTTTGTAATGACTTCCTCTCAATATTTTATTTTAAGTGACTCTTAAAGTAGAACATTCTTTTTTGCAGAAGATTTTATATAATGGACTAAGTTATAAGTTTTTTTTTTATTTACTTTCTCTATACATTGTTATTATTTTGATGTACCTAAGTGCAATAAAGTGCTTTGATAATGTACCTAGTCAGGTCATAAATTCTGTCACATGTAAAATAATTGAAACAAGTTTATTCATTATGTAACCATTCATATACCAAAATGAACTTAACAAAACATAGATTCTTATGACACTAAAGTTTATTCAAAATGACCTCCGTGATTTTGAATACAGGCCTTCAAGTTGCGCGGCAAGTCGTCTATCGCAGCACGAATGAGGTCCATGTCAATATCGGCGACTGCCTTAATCAAGGATGTCTTGAGTGACTCCAAATTGGGATGAGGCTTTGAGCACGCCTTTTCCTCCAAGTGTTGCCATATCTTGTAATCTAACGGATTCAAATCTGGACTGGAGGAGGGCCAGTCTTCGTGCCGGATGAAGTCGATTTCACGCGTCGCCAGCCAGTCTTGTGTGCTCTTCGCTCTATGAGCTGGCACCGAATCTTGTTGGAATACCAAGTGCCTGTTATTGAACATGGTATGAGAAACAGGTTCCACAAGGTTCGTCAGGACTGTATTTTGATACACAACTGCATTCGTTTTTACACCTTTCTCACAAAAATGTACCTCTGTTAAGCCCCAATAAGAAACTCCCAACCATACCATGAGCGAGGATGGAAAATGACCTCGTTGGACACGCGGAATACGGTTGCTCGCTTCTTCACTACTGTGTGCGTACACTTTATCATTTTGTTTGTTGTAGCTCTCTTCTACGGTAAAAATTTTTTAATCCGAAAAAAGGATTTCCCGATATTTTTTCCCGCGTACCACTTCAACAAAGCGCGACATCTCTTCAGTCCCAGGTCCATTAGACGAGCATTCAAACGATGTCCTGTTTTTCTTCGATATGCCCATAGCCCTAAGTCTTCATTTAACACCCTTTTCACCGTGGTTCTGCTTAACCCCATCTGAAGGGCCAACAGTTTCTGCTTACGTTTGGAATTTCTTTGAATTCGCGCCTTCACAGCTTTTATCACTGCTGGAGTCCTAAGAGACCGAGGGCGACCACTTCTTGACCTGTCATCTACACTAGAGTCTTCATTGTATCGTTTGATGGTACGATAAACGAATCTTTTGGTTATATTCAAATTTTTCAGTATGTTAAAAATTTGAATTGGCGCGTAACCGCAACGATGCAACGCAATAACTGCAACACGGTCTTCTTTAAGCGTCCGCTCCATATTTAAAAATGAGTAAAATTCTAAAAGTATACATTTTTATTTTCATGAACAATTCGAAATTCGAATTCAATAAACTTTTTTGTGGCCAGCATTCTAAAAGAAAAGTTTTTACTGTGTGACAATACTTATGACCTGACTAGTTATTGTATATAAAAATAAGCTTTTTTTATTGCTTATATGAGTGGACGAGCTCTTTTTTTTTTTTTTCCTACCTATGCTGATAGCCTTGAGAGGCTATTTCAGCGTACCCTAGCTTGTGTAGGTGAGCTCGCGGGGCTCAAACCGGAGAATTGCTAACACCGCCCTAGCAAGAGCAGTGCTTCGCAGAATCTACCACCGGATCGGAAGCGCGACCCACTGAGAAGATCCGGCGAGAAACTCAGTGGGCTGTGTCTGTGGGTTAATTCGCTCGTCGAGCCCTTCGTCGCAAGCGACGGGTTCGGCGAGGACGGTGACCGGTGCTTGTATTGCCTAAAAGCACCGTTAGTGGATCAGGAGGATCCGTGATGACGTGCTTTGGGCGACGTCGACGGTTTACCAAACGGTCTACAGGATCGGGTATGTAGTTTCCGGCGGCCACGACAAGAGGGTTCTCATGTCGTGCCGCCTTCTCAAAGTGGCGCAGCGATGCCGACTGTAGATACTTACTGACGGGGTCGAGCTCCAGGTCATCGTGGAGGTCCACGTTCCTCTGGAACCATGGTGCTCCGACGGCTATCCTGCAGAATCGGGATTGTATTACCTGAAGGGGTTTCAAGTTGGTGCGGGCCGCGTGAGCGAACACTACGCTTGCATACGTCATGACGGGGCGTATGCAAGTTTTGTAGAGGGTTACCTTGTTACGGAGGGACAGTTTGCTTCGTCTGCAAAGCATTGGGTAGAGTCGTCCTAGTATAAACGCGGCGCGATCGCGTACCGTTTTTACGTGGGGACGGAATGTCATCCCTCTGTCGAGGGTGACGCCTAGGTATTTGACCTTCGGGGCCCACGGTATGGGCTGGTCAAAGAGAGTGATGGGGCTAACGGCGGAGGTGTTTACGCGCCTACTGGGGAGTGGGGTGCTCGAAGTGGTATTCGGAGGGCGACCCCTTTTGAATAGCACCGCTGTGCTTTTCGTGGGGTTAATGTCTATTCGCCACTTCCGGAACCACTGTCCCATGGTGGTTACTGCGGTCTGGAGTCGCCGATGAAGCAACGACATCTTCCTACACGAGTAGTAGATAGCCGTGTCATCGGCGAAGAGCGCTAGATGGGTCTCCGGAGACCGGGGTATATCGTTGATATACAAACTAAATAGTAACGGGGAGAGTGCGGAGCCTTGCGGGACTCCGGCAGTCAGATGACGGGGACGAGAACGAGTTCCCTCTACTCGATATCGAAACGAACGGTTCGACAAGAAGTCTCGTATGATGAGCACGAGTCTGTCTGGCACTCCCATGTTGTACAGTTTGTAGATCAAACCGTTGTGCCAGACTTTGTCGAACGCCTTCGCTACATCGAAGAAGAGGGCGCCGGTCGGGATTTGTTTACGCCTATTTAGCCCTATTAAGATGTGCTCCGTGAGGCGGTGCACTTGTTGTACGCACGAGTGTTTGGCGCGGAATCCAAACTGCTCGTCTATTAGAATTTTATTCGCGGTAACGAAGTCCCAGAGGCGTTTCCGAAGGAGCCGTTCGTAAATTTTGCCTATCGCTGGGAGGAGACTAATCGGTCGGTAACTAGCGGTTTCATTATTCGGTTTGCCCGGCTTGTGTATACCGATAACGTCTGCTTCTTTCCATACCACCGGAAAGATGCAGTGCGTCATAGCAGCATTTAAGATGGTAGCCAACATTGTTATCAGTTGGACTGGTAAGAGTTTTAACGCGCGGTTGCGGATGCCGTCGGAGCCGGGTGCCTTCTTAGGTTGAAGGTTGTCTATTACTTCTCTAACTTCGTCAGAGGTAATGGGGGGTAACGCGTCCGAGGGTGGCAGGGAAGCTCTGCGCTCGACCTCCCTGTCGACTGCCTCGGTGTGTTCGGGGTCCGCGTATTGAGTGCTGGTGGTGCACTGCTCTTGCAGTGCATCGGCCAGCAACTCTGCCTTGTCATCGTCATCGAAAGCCGGTGGTTGGCCTGAAGGGCGTACGAGAGGAGGCATAGTAGCGGTAGTTTCGGACTTGAGAGTCCTTGCTAGTCGCCAGTATGCTTGATGAGAGGGCGCGAGTCCTTCTAAGTAACTATCCCAATTCTCATTTCGGGCGTCGCTTAGGCGAGATTTTACATCCCGCTGTAGACGACGCATCCGAATCCGGTTTGAGTGCGTGGGAAGTTGGTCGTAGGCCCGGATTGCCGCGTTTCTAACTCTTAGGAGGTTCCTAAGTTCGGGGGACAGTCTGATGCGGTGGAAGCTATCCTCCACATCGACTTCTTTTGAGGATCTTATGATCGCGGAAGAGATGTGATCCGTGATGATGTTTATGGATTCGACTGTGTCCTCGGGGGAGGGAGTTGAATCCGGGCCGCAGGGGAGGATTGGTGGAGCGGCATCGGCTAAGCATTTGCCCAGCTTCTTCCAGTCCACCATGGTCCTCGTAGCTGTGACTGGGTTGTGGGGGCGATCGAGCTGCATAACGACAGGTCGGTGGTCTGAGTCGAGCTCTGACATTGCTTCGATGGAACGCAAGCGCAGAGTTACGTTCCTCAGCAGTGCCAGGTCTATAGTGCTCGGACGGAGCGCGATGTTATACGGATAACATGTTGGAGTTGGGGGACCGACTACTTCAAAGGTAAGGTCGTCTATAAACGCGTCGAGACGCCTACCATTTATGTTTGAACTGTGGCAGTTCCACCTAGTGTGGTGGCAATTTAAATCGCCTGCCAGGATGACGGAGTCTCCCATGCCGAACAGTGACTCGATGTCACTGCTCAGAAGGGGCTTGTCCGGGGGGAGATAGACGGATGCGATGACGATCGGCTGGTGTCCCGTCAGCGAGATACGGCACACTGACGCCTCGATATGTGAGAGCGAGGGGGTATCGAGAGGGACAACGTGCAGGGCCCGCCTATAGTAAATGGCAGTCCCGCCTTTGGAGGCGGTGAGTCTGTCATTCCTAACCATGACGTAATTCGCGACTTTCGGGTCACGACGCGAGGGCTTCAGGCAGGTCTCCTGCACTAGCAGAATATCTACAAGATTGTCGCGGAGGAATTCGTAAATTTGATCGCGTTGTCGCGCGAGTCCGTTAGCATTGTAGAATGCTAACGTAAGGGAATATGGTTTCTCTCTAGCGTTTTGCGCCATTGATTACCGGTGATTTTAGAAAGTACGGGCCACGGACTCGTAAACGTCCATGTAATCGAACGCGGCCGCGAGCCGTTGTTCGGGGTTTACCGCCCTTCGCAACGCGTCTGCGAACGATCGCAGACGGTCGAAGTTGACCGCCGTGACGAAGTCGCGCACGAGCGTGAAGTCGTTGACGGCTGAGGGTTGCGGGGGACGGTACGCGGGCGCGGGGGGAGGTGCGAGCAGGGGCTGCGGCGCGGGACGTGTCGCGAGCGGGGGCTGGGGTGCGGTTTGTGTTCCCGACCTCGTATACGGCAGCGGTTTATTCCACGCCGAGACGGTGGGAACCGCAGCCGGTACGAAGGCGGGTTTCGGTGCTGAAGGCACCGAAGTCTTTGGGCCGACGGTACGGGGGGCTGGGTGGGTCGGACGTTTTCGCGGAGCCCTAGGACATCCACGGTAATTCGCGGGGTGCCCTTGCTTAAGGCATAGGACACAGCTTGGAGGTTCGGTCGCGGTTTCCCTAACTCGCGAGCAATCTACCGTGGCGTGATCGCCGAGACACTTCACGCAGCGGGGGCGCGCGTGGCAATTCCGAGCCGAGTGGCCATATAGTTGGCATCTGTGGCACTGTCCGGGAGTGCCACGTCTATGGGGGGCTTCAATGGTAACCCCGGATAGGCCACATACTGTCGCGAGACATGCGATCTTTTTCTTGGCCTCCGGGGTTGGTTCTAGAGCGACTAGAACCATGTTATATGGTTTTTTGTCGCGGCCGTTGTGCATCCGGTGCACACTTACTATCGGGAGGGACTGAGCGGTCAGATCCTCCCTTACGTACTCTATGTCGAGTTCCTTCGGAACTCCGCGTATTACTACGCGGAGCTCGCGGTCCTCCTGAAGAGCATAGGTGTGGAAACCTATGTTCTCCTTTCGGAGGTATGCTGAGAGGGCCCTATGGTCGCCCGGCGTTGCGACCTTTATCTGAATCCCATGCGCGACGTTACGCGCATGGGTATAATTTATTTTGTTTGCCTGAAGGGCCTGGGAGACGCGGTTCCACGCTGACTTCTCCTGGAGAATCAGCGGGGGCGGGGCGACGGTTTTTTGCGCGGATGCGGGCTTGGGACGCGGCGGTGGGGTTGCGCGGCGGCCGGAGTCCGACTCCGGTGTCACGACTACCTGCGGACGGGAGGCAGTCGCTGACTTGGTTTGTTTTGTCGTGGAGCTCCGGGACTCCACGGCGCGAGTACGTTTTTTCCCGCGTTTTACCGTTTGGAACCCATCCGAGGTTCCGGGCTGCGGGCTCGTCGCGGACTCGAAGTCCATCTCCGATCCGGTATCGGAGTCTGAACCTGAGTTAATTATTACGGACGACGCGACGGATGATATTGGCGAGAATGACGTCGCGGGTGCGTTAGGCGCTTCGTTGGCGCTAGGCGCTTCGTGAGTCGCTACGTGCGTACGTGCGCTCAAATTGGGTTTGGGGGCGGGGCATGACTGCGCGGCTCGAAATGACGCGGCGAGGGACGCGGGCGGGGCGGGACTCGCGCGGGCGGCCCTGTAGGCCGCGAATTCGGCCGTGAGGTTGGATAACACCGGGTACTTTTCGGCAAGTAACCCGAGAAACCCTAAAAGTTCTTCTTCCATCTTACGTTTTTGCCCGGGGGGGGCGTCCCCGGGACTTAAGGCACACTCGCCGAAAGGCGAGTCCCCTGAGTAGGAGTTCACCCCCTGAGCTTTACCAGCTCCAAGGGGGGGGAGTGCCTTTGCCGTGAAAACGGCAGTCGGCTAGGATTGGGGTGGAGTTTGGGAAGGTGGGGCCCCACTGGGTTGTGAGAATGCCACAACAAGCGGTGATCTCAGCGGGGGGTTAGTCTCGAAAGAGACTGTTTTGCTCGCCGAATAAATAAATAAATTTAATAAATGATATGAGTGGGTGATAATGTGAAGTCGTTACGAATGCACAATCGACAAGTTCGAGTTGCTTTTACGACACAAGGTCGCGACGCCAGCGATAGTGCGTCAAGAATTCGCAACAATGCCGCGATCGATGCGACAACGACAATGCAGCGAAACTCAAGACACAAGATCGCGACGGCAGCGACAGTTTCTCGTAAAAACACGTCCGGACTGTAAGGCGATGCAATCGGAACTCGTGGACGAGCTCATGGTCCACCTGGTTTTAAGTAGTCACCGAAGCCCATGAACATGTACAGCGTAAATACCGCCACCTAGCTCGAAATATGACTTCTGAGGTCTCAGTTTTTACAGTACAACGGCTGCCCCGCCCCTCAAGCCGAAACGCATTAGTGCTTCACATAAGAAATAGACAGAGTGGTGGTACCTCCTGACCTCATCCGGGTTCTGACCTCGGAGGGGGTCGGACGCTTGGGCGAAGAGTGCAGGGGAGTCGTTTAGTGGGTGGGCCCTAAAATTCCTTGGGCCCGCGGTCTGCTCCCAACACCTTGCAGATCGTCAAGTCCCACATACCCCGCGCGCCCCTTAGGCGCCGTGACCTCGTAGGAGACTCAAACCCAGGCCCGAAAAAAAAAAGTGTGGTCGTACCTACGCAAGCGCGCTCACAAGACGTCCTACCACCAGTATACAAAACTGCTCCAGCATATAAAACTCTTAATTGAGCCGAAATTGTTTTCAAGAGATTTATATTTTTTTGTATTTGCATAAGCTTCGGATAGCACAGCTGAGATCGCTCGGTCGCTTTACCGAATATTTTTCGTGTGCTCCTGTGGCTGACAACCCACATCTACTTACTAAATTATTAAAATATTCAAAAACAATGCTTAGCTTAAAATAATATAATTTTCAGAATTAGTTTACGACGAAGGCTGGCAACAAACACATCTCAGTTCCGAGTGGCTTTGATAAAACTTGCAGTACTTGTTCAGTTGTTTACACGCCAGTGCGAACTTAGCCTAACTTGTTCATGTTTATGTTCATTGAGTTAGTGTAGGAGTCCGTTCGTATGGAAAATATTTTAAAATCTGCGTTGGAAACTTGAACAATGTGATGAAAAAGCGTTTGAAAGAGTTTTGAAGAGAGAAGAGATATTCAACTGGATTATTTTCAGCACTGCACTTTTAGCCAAGTAATTCGTGCCCTACAAACCAAAAGTTATTGATGCTCATTGGCATCAAAAATTCGAAGGGTATAGCTGAGAAGCTGCCTACTACTTAAGACCTTTTCAAACCATGTGAAACTGTATGCTATCATCGCTCGGAAAGCATTTAGAAATTCATACCAGAGTATGATGGTACGTGCCAAAAAAGATCTTTAAGAACGAATTGTGGTTTAGCTAAGGATTTTAGTTAGCACTGGTTTTATATTGGTAAGGTGGTTGCTCCGTTTTATAATGGTAAAACGAAGTTTCCTCAGAGCTGTTCCAACAGAACATACGGTGCAAAATATAAATAGAACCGAAGCCCGTAAGTAGGCCTAGAGTTTCCAAACTATTCGTGTACGATAATTTAACCTCACTTCACTTAAGGTATACACGCTAGAGTTTCCCAATTAGTGGCATACGTAATCTGTCTATAATGACCCTTGGAATAAATTAAAACTCTGTTTTTAATTTTTGCCTAACCGGGTAAAAACGTCCGTAGCGTAAGATTTTTTCTATTTAGTTTGTTATCAACAGATGTCGCTGCACGTAAATTCAACAATTCCTGAATCGCAGTGACGAGATGTTACACAGTTGATAGACGTTCTCATATTTCTCTTGCTAAATCATACTTACATACCGTGATCATGCAGGAGGTTCCCTCAGCGCGAAGCGGCTCCATTGCACTGCGGAGTGGTTGACCATTGCGATTATTTTTATTTTTATCAATAAAAAAAATCATAATAAAATATATATACCCGAATAATTATTTTCTTTATACCTCGAATAGAACTTAAAATTAATATTTTTATAATATGGAACTTCGTTCCTATCCGGCGTCCGACGATACCACACATCCTTTTCTGTTTTATCTGTCTGATTGTTTAAACTCTCTTTTGATGAGTAGGTAGGTAGGTGAAAAGGGAATTTGATCGGAAGTATCTAATTCTGAAACAGCTCAAGATGGTCTGAATTAAAAATATAAATATACCGTCCCAGCTACATAATTTTCGAAGTGTAAATACGGGAAGTATAGGCTCGGGTGCCCGTATCGTCGTGTTTGTTCAGCATTAGGCCGGTCTACGGCTCCGTACTATTGACTCTGCGTCGATTCGCTGATTGCTGCTTTACTGTTACGTTTGTTTTCGTCGAACTAAGTATCTCGACGTAAACACGCAGTGTTTTTTGTTGTAAGCGCCGTTTCAAATTCGTTGTGCTATAGACCAAGAGGTCTCAATTCAACGCTTGTAATTACCACTGAACATCGCTCGGAAATGCCAGATCGCTATTCGGTTCTGAAATGTAATGGACCGCATTAAATGCGTGTATAGTTAAAATTTAGAAACAAATAATGAACTTCTTCACAAAAGAACTGTTGTTCTTTATGTCCTCAAAATATCCCACAAAGGGTATAACTTTTTATTACGACTTTCATAAGGATTTTCGCCGGGGCAGGTAGCCTGTTGCTATGCCCTTGATAATGCTGTGCAACATTATCTGGCTCATGAGCTAGTCTGCCTTAAGTGTAATAAAACAAAAAAATGTTTGTCTTTATAGTCGGTTAACGAATGAGAGTTTTATGGGATAGCTATTCGAACTGCTAGCTCTGACGTCCCGAGAGAAGAAAGATAAATGTGTCACGAGTCAGCGCTTGGGACAATCGTGCTTCTCTATCGCCTGTTCCGCGCTCTCACTAGCACGCTCAAACTCAGGCGGAACGTGACGTTTTTTCGTGCGTGCAGCCATTATTAGATGTTCTTAGATTTATAAGATGTTATCATGTCAAGTCAAAAAAGAAAAAGGCGAAGAAATTTTCTTTTCTAAAATTCTCTAGAAAAATATTGTCTAGTTATCTGTTGTACTAATATAATTTAATCAAATTTACTTCGATAAACATAAGAATCCCCAGTGTTTATCAGAGCCAGTACTCTGTTTAAAGTCCGCTCATTTACAAAACGTAAATGCTTACTACAAAGGTTAACTGGAAACTTTCTGTATGTGGTACGCAACGAATATTTGAAGCCATAAATTCTTCAGCTTATCTCTAAGCTATGATAGTAAAAATACCCTATATGTGAATGCGTAAGCTTTCATAAGCTCTCAAATATTTTTCAAACTTGTCAATTAAAATTTACTGTAATATAACTTCAATAATAATTTATTATGACATTCGACTTCTTATGTTAACAACAGTTTTTTTTTTATTGAACCATATCGTTGAAGATTTTATAAGGGAGCTGCTTTACTATAAGAGACGTACAGTTAACAGAATCCATAGACACCCAAAAATGAATTTGTGATACTCGATGTTAAAGTCTCAATCTTATTATAAAAATGTCCTACACACAGTATGGTGAAAGTTGCCAATGGTACGTCGTGTCGCAAGCCAGTTAAAATGCTGTACCTCAACCACAAATCAAACATAAGTTCGGAAGATTGAAAATAAACCTTATTATAATGCACTTGGTTCGGCTTTGTCTCAAAGCGATAGAGTCATTATTGTAGAATTGCAGTGATCGATCGACGAAATAATGAAATAAATATCTAGTTTTGATTTTGTTTTGATCACTTTTTTTTCGTAGCTTATTCTCTCTCTCTCTCTCTCTCTCTCGCTATCTCTCTCTCTCTATACATATATATCTTTAAGGATTTAATTATTTATTAGTTGTCTATATTAAAAAAAATATATATTTAATGAACAGATTTATGTTAGTCTAATTATCGTGGCTCTGACATGGAGCTGGAATATTTTCGCCTAGAGCATGCTCTGCAACTGATACCTAATTTAGAGACAGTAAACACGGAGAAAAAGTGTAGGCGTCATTATTTATTGACACCTGACTTTGTTTTATAACGTGCTTTGTTTATAAAATATGTAATTTATATACATATTAATGTGAATGATGATTAGATGTGCAATTTGTCTTATTCAACTTATATTGTTCCCTAAAATTTAGGATCAGTAACTTGTGGTTTATTACTTCTATTGGAAATCTAATATGAGTCAGAAACGAAAGCCATTTGAATTAAACTTTAGTTTTTTTTTATTTTAACAAGCTTTTGTACGGGAAAGTTGTCTAAAAAGTAATGTTCTTCGTATCTCGGTTTCTATTCTAATGTACATAAACTTGATATTCTGCATAAAAATTTCATAATTAACCAAATCTTCTAATATATGTAAATAAATATTTATGTGTTGTTCGTCTATGCCAGGGGCTCCCAAATTTATTTTTTATGATTGAGAGATTACTGGGGGCCTGAAGGCCTTTCCAGTTTCACCAGGACAGGTGGGCGAACAAAGGCTCAGACAGGAGGGGTGGGATTTGCTAACAACTGCCCGAACGCCTCCGAAGGAGATCTAACAACTCAAGAGCAATTGCTTCGCGAATGAATCTACTACCGGATCGGAATCGCGACCCGCTGAAAAGATCCGGCGAGAAACTCAGCGGGCTGATGCATGGGTTAGGTTGCACGTCGACCTCTTTGTCGAGTTCGACGAGTACGGTTACCGGGATCCCTAAGCCTGCTCCTAATATTAGAGCTGAAGGCGTCTAATGCAAAGGTTATTGGATCTGATGGATCCGTAAGGACGTGTCTAAGGCGTCGACGGTGACTGGCTCCTGCATGATCAGGATTCGGGAAGTAGTCAGCGGCGGCAACGATAAGGCGATTATCATGACGCAGCCCAAACTTATTGTATATACTGCCCACTTTGAAAATAAATTATTCTTTAGCGCCCCTATTTTTTCACCTACTTAAAAACCACTATAGCGAGAGCTCAGTCGGTATCTAAGAGTCCTCTTGATTAAATTACAAATCGCCTCACAAGCCTCTACTCAGCATCCGCATTTCTTTTATGGGTCTCTTACCGCCCAGCTTTACGCCTGCAGCGGTCAGAAGGGGGCGTTATAGCCCACTTTGGGAAAAGCTGGTCTATGTGCCAGCGCATTGTTAATCTGTTAGGGTAGAAACTTTGAACCGTTATTAACGCTTCAACCCAATCCGGTGGATTGAATGGTATACAGTCGACGTCGCCCTAAACTCTAAACACATCATTACGACCTATTAGCGGTGCTTTTAGTTACCTCAAGCACCGGTCTCCGTCCTCGTCGAACCCGTCACTTGCGACAAAGGGCTTAACGAGTAAATTAACCCATTGCTTAGATGAGTGGACGAGCTCACAGCCCACCTGGTGTTAAGTGGTTACTGGAGCCCATAGACATTTACAACGTAAATGCGCCACACACCTTGAGATATAGTTCTAAGGTCTCAGTATAGTCACAACGGCTGCCCCACCCTTCAAACCGAAACGCATTACTGCTTAGATGCCTGCAGAAATAGGCGGGGCGGTGGTACCAACCCGTGCGGACTCACAAGAGGTCCTGCCACCAGTTATTACGATTTTGCGGGTTTGATTTTTATTGCACGATGTTATTCCTTCACCGTGGAAGTCAATCGTGAACATTTGCTGAGTACGTATTAACTATAATTAAATTAGAAAAATTGGTACCCGCCAGCGGGATTCGAACACCGGTGCATCGCTCGATACGAATGCACCGGACGTCTTATGCTTTAGGCCACGACGACTTCAATTTTTTCTACATTTAGCGACAGTCGCGATGGAGTGTGGCCAGAATCCATATTATTATGAGCAATAAAATCATTATTAGTATAGGCAAGTTAAAATAATAAATGAAGGCGGCTTCTAAATTGATAGAAATGAAACAAATTGAATATCAGTATTAATTATTTAATGCAAAGTTTAGTGGTCTTTAGTGGTCCATGACCACAAACACTGTAAAGTATTTGAAACGTCGGATATAATATAACAACGATACGAAACGCAAGATTAAACCGCAAAAGAAGTTTTAATAAGATTCAAAATCCTTTAAAACTTTTACTTTTTATTTTTAAGTGTAAAATACCTAAATTTACTTTCAAAACCAATTTTTTTAAATAAAATAAACAACTAGTACAACGGTTGGTGCTCTTACTGTTTCTGCTTAGCTTAGCTTAGCTTAGCTTAGCTGTATTAAAGAAGATAATTACTAGATCGTCATTAAACAATCACTGAAGAGCAGGGAAGCGGTTATGCATCTAACTGACTCATACTAGCTATTGAGTTAAGCTATTGAGTTGGGCAGTTACATCCAATAAGTTTTTAAAGTATCGTGACCAAATTAAGCTAAAAAAAACTTTCCAGACACCGTCAATAACACTGAATTTTCATATACACTAAAACAGATTTCATATTTCCCAACCTTCCATTTTCAATTATTAGTGGCCTCTTCAGAAATTCAAGACTAAGAAAACCGAAATATAATTGAATAATTGATCTATAAAATGCTACCCGTTACTAAAACACTGGTGGTGTTGATTTTAATTTGAAATCGAATACATATTCAGAATGTATGTAATCAGCTGGGGACTCCCACAGTAAATTTGAGAGCACGTTGGTAAGAGAGGCGGGAGCGATTTTTATAAAAAAAAATATTATCGACCTATTATTACACTCTAAATGGGCACACAATAGTAGCCCTAGTCTTGTGTTATGACTTCAATTAAATATGTTCCCTTTATATTTTTTTATTATATATAGGTCTGGTACGTAAGTTCAAAGTTGTTCAGTGTGCTATGGAAAAGGGTTATGCTAAGAGTTTCTTTGATGGATCGATTCAGAAATGAGGAAATCCGTCGAAGTATCAAAATCCATCTTAAGGGCTATGTCGGTTACATAGCCCTAAATATTAGCAAGCTGAAGTAGCAATGGGCCGCACATACGTATCGCAGAACCGATGGCTGATGGAGTAGACCTGTCCTGACTAGAGACCACGTACCAGTAAGCGCAGCGTTGGGCGTCCCTCTGCCCGGTGGGCCGATCACTTGCGGCGACATGCTGGAGCAGATTCGGAGAGATTCGGAAGGCGGAGGATCGTTCATTGTGGTGGACTATGAGAGAGGTCTACATCCAGCAGTAGATAGATACAGGCTGATGACGACATTTACTTTATTCTTTTATGCTTCCTATGTTTCAGTCTCGTATAAATCAAATTATAATGTAAAGTAGTGTAATATGAAATATAATTTTACCAAGTTAAATCAATAAATCAATATTTTTTTGTAATTATTGAATTGTTATCGGACCATGATAAGTGTGCGAAGTTTCAATTAAAAATTGAGCTTTAAATTGAGGACCGAAAATCACGTATAAAAGTTCCTTTACAAATGAAGATCCATACATACCAAACTAATAAGAGTTTGTTAAAATCGCTGTTCTTCGATTAATCAATACCTAACACAACCTGGGCGCGGTCTCGGAGAATAGAGACGAGTCTCGTCTGTCTCGAGACGATTTTACAGCATTTTTCACTGCAGCATTATACGGAGCGCTGACTGCGGTATCGATTGCATTGTACATTATCAATACAGTTTGCCGTGCCTTATTTGTTATTTGCTAACGATGAAATTGCAGTAACTGGGCTTCTAAGCTGAAATTAAGTCACTCGCGTGCAATCATCATCATCATCACCTTATAATAATATATTATTATCATATATTGCGGCCCATTTCCGAGCCTTATTTTCGCTTGAGGTTTTTTCCACAAATAGTCATTGAAAGCTAGATAACTCACAAATGAAATCTGGGGAGCACAATTAGGCATGAAGCAACAATCTCGGTCACAGCTATTTCCCAAACCAAACCAACAATAAAGATGGCTCAATCAAATGCCCCTGCTGCGTGTAGTCTATAGAGTCCCTGCTAGAATCCACGGAGTCAGGCATGGTGCTTTTAATAGTAGATGAACAATGTTTTTTTTTATCGGAGCGAGAGATAATGAAAATATATTTTTATTCGATACAAACTTTTGGCACGAAGTTGCATTGCGAACAAAAAAATAAAAAATTCCGAGTCCACACGTGTTTTTTTTAGAATTTTTGAGAAATCATGGCGTTATTTTGTTCCGTTATGGTGCTAGGAAATATCTACCACTATGCAAATCATAATCTGTGAATTAATTGTAATCGCATATTAACATGACAAAGTTAAAAAGTATTATTGACATGTCTGATTACTGTCAAAACTAAAATAACAAAAAGTTCATGACAATAACTTTAAATCGCTAGTGACAACAAGCTATTTACTAAGAGGATTATAATTGGTCTTATTATCTTACCTCTTATTACAAAACTGGCCATTTGAAATGTAATTTATGTATCACTGGCAATAACTTCTAAATTCAAGAGAGTTTTATTTTTAAAATATTCATTATTTATTTGTTCTTTTGTGTTTTGTTTTCAATACATTTGTATCTTTTTCATCAATATGGACACGAGAAAAATACGAGTAATTATGGAATACGAATTTCGTCGTGGTAGCAATGTCGCGCAAACAGTTCACAGCATTGATGATATGTGTACTGCACGAACACTACATACGAGCGCACGACTCTTTATTGATTTGAACGCTTCCAACGTAGAGATTTTCATTGAAAAAATCAGAGCCCGTGGTCGCCCGAAAACTAAAGTCAACAACGACGAATTAAGCGCGATAGTCGTTGCTGACGATACTCAACCTACCGCTGAGTTAGCAACAGCTTTTAACGTTAAAATGTAATCAACATAGGTTAGCGTTAAATTTGCAAATAAACCTTTTTAGATAGGTGCTACATTAACCGCCATTAATTGCCAGTGCGACAAACGCATTAAGCCTTGCATTGCTTAACCGACATAGAATTGAAAGGATTTTAAACGTCTTTGCTACTTAAGATGAAAAATAGTTTTTTTTTTTTATAATCACAACCGGTCATCATATTGTTTAGACTCTAGTTTAGCACGCAGGAACGCTGAAACTTACCCTTAAAAACTTTGTCTCTATTTGGTGGTCTAGTGCCGGTATAATTCATCATAGATTTTTACCAAATGGCACCAGCAGTACTGTGGATGTGCACTATGAGGAACTGTATACAATAATGGAGAAGCTTGTGGAACAGTTGCCAGCTACGGTTAATCACTCCTGCTCTTAAATGATAATATTAGAGATGGGAGAAAATGCCTTTGAAGAGTTTGATGGATCCCGTACATCTGACTTATACAAGAAGAGCATTGAAAAACTACTACTTTGTTGGCATAAATGCATCGATACCATACTTTTTACTAGATATGTCTAGGTTCCACTAAATTTGACTAGACCTTCGAAACCCAAAGGTCGCTAGATCAGTATATACGCTCAGAAATAATAGCTTCCCACTCAAGAGTTTCTGCTTCATAAATTCATCAGAAAACAACATTTCACATATTCATGCCAGCGAGTCTCAGCCGGGTGTTCCTAGAAGTGACAGGCTCTTAATTAAAGTTCCCTTAGCGACGTTTATACCATTCCTTGGCTTCTTCGCAGCATACCGTGAAATGCGGCCAATTTTGAAATCCGTATAATTACGTGCGTGGTTAAAGTTGTATCTTTTAACTAAGCACAGTTCAATTGGGTCATACATCAGATAAATGCATACACCTATGTAAAACAAATCAACAAGAATAGAGGAGAGAGAGAGTATTCTTTATTGTACACCAAACAAATAAACAGTGCGATACATAAAACACAAAAAGTACAATTGGCGGTCTTATCGCTAAGAGCGATCTCTTCCATACAACCATCAGGTGGACAAGAATCATTTGGAAACGAACTACGCGCAGTGTACTAATCCAGTTAAATACATATGCATATATATACACATACATACATACATACATACATATAGTGCAAATTTGTTCAGTACTAAGAAACCTTTTGAATTTAGTGGCGGAGATTATTGTCACATAGTAAATGTATGTCACGACAGACCATGCAGGCATAGACTTGTGTATGAGCTGATACGATGCTCTTACTCCAAACGCCTTATTTTGATAGTCATCTTTCATAATATTAATGCTTACATCTCTTTCGAAAAGTTTTGTATTTAAAGTACTTGCTGTAGCGTGCATAAAATCCTGAAAATTTCAACACCCTGAAAAACGTGCAGAAAAGATAAAAGAGAATTCAGCTTCATGTCTCAAGCTGGGTTGCGGTTTCCACGCTTTGGATGTTCTAATTTTCACAACTGAACAATAAATGGAATTCGAGATGGTTCAGCCATCTTCCTTACTTCAGTGGTGCTCTTTATGTCTGAGAGTGGTTACCACCTTCATCCACAAGTTTCGTCCTTTTTTTTATTGCCCTTGTAGGTAGACGAGCATACGGCCCTCCTGATGATGAGTGGTTACCGTCGCCCATGGACTTCAGCAATACCAGGGGCAGAGCCAAGCCACTGCCTACCGCTTAATACTCTCCATAAACCTCGTTTGAAGAAGGACATGTCATAGAGCTCGGGAAACACCGTGGAGGAGAGCTCATTCCATAGCCGGATGGTACGTGGCAAAAAAGACCTCTGGAAACGCACTGCGGATGACCGCTCCGAGTGGCTCCAGGTAGTATGAATGAACTCTACTCCGGTGGCGGGCGGTACGATGGTAAAAACGAGATGCCGGTATCATCTCGAACAATTCCTCACGATATTGTGCAATCTCGTCCTGTCAGCTATTCCAAGAGCATCGTAGATGGTAGAATCGAGAATGGTGCGGACCTGGTCAGACCAACGCATCACAGTGCGCCCTCGCTAAAAATGCCACAAATGAAGTTAAGGAGTTTAAATACAAAGTAATTCAACAAACAATTCGAAACCAAATTCTGGTCAAAACTTCCTTATTCATTTCAAACGTGATATTTTCCGGCGCACTCTTCGCCCCTACGGGACTACCCCTAATTATGACAATGTCGGTAAATCTTGCATAGGAATCGCTGGAATACCTTCACGTACTTACAAGAATAAGTCAACAGCTTGCGGAAGGGTTATCAAAATGTTTATATATGAAGAGGGTATCTTTGTTAGGAAGGTAATTTTGAAACAATGTTTTAAGGTTTGAGCGATGGTTAACTTTAGCTTTTTGAAACGAGGGTTTACTGTCTTTTTATTGAATGATTGGATGGGGCGTATTTACTTAAATTTGCAGAGAAGAAAATTCAACGCAATATTCGTTGTTGAATTCAAAATATTCTTATACTTAGTATATTTTTTTTTTTTGAGATATAATAATTAGGAGGAGTCATTTCGAAAATATTTTTGTGGAGGATAGTTGGATCGCCAAAACATATATAAAGTTGTGTTGTAACAATCTCCCTCAGGGCATTTACGAATATTTCAAGCTTTTTATAAACGTGCCTTCACTGCAGGAAGCACGGTAGCATAGCCCAGGACTGAAATATGAATGACAGCACCAAACAAATCTCGTAAACCTCTCTCTTTACTGGTGGTAGGACCTCTTTACTGGTGGTAGGACCTCTTGTGATTCCACGCAGGTAGGTACCACCACCCTGCCTATTTCTGCCGTGAAGTTACACGTTTCGGTTTGAAGGGTGGGGCAGCCGTTGTAACTATACTGAGACCTTAGAACTTATATCGCAAGGTGGTTGGCGCATTTACGTTGTAGATGTCTATGGGCTCCAGTGACCACTTAACATTAGGTGGGCTGTGAGCTCGTCCACCTACCAAAGCAATAATTTTTTTTTTTAATGCAATTTCGAATACAAATGGTACATCATAATGTTTACTTGAGTCGTTTGACCCGGGCATTTACCCGCGCACCGGGGGAACTCGTAAACTTAAAATAGATACTTTCAACTGAAAGTGGCTCGCTTTTGTTTGTACTCGGACAGCTCAAGCCGGATCGCGTCGGTTTGAAGCAGAATCAACTGAACCTTCTTCTTTTTTTAAAAGAATTAACCCGTTTAGTATGATTTCCGAGAAAAAGGTTTTTAAGCTTTTTTGAAGTCTTTGAAGTCCAACTTGATCTAACTTACTTTTTACAGCTGATATACATTTAATTCGGTGTTCAAATCAATAATGTACGCTACATACTGCTTTTGTACTTTATAATACTCTGTACGTAGATGAGCGAAAAATCAGCTAAGGCGTTGGACCCTGTTAACGAATCAACGTCACGTGATACATTGATGGCTGTGATTGGCCAACGATGACGTCATATCGCACGAACCAATCACAAAACAGGAAACGCAACAGTGGCACCAATTGTCAAAATTTAAAATTATTATAACACGAAGAAAAAAGATGGACGCGCATTTCAATTCTATATTTGTAAATTAATTAAAAACAATATAATGAGTATTTGAAGAAGTAAACGCATTTATTCATTTTCTTGGCCACCTCAAGATACATCTAAGAAATAGACGCAACATTTCTATTGGTCCTTCGAGCCGGATCATCAATTAAGTTGAACCAGACGCTTACTTGAGAGACGCATCGGCCATTGAAAAGGAAAATTCGGAAAATCTCACCAGCTTCGCAAGATTACAGTGCTTTGGCAAGGCGTGCTAACCAAAATATGCTAAACCTTTCCCCTTCGCGTATATAGTACTGTGCTTTTTTCAAACCTTTTTTGCTTTGCATTTTTGCGAACGTACCTACTTTCGCTAATACTGAGCAGCTGTTTTGTTTTATTATTTAAAAACTGTAAGTACACCACCATTTACTTGTTTCCACAATGACTACATCAGATCATAAGGTAGAATTATTGATGAAAGATCTTACAAGAAAACGCGCATCTATTAACTGTCGTTTGACTAACTTTGGAAAATACGTGAATTCATTCGAAGGTGTAGAATTAACTCTTCATCAACGTACCGAGCTCAAACTGCGGATGGCAGGATCGCAAAGTTTAATGAATGATTTTAACCTCGTTCAGACTCAAATAGAAGACATTAGTGTAGAAATCGACATAGAAAAACAATTAGAATCGCGTGAAGATTTCGAGCAAAAATATTATAATATTCTTGCCCTTGCTGAATGTCTGACCACCGCTGATGAAAAGTCAAAAGGTATGATGTCTGAACCACCGATTACAAGTTCCAAAAGCATTAAATTACCCACTATATCTGTCCCCACCTTTGACGGCTTATATGAGCACTGGTTAGAGTTCCGCGATACATTTTTGTCATTGATACATAATAGTGAAACAATTACAGAAATTCAAAAATTTCATTATTTAAAATCATCTTTGTCCGGTAACGCTAAATCGGTCATAGATTCCATAGAATTCTCCGCTAATAATTATAAAGTTGCTTGGGAACTACTGTTAAATCGATTTGATAATACGAAACTATTAGTACATAACCATGTCAAATCCATGTTTACCATGCAATCGTTGACTAAAGAATCACCAGTGCAATTACGCAAATTAATTGATAATATTTTAAAAAACCTCCGCGCTTTAAAGCTTTTAGGGGAACCTACAGAGTATTGGGATACGTTAATCATTTACATCATTGTCACAAAATTAGATTCCATTACCGAACGGGAATGGGAACAGCATAAGTGTAGTTTAATTACATCAACCAATAACACCAAAACTGTAGTTCAACTAAATGACTTACTTCAGTTTCTTAGAAATAGGGCGGATATTTTGGAAACACTTATAGTATCACACAGTAAAGCAGGCGTATATAGTGCGACAGACAATAATAAAAAGCAATTCAGTAACCAGTTAACATCTAAATTTCATTGCAATATAGTTTCAAATAAACCAAATAATAATAATAAATCACAAGGAAAGAATGCACGTAATTACAGACCTTGTATAATGTGTAATGATTTACATCCGCTATATTCATGTCAAAAGTTTTTGGACCTTAGTGTACAAAATAGATTAAAATTTATCCAAACTAAACAGTTGTGCCCTAATTGCATGCGTCCAGGACATACTGTTGACATCTGTGTGTTCGGGCCGTGTCGAAAATGTGATCAAAAACATAATTCGTTAATTTGCGATGTAATTAAATATTATGATCATAGTTTTCCTGAAGTTACGTTGCCATCTTGTGAACAATCAGCTGTCCCGTCTAATACGAAAGATAACTCGAACGCACACTCGTTTCAGGCGCAATCTGCTGACACAATTGATAACATGCATCCAGCGCAACCAGTTTTGCTGTCCACAGCTATTGTAGAAATACGTAGCCAGTCAGGTGTTTACCATCAAGCGCGCGCTCTACTCGAT
The DNA here is from genome assembly GCF_030269925.1 of Bombyx mori. Classification (NCBI taxonomy): domain Eukaryota; kingdom Metazoa; phylum Arthropoda; class Insecta; order Lepidoptera; family Bombycidae; genus Bombyx; species Bombyx mori. Next base: position 13,737,023 of record NC_085131.1, on the reverse strand, counting down.
AGTGGCAGCGAACGTTCATTCATCACACAAACACTTTGTGACAAATTAAATCCACCAATAATACAGTCCACTCAAGAAATTCACGGCGTAGGTAATACAATAACACAGTGTTCGCAATCCTGTGATATTGAGATCCAATCACGCACTGGTAGTTATACTGCACGCATTCAGTGTTTAATTCTACCACAAATAACATCAAACTTACCTATGAAGACATATAACGTTAATTTGTTTACCATACCGGATAACATTGTACTTGCAGATCCAACGTTTTATGATAGTCAGCCGATTGACTTATTAATAGGCGCGGATTTGTTTTGGGAATTAGTTAGAGAAGGTAAAATACGACTTAAAAATGGCCCCTATCTCCAAAATACGCATCTTGGTTGGATAATCTCGGGCTCATTTCAATATATTACACGCAAACAAAGACATGTTAGCTGTAACTTTACGCAAACCGTTGACAGTGACACATGCTCATTAGATCAATTATTACGAAGTTTTTGGGAAATCGAAGAATTACCAATTAATTTTCCTAAGTTAAGCTACGAGGAGCGCGCCTGTGAGGAGCACTTTATTAAAACAACCTCACGGACGGCCGACGGGCGGTTTAAGGTTCGATTTCCGTTCAAGCACTCTCCGAAGTTACTAGGTGACACGCGCACACAAGCTGAACGTCGTTTTTATGCCTTAGAAAAAAGGTTACAACGCAATCCTACTTACAAACAAATGTATATCGACTTTATACACGAATACATTAACTTAGGCCACATGAGTCTTGTACACAGTTATCAAACACCACATTATTTTTTACCTCATCACGGTGTGTTTCGAGAACATTCCACTACTACAAAGTTGCGTGTAGTCTTCGATGCTAGTATGGCTTCCACTTCGGGGTTATCATTAAATGACTTGCAGATGATCGGTTCAGGTATACAAGGCGACTTAATCGCGATTTTACTAAGATTTCGGGAAAACAGGTATGTAGCTTGCGCAGACATAGAGAAAATGTACCGTCAAGTACTTATAGAAGATGATGAACGAGATTATCAGCTGATCTTGTGGAGAGACGATCCTTCCAAACCACTCATGGTATATCAATTAAATACTGTTACCTATGGTACCGCTTCGGCACCGTTTTTAAGCTGTAGATGTTTAAAACAATTAGCGCATGAGTGTGAGGTTCCGTATGTGAAAGAAACTATTAATGATAATTTTTACGTGGACGACTTAATTTGCAGTGCAAATAGTATTTCAAAATTAAATCAAATTTGCGAAGGTACTGATAAGGTTTTAAAATCGGCTTGTTTAATTTTACGTAAATGGATTTTTAACTTTGACTGCGCTGATAATGACGATGCACAAAATGTTACAAAAAAACTCGGCCTAGCAGGAGATAACGTTCAAAACAAAACTTTAGGTATTGGATGGAATAATAAGTTAGATGAATTAATGTTTTACACACAAATTAAGTATGATGCCAACAACATTATTACGAAACGCATTATTTTATCGGGTGCATCACAAATTTATGACCCCTTAGGTTTAATTAGTCCAGTTATTACTATCGCTAAGATATTATTACAAAAATGTTGGCTGTTGAAACTTAATTGGGATGAACCGGTTCCTTGTGACGTCGCGCAATCATGGGATCGGTTTGTTTCTTGCCTATCATTGTTAAATAACATACACATACCGCGCTATGCTATGTGTATTGAACCCATATGTATAGAACTACATATATTTACAGACGCTTCGCAAACAGCCTATGGTGCTTGCGCTTATATTCGTACTATTGATAAAGATTCAAGCGTTGTTACGCGTTTATTGTGTTCTAAAGGTAAAGTGGCTCCGCTTAAAGCTATAACTATACCTAGGTTGGAACTATGCGGCGCTGTTCTAGGTGCGAGACTATATAAAAAAATTAATGAATCTTTGCGTTCTAATTTCAATAAGGTTGTGTTCTGGACAGACTCAACTATTGTCCTGGGGTGGTTGGGTATGCCGACTAACTTACTGAAATCATATGTTCAAAATAGAACTGCAGAAATTCATTGCTTAACGAAAGATCATCCATGGCGCCATGTATCTGGAAAACAAAACCCAGCTGACCTGGTTTCACGAGGTATAGGTCTAGATACGCTTAGTACATTGTCATTATGGTGGGAAGGCCCTGAATTTTTGAAAGATTCTAATTTTGAGGTACCAAATGTAGTCAATAATAAATATCTAAATGAAGAAGATTTACCTGAACTAAGGTCAAATATTGCTTGTCAAGTAGCTAATTGTAATAATGATAATATTCTATATCCATTTTCTAGATACTCTCAGTTCATAAGAATGAAGCGCGCAGCAGCGTATGTATTGCGTTTTATAAACAATGCGCGTTACAAGAATAACAAACGGACAGGTTTATTAACATTAAATGAGCTTAATTGTGCTGAAATAATTTTAGTTAAATTTTGTCAACAAGAATCTTTCCCTGATATATACGGGTCTTTAGTAAAAAGAGAAAAAATAAAAGCTAGTGCTCAATTATTAAAATTGAATTTATTTATTGATAATAATCTTTTAATACGCGTCGGTGGACGTATTCAGAATTCACTCGACTTTAGCTACGATAAACGTCATCCTATTTTGTTACATTCTAAACACAATTTTACAGTTTTATTGTTTAAATACGAACACACTCGAATGATGCATGCTGCGCCGCAACTTCTTTTGTATACGTTACGAGAGTCATGGTGGCCTATTGGAGGTCGTAATCTTGCCAAGAAGGTGGTACATAGTTGTATGAAGTGTGCCCGATTGCGCGCAATAACTGTTAATCCCATAATGGGGAATCTGCCTCGAGAACGATTACAGCCAGGTTTTCCCTTCTTACGCTGTGGAGTGGATTATGCAGGACCAGTGTTCATTTTAAATCGTAGGGGTAGGGGAGCAAGATTACAAAAATCGTATATATGTTTATTTGTATGTTTTGCTTCACGCGCCGTACATCTCGAGCTTGTGACCGACCTTTCATCAGATGCTTATTTGTTGGCACTGAAGAGGTTCATTTCACGTCGAGGAAAACCTATTGAAATATACTCCGATAACGGGCGCAACTTTGTAGGCGCAATGAATGAATTCGCAAAGTTTTTAAATTGTTGTTCAGATGACATTAAGGCATACGCGATTTCTCAAAATATAAATTTTAGATTGATACCGTGTTATGCTAGTCATTTTGGGGGCTTGTGGGAGGCTGGTGTTAAAAGCTGTAAGTATCATTTGCGGCGTGTGGTTGGCAACGCACACCTTACGTTTGAAGAGATGAGCACAGTACTATCGCAGGTTGAAGCTGTCCTCAACTCCCGACCTTTAAACCCTATGTCCTCAGATCCACAGGATTTTCTTCCACTTACCCCAGCTCATTTTTTGGTTGGCCGTCCGCTAACTGCACCTGTACCTGATGACCTTCACGATGTTCCGGCTAGTCGACTTACCAGATACCAGAGAGTTGAACAGATCCGCCAGCACTTCTGGAGCCGCTGGGCTAAAGAATACGTGTCAGAGATGCAAACCAGGAGCAAATGGTACCAACATAAGGGTGAGCTCAAGGAAAACATGTTGGTTCTTATAAAAGATGATAACTTACCGCCACTGAAATGGAGCTTGGGACGAATTATCAAAACATATCCAGGCAAAGACAGCTTGTCACGTGTGGCTGATATTCGCAAAGAGGATGGGATAGTGAGACGGGCATTCTCCAAAATCTGTCCGCTTCCCTTACATGAAGAATGATTACGCACGATAGCAGCTGCTGGGTTCCTGAATGATCACCGCCAATTGTTGGAACCTGGTGCTTCCAAGGCCGGGAGCATGTTAACGAATCAACGTCACGTGATACATTGATGGCTGTGATTGGCCAACGATGACGTCATATCGCACGAACCAATCACAAAACAGGAAACGCAACAGTGGCACCAATTGTCAAAATTTAAAATTATTATAACACGAAGAAAAAAGATGGACGCGCATTTCAATTCTATATTTGTAAATTAATTAAAAACAATATAATGAGTATTTGAAGAAGTAAACGCATTTATTCATTTTCTTGGCCACCTCAAGATACATCTAAGAAATAGACGCAACAGACCCAAAGCCTATATTCGATCGCGAATTTCACAAAGAGATATAATTGATAACAAATCACGAACGCTTATCCGGCCTAAAATTTAGATTAATAGAAAATATTAATTTGGGTACCACAAACTGATGTAAATACACTTATATATCTTTAAATGCAGACATAATAATATATGGTTAATAAATACCCAGACAAAGCAAGCAAACCTGTTCATCACACAATGTTTGCCCGATGTGGGAATTGAACTCACGACCCTTGGCGTAAAAGTCAGAGTCGTTAACTACTGCACTATCGATTCGGCCAAGTATTTATGCACTAAAGTATCAACTATCCAAACAAAGTTAGTAAACATTTTTTACAGTGATTGCAGCATGGAGAATCACTTTCTTACACGCTGTTACACCAATTACTATGACGACAAACAATATTATCTATACAAATAAATAGGAGTGTCTGTTTGTAATAATAAAATAACCACTGTTTACGAAATACGTCAGTATGTATACGACAGTATATAAGAATATACCATTTTATATATATTTTTTTTTGCTTTCTTCATGTTCGTAACGGCTTATCTCTGGAATGGCTGGACCGATTTTTACGAGACTTTCACTGATAAGTAGCTGACGATATAAGGAGTAACTTAGGCTTTTAGTACTTTTTTTAGACTAGCTTCGCCCCGCAGCGTCACCCGCGGTTCGACAATAACCGCGGATCACATGGTGGTGCTCAGCTATCAATAATAAAATTTAATGCTTCCGAACCGAAGCGAAGGCGGGTCGCTAGTATTTAAATAAAATTAAAATTTTTGTGTTGTACATGTTAACAAAATCTCACAGAGAACCCAAAGATATTACTCGGTGTTTACTGCACCATGATCCGAAATTTATTATCGCAACCGTGGACCATGTGTAGTTAACAATAATAGCATCATGGGGAAAAAATACAGCTCATCCCACACTAAAAACACAATGACGTAGATATCGAAAACAAACAAGAATCTATAAACGGCAAACTGCAATTTAATCCCGTCGGTAATAAAGATATAATTCGATATCGGACTAATTGAATTTCATAATTAATTAACTGAACGAAAACTTATTAACGCCAGCCGCTGTACGGTTTTTTAATAACGTAGGTATTACTGACGTGTCTTGTGACGTGATAACAGGGTTAATTAATGAACGGTGCGTCCCAATAGTTCGGAACATGCCATGTATACCTTTGAAAATTGATAGAAGATTGTTACTCATATGTCTATATTACTAGTTAAATACTTTAATTAAAATGTTCCAGAAGTTGGATCTTCTGAGTGGGTCGCGCTTACGGTCTGGTGGTAAGTTCTGCGGAGCACTGCTCTTGCTAGGGTCAGTTTTAGCATCACTCCGGTTTGAGCACCGTGAGCTCACCTACTAGTTAAGGTTACGCTGAAATAGCCTCTCAAAGCTATCAGCTTAGGTAGGAAAAAAATCCGATTTTTTCCCAGAAGTTTTGATTTATTGCTGCTGATAGGAGATTTCAATTGCCTTCCTGGATCTCACGGGTTGGCGACTGCTACTATCTCACCCTTTACAGAAGAGGACATATTATAAGAACTGGACAGAAATGTGATATAAAAAAAATCTATATCTATATATAAAAATGAATTGCTGTTCGTTAGTCTCGCTAAAACTCGAGAACGGCTGGACCGATTTGGCTAATTTTGGTCTTGAATTATTCGTGAAAGTCCAGAGAAGGTTTAAAAGGTGAATTTCTTTTGTGTCCTTTTGTTTGTTTTAAGTTTATTTTATACAAAGGTTTAGGTATTTTATTTATCGATTGAGGCACTACGAAGTCTGCCGGGTCAGCTAGTAAAAAATAAAATAAGGACCGCAAATTTTATAAATCGCGTTAATTAATGGTATGACTTATTCTGAGTCAGCGTTGTCATTGTGAGCAGGTGGCTTCTCACTACCTACTTTTTTTTTATGATGGTTCACCTGGTGTTAAGTAGTTACTGGAGTCCATAGACATCTACAATGCTGCCACCCACCATGAGATATGAGTTATAAGATCTCAGAATAGTTACAACGGCTGCTCCCCCCTTTCAAACCGAAACGCATCACTGCTTCACGGTAGAAATAGGCAGGGTGGTGGTGCTTACCCTTGCGAACCCACAAGACGTCCTACCACGTAATTACACAAATTACTCTGACCCAAGATCCGTCTTAGGCAGTGGTTGGACATCAGGAAAGAGTGATCGATGGAATTAAGTAGTCGTCTTGGAGTCCAACTTAACCGGGCCTAACTAAAACTCCAACGGCCGGTTATCCGTAAATTGGAGACGCCAACGTTAAAAAGGTACTTTCCATCCTATCCAAGTCTTCTGCAAAGCAGTCATCAGCTTCTTTACAACATACAAGACAACCTGATATTTTTTATTATGTTTACTATAGGTAATCGTATTACGAGTGATTGATTATCAAAATTATGGTTTTTGATTTGAATCACAGAAATTTCATTTATTTTGAAAGACGTTCGTAAATAAGTGTGGGGTAAGAATACATAGATGGTTTATTCAAAAGTCCGTGATTATTAAAAAAATATGCGTATCCATTGAAAATTTTACTAAAACCCGATAAGTTGGGAAAAGATTCGCCCTCTAAGCTTCTTTTACAAACTTACACATGTGGTATGTAATATGTATATCATTCAATTGAGGATAGAATAATTTCAATTGTTTTTATCAATCGATCTATGTTGTAGTATGCAACAACACGTTACTTTAGTTGTAGTATAGGTATAACCATTGTATTTTGTATTAAGTAATTAGTAAGGCAGTCAATAAACGATCGTCGACCAAAGCACTCGTTTCATTTAGATAGCCCACACATCACAATGTATTATCTACGCAATTTGCACAACTCAAAAACATAAATTCACCAAATTCCAGATGATACCCGATTAACTTGAAAATTTGCACACGTAAGATGAATTGGTGGCACCACAATCTTATTAGCTTGGTCTATTATCCAGACCGGGGTGTCACCAAAATAAATAAATTGATTTTTAGTTCGATTATTTTCATTTATTATTTTGTGTTTCTGTAGCTCGATGATTTCTGTCTTTATGAATTCTTTACTATAATAAAAATCTATAAATATAAAATTGTTGTTGGTTGCATAATAATATATTGATCATGTATTTTTTTTTATTGCTTAGATGGATGGACGAGCTCACAGCCCACCTGGTGTTAAGTGGTTACTGGAGCCCATAGACATCTACAACGTAAATGCGCCACCCACCTCGAGATATAAGTTCTAAGATCTCAGTATAGTTACAACGGCTACCCCACCCTTCGAACCGAAACGCATTACTGCTTCACATCGGAAATAGGCGGGGTGGTGGTACTTACCCGTGCGGACTCACAAGAGGTCCTACCACCAGTGAAAAATGTTATAGTGTCGATATCTTTTTTATTATTATTAGTCATTCCCTTTGTGTTCTTGGCCAGATTGTCATTGTCTTACTTCCATTAGTCCCCTTACAATGCAAATTATCAGTTTATCTATAAATAAAATGGGAAATAAAAACACAGTATTTGATAAATGCTCGACAATTTATTTTGGAAACATTCACAGGAAACAGTTTTTTATTTATTTATTTAAATTAATAACAATAGTTTCCCGCACTTCGTACGAGCGACAATTGACGTAACCTATTCGTTTTATTATTTACATAATTATTTACAGGTCTTAGCACCTTTAGATCTAAAAGTAGACTAGATTCTTTTAATTTGTAGACAAAATCTTTATGAACCAATTTACATAATTACATTCGTGATAAAGGGATACGGCTCTGGGTGATGTCTGAACATCCCGAGAAACATAGTTATTACGATTCAAATAATAAGTATATGGGTTGAAATTCATGATACATTAAAATAATATAATTTCATTAGATAACTGAAGCTGCGTCTTTTAAAACTAGGAAAAATTCGGTTAGTAAAAATGTAGATTTTGATTTCGATTTGCGATAATATTTACATTACATTGACGACAATTATTATCATTGTATTTTTTCGATAAAACTTTTTGAAGTCAGTAGAAAAAATGGAAAACGTCCGAACTTAGCCAACAATGTACAATATTCACAGTAATGATACACATGAAATTAAATTTACAATAATTAATTGAGCGTTCAAAGTTTCTGTCTCGAATTTCCGTGAATTATATCGTTCTTTGGATCCTTGTCACGAATTTTTACGTGAAAAATATAATTAATGCTATTCTACCTTACAAATTTGATGAATATATTCTTTTAGATTACTTACTACTTACCTTTTCGGACACTAATGAATGTTCCTAATTAAATATTTCATCATCATGTGCTCCAAACAGAAGCTTCTCCGAAAGCTCGGCACAAAGTTCGTTTACATTTACTCACTAGTAGTCTAGTAATAGTAATATATGGACTAGTGGGATAGCAGACTGTAATATTGGTAACGGGGTATTATAAAGACTACTACTACTACTGTTAACTATACTGAGACCTTAGAACTTATATCTCAAGGTGGGTGGCGCATTTACTTTGTAGATGTCTATGGGCTCCAGTAACCACTTAATACCAGGTGGGCTGTGAGCTCATCCATTCACCTAAGCTCTAAAAAAAAAAAAACACACACGAACTCATTTTAAAAGTCTCGAATTTTTTGTGTATTAAAGCTCCATTATCTTTAATATTAAATGCATTCATTACAGTCTGTAACAATAAGTTCGAGATGATAAATTTTAACAACACAACAGTAATCTGAGTGCAAGCGAAACGTGAAATTAAAATCAGTTCGCTGCGTGTCCTGCAAACGGACAGGATTTAATGTTTTATTTAAAACTAGCGACCCGCCCTCGCTTCGCTTCGGAAACATTAAAACACACATGAAACCAAAAAAAAAAATAAAAAAAAAATAAGAAAAAGTAGCCTATGTTCACCAGGGACAATGTCGGCTTCTAATGGAAAAAGAATTTTTCAAATCGGTCCAGTAGTTTCGGAGCCTATTCGAAACAAACAAACAAACAAATCTTTCCTCGTTATATTAGTATAGATAAAATTAGCCTACGTCAATGCGCGTAGGTCAACAGAGCTATTAACATCGTCTCTATAACAGAAAATCTATGATAAAACGATTAAAATTTGCAAAGAATTGCTTAACTTTCTCAAACCTTCGAAGCCTACTTTCTACTACTAATTCCTACCAGATTGATTCCTACATAGATTCAAAGTTATTTCATTTGATTTATCAATATCATTTGGTAGAGTTCACGCAAGGTATACCATCAGTACAGCTAATAGAAGAATCTAGTATACGTTATTGTAATCTATATATTAATACGTGAAGCAAAAACTTTGTATAGCCTTTTTACGAAAATTGCGCGGACGGAGGAGTATGAAATTTTCCACACTTATAGAGAATATAGAGAAGATGCTAATTTTTTTTTTTTAAATAATGCATAAATGATACATTAAATCAATAAAGAAAACAGTACACACACTACATACCATGTATTTGACGCACACACGCATGCATATTATTTATTGTCAAACTTTTGTTCTTGACGTCTGTGGTCAAATTGAGAATAGATTAAATATTGTTTGTCTTTGTTAATATTTTTTATACTGTAGCCTTGGCGAAATTTGTAATTATAGAAGTATAAAATACAATCTTAATAGTGTAGTACAAACTTACAATTCCAATTAATTATAGTCGAATTTCGACTACTGCGGGACCTCTAGTACATATAACTTCATAAGACCAATGATAGGCGAATAGAATTATTATACAATCTGGCCCGATTGAACATAAAATAACATTTTTACTGGCGGTAGGACCTCTTAGGACTCACGGGTAGGTACCACCACCTCGCCTATTTCTGCCGTGAAGCAGTAATGCGTTTCGGTTTGAAGGGCGGGGCAGCCGTTGTAACTATACTGAGACCTTAGAACTCATGTCTCAAGTTGAGTGGCAGCATCTACGTTGTAGATGTCTATGGGCTCCTGTAACCACTTAACACCAGGTCGACTGTGAGCTCGTCCACCCATCTAAGCAATAAAAAAAAAAGTAGAAACTAGTTGAAAAAACCTCCAGCACTCTGTAATACATCGTGATACAATGATCGTGGGTTAAAAAATTGATAAATTATTTTTATTGATTTATGGGCGGACAAAAAAAAATAAGGATCCCTAAAATCGTTGATAACGTAACCTCCAAAGAGTGGAAAGCCAGTGTTTGTTGCATAAATTTGACGACAATTACATAAGCAAATCGTGTTCGGAAGCGTTAAGAGTAAAATAAAATCAATGATGATTTGAAAGCCAGATGACCGTAGGAGGGCACTAGTTCTAGAATAAATTACAAATAAATACAAAAAAGAATTGCTGTTCGTTAGTCTCGCTAAAACTCGAGAACGGCTGGACCGATTTGGGTAATTTTGGTCTTGAATTATTTGTGGAAGTCCAGAGAAGGTTTAAAAGGTAGATAAACATGAATATGCTCGGAATTAAATAAAAATAACAAATTTGTTTTTCCTTTGATGTATCTCCCGTCGGACGAATTCCTTTTCTATGTTTTAAGTTTATTTTATACAAAAGTTTAGGTATTTTATTTATCGATTGAGGCACTACGAAGTCTGCTGGGTCAGCTAGTTACAAATAATAAGGTAGTAGTGTTCACCCATAAACGCTACGTGGGTTCAGTAAAATTTACATCATAATAACAATATCGTTTGAACTATAAAAGTAACATTAACATCGAAATTCGTGTTCGAACGTCGAATAACAATTTCAAGATCATAAGTCCGGATGAGTTAATACTTTGAAATATTGTATTACTCTATGGCACGCGACATATTTTGGAGTCAGATCGTATGGTATAGAACAGCCTTTCTCAAAGTGGGCGATAACGCCCCCCTTGTGGGCGCTGCAGGCCTAACGGAGGGCGGTAAGAGACCCAGAAAAAAGGGGGCATTGTGTAGAGGCTTGGGAGGCGATTTGTATTTGTATTTGTATTTGTTTGTGAAGTTGGAATATCCCATTAAACTACCAGCAAATAGGTAGGGAAAATCAACGTTCTCCGAGAGACATACAATGCACGTTATTGGAATAACATCATGATGTCCCTTTGACTCTTAAGAGTCGCTTTCATTGCGGTCTTTGACATGAGGAGTGACTATGGTCTATGTGTGAGAAGTCGGACGTGATTCAAAACATTCTGCGTTGTATGCCAGCAATGGGGAATTAGATACGTCGGTCCCAGCCCTGTCGCCCGATCACGTCGGGGTCACCAGTTTGGGATGCTTAAACGACAAACGGCAATATTGCCTTGTCTACTGTATGGCTGCCAAACTTGGGTATACACGACAAGAGCAAAACAAAGAATCACAACAACACAAAGAGCTATGGAGAGAAGTATCCTAAACATAAGAAAAATTCAAAAAGTCAGGAGCAAAGTATTAAGACAGAAAACTAAGATAACAGATGCCCTCACACAAGCTCTAAAATTGAAATGGCAGTGGGCAGGTCACGTATTGAGATACACAGACACCAGCTGGACAGTCAACACTACAATCTGGAAAGGGCCAATTGGCAAAAGAAGGGTAGGGAGACCGAAAAGACGATGGGCTGACGACATAACCGAAATAATAGGAAAGGACTGGCAAACGATCGGCAAGGACAGAGATCAGTGGAAAGGACTGGAGGAGGCCTTCACTCGAGGAGGGGTCCATATCCAATAACAAAAATTAACTCGTACTAAGATTTAGACAATAAGCATTAATAACTAACTAAACACTAACAAATAAATACCAGATTTCAAATGAAAGTTAAAGAAATACAGGCTTTTTATTATTTTATTTTATTTTATAAACGACAAACGGAAGATCTTCCACCGAGCGGGTGATATTGCTCGGTAGAACGACGGTTCAAACGTTCGGAACTTATATATATGCAAGCTTATCTTAAAAATGTCGTTAGCAAGAATCTGTCAATTATCTTATGTTGTATGATGGCTACCCGCCACAGCATTTTAAATGGAAAAGTCCAGCCTTGAACTAACCAGCAATGGACCACAAGCTCGCCAGTAGTAAATATTTGGGGCATTCAAAGCTGAAGTGCATTCAAGTGTCTTTGCATAGTGTCGCTCGAGTGTATCGGTACATTTTCGAGAATTCGTGAGCAATTCACGATGATTTCTCGCTGTGAAAGAACTATCGGGGCGTTAAGTGTGGATAAATGTTGTCGTTTGGTTTGACGGCGCTTCGCGTGTGGCCGCGAGGTCTGCGTGTGCCTCTTAAACGAGCGGAGGAGATGGACGAAGCAGTTTTTATTGACTTCGGGAAATTACCAGTGGTATTCTTTTATTATTATAAACTAGCTGACCCGGTAGACTTCGTAGTGCCTCAATCGATAAGCAAAAGACCTAAGCTTTTGTGTAAAATAAACTTGAAACAAACAAAAGGAATCTATCTGACGGGAGACACATCAAAAGAAAAACAAAATTGTTGTTTGTATTTAATACCGAGCATTTTCACATTTATCTACCTTTTAAACCTTCTCTGGACTTCCACAAATAATTCAAGACCAAAATTAGCCTAATCGGTCAAGCCGTTTTCAAGTTTTACCATGACTAACGGACAGCAATTCGTATTTATATATATATAGATAGATAGATAGATGTCACGAAAAACTATTTAAGCTTGCTTTAATAATAAGATATCCACACATTGCTAAAAACTAACTAACACTGAAATTAGTGGTCCAGAGCACCGAAAAACAATTTAAAAAATGAACCATCGCGGGAAGACTGGGAGATGTGAAAGGTTGATATCATTTTGTACAGATATAAATGCAGATTCCACATGATTTTCCTACCGCAATGATAATTTGCGGTAGGAAAATCATGTGGCGTAATGAAAAATAAAATATTATAATAATATTTAGAAACAGTCGCTTGCATGCATCGCCGCCCACAGTCAGTTTTCCATGTGGCTATAGATAAAAAAAATTGGGCTTAAGAACAGAAACAATGTTCACAGTATTGTGAGGCTAAAATCCGTACGATCATATTAGTATAAATTCATTAGTAATTACTCAAATCTTCAGTTCAATGAGCAAGATAAATAAGATAAATTAAATCGCGCTTTTCGGGGCCGCCCCCTCGGCGTGGAGTGATCGACAAAGGCGCACACCGGATCCCGTACAAACGAGATGTCGCCCCTACAAACATTCGTAACGATTGTTAAGTACATTGTTACATTTCGACTTAAAGTGACAGATTTTAATACACATTATGCTTTGATACTCGATACTTTACTTTTTAGAAATACTGAAATGTGATGTATGAGATGAGATGATGACATTTTTAGAGGTCCTTAGAGTTTTTAGAGAACCTTAGAGTTTTTTTGATAACGCCATGTTTTTGTATCTTTAAAGCGGTTAGTTGCCCTCAATTAAGAAAAATAATATTATTTTTCGCCAATAGATGTCAGGAAGAGTTGATTATTGGAAACACGAATAGAACAACATTTTCTGAAAATAAATCGTAGCTAGATCGATTTATCGCCCCCGAAATACCCTGTATACTTAAAATATATAATTTTATGAAAATCGTTGGAGCCCTTTCCGAGATTCAGATTATATATATACCAGAATTTCTCGTATAAAGGTATAAGATAAGATAAGATAAGTATGATGCAATATTTAAGGGTTGGCCCAGAAAAAGGATAATTATTTTGGTCGACACATTTGATAGGTTCTATAGCCTAAGCAGTCTAATCGATTTGAATGCAAAGTTTGTCAGGTACAATAGCATTAATACAGGAATTAATTATCGAAGAAAATATCTAAAAAGGTACAGGATGTTACTTTTTTACAATTTAATCACAAGGATCCTCGATCTAAATTACACGTCTTAAATACAGCGTGTTATAAAACAGCCCCAGAAAACGAATTCAGAGAATTAAGATCGAAGGATTTGTATTTTTTAACATAACACCTAATTAATGTGCAGCCAACTTTGCTTTACATTGCTCGGAGTTCAAGGTACATGGACGCACGAATACAACGAGAACTCCTTTACAGTAGATATATCTTTTTGGAACGAAGTTCCTTATGGGACGATGCGGAGGGATACCCTAACCGGGAAAAAACGTCCGTAACGTAAGATTTTTATTATTTATTTAAAGTCTTAGTATGATGGCTATACAGTGCTAATGTATAGTCTACGTGATGACGGTTATTATTATTATTCATACAAATAGCTGTTTCTTTGCATATTATTATTATATTTTTTTTATAAATCATTGTGAACAAAATAAAGTTGATAACTTTGTAAAGTAGTATTAGTAGTAGTTTATTTTTATCAATAAAAAAATCATAATAAAAAATGTATAATAATAATTATTATTTTCTATAGACCTCGAATAGAACTTAAAATTAATATGTTTATAATAAGAAACTTCGTTCCTGTCCGGTGTCCCACGACATTACACATCTTTTTTTAGAGTAGTTTTTAATAGGATCTTACTAAAACGGTTACTATTTATGGCTGACCTCAAGGTCTGCATCGACTTTGAGAACGGTTTCCTGGAGCTATGTTTGAGTTCGTCGTCTGAAGTTTTAATAAATTTTCGTCACTGTTTTGGTTGAAATTGTAAACATAATTTACACGAAATACGAATTGGTAAAAACATTTTTACATAGTTACTCATATGACGTAATCTAAAGGAACACTGTATTTATTTAATTTACATAGGAAATGTTCACAATATATTATCATCGAGCGAGAACCTTTCAGATTTTTCTGTTTTTGGTGTAACTTTGAATAATAGTTTGCAACAACCATGGTTAATTACCATTTAGTCGTACAATTACTCCACCACTACTTCTACCTACACGATGATGGTAGCCATCATTGTTATTATTAATTGTAGGAGGCAATGGCTTCCCAATAGTGATATGTGCATTCGGGCAGATATCAGTGAAGCAAAACCTTCCAAGATTTTTTACCAAATCAGATTTGTTCGATGACAGTTACGGCGTGTTTATTGAAATGTATATCTCTTTTTAGTTCCATTTATTTCGAATTAGGCCATTTTATGTTACCTAATATTAATTATCTAAGTCATAGAGTTGTACGTCACAAGGAAACGAATTAAATAATTCGTTAATATAGCAACAGAAAAATCCGAAAGTAATCACCCCACAAACGTCTATTTACAAGTATTTACATATTAATAATACTAGTACATTATATACAGCTCTCTTGCACTCGATGCGAGGTGGTGACGACTTCCGGCCGCAGTCGATGTTGCGTCAGTGATGACGTCACGCCCGTCGCGGAACCAGGGCTGCACGCCGTGACGCCCTTGTTGGCTCTCCCTAGACTGTGGTACGACTGGAACAACATAACACTATGCAGATATGCTGCTTACTGCCTTAACCGGTCGCCGTCCTCGCCGAGCCCGTCGCTTGCGACGAAGGGCTCGGTGAGTAAACTAACCCACAGACACAGCCCACTGAGCTTCTCGTCGGATCTTCTCAGTGGGTCGCGTTTCGTATCCGGTGGTAGGTTCTCCGAAGCACGGCTCTTGCTAGGGCTAGTGTTAGTAACACCTCCGGTTTGAGCCCCGAGAGCTCACCTACACGCTAGGGTAACGCTAATATAGCCTCTCAAGGCTGTTAGCATAGGTCGGAAAAAAGGCTGCCTTGAATACGTAACATTATCAAAAGAGGCAAGCACGAATGACTATCGAAAAAGTATCGAGAAAAAATGTATAGGATTTAAACAGCGCCCCTACCGTTTGTATAAAGAATTAATTTCAGCTGCACGAATGAATTTTCTCACTTTCGTTTTGCAATCGAATCAACGTTCTCAAAACTCGAAACTTACACTCATAATCGAGAGCACGAGAATCGTTTTGACATACGGTAACGTAAATCTCGAAGGCTAGCTGGCTATCGAGTACTAAAATCGAAAGTAATGTTCCGTTTTCGTATCGACGACTCGATACATTTACATTACGAATTCGATAGATTGACGTGCTTGACGTACAGAAATGGCTTAAAAATAACCTTTAAAGTACCTATACAGTGAGTGCCGGTTTGAAACGGGAGCTGTGTCATTTGAATAAAAAAAAAAAAACGTGTGGTACTCTGGGACTGCCGCGGTAAAGCTATTGCATAGCATTTTTTATCAACTAATACAATTATAATTAGGCAATAATAATTTTATGTTAAAACAATAATAAAATAAGACCACGCTATATTTATAAATATTAAAGCTAGATCGCGCGAGAGAGAGATAGGCAGACTTTTCATGATACGCATGCAGTGCGACGTCACGCCGCGCGCTTATTCACAAACACGACACAAGCGCAACGTGTGAATGTGTTGAACACGAGCTACATGGTAGGCGGAGTGGAGTGTTAGGTTTTATTTTCGTTACGGAATTTCTTGATTCGGTCGCCGCACTGAAAACCCGCGATAAAGGCTATGCTTAATAACAATATAGCTAAATATACTCACGCTAGTTAAAGGTATTTTGTAATCCTTTTTCCTATAATCGTTGTAGTAGGCGCCGCCGTCGGGCTCTGAACGAATGTCGTCACCGCTCATCTTGGCGATCTTTGTACTGGACGGAGGTCTCTGGAGGCTCATGTACCCGTTGGACACTGGTCTCCTCTCTGTATTGGATTTTTATTGCTTAGATGGGGGACGAGCTCACGGCCCACTTGATGTTAAGTGGTTACCGGAGCCCATAGACATCTACAACGTAAATGCCGCCACCGAGTTTGAGACATAAGTTCTAAGGTCTCAGTATAGTTACAACGGCTGCCCCGCCCTTCAAACCGAAACGCATTACAGCTTCACGGCAGAAATAGGTTAGGTCTCCTTTCCTCTCTAATTTCTCCCATCCTGGCTGAGCTTTTGCTCACCCACCTGTCCTAGTGAAGCTGGAAAGGCCTCTGGGCCAACAGTAATCCCTTATTCATAAAAAAATAATTACTTACCATATAAACAAGGAATTATATCGGGATCAGCGTCGTCAGCCATGGGATCAGATGTGTGCAGTAAAGCCCCTCTGGCCCCTCGCTCCGACCTCTGGTCTCGGGGCTCCGTACTGCTGGCGCGGGACTCCACCTCCTGCTTCACTGGAGTCGGACAGTTCGGTGTTCGTTCGACGTACATTGATTCACTGCCGACACAGCGATGCTTAGTTTAAGGAACTCACTCTTTAAATTATTTTCTTATATATCTAAGCACCCATCTAAGCATTAATCTTTTATTGCTTAGATGGGTGGACGAGCTCACAGCCCACCTGGTGTTAAGTGTTTACTGGAGCCCTTAGACATCTACGACGTAAATGCGCCACCCACCTTGAGATATAAGTTCTAAGGTCTCAGTATAGTTACGACGGCTGCCCCACCCTTCAAACCGAAACGCATTACTGCTTCACGGCAGAAATAGGCAGGGTGGTGGTACCTACCCATGCGTACTGTACTCACAAGAGGTCCTACCACCAGTAAGGTATATGGAGCAGATTGTTGTAGGCAGCGGCTTGGCTTTGCGACTGGCATTTCAGAAGTCCACGGGCGACGGTAACCACTCACCATCAGGTGGGTCGTGCGCTCGTCTGCCTACAAGGGCAATAAAAAAAAAAAAAAGTGTGTGTGTCCGCTCCGACGCACGACTGAAGTTTACTGGATATAAAAAATTAAACGAAACAATACGAGAAATAGTTCTATATTACGACAACACGATACACTACAGATTATTAACAAATTAACGAGACACAAAACAAACGACTAACAAATATATGAAAATACAATAATGAGAGAAACGCGCGATCAGTACGAGGCTTTGTGGCGGACTGCCGGCGCAGCAGCCCGGCGTCACCTGCGATAACGCGGCCGCGCGTTGGCTCCTGATTGGCGCGCGCACGCATCACGCAATCAGGAGCCAATCAGGCGCATAACGCATTTCGTGTGACATGCTAGTACGATTTTGGTCCCCATAATTTTCATACCCCGGGCCTATATATGTAAATCGATTCTAAAGGAGTAAACTCCAAAAAGATAGAGCAGACTGATTTTTGTTTATTTCCTAAAGCTTAGTTATTTCTGAAGTACTTATACCACTTGAGAATCGAGTTCAAACTTTAAGAGCTTTCAAACACAGTGATAGATTGGTAATTCTTTTGTTAAATAAATGGTAAAACTGGTGTTTATTGTGGCTAAGTTGCGTTAATAGTGTGAAACGTTACTAATATAGTGTTTGTGATTGTTTACAACAAGGATATTCGTATATATCATCGTGAAACTTACATACGAACCTAAAGTTCTGTTTAGTTTCAATACTACACAGTTTTGGTACCCACACCAAGAAAAAAACAAAAGCATACTTATATTTCTTATATATTCAGTTCAAAATATTAAATCACACAAGTTATTACAATACAACTTTATCCCTGCTGTCCATCTGTAAACCACAAGACAATGGCAAAGTGTGGAGCATGTGGAAAATTCTTGTCAACCGCGGACTGTGCGCGTTGTAGTAAATGCAGTGACAACTTCCATAAAGGATGCGTGGCAATCCCATCTACGGGCGCTGCGCCTCGGGGCTGGATCTGCCCTAGTTGCTCAGCGAAGGTACCTCGTGGGGATAATGCGGCAACTCCTGTACGAGGATTGACAGCTGTCGGGGTGCATCACACTTCGAGCGAGGGAGATGTTGATGCAGATACGATGAATCGGTCGCTGGAGTCTCGTGTCGACCTTGGCTTAGAAATCCGATCTTTTAAGGATGAGCTGGTGGGCCTAAGAACTGACTTGAGAGAGTGCCGGAATGATATCGCTGAGTTTAAGGAGCTCCTCAAGTCTTGTCATGGACGCATCGACGCGGTGGAAGCCCGAGTGCTTGGTCTTGAGGCTCGTCTAGCAGAGATCGTCTCAACAGCAGCAGGTTCTGACTTGGATTCCACGGTGGCTGAACTTCGCATTCAGCTGCGTGAACGCGACCAGGACTTGCTCAGGAATGATATTGACATCATTGGTTTGCCGGAAGTTCGTGAAGAACGCACTTGTCATTTAGTCCAGGTTGTGGCGGTAAAACTGGGAGTGAAACTTGACGTGCGCGACATAGTTCACGCGGAGCGGATTGGTGCAGTAAGACGCAATTTCATTGAGGGCAACGACAATCGTCCTCGTATACTATCAGTACGACTGGCTCGTCGCTCGGTTCGCGATGCACTATTGAAGGGAGCCCGCGTGCGCCGCAACCTCTCCACTACTGATTTAGATGTACCTGGCCCCGTCCGTACTGTATATTTAAATGAACGTTTGTCCGCATATAATCGCAAGCTGTTTGGTACTACCCGTCAAAAGGGAAAGGATAAAGGTTGGAAGTATGTCTGGACCAAGGACGGACGAATTTATATTCGTCGTGGTGATGGTACTCCTGCGCTCAGAATCAGAGTTCAGGCCGACGTGGAGAAGCATTTTGGCCCGGATACAGTTTGATAAAAATTATTATGTACAATATTTTTCTTATGTTTAAGTGTAACTTTATTTCAGAAACTGATACTATGTGCTTTGCATTTTTTCTACTATTTATAAACATGTCAAAGTTCCGATTTGTTTATTGTTATGGGTTGTATTTACTATTACTTATTATTATCATTATTAATCCATATTTTAATTGTTTTTCAAATCATTACAACGCAATGATTTGTGGCTTATCTTTTGAGTTTATATACGTTAATGATTATACTTCTACTGTGCGGAATTATTGTGGTGTTCTCTGGTCTGGGTGGGTGTCTGGATTGAATTTGAATACTGATACCATTTCTTCTTTATCAGATTTTGATAGTTTGGTCTTGCTAGGCGTTTTGAATGAAAACTTTTTAAACAGTAATAGCATTAAAACTGATAAATTAAAGGATTTTTTCCAGATACACCCACACATTCTGCGCACATTGTGCATGTCTCGTTGTGATTGCCTTACTTTTATAAATGGTACGTAACCGGAAAGTAGTGTTTGGTCTATTGAATGCAGGCTCTTTGTCTACAAATCGGGACGAATTTCTTTTGGCCATGGCTCGCCATTCTGTTGACGTTATGGCTATAAACGAGACTTGGCTTAGGTTTGGGGAGGAGGGCCGTGCACCTTGTGTGCCAGGCTACAGGCTCAAGCATGTTCCTCGACCAGTTAGTATAAAGGGTGGTCGTGGTGGCGGGGTGGCGTTTTATCTCAGAGCTGATATAAGTGCTCGGGTGTGTATGCACCCCGGGCATTTGGATGTTGAACAGTTGTGGATAACAGTGAATTTTTGCGGGAAAAAGCTATTAATAGGCACTGCATATCGCCCCCCTTGGTCTGATCTGGAAAATTTCCTAGAGGGATTGACCGAAAGTATTGGTGCTATGGCTCCTTATGACAATATAGTGCTTCTCGGAGATTTTAATGTAAACCTATTGGACTGTAATTGTTCTAGAACAAAAAAAATAAATGAATTTCTAAGCCACTTCAGTCTCTCGCAAATAGTAAGGACTGCAACACACTTTATGAGTGGTAGTAGTACTTTGTTGGATGTTATTTGTACTGACATTGGCGTTAATGATGTCGGGGTTGATTATATTCCCGAGCTTGGCCACCATGCTTTTGTCACATGTGAGACTTTGATCCGAAAGGAAAGACCAATGTCTAGAATGATAACTTCCCGTCAATTTAAAAATATCTTAGAGGAGTTCTTTACTCAGGATCTAAATATAATACCCTGGTCGAACATCGCCCTCCTGGATGACGTTGACACGATGGTTTACACCTTTTCTATGTTTATTCTGTACCTGTACGATCTCCATGCTCCGCTCAAAACCCTGAAATTCAAAACACGTTCCACTCCTTGGATTACTGATAATGTCCGATTATTGTTTAAATTTCGAGATGCTGCACGCTATAGATCACATGTAACTCAGGTTCATAGTCATAAGCAGTATTATTTAGACCTTAAGAAGCAGGCAGCTAGCGTCTTAGCATCGGAAAAAAAGACCTACTAAAACAATTATATTAATAGCAACTTCGGAAACCCTAAAAAGTTATGGAAAAATCTGAAATCTGATGTGATTCCGTCACATCAGGAGAAAGCATTGCCTGAACACCTTAATGACGCTAATGCTATCAATGAAGCTTTTCTGAATGTACCCGGGGTCTGTAGTTCTGACGTTTCAGGATACTCATTCTTTGAGTATTCTAACACATCTCCAAAGTTTACGCTTAAAACTGTCAACCAGGATACGGTTCTTAAGATTATTAACAGCATTAAATCCAACGCTCAAGGCACTGACGGGATAAGCGGTGAGATGATATCGCTCTCACTGCCTTCAACATTGGAGGCGATTACTAGCATTATCAATAAGTCCATTGATACAAATACATTTCCTGCTCAGTGGCGATGTTCTGTGGTTAGCCCTATTCCGAAAGTCACGCACCCTCAAGCTTTTAAAGATCTTAGGCCTATTAGTGTGTTGCCTTTTCTGTCCAAGATCTTGGAGAAGGTAGTTTACTCACAGGTAGCGGCATATATCGAATCAAATAACATTCTTCCAGAGTTTCAATCGGGTTTCAGAAAAAGCCGAGGAACGGCCGCTGCTCTTACTGACATTGTGGGTAATATTCTCGAGGCTCGGGACAGGAGCCAGGGTACGATACTGACGCTGCTGGATTTCTCACGGGCTTTTGATACAATTAACACTGCCTTACTCTTAGCAAAATTAACTCACTACGGGTTCTCTGATAATGCTGTGGAATGGTTTAGCAGTTATATGTCGAGTAGAACGCAATTTGTACAAATACGGAAAGAAGATGGAACTAAACTAACCTCTACTTCTAAGCCGATTACTAGAGGCGTTCCCCAAGGTTCTGTCCTGGGACCATTGTTGTTTATTTTGTACAGTGCAGATATCATTCAGTGTTTCAAGAATTGTAAATATCATGTTTATGCTGACGATGTACAATTATACCATTCTTTTGATGTTGGAGATACCCCTTCTGCTGTCAGTTTTATCAATGAGGATCTGCAGAGGATTGTCTCTTGGTCTGAACAGAATTCCTTAGTACTGAACCCCTCTAAGTCTAAATACATGATACTAGGCAGTAAATCTCAGATAGCAAAGATTTTATCACTCGATCCTAAGGTGACTGTTTCTGGTAAGGAAATTGATCGGGTGGAGTTAGCATGCAGTTTGGGTTTGACAATTGATCCCGAATTGCGATTCGAGGCCCATATTACAAAGAACTTAAGAGCTTGTTTTTACAGACTGAAGATTCTGTACTCGTTTAGACAGTACGTCAGTGTACCCATTAGGAAGTTGCTTATCGATAGTCTAGTTTTGTCGAAATTAAATTACTGTGATACTGTTTATGGTCCCTGTTTACTCTCGAGAACTGAAAAATTAATACAACGCATTCAAAATGCCTGTGCCAGGTATTGCTTTGACATTCCCGTGAGAGGACACATAACGCCCTATTTAAATGATCACAATATATTGAAAATGGCAGCTAGAAGAAGGTTGCACTTAGCAGTCTTACTATTTGGAGTGATTTCGACACATGAACCTAGGTACTTGTATGAGAAGTTGGATTGGAGAAGTACTCAGTACAGGTATGGCTCACGAGCTACTGTTAAGCCATTGTTGACGCCCAAATACAGAACAGCTGCTTTTCGGGGAGCGTTTAAATACGCAGCTACGCATTGCTGGAATGATCTCCCTCCACCTATTCGTCACATTGTAACAAAGCATGGCTTTATTAATCGTTTAAAATCATTTCTTTTGGACTCACAAAAACTAATCTAATTTATAGTATTTATAGTAACTAATTTAATCCTAGCTTGTGAAAACTTCCTTTTATTAACGTTATTTTTAATTTATTTTTAATGTACAAGTGTAAATATTGTGCTGCTTGCCAGTATTAGTAATAGTACATATTATCGTGCTTTATTTTATTTTATTTGTTGTTTCGTTGTGGGCTGCCTACGGGGTGTTGTTACTGTGTGCTTATTATGTTATATATGTATGTATTCGGGTTCACAATTTAATTTGATTTTTGTTTTGTTTTTTTTCTTTAATTTTTATAATTTACTAGATTTACTAATTTATACCATTTTCTAAGTATGTACACACGTAATTAGCCTTTATTCCCGCTAAGAACCAAGGGGAAACGGGGGTGACTGAAAATCAGCGCTGTTCGATTTATCAACCTCGAACAGCAATAGCTGAGCCACCTCCTTTTGCCTTTTTCTCTTTTTATTTTCTTTTCTTTATTTGTATTTCATTTTATTTTCTATGATGTGAAAGGCAATAAATGATTTTTATTATTTATTATTATTATAGGTACCA
The DNA here is from genome assembly GCF_030269925.1 of Bombyx mori. Taxonomy (NCBI): domain Eukaryota; kingdom Metazoa; phylum Arthropoda; class Insecta; order Lepidoptera; family Bombycidae; genus Bombyx; species Bombyx mori. Next base: position 13,713,470 of record NC_085131.1, on the reverse strand, counting down.
CGTGACTGGTTCTCAACGAATGCATTTGTGTATTTAGCAAAATGCCCGACGAAACATGAGCTTTTCTAAAATGAGAACTAATTTCCAAACGAGACTCTTCAATTTGTAAGACAAAAGCTATAATTAATCAAGATCGTCTCGAACATAAATCAAGCAATCAAAACTTTAGACAATCATCAAACTTCGGTGTGTGACTTTCAGTTGGATTCGTCTTGATTACAAAGTAATATTATATAGGGAGGCAGGAAGCAATTTATAATTTTATATTTAATGTTAAACCAGATTTTGTAATCGATCATTGCTATATTGCGAAATTTGTTGATTTTGTTACACGATTTTGTGGCTACATCTTTGAGCTATACGGTATCAAGCCAGAATTTAGTCGAATGACTGCGAAAACACAGGTCGGTTCCTAGCCCTTAGAATTCGAACCATCTTTAAGAATAAAGCACAGTGGGACAAAATATGCTTTCGTCTTGGAGCTCCAGCCTTCTGTAGTAGATGTTGGAGCAGTACAAACTAAATCCTGTAATGGCAAAATCCAAAACTGCAAAGATCTGGATCTTAACGATACTAAAGGTGGTATCCTCACCTCAATGGGGCATGTTTGGCGGGAAGCCGTCGTTGTCTGTTGCTATGCTTCTTATAGAGTACAGCCAGAACCCCACAGACAGCTGCAGCCAGTAGAGCTGATGACGCAGCTATTGAAGCTAAGACTGGTGACATTCCGAGGGCGTTGCTTTCACCTGAAACAATATCTATCATTAGTTTTATATACTGCATTAACTGAGACTGAGTGTGATTGGAATTAGGAGAGAAAAGATAAGCGTAATACTCTAATCATCATTCTCCTGCCCTTCTCTCAGTCACCTGGGGTCGGCGCAACATGTTTTCTCATATCAACTTTTATCTAGGAGCCGGATAGGATACGTTTTTTTTTTTAATCATTTACAAGTTAAACTGTAGCACTGAAGTTGGTTAGTTAAACCATGTGACCGTTAAATATAACACGCAAACCGAATTAGCTAGTTACCTCACATTTATGATGCAACGTGGAGTAATAAAGGCGGTAGCGTTTCAAAGGTTTTTTTTTTATAACAAACAAGCTATTTCTTGAAACGCGTTCCTCTTGTAATTCCTTTATTATACACAAAATAATTTTAGATCAAGTTAATTGTTTGTTCCTGAACGTTTATATCTAGGTTTATTGGTATCGTGAATGTTTTGGTAAGATTTTTTTGTTGTTGCTTAGATGGTTGGACGAGCTCACGGCCCACCTGGTGTTCAGTGGTTACTGGAGCCCATAGACATCTACAACGTAAATGCGCCACCCATCTTGAGATATAAGTTCTAAGGTCTCAGTATAGTTACAACGGCTGACCCACCTTTCAAACCGAAACACATTACTGCTTCACGGCAGAAATAGGCGGGGTGTTAGTACCTATTCGAGCGGACTCACAAGAGGTCCTACCACCAGTAAACCACCAGTAAAGTTGGATGAACTGACCGCCCGCCGGGTATACAACGTGAACATGACTTATCTTGAAGTCAACATTTTTTGTGTGATATCTGTGCTAACCTTCATAGTGGAGCGCATAATTGCTTCGCGGCAGAAATAGGATGCTAAGACTCATACGAGCTCAGAATTCGTAACGTAACAAACGAAATTTTGGTTAGGAGAAGTCTGTATACTAGATAGGAAAAACCATATGTATAAGGATAATATATCTAAGGCAGACGAGCAAACGGCCCACCTGATGGTGAGTGGTTACCGTCACCCGTGGACTTCAGCAATGCCAGGGACAAAGCCAAACCGCTGCCTACCGCTTAATACTCTTCACAAGCCTCTTTAAAAGAAGGACATGTCATAGCGCTCGGGAAACACCGTGGAGGGGAACTCATTCCATAGCCGGATCGTACGTGACAAAAATGGCGACCGATGGCGGGAGGTGCGATGATAAAATGGAGCTGAGGGGATCATCTCAAACAATTCCTCAGAGCACTCTATATGCTAATCATTTAAAAGACAACAATTTGTATGATGTATTATCTCTAAAAACAATCTCATTCAGTCAACTAACTCACAAAAGAGTTGTATACCTATGAAATGTTGTGATTTATCAAGACGTAAGTGCTTTTTATAGTAATTGGATAAGACTAAGAGTCCAATCATGTCAAATATATTGAACTAAAAAATTTATGATATAGCGTAGCAGCTATCCCAACGTAACTGACCCTTAATTCTTATGCCGTAAAGTAAGGCATGTATCCAGAAGAAAAAAGTTTATTGAAATGTTCATTTTTAGAAAAGAAATTTTAATTAAAATAATGCTATTAAAGATTTACAATACCATAGTGGCGTGACCAGACATAGTTATGTTGTATACAATACAAGTAAGCAGTATACCGCGCTTGTGATCCGAATGGCTCTTAAGTACATGCAATGAACAACGATTCCATTATTAATGTACAGTTTTATGGACGCGGGAAACGCTGTAATGAAATGGCAGGTAGTCAAGCTTCCAGTGAGGTTGCCAAGGAATTGATCAAGTACTTGCATATAAAGGCGGCTAGTCCCACATAGTTTCAAAGCCTACACGCGAAGGTACCATCGTGCTGCCTATTAGGGTCTTTTTTTTTCCTACCTAAGCTGATACCCTTGAGAGGCTATATCAGCGTAACCTTAACTAGTAGATGAGCTCACGGGGCTCAAACCTGACGACGTTGCTAGCACGAACCCTCGCAAGAGCCGTGCTTCGCAGAATCTACCACCGGATCGGAAACGCGACCCACTGAGAATATCCAGCGAGAAACTCAGTGGGCTCTGTCTGAGGGTTAATTTACTCGTCGAGCCCTTCGTCGCAAGCGACGGGTTCGACGAGAACGATGACCGGTGTTAGGGTCGCGAAACAGACACGGTAAGCCTTTAAAAGTGGGACAACCGTAATATACTTTCAGGCTGTGATGTTTATTCTTTTGATGATGCTCAAGTAGTAGCTTTTCATTAGGTAAGCTCTGAGCTAATATACTAATTCAGTTTTTGTATATCTGTGATATACCAGGTTTAGTCGATACGTACCTTTCTATATCATACCGGTGCCGGAGACTGTACATGTAATATCTGTAATTGACAAATTTCGCCTCAATTGAATTCAAACTAACTCACCAGTAAATTTAGCTTGACCCTTCAAAGTGACTGTTTCAATGGTAGACACATCGCTTCTGCCTTTTGCGTTGACAGCATACAGCTCTATCCTGTAGCTAACGCCTGGCGGAAGACCTTTGATTTCGAAGTAGGGTGGTGTCCTGTTTGTAGATACGTTGTATCGGACCTAAATAATTTATGTGGTAATTAAATCCTTGCATAAATTAATCCTCGTAAGGTATTCTTTAGCTTGTAGTAATTTAAATTAATCTTTATATGAACTTACTAAGTAATATTCGACGATAAATGTACCCTATATTTATTTACGGGACAAGATCAAGTACATCCAGATCCCAAGCATCAATTATCTTTAACAAACATACTGACTTGAACTGGGTATCGATCCCGGACTTGGTCGTCCAGAATTCAAGTTCGTTAACCAACCAACGAGATGGTGATGTCCCGAAAATTTAAACCATCCGTCAGTGATGACTTTTGAAATGAGCAGAACTCAAGTTTGCGCACCAAGTTTTGGCATATCATTCAATAGTTCAAAATGGAATTCATCATCATCAGCCTGCGGCAGTCCACTGCTGGACATAGGCCTCCCCCAAAGCTCGCCACTGAACCCGATCTTCGGTTCTACGCATCCAGTTACTGCCAGCTGCCTTTTTTTATTTTTTTTATTGCCCTTGGAGGCAGACGAGCATACGGCCCACCTGATGGTGAGTGGTTACCGTTGCCCATGGACTTCAGCAATGCCAGGGGCAGAGCCAAGCCGCTGACAACCGCTTAATACTCTCCACAAGCCTCGTTTGAAGAATGACATGTCATAGCGCTCGGGAAACACCGTGGAGGGGAGCTCATTCCATAGCCGGATGGTACGTGGCAAAAAAGATCTCTGGAAACGCACTGTGGATGACCGCAGTGGCTCCAGGTAGAACGGATGAACTCTACCACGGTGGCGGGCGGTGCGATGGTAAAAACGAGATGCCGGTATCATCTCGAACAATTCCTCAGAGCACTCCCCATGGAACATACGGTACAAAATACAGAAGGAACCGAAGTCCCTGCCTTGCGCAAATCGTCGCTCCATCTAGCAGGAGGGCGTCCTACACTACGAAAATGGAATTAGGTACTTTTAATTCCATGGCCCTGATGTATAAAGCTGCTGTAATTTACTAATACCGACTGACCGTACGAATTAGTATCGACGCACTTTCAGACAACAATTTAGTGGTTTTTACTAGTGGTAGGACTTCTTGAGAGTCCGCGCGGGTAGGTACCACCACCCTGCCTATATCTGCCGTGAAGCAATAATGCGTTTCGGTTTGAAGGGTGGGGCAGCCGTTGTAACTCTAATTGAGACCTTAGAACTTATATCTCAAAGGTGGGTGGCGCATTTAAGTTGTAGATGTCTATGAGCTCCAGTAACCACTTAACATCAGTTGGGCTGTGAGATCGTCCACCCACCTAAGCAATAAAAAAAATCCTAACAATCTTTTCCATTATGTAGCTTGAATAAAATTACCTACTTACAATCAATAATCATCAATTATCATCAAATAATCTACTTATCAATGGATATTAGCTTCAGTAGAACTTACTGCTAATGAGGGCAGCTCAAGCAGCTCCATCAGGAAGGTCTGTGGCAGTCCACCATCGAAGTTCTCAACACACTCGACATACAGAGAATCAATGCTTTGGTTAGCCACTGTGCAGTTCTGAAGTGGGAATGGACGACCTGAACAACATAATTATGTTAAACCTTATAAATCAGATCTTTTTTTTTTCTACCTAAGCTGAGAGCCTTGAGAGGCTATTTCAGCGTAACCTTAACTAGTAGGTGAGCTCACGGGGCTCAAACCTGACGACGTTGCTAACACGAACCCTAGCAAGAGCCGTGCTTCGCAGAATCTACCGATGGATCGGAAACGCGACCCACTGAGAAGATCCGGCGAGAAACTCAATGGGCTGTGTCTGAGGGATATCAGATTCCTACACCTTCAGCGCTTATCTTAAGTGTAAAAAAGTTTTCCGTGAAAATGTTTTGACGTCACAGCTATTCATATCAAAGTCGTGGGGAAGAGATATCAAAATATTCCCGCTTCGCATATAAGTACTTTTTCTAATTCTATCCAAGCATTTTTTTCCATACGAAATTCTGTGTTATTTTAAGACTGTTTAAGACTATTTACATATGTAAATGGCTTCTAGAAGTGAACATTTAGCACAGTTATGCTTTGAAACTCGATAAAACGAGAATGACAGTTGAAAAGTGACAATGTCGTATATTTAAAAACTTGAAAGTCTACAAGAAAATGAGATATTCTAAAGTTTTTTACCGCGTCTAAATTTTACACATTTTTCTAATCAAGTTTCTACAATCAATGACAGGAATTCATATATATTGTTAAAACTCACCTGCAGCTACTAATTGGAATAGACACGGTACTTTTTGTTGTCCAACAGTGTTCTCGCCGAAACAGGCCAGAGTTCCATACTCCATGTCCGTTGTCGGAGTATAGTTCAAGGTGGATGTGTGGCCGTGACTACTGTATAACCTGAACCATCACATTCAAGTATTAAGTTACAGAATAGACTAAGAGTGTCAGCTCAACAAAATCGCCTAATTAATCTAATGTTTAGTGGTTAGCTAAGCTCGTAACTTCACTAAGCATTTAGTACCCAGAGTCTAGATCTATTTTCTGTTGACTGATATTGTGTATTTTTTTTTCCTAACTATGCTGATAGCCTTGAACGCAACCCACTGAGAAGATCCAGCGAGAAATTCAGTGAGGTATATACATATGTATATTGAATATCCAATACACAGGAAAATTCCAGTTTCTGTTGAATGTAGACCGTATAACTTTAATTTAACTTCCGACTTTTAAGAGTGAATTCTAAGTTGCAAATACCCAAACAGTTTCAAGGTAATGCAATTAACAGCCAATATAAAGGGTGATTTTTTAATAGCTATAGGAAATGATTTTAAAAAAAAACACATAAAATTTAGAAAAAATCATGAAATCTTTATTTGAATCGATAGTACGGTCCGTATAATTTAATGTTTGAAGATTATTTCATGAAAATGTTGACCACGGCTGCGCCTCAAACGGTCCATCCGCTTAGTCCAATTTTGGCATACTCTTTCCAACATTTCGGCTGGTATCTCACGAATAAATGCTTCAATGTTGTCTTCCCATGCGTTGATCGAAGCGAGCTTGTCAGCATAGACATGAGCCTTAACATAGCCCCACAAAAAATAGTCTAAAGGCGTTAAATCGCATGATCTAGGCGACCAATTGACCGGTTCCAAACGTGAAATAAAAAAGTGGATCTTCCGTCAACTTTTCAAGAGCCCATTCACCAAAAATTCTGCGTTGTGGTAGGTCTTTCGGCTTCAATTCTTGCACCAGCTGTATTTTGAAAATCTTCACACCTAAATCCTTTCACAAAATTTTCCACGTTGTTGAGTAACAGAGGCCCAATTGCTGCTAACACTGCCCGATACAGCTGCGGTATTTTCTTCAGTTCGCACTGTACTTAAGCGCGATGGTGGTTTAATGTCCAACAGTGTAAATTTGATGCGAAATTTAGTCACAATAGCCCGAATAGCCGCTTCAGTGGGTCGCTTGAACTGACCATAAAATGGAAGAACCACGCGAGATGAACTTTCTTAACAGAGCACGCATTTGGTAATAAAATTTAATGAATTGTAGGCGTTGTTCGTTTGTAAGACGATTCATGGTTAAATTATATACCAAACTGAAGATGTTTGACAATAACACAAAACACGAAACATGCGTTAGCTTTCAAAATCAGTGTTGCCAAAAAGAAAATAGCTAAAAAATCACCCTTTATTATTGTCTAATTGAGTTGCGCTTGACACCTAGTGGTTAACGAGTATGCACCTATCTTACGGCAGCTCCCTTGAGAGTCAGAGATCGATGCATTAAACGTATTGTGTGTAAATAAATGCTAATAATCGGTTTTCTATGTATTAAAATATAGTATTAAGCTTGTTTACGCTATCTGCAATGGATACATCGTATTAATATTTTTGAACGTAAATGAGAGCGCATCGATATAGCCCCGTCCCTTTCCCCTCTTATTATAAAGTTATATATATTAAATTATAAAATCGAGCTTAAGTCGTGCGCATCAAAATTATGCTATCCCGAAAAATAGTAGTGAATGTTGAGTTCAGCTAATTAATTACTTAAACAACTGAAAGGGTTCATCAAGATAAAAAGAAGGAAGACAGGAGTGGCCACTCCAGAAAGATAGTGTTAAAAAATATTATTACAACTACAAAGACACAGACCTACGGTGAGTTCCTAACAAATTACCAAGTATCATATCGATTGCACTCTAAATATAAAAAAAAAACAAAAAATAAGAACCACGCCCAAACAAAGCCGCATACGATTGAATTGAAAAAAATAAGAATTGAAAAAAAATAAGGCATAAAGTATGAAAAATGTATGCACCAGAGGTCGTTTAGCTCAGAATTTCTTAATTAAGCGGTTTTCGCATGAGTGTACCAGCCTCAATACAAACCGGGAGAAGTGGCGATTGCCCATGAGGCGCATAACATCTGCCCACAGCAATGATACTGGATGACGACCACGATCGACAAGAGTGATACGATAAGGAATACATAATATTGTATACAAACTTACCTTGGTGGGATTTCCGTTTGTTCGCCAGAATTATTAAAGGTCCAGTGGAAAGACACCAGTGCGGGGTTCGCATCTACAGAACAATGCAGAGATACTGTTTCATGCTTGAGGGCTCCAAATAGTTCTCCATCTCTTCGTTCAGCGCAAACAGGGGCATCTGTTTAGAAAATTAATATAGACAATGGCACGATTTCAATATTTTCTCTTACGCTGAATTTTTACTCACTATATAGACTTTAATTGTATTGTTAATCTATTTGTAGTTATATGTAGACATACTAATTGATATTGTAGGTAGTAATAATCCACAGGTACAATAAAAGCAACTAAAACTAAGGGGCTCATAATGTTGATGAATCTCAAATATTGAATACTGTTATATATATAGGTGTATGTATAGGTTTAGACAGACGGACTAACAAGTCCATTAAAAAAATGATTTTCTTCTTTTTTCATGTTCAAGAAAGTCACGTATGTCGGTTCATTTTATAATGATTTCTAAAGCCTACCAATAACCATAACAGTAGAGGCTAGAACCATCCTTTACTTTATGGTATTTTACTGATTTGGAAGATAAAAAATCTTTTTTTTTTTTTTTTTTATTGCTCTTATAGGCAGACGAGCATACGGCCCACCTGATGGTAAGTGGTTACCGTCGCTCTTGGACTTCAGCAATGCCAGGGGCAGAGCCAAGCCGCTGCCTACCGCTTAATACTCTCCAGAAGCCTCGTTTGAAGAAGGACATGTCATAGCGCTCGGGAAACACCGTGGAGGGGAGCTCATTCCATAGCCGGATGGTACGTGGCAAAAAAGATCTCTGGAAGCGCACTGTCGATGACCGCAGTGGCTCCAGGTAGTATCGTAATCGTCTTAGTCTCAACTTGTTAAAGTGAGGAATTAATAAAAATACTCCTATTACGGTATCTTTACCAATAAACAGAGATTTATTTTATAAACAATAAGACGAACGTGCTTCGAACTTCTACACAATCCGATAACTCCAATTAAAACTAAACAGGAAAACATCAGAGGGAAGTGTCGTCAATAAAGGTTCTTGTGTCACAAGTCAACGAGAGATCGTTATGAAACTGCAGCTGGGAGACAACGATTTTAATGGAACGAACTTTGGATCGAGCGGACGACTAAAGGAAATATTGATATCCTTTGGCTCGAGCTCAAATTGTTCTTTTTGATAATGAGCATTCAAAATATTGTTGATTTTTATGCAAGGAAGGAATCGGATGATGAGGAAAATAATTAAGTAGTTTCATCTGTATATTTCTTTCTATCTATGCATTTAGGAGATTTGCAGAAAAAATCTTCTAAGTTAGGTGAGGAAAAATTTTTAAAGAATTTGATGCTGAGTTGTTTTTTTTAAATAAAATACTCATCTTGAGTGGTTTTCGGTGACATAGTTTCATAAAAACTCTAATATAAACATAGTAGCCCACGCCTGAAGTTGTAGATGACAAACAGCATGATACTGCTGGACCACAAAGGTTTTGCTCTAGGACCTTATAGACTTGTATATTTCCTTGTCCTCAATTCAACAATGCAGAAAATGAAGTACCGAAATTACAAATTCAAAATTTGGAAGTTGATACCTTTTATGTTGTAAGCATCTTAACGAAGGATTTTTGGAAATTTCACTGCTAAGGGAGAACAACAAGACAATAACGATTTAATTTAAAAGTTTCAACTTTCATAGATCTGCTTCAGATTACAACTAAATGTACACACGCATATCAGGGCATTTAAAAAATTGAGTAAATTAAGGATTGAAGATTTATATGAAACTAGCCGTAATCGCCCGCTGCGCTGGGCATTTAAAATTAACATTATCATTTATTGTCATTATTATTAGGGAGTCCAACACTCATATAAATATTAGCCTATCCATTTTCTACAGGGATACCAAGTTTCAAGTCATACGGATGCATGGTTCAGTAGTTATAACGGAACATCCGTAAAAACAACTGAAGATTTATATATTAGTATAGATTTCAGCTATTTTTGAAGGAAGGAGCATGATATTCAATAATAATTTTCTTCCATAATGTTTAGGAAAAATATTACAAGTGATACAATTGTAATTAATCTAGTTTCCAGTAAAAAATCCCTAATGCACCCGTGCAAGGACAAGATGGGTCGCTCATTAATTTATATTTTTGAAGTAAACCGATTTGGCAAGTAAATTTTGTGTACGTGACCACTTCCCCCTAAAAGAAAAATTCTGTGCTTGAATAAATTTTGTGCACTACGAACCAACAACCGATTTCATCAAAATAGAAACACTATCGAGCACAAAAACATTACAAACAAAACCCTATTCCTATTAAATTAGTAAGTCGCATATCGGTGTTTCCTCAACACACCTAAAAACCGACTCGTTAGCGATTACCAAAATAATAATGTCATTCCGAACGCTTGGACCCCTTTTTCTGGGAATTTAACCTCTCTGGGGGTTTAAAGAAAAGGAGGGCAGGAAACCGCGGAGAAATTCTCAAACGTTGCACGATAAATTTAAGCTTCATTCTCAAAGGTTGCACAGGAGAATTTATGTGCAAGTTTTTAATGGATATTGTTGAGTTTGTTATTTAAGAAGTTTTAATGGGTTCCACTTCTAGTTTTGATCGTTTCCTGCTCTTGAAATTGGATGAGTTCGCCTCTTACTTCGTATGATCTTCATAATATGAAACCTGTGTTCGTTTTATGTTCAACAATTGCGGGTTAAGTAATAACGTTTAATATAGAAATATTATTATGAAAGTCATGAACTGATGTTAGCTTATAGTGACATACAAAAATGGGAACAAGAGTTGCTTGGAGCACGTAAATCTTATGGAAGATCACACACATACATGTATGGTGACTTGAAACCAAAGATCCTACTAGATAGCATTCTGATAGTTTAGAATGTCTAAAAAAATCGGTTGTCTGTAAAGTCGGTTTACTGACGATAGTTGAACGTGACAACGTCATAAGAAAATACTGATGGAATGGTTTCATTTTTCAATTATCGCAATTATCGTTGCTATAAACAATTGACACCACATTCACTTTTCACTGAACTTCATACTTGACGAAAACATGTACGCCTCAGAGCAAGGTAACGCCGGATGAGTCATGTTTTTTGGTGCGTGCAGCCGGCTCCATCGAACTATAAGACGTTGTCACGTCAAAAACATATTGAAAATAATAATTTACACATTGTTTTTAATATAATAATATTAACACACTGAATAACGATTATTTTAAAGCACTGATCTATGTTATACACCTATCCTAGAAATTAATTTAGAAGTACATTTTTAAGACTGGAAGGTCTGGAAATTGATACTACTGATTTAAGGCCCGCAAAAATCTTTCTTAAGCCATTCCCTGTTTTATGATTGTTAAAGACATACGTGCTAGCGCCTGTCTATTCAATAGAACAATTCAATATTTCATAGAAGTGAAAAGCAAGAAAAACCTAACATGCACTTATGAATATACTTGTAGAACAATGTAATATAAACACGCTTTATAGCCAACGACCGCGCCCAAATTTCACGAACATTGAAGATACGTGCTTCAGAATGTTTGTCAGGATTTTACTGACATTTAGCGGCCAACGTAACCAACCTATATATACTATGGGCTCTGTCCAGTATCTCCTAGACTTAAGGTAGCTGAAGTTATCAAAACTTGTACTACCATGAAATTGTATTTTGTTTACCAAGTAAATTGCTGCATTAACTATTGAAATATTGGCTCGTTAAGTAGATATATATTATGTATGTATATCATAATATTTATTTACATTATATTTATATACATTTTAGTTGATAGACCTATCAAAAAGTTAGTGACGTAGATAGATATACTTTAGTATCAGCTAATATGTAACACTCGATTAATGGCTATTGGAATCTACATAAATAATCGTTGATGCTTACATTGAAATACGAGAATCAAATATGTCATACATATACAAGATCAATAGCTGAACTAAACGCAGCTTGAACTAATAGCTATAGAAGTAGAATCAAAACTGAAAGAAGTTCCTATTGACTGTGACGCGGTTGATAAGAATTTTTAAAATTTCATTTTCAATCAATGGATAATGGAAGTAAAGAGCTAAGTAATTCCTTCATTATTCAAACTAACTTACATCGCACTAGCAGCGTCACCGGGTTGCTAGTTCCTTTTCCTTCACTGTTAGCAGCCATGCAGGTGTAGTCCCCAGCAGCTGCTCTAGTGACGCTCTGAAGGACCAAGCTCTGAGCACTAAGAATCACACCTGCTGCTTCGTTGTGGTAAATTTCAGAGTTCTGTACAAAGACAAATGAATATCAATATGAAGCTTACGGGGTATATTAGGTATGATAAGTTAAAAAAAGATCTCTACTGAAGATAGGACGTCTTGGACTTCTTGGCGGGAACGCGAGGAGTGAAGTTGTGCGATTTGTTTTTTTTGCCCTTGTAGGCAGACGAGCATACGGCCCACCTGATGGTGAGTGGTTACCGTCGCCCATGGACTTCAGCAATGCCGGGGCAGAGCCAAGCCGCTGCCTACCGCTTAATTTGTCTATTTAGTGTTTCTTCAGGTTAAAATGTGTAATAGCGGTGGTTTATTGACTGTTTAGCATCTGCGAAAGTGCACAAATGTAGGAAAATCAAACAAAGTCGCTGAACGTAACTTCTCGGGATCCTCCAAAAAGTCCACTGAAAAGTCTCAGTAAATGATCACCATTTTACTGAGATTACATTTCATACCATGTTATCTCATCTCATTTCATTTCACTTCATAATATTATCATTTTCTTAAAAATAAGAATATAAATTAAAATAAGACGACCTAAAGGTCTTAGTTACTAGCTCACAAAACCCCTTTAAAAAAAGGACGTCTTGTGAGCCTGCGTGGGTAGGTACCACTTTTTTATGAAACAGTAATGGGTTTCGGTTTGAAGTGTGTAGAACTCATATCTCAGGATTAATGCCGGCAATTACGTTTTTGATGTCTATGGACTCCGACAACCACATAACAAACGGTGGGTCATGAGTTCGTCTCACCGAATTAAGCCATAAATAAAAAATCTTACGTTACGGACGTTTTTTCCTGGTTAGGGTACAGGGCCGCATCATCCTATAAGGGACTTCATTCTAAAATTCTTGGTTTACTTATATTGAATATAAAGACTCTACCAGTATTCTTCGGGCAAGTGCCATTTTATTAAAGTAAGTAAGTTCCTAATACTTAAGCATTCACGAACGACTTCACGATTAAGAAATAACCTAGCGTAATAAAACTGAAACACGCAAATGTTGTTAATTCGCGTAATTACAGACAGGGCGTATTATGAGTGCATGCGGATAGGTACTATCAAATGACTATTTCTACCACGAAGCAGTCATGAATCCTGGTTTGTAAGGTAGAATAGTCGTTATCCAATAAAATCTAAACTGATGTTGTAAGCAAGAAAAAAAAGGTGCGTGTACTTATGTACGCGCGTAAGAAGTTATACTTTATTTTTATTAAATTTATTTCTTTTTTTTTATTTAACATTTTATCAATTTGAAAAAAGAATCGATTAAACAACATCCTCAAACACGCACATTGGACATCCCTTTTCTTGACATCGTATAAATTCGGTAATTCTCGGTACGGTTCGGAAAGTTCACCTGCGGCTATATTCAGACTCGCCAAGTTACATCGGTCGTATTGTAATGAGCGATTTAGTGGGCAACTTCATTCTGTTAATTTTGTGTCACGGTGCGCGCGCATCGTAAAATTTCACTCTCATCAATTTTTCATAACGCGCCTAAAAAGTATAACTTCAAAAATGATGCATTGCAGTGAATAAAATAAGCTACTAATTTTCTGAACAAAATACAGAGAGAATTTTGCAGTATGGGCATTAAAATGGTAGTCTAAACATGCACAAAGCAGCAATGCAAATATTTTCATAGCTGTTATAAATCGAGAACACAGGGGCACAGAGGAACGGTGCGATAACTACATACATCTGTGTAAATATCGGCGGCGCTGATGTTGTGAGCGAAATTGATCACCCATGATTAATATGGTGACCTAGTCCAGACTTAATGGAAATAAAAAAATTAAGTATAAGTATATAAGTTTCACTGCATTTTATTGAAGCATCTTCAAATGTTAATATTTCTATACGTTTTCAGGGGTTTCAGACATTTGCAGCTAATCCACTATAACCAAGAAAACGTTGAATTAACAATTGAATATCCAAAACAAGAAATGAATAGACAAAAATTGCTTTCTTTACATAATAATTTTATGTTTGTTCATCTCAATTAGTTTCCACTAATTATGCACACAGATTGACAATATTAATCTCATATTGAAAATTGTAGCTAGACCGCCCCATATATATATATTTTTAAATAGGTGGACGAGCTCATAGCTCACCCGGTGTTAAATGGTTACTGGAGCCCATAGACATCTACAACGTAAATGTGCCACCCACCTTGAAATATAAGTTCTGAGATCTCAATAATAGTTACAACGGCTGCCCCACCCTTCAAACCGAAACGCATTACTGCTTCACGGCAGAAATAGGCAGGGTAGTGGTACCTACCCGCGCAGACTCATACTACCACCAGTAAAAATAAGCCAATAGATATTCAAATAATATATAACGCTTAAAGTAAATCATTTAGATGTTCAAAGCAACTTATCCTATATCCAAAGCTTATTTCCGAATAAATGCAAGTGACTGAAAATCTAACTAAACCGACAATACGTCACTTTTAATCCTGTATTAGTAGCAACAATTTGAAGCAAATCCAAAAACTTTGGTCATGCGATTCCCTAACGAACACTCACAGCATTAAGAACTATTTTGGTATAAGCAAACTATCATAGTGTAGAACGTCACAAATACATTTAAAATCTATTTAGCAATACACAAGTTAGGTTTTAGGAAAAATACATTTAAGGTTTAATTTTCCGCAGCTACGGTAATACGGTAACGTAATAGTAACATTACATATCCGAAGCCTTGCTGCGGAAACTAATAGCCTTTGTGATCATGGAATGAAGTTCCAAATTTCTCTGGCTAGTTTTAGTTCCATAGTTTATCCAGCATGGCAATGTTACGAAGACTCTACTGCTATTGGCTTAAGTTCTAATTTCCTCTTGCTAGTAATACTCACATCGTGAAACCAAACAAGGCGATGTGTCTTCGGATTAGCCTTGACAGTGCACTCGAAATAAACGTCGTCCCCTTCCTTGATCTCGTCAGGGTTTAGGTTGGAGCCCATTTTCAGATCCACTATTGGTACATCTGTGGTAAAATATGGCTTAGGTTAGATAAGCAACGACCTTCATATATATATGAAGATATCAGAATAAGATTTGAACAATTTAATAAATTTAGCTTACTAGATAATTAGTTTTCTCACAGTATAATTGCCTATTTTCTGCCGTGAAGCAGTAATGCGTTTCGGTTTGAAGGGTAGGGCAGCCGTTGTAATACTTAATACTGTGATAATTGAGACCTTAGAACTTATATCTCAAGGTGGGTGGCGAATTTAAGTTGTAGATGTCTATTGGCTCCAGTAACCACTTAACACCAGGTGGGCTGTGAGCGCGTCCACCCATCTAAGCGATAAAAAAAATATGCGTTTACTAATTAAAAAGTATGAGTCTAGTCCACCTCAGGAGTCCAAGTTTCTCCTTGATACTTGTCTAGTTCTTGATTAGTAGATGATAGGTTCTTAATGGATATCTCTGATAAACCAAGATGGCAAACGAATTCTGCTACATACTTTACATTATTTCTAGTATTGACCTAGATTTTCCAAGTATTGTCCTTCTATTGTAATATCTCAAAACAAGAACAAGTAAAGAGACTTCTAAGCAAGAAACAAGCGTATAACAAACTTGTCAAATTACCAAGACAAGTTGTCAATTTGAGTCGAGATAGCACGAGCTCATAATTTTAATAACGCAAGTTTCTAATTGGAGAACTTTCGTCAAAAGATACGTTTTTTCTTTTTCTTCTTTTGAGCATCGTCAAAATTTTGTTTCTTCATTTGATTACTTAGTAGACTTTTGGGTGGTTTATTGGGAATCGTTTGGGATTTATCAATGCTACTCAAAATTTTATATGGAATATAAAAATCGATAAATTTCGGAGGTTTTAAATTTCGTAGATAAGTGCAGTTGTTTTAATCTTTTACTTATTTTCTAGATTTATTTTTGTGGTCACGGATAATAAATGAACATATTACCGAAGATTTTAAATAAGGATTATTATTGTTTATTCATTTAAACTATATATTTGATGCTCGAAAAAATAACTACATCTTTGAAAATAAGTAAAATAAGTCCTCATTTGCGTATTATAAGATCGTTTTGAAGATTATCTTTTGCATGTTTCAATTAAATACTTATCAGTGAAAATAAGATTACTAGACATCCAAATTCTTTAGAATTTTTAAATATTGTTTTCGTTATTAAGAACCCAATGAGACTCAAAACACTAAAGTCCTAGTTAAAATAACAAGCATAGGATTTTAGATTTCTGTTTCATTCTATAAACAACAATTTACTCACAGTGAACATTTAGTCGCCACTTGTCTTCAATTGCTGAATCTGGTATATGTTTGTTCTCGGCTCGGCAAGCTAGGTATTTCCCGTCATCTTCAACCCCTGGCACTAAACTCAAAACGCTTAGCGTCTCATTGTTCTCTGAGAACTGTGGGGCGAAATAATTCGTATAGTAAAATACAGGAGCTTAAGTTAAAATTTAGGAAATCTTCAGAAATCTCCAAACGCTCGAAGGAGGTTACACGTGATGCTAAGGCTGGCTGGTATTTTGCACAGAGAGTGAGTCTGGCTGTCCGAAAAGGTAACATAGCCAGTATCTTGGGAACTTTACCTCCTTCAAGCGCATTGGAAGATTTGTTCTACTGTGTGAATTGATTTATGTTAAATTATTTTGATTTATTATGTATTAATTAGGAGTGGCCTATTGGTTTAGATCCAAAAATAATAATTTAGGAATCACGTAGCATTTAGATGCCTAATTATGATTTATGTAACCATATAAAACCTTGTTCGAAGGCTCCAATAACGCTCTTCTAAATCCATCTAATACATACACCTTAGGCGAGCTATAATTAAATATTACACTAAAATACTAAAACACCTTATATAGTTTAAGCTAGCCTTTTTAATTTTCATTATATGTATTATTATTTTGTAACTTTTAGAATACGTTGCTGTGTTTAAAAATAGTTTTACACTCAAACCGTAAATATATTGCGTACAAAATTACACGAATAACTGATACGGCTTTAATGGTGAACGTAATTTATTAATTTATATTTTACAATTTTACACCTAATTAGTAAGAATTTTCATAAAAGTCTTAACAGACTGCAGTTAACATTAACAATTTTTTTGGTAGCGATAAATTATTAAACTAGCTCTCAATCTACTTAGTCGTAAACGGTTACAAAAGTCCATAGAGATCATAACGTGAATACAGACATAAGGCCGAAATTTCTATTTTATTTCAAAATGGCTGTCTCACTCCTTGAACCGGACCTTATGATTGCTCTGCAGAAATAGGCAGGAAACATCAAATATATCATATTAAACGTAATTTGAGGCGCTTTGAAATTATAACAAAGATAATTAATACTAATAATTACAAGGTAAAAGCTGCAAACGATACAATTGAAACAAAAAAATATAATAATAGAATCGCCTCAACGTTTAAAACAACGAACATAAAAGGCATCAGGACTCATTATTACACAGGAAACCGCAAAAATCTGAAAAGAATCTATTAATTAAAACACAATGGGAAACGACGTGAATGGAACAAAAGTCTGTGAAAACAGTTAACCTTGAGGTCAGGGTGGGGAGCAAGCGCGGGAAATTAAAACCATTAACATGATCGCTAAACTATTATTATTATTATATCCGAAATGGTCATGAAATATAAGTTTACTCAAGCATTTCACTCATTGACCTGGTCATAAGCCAAAATATAGTTTAATATCGACGAAAATGAAAAATTTCAATTTATTTTTCAATCCTATACTTAATAATGTTTAAAATAAACTAAAACAGGTTTTCAAATTCAATCCTTACTCTTCGTTTTGTATTTTATTTTACGGTCACCGTCCCGTCAACGTGTTTAATTCTATTATTATCAATTAAATATTTCATTAATTTACAAGGTAATCAAAAACAATTAGACCTGCTATTTGCAGCAAAATATACCAATATCCCGCTCCCTCGTCTTACAATGTCCTCATCCCCAAAAATAGAGCGCGCTTACGTTTTTTGCCATCCGCTTCAGCTGTCTATTGTTCTTCCACCAAGTGACATACGCCTCGGGCCGGGAGCCCGTCGTCTTGCACTCCACTTCGTACCTTTTGTCGGCCGATATTTGCTTCTCCTTCGTCAGGATCGTCACCGATATCGGCTTCACTGCAGAGGAAATTGAATTCGTTATAATGATCAGTCGGTTTCGCCTGTTCTGTTCCGGAACTCATTGTTCTCGGTGGCTTTTATAAACGCTCTGTGTTTTTCAGTTTAACGTCTAATTTGTTTGAGCGTTTCAATGTAACTTGGGAATGTTCCTGACAGTTTTTGATTTCGCGATTTCAATACAGACTTGTTTATTGTAGAATTTTGTGACAAAGGAAGGTGATTTTTCGCTATTCAAACTCTCGCAATAATAACTACCAGACCTTAATTCAAAATATTTATTAAGTCCAGTTCGCTTATTCCTCTCTCGGCAAGGTTGCCTGGAAGAGATCGCTTTCAGCGATAAGGCCGCCAATTCACGTCACCGACTTTATTTGTTTTATATGCTTACTCTGTACATATGGTGTTAAATAAAGTGTTATATTATTATTATTATTGTTCGCTACGATTTTCGTTTATACTCTAATGGGGTTTTATTTATTCATGACAATAGCACTTTAACCCTAAAATTAGTACTGTTTACTTTTATGACAAGTCATAAACTCACAATTAATGTCTAATATCAGGACTTTCGTTTCCGGTGGCG
Organism: Bombyx mori; assembly: GCF_030269925.1. Lineage (NCBI taxonomy): Eukaryota > Metazoa > Arthropoda > Insecta > Lepidoptera > Bombycidae > Bombyx > Bombyx mori. Next base: position 13,694,586 of record NC_085131.1, on the reverse strand, counting down.
CCAGATTGGTGTTCGAAGCTTGGCAGACGAGTCTTGCGTTGAGGTGCTGACGACCCACGTTGGGGAAGGTCAGGGTGTTGACGGTTACTCCATCAGGACGCTGCTCAAATGAGTCGTCTATCACCGTGTTCTCCAGGTACCACGTTACACGAGGTCTTGGATTTCCTGTCGAGAAACTTTACGTCATTGTCGTTTTAACGGTGGTAGTACGTTTTGTAAATCGGCACTTATTTGATAGCCTGTTTTCGTGCAAAGCAACTATACGTTCCGGTTTGATGAAGCTTTGTCCAGACTGGCTGCAGTCACGCTGTGATATCTGTGAGCTCCTGTACAATTCAACACTAGGTTAAAGCCCTGCATTCCTCTGTAAGCCTGCAGCAGCAAAAAATATATTGAAAACCTAAAAATGATGATACTACAATCAGTGATAATTAAATTGCCTATAAAAAAAAACTTATCTTGCAACTAGAAATTCATCTACATTTCAAAAGACCACCAATTATCTCAGCAATTCATTCAAACAATCAAGTTATCCCACGACACAAGAGTCCAAAATAAGAAAAAAAATATGGGACAATAAAAAATTTATAATCTAAACCCCATCAATTAAAAAGCTGTGAAGACAATCTGTGGCCATAATAATTATGATACCCTTGAGTGCTGAACAATAAAACCGTCAAAAGCCGTAAAGGTCGCGGGTTCTCAACATATGGTGAGATAATATAAAAGTTAAAGGATTTGATTTCTTTAGCACTTTTTCTCTGTATTTACTGGTGGTAGGACCTCTTATGAGTCCGCACGGGTAGGTACCACCACCTCGCCTATTTCTGCCGTGAAGCAGTAATGCGTTTCGGTTTGAAGGGTGGGGCAGCCGTTGTAACTATACGAGACCTTAGAATTTATATCTCAAGGTGAGTGGCGCATTTACGTTGTAGATGTCTATGGGCTCTAGTAACCACTTAACACCAGTTGGGCTATGAGCTCGTCCACCCATCTAAGCAATAAAAAAAAAGTCAGAGAACTACTTGTTGAACTACTGAACAAATAATATTTGTTAAGAGTAATTATTGGATAAGTTAAAAACTCAGGTTTGCTCGCCATCAAGCAGTGTGAGTAGAATCGTTTTGTTTGGGTGTTGTGAAGCAACAAAAATTATGCTGTTCCGATTCGAGGCGTAGCTTATTAATTATATCTCTGCGAACTTCTAAATTTCGCTTAAATATTGTTTATAGGCTCAGTTACCTACTTAATAAGACATGACTTATGTAGAAAAATTACCATTAACTTCAGGTTTAAGCGGTATTCCCGTATATTCGGGAATTTAAACTCTTATCTCAAGCTGAATGTACGGTAAGCATAAACATAAAACATTTTTTTTATTGCCCTTGTAGGCAGACGAGCATACGGCCCACCTGATGGTAAGTGTTTTCCATCGCCCATGGACTTCAGCAATGCCAGGAACAGAGCCAAGCCGCTGCCTACCGCTTAATACTCTCCACAAGCCTCGTTTGAAGAAGGACATGTCATAGCGCTCGGGAAACACCGTGGAGGGGAACTCATTCCGTAGCCGGTACGTGGCAAAAAAGACCTCTGTAAACGCACTGTGGATGACCGCAGTGGCTCCAGGTAGTGTGGATGAACTCTACTCCGGTGGCGGGCGGTGCGATGGTAAAAACGAGACTTTGGTATCATCTCGAACAATTCCTCAGATCACTCCCCATGGAACATGCGGTACAAAATACAGAGGGAACCGAAGTCCTTGGCTAAGCTAAGCATTAATACTTGTTGGATTAATTAATTTGTATTTCTTAGGCGTAGCGTGTGAAGATAACGGACGCTTCCCAACTTTCAAACGTCTTACGAGAACTCGGGGATCTGACGTGTTAATACATTTTTAATTTTCTACAACTCGAAAAACCATATTAATATTAAATTTTGATCGCGATCTTTATGCTATCGTGGAGTGATTTCTAGACTACTTCTTCTCAAACTTCAACTACCGCATTCTGTTCTGTTCTGACTTCTGCCTAGTTACTCCAAGAAAAAAACGAAAATCATATGTGAAGACTCTTAAGACCAAAACGAAGAGTTGCTTTGTAACGTAAACAGGCAGCCTAACTTCACTATACGTCCGATTTAAAAGTCTAAGCTTGCCAAAATTTGGGAACCTCTGGAATCAAAATATAAATTGTCCATGACTTTGAAACAATACAAACACAAGTTTTTAATGACAAGAGTACGGACGTGTGGGCGTTTAGGAGGGCCATAATAACGTTCAATTATGTTTAGTTTGGTGTTACAAATGATTTACGCATCAAGGAAACAGAACTGGGTAAGTTACGAGTTATTTTCTCACGATATTTATGGATTCTTGCTAATGGATTGGCCCGTTTTTATGCTTATTGGGAAGCATCTAATGTATGGTTATTGAATAATATTTTGAGTGGAATTCAAGTGTGGGTAATATTTGTTTTTATTTGCATCTCATTTAATTTAGAATGTTTTATGTTCGATAAGAGTTGAGACTGGATTAGCTTGTGATAGAATGGAAGTTGCGTGGTTACTGGAGCTCATAGACCACCACGTGATTGAAAAATGAGATAAAAATCTCAGCTACATCCGAACCAATGAAATGTTGTCCTTCAATACGGAATGGGTATTACGATCCAAATAATCAGTGTTGTATCAATTGTCAAGATAGGAAATATAATTAAATAATACTAGTTACATTTATACAATAATATTAACGAACAGGGAGGGATTGAGGTATACAGAGTGAGGTTGCACCCTGCAAACATTGAACATAAATAAAATATGAATATGTGGCGGTAGCCATCAAAGAACACAAGATATTTGACAGATGCCTGAATCTCGCTTACGACATTTTCAAGATAAGCTTGCATATATACAAGCTCCGAACAACAACATTCGGACCGTCGGTCTACCGAGCAAAATATCACCCGCTCGGTGGAAGATCTTCCCTTTGTCGTATACCTACAAATATGATGATTCGATTTTTTGATTTGATTGAAAGATTGGATGCGGAAGGCAGAGGATCGTTCATTGTGGCGGACTATGGGAGAGGCCTACATCCAGCAGTGGAGAGATACAGGCCGATGATGATCACATGATAAATGATTCAACATATTCTTAAAGAAGTACTTTTATTCGGGCAAACATTCGTGTGATGAACAAATTTGTTTGTTTTTTGTTTGGGTGTTCATCATCTATATATTTAAACGTATATTTTGTTATCTAGTTTTCATAACACAGGAAATCTTTTTTTGGGGCCAGATGACCGTGCGTGATTTCTTCCCGAATATTTATGTATTTGTTCAAATATTTTGTTTAATGTAATTTATTATTATTAAATTCTTTATTTCAGATAACAATCCATATAAATGTTAGTAGCAGTTATTTCTTAAAACTAAGTTAGTAAGGACACAGCAATAAAAGAAAACAACAACACACATACTACATACGACTGCAATAGCTGCATTACGAGAAAACTTTGTGGACCTCTCTGCAATGATTCAGAAAAGGTCCATCTAACCTAGAGAATATCATGGCCAGGATACTGTTGGAGCCAGACCCTACCCTGCAGAGCAAGGACGCGCATCGCTTTCTTAATATGGCATAGAAATCGTCGGTGCGCGCCTCCGCATACATACATGCCCGATGCGCTGCAGAATCGAGGCAGCCCCAATTTGCATCGCACACAATTTTGTTTTATTGCATTAGTTTCATTGGGTGAAGTTTAAGGGCTACGTCGTATAGGTCGGAGACATTATAAACTTGAATATCTCAATCTGCTCGAGACGCTTGTCAACCTCTGTATTGATAACGGATTAAAAAGACAATGAATTGCTTTAATACAGTTTGCGAAGATATTCATTGTTTGGTGCATTAGTTGGAGTTATCTATACCTAAATATTAATACGCGAAGCAAAAACTTTGTATCCCTTTTTACGAAAATTGCGCGGACGGAGGAGCATGAAATTTTTCACACTTATAGAGAATATAGAGAAGAAGTGCACAATGCTAATATTTTTTTTAAATAATGCGTAAAAGATACATTAAATCAATAAAGAAAACATTACACAACTACATACCATATATTTGACGCACACACGCATGCATACTATTTATTGTCAAACTTTTGTTCTTGGCGTTTGTTGTCAAATTGAGAATAGATTAAATATTGTTTGTCTTTATTAATATTTTTCTATAGTGTAGCCTTGGCGAAATTTGTGATTATATAAGTATAAAATACAACCATAATAGTGTACAAACTTACAATCCCAATTAATTATAGTCGAATTTCGACTACTGCGGGACCACTAGTATTAAGAAACTTACCTCCTTCGACTTCGCAGATTAGCAATACGTTGGCCCCTTCATTGTATGGTTCGACTAATTTTGTTCGGTCTCTTCGTTTGGCATCGAATATCGTCGGACGATTTGGAGGCACTAAAAGAACATCAAACTTTAGTTTACAGGAAAATTATGTTTTTAAAGATCATCAATACAGCTATTTTTTTTTCTTTGACCTAACATGATTAAGGCTTCGATTATAAGATTGTGTGATAGGTAAATTCATTCGCGGTTTTAAGTTAAAAAATATTTTATCCAATTAAAATATATTTTCATGGGACATCGTGACTTCAAATAACGATTATGTACTTACTTATGACAGTAAAATTGACTTTTAGATTTCTTGTGGGCGAATTCTTGAAATCTACTCTACACCTGTAGACTCCTGCATCAGTGGCCATCACATTGTCCAGCATCAAGACTGCAGGCGTAGCGGTTCCTCTGAAGAATGCCCGGTTTGCGAACACGGTCGGCGAAGACCACAGCTTGGGCTGACTTTGTGACCGGCCACGAATGTCGTAGCTATTGCACATAAAATTAAGATGAAGCTGTTTAATAATTAACAAGAAAACATTAAAATGATTGGAGAGTATTTTTGTAGAGTTTTAAACGTAGTATAGAGTATTTTTTTATATTCTTTATTGCTCTTGTAGGCAGACGAGCGCACGGCCCACCTGATGGTGAGTAGTTACCATCGCCCATGGACTTCAGCAATGCCAGGGGCAGAGCCAAGCCGCTGCCTACCGCTTAATACACTCCACAAGCCTCGTTTGAAGAAGGACATGTCATAGCGCTCGGGAAACACCAAGTTATAAAGCAAGTAGAGTACACTGAAGTCCATGGGCGACGGTAACCACTCACCATTAAGTGGGCCTTATGCACGTCTATCTGAAAGGGCAATAAAAGTATGTTACCAAGGGTCTACAACCGCCAAACGGCAGTGACGAGTGGTAAAACGTATTAGGGGTAGATACCTTCTCCTTTTTTGAAGTCGGTTTAAAAGTAGAATATCCAGAAGTAGAATATCTAGAATCTATATAGAAGTAGAATCTCACCTATATAAAGGTTGATCTCCATCAGACTCCTTGAACCAGAGCACCATCACGACTTCGTCTTCTGAATGCAGAGGCTGAATGTCGCAGGGTAACGAAGCTTTCTTCCCCAGAACGCCTTGCACGTCCGATGTTGGCACTGTGAAAAATGAAATAACTCAATATTGTTTCCCTTTCAAAAGGCGACGATTTTCACAGACAAGTAAGTAAGTTTTTCTTATGTTAGGGTCCCTTGTGATCCACTATGGGTGGGTCACACCTCCTTGTCTCTTATGCAAAGCAGTAATGGGTTCCGTATTGAAGAATTAGAATTATCGCTATTGAGACTTTGACCTCATGTCTCAAGATGGTTGGCAACGTTATGATACCGGTTACCGCTTTACACCAGATAGGCCGTGATTCCATTCACTCATACAAGCTATGTAATAGTATACTTTTAGTTTTCAGTGAAACCCGGTCATGTTTTAATCTGAATATGGCTAAATATCTGACAAATAAGCATTTACTAAAACTACTTGCGTGCGATGTGACGTGAGTTAAATGCCACAGATGATGACAGTTTTTTTTTGATAACGCCATCTTGTTGTGTCTTTAAAGCGGTCAGTTGCCCTCAATTAAGAAAACTAGTATTATTATTCACCAATAGATGTCGGGAAGAGTTGATTATTGAAAACACGAATAAAACAACATTTTCTGAAAATAAATCGTAGCTAGATCGATTTATCGCCCCCTAAATCCCCTGTATACTAAATTTTATGAAAATCGTTGAAGCTGTTTCCGAGATTCAGATTATATATATATATATATATTATACTAGCGACCCGCCCTCGCTTCGCTTCGGAAACATTAAATTTTATTATTGACCAGGTGAGCTGTGAGTTCGAGACGCATGAAATCAAAAAAAAAAAAAAAAAAAGTAGCCTATGTTCATCAGGGACAATGTCGGCTTCTAATGGAAAAAGAATTTTTCAAATCGGTCCAGTAGTTTCGGAGCCTATTCGAAACAAACAAACAAACAAATCTTTCCTCTTTATAATATTACTAGCGACCCGCCCTCGCTTCGCTTCGGAAACATTAAAACAAACATGAAACCAAAAAAAAAAATTAAAAAAAAAAATTAAAAAAGTAGCCTATGTTCATCAGGGACAATGTCGGCTTCTAATGGAAAAATAATTTTTCAAATCGGTCCAGTAGTTTCGGAGCCTATTCGAAACAAACAAACAAACAAATCTTTCCTCTTTATAATATTAGTATAGATATAATATTATTAAGTATAGACAAGAATTGCTCGTTTAAAGGTATAAGATAAGATAAGATTATAAAAAACCCTTCCCAGAAATGACCACTATACCGTAGTGCCTCTTCATATATTATGAATATAATAATCATCTCTTTAAAGAACACCTTCTTATTTATTTCTCTTGTTTCGAAATTTCAAGTCAAGTTCATGAAGCACTTTGTTGAAAACTAATTACGAAATTCGGATTGAACAGACATACTACAAAACAAAGTTCATAAAAACGTGGTAATAAAAGGAGACAGAAAAAGGTCATTTGTCAACTTCGTCGTAGGACGAGCTCATTCTAGAGACTACAAAAATGATTTCTGGAAATTCATTCTAGAAGAAATTTAGTAAATGTTCAATGTGTTTTTAATTGTACTAGTGGTCCCCCAGTAGTCGAAATTCCACTTTAATTAATTGAAATTATAAGTTTGTACACTACTATGATTCTATTGTCAAATTCTATAACCACAGATTTCGCCAAGACTATGTACACTCGGTAGGCAGCGGCTTGGCTCTGCCCCTGGCATTGCTGAAGTCCATGGGCGACGGTAACCACTCACCATCAGGTGGGCCGTATGCCCGTCTGCCTACAAAGGTAATAAAAAAAAAAAAAAAAACTTTTGATAAATATTAATAGAGACAAACAATATTTGATCTATTCTCAATTTGACCACAGACAATAAGCAATAAGAAAAGTTTGATAATGAACAAATAGTATGCATGCGTGCGTGTGTGTGTCAAATACATGGTAGGGTGTCTAATATTTTTTTTAATTGATTTATTGTATTTTTATGTATTATTTAAAAAAAAATTGACATTCTGCATTCCTTCACTATATTCTCTATAAGTGTGGGAAATTTCATACTGCTCCGTCTGCCTAATTTTCGTAAAAAGGGGTAGAAAGTTTTTGCTTCACGTATTAATACAAGTATATAGATAATTCGACAAGCTAATAATCCAGCTGTCATGTATAAAATGATAAATCGTGTCCACATAAAAAAAAACCCCTCCACCTTCGAAAATAAAACAAAAGAAACCTTTTGCAAGTTTTCAATAAAAAAAACTTCCTGTACTCTTAAGATAAGAACCGGAAAAGGTCAAATTAAACAGCCTTTCTCGATCATAAAGTTCTACTGCGTAGGACGCATAGACCGTCTATCTATCAAAGAAACAAAAATTAAAATTAATTTCCATAATAAAGTAAAATCGTTTGATATATTTTTTTTAAATTGAATGGTAATAAAAGTGTTCTGCTGAATATTGCATTACTAAAATATTTAAATATAATTATTTAAATGTCGTTTGATGAGTGTTTACTGATTTATAGAGCCGAGACGTGGACAATCCCATTGCGGCTAGTCCTCAGCACAAGGTCGTTCAGCGAGCCATGGAAAGATCCATCCATGCTCGGGTTATAAGCTATTGCATAGCTTTGAGCGCGTCGACCGAATCAAGAAATTCCGTAACGAAAATAAAACTTAACACCCCCACTCCGCTTACCATGTAGCTCGCGTTCAACACATTCACACGTTGTGCTTGTGTAGTGTTTGTGAATAAGCGCGCGGCGTGACTTCGCACTGCCTGCACATCATGATAAGTCTGCCCATCTCTCTCTCGCGCGGTCTTGCTTATGAGTGTGAAGGGGACAGTTAATGTTTTTCTTTTGTTAATGTTTATAAATATAGTGTGGTCTTATGTTATTATTGTTTTAATATTACAATATTATTGTCTAATTATAATTGCCTAAGTTGATAAAAAATGCTATGCAAAAGATTTACCGCGGTAGTCCCTGAGTGCCACACGCTTTTTTCTCTGAAGGATAAAATCAGGAATGACGGATGAATACGACAGAGAACTAAAGTCAAAGGCAGTGAGTGGGCGGTTCATATATTCCGTAGAACTGACGATCGTTGGAGCAAACAGCTTCTCGAGTGGAGACCGCGCAGCGGAAAACGTAACGTAGGAAGCCCCTTGTCTAGGTGGTACGATGACATCGGAAGGGTGGCCAGCAAGTGGTGCAAGAGAAAAGCTGAAAACCTCAGTGGTGTGGATTGAGAGTTGCCTATGTACAGCAATGGACGATTGTCGGCTGATGATGGGTGTTTTAACAAACGTAATCACAGTAAATTATTGTAAAGTTCTATTTAAATAAAAATATCATGTTGCTATTCTCTAACACCCAGATAATTCTTTGAAATAAGAAGAATGTATTTGATAATGTAAGTAAGTATGAATGTAAGTGATAAAAAAAAGTCTTTCCAAATGCCTTTGAGCAAGGTTTTTGTTTAATTCGAAACACCATGTTCACGATCCGTCTGGCATTAGACGGTTACCGTAACTAATAAACATTACAACGTAATTGGAACTATATTATTATAATAAATAAAAAAAAACTTGAAAATTATACAAGAACCTCACAAAAGGATTCAAACTGTTGATTGACCAAGGATACTCGTTTGGTGGAAGGCCTTTACTGTCACTGAAAGATTTCACTGAATTTATAACATTTCCTAATATGCCAAGGAAATGTTAGTTCTATAAACGATATAATAAGAAAGCTTTTTTAAGCTATTGCATAGCTTTTATCGCGGGCCTTGAGCGCGGTAACTAAATCAAGAAATTCCGTAACGATAATAGCCTGACACCCCCACTACGCCTACTATGTAGCTCGCGTTCAACACATTCACACGTTGCGATTGTGTAGTGTTTGTGAATAAGCGCGCGGCGTGATGTCGCACTGCCGCATGCACAGCATGAAAAGTCTGCCCGTCTCTCCCTCGCGCGGTCTAGGTTATGAGTGTGAAGGGGACAGTTAATGTTTTGCTTTTGTTAATGTTTATAAATATAGCGTGGTCTTATTTTATTGTTGTTTTAATATTAAATTATTATTGTCGATTTATAATTGCATAAGTTGATAAAAAATGCTATGCAATAGATTTACCGCGGCAGTCTCCGAGTTCCACACGTGTTTTTTTTTATTGAAGTAGCTGCAAAAAGTCCAAAACGCAGTTCACGAAAGTTCGCAGTAGTTTCAGAAGAATCTATTAAGAAACTCGCATGAAACATTATTTACATGAATTAAAATAAATTTTATAAGTTAAAGTAAAAAAGGTATTGTTAAGCGACGAATCATCACTTGCTATAAAAACAAGAACTGAAAACAAATTATTCGAATCCCAAACGAAGACAAAAAATCTCGTCTATATCCAAAGATAAAAGGCTTAGTAGTGCTGTAAGATATAATATTTTGATCGTCCAATAAAATGGAGAAAATTGCCTGAATTCTAGCAAATGAAACTAAAAACGTTGCTGCTCCTGAATCGAATCACGTCTTCCGTATTCCGTCGTTACTGTATGTTTTTATATTGATACAAAAGCGCCAGTTTTTTTTCGTTTGCCTTTATATAGTTTCCGAAACTGGTCATATTGAGGCTAATTTGGAACATTGGCGATGTCAGAAATCGATGTTGTATAGAAAATTAGAAGCGTTTTATTTTGGTTGGTAGTTACGTGGACCGTGAGAGGAAATTGATGGCGATGCTTTTGTATTATTAACTTTTCCAGGACACAAATCTTTTTTTGGTTAAAACATCATGACATGAAGTCTATTGCGTTGAAACAACCGTCGTAACCCTCTAACCGTACCTACCTGTACCAAAATGCAATGCAAATGGCAAGGCTTGCAATCCTTATTCTTACCTTATCTCCCAAAAATTAAAGATACATTGTGATTATTTTGATTAGGTACTCAATTAAATTTAACAAACGCAAACTTTCCGGAAACTGTAAAGAATATTGAATTACAAATTCTGTATTGATTTCGATGGGGTGAATTTTAAATCGAACACAATTAGGGTTGTCCTTTTATTAATATTCACGAAGACATTCGATAGACTTGTTGTTTGTATCGATGGTGATCATATCGATATTCTCCATTTCGTTACTTTTAATACTCCCATATTTTAGTGTTTTTCCTAATATTAGCGATATGTATGTTTTGCTTCCTATGGGCTCCAAAAAAGGGTTATTATCAGGTGGGTCATGAGATAATTGCCGATCTGTGTTAATCTTAAAAAGCTTTAAATTAAGTGGGTTATAGTTAGCCCTTGCTGACGAACTACTTCCACAAAGAAGAAATAATAGGGTACCAAAAATAAAATTCGCAAAAATAGACCAGAGATTAATTGTAGTACGTATTGTCAGCACGCGCAGTTAGATATTAGCTTTGCGAAGTAATCGTAGGGTCTATAAAAGTTAAGAATCTTGAGACTTCTGTTCAATATCGTTTAGGTCAAAGGACCTTTGCAACTAAAACCTGGCGGATCGGACATTTTTAATTAATTATAAAAAGATTCTCGTTCACAAATTTGTTCCAAATCATTAAAAGATTCAAATTGAGTATAGCCTCATTCCTTTCATATCTTTAAGACGGTAATTAACCTTTATCGGACGAAACTGCTTTCCGGTTAGTGATAAAGTTGTTTTAATAAAAGCATTTCTATAAATAACGTTTTTAATGCTCTCCGATAGCTTAATTTAATTTTGATAAAGCATATTTGAAGAGCCGATATTAAAGGTCTCAAATAAAAAAAATCTAGCGTCAAAAGTTGTCGGAACCTATCTACATCATACTGTTAATTCGTCGCCGTTTTTAACATATTGAGTCTTATTTGTATTAGAATAATGATTAATAGGAGAGATTGTTAGTTTATACTCACAATATGTTCCAAAATTAGAATAATCGAGTAGAATGCTGTGTATGCAATAACTTTTCAAATTAAATTATTAAACTTTAGATAATTATATTTACGAAGAACTGCCACGATGAAAGAACATCTAACAGTATTTTTTTTCCTGCCTATTCGTTGGTAGCCTATGGGGCTATTCCATCTACGTCCGGACTGGTAGATAAGCTCACGGGCTCAACCTGAGAGAATTTACTAACAATAGCTCTAGTAAGAGTAGTGCGTCGCAGAATTTACTACCGGATCGGAATCGCAACCCACTGAGAATATCCGGCGACAAATTCAGTGGGCTGTATCTATGGGTTAGTTCGCTCGTCGAACTCTTACGACGAATACTTACTTCATCACAACTATTTGAAATTTGGAAATTTTTACTGGTGGTAGGACTTCTTGTGAGCTCGCACGTCCACCCACCGCCCTGCCTATTTCTGCCGTGAAGCAGTAATGCGTTTCGGTTTGAAGGGTGGGGCAGCCGTTGTAACTATACTTGAGACCTTAGAACTTATATCTCAAGGTGGGTGGCGCATTTACGTCGTAGATGTCTATGGGCTCCAGTAACCAATTGACACCAGGTGGGCTGTGAGCTCGTCCTCCCATTTAAGCAATAAAAAAAAGTTAAATGAATTTATTAAAATACAAAAGCCATCAACATCAATATCCCAACCCTAGTCTTCAGTCACAAAAAAGTTTCAGTAGCCAATATCTCGATTTACGTAAACTTTGGAATTGAATTAATATTGAAACTAACGAGACTCGTCAGATAAATCTTTATCGAAGTATTTAATGGGTTTATGAACTTCAAATTGTATGCGACTTGTTTCGGTTCCCTTTGTTTGAGTGTACATAAAATACGTGCTATATAACACTCAAACTTCAATAATATCTTGAAAGCTTTTGCAGTCAATGTTGAGAAATATTTGGGATTCACTAGGTGTCGTTGCGTGCAACCTTTTTGACAGAACATACGACTAGACATAGACTAAAACAGAGACTTGACTGGTGATTTAAAAAAAAAACAAAAAAAAAGAAATGGAACGAAGACAAACGCGACTATCAGTGGACATTACTTTCAATGCCTTCTTAAAAGACACATAAGTCGTCGTGGCCTAAAGGATAAGACGTCCGATTCATTCGTGCTGAGCGATGCACCGGTGTTCGAATCTCAGGCACCCGCCACCAATTTTTCTAATGAAATACGTTGTTGTCTACTTGTTTTTTTTCTTTTTTTTTTTTTTTTTTTCTTGCGTACTTAGTTGGACGAGTTCACAGCCCACCTGGTGTTAAGTGGTTACTGGAGCCCATAGATATCTACAACGTAAATGCCGCCACCCACCTTGAGATATGAGTTCTAAGGTCTCAGTATAGTTACATCGGCTGCCCCACCCTTCAAACCGAAACGCATTACTGCTTCACGACAGAAATAGGCGGGGTAGTGGTACCCGTGCGGACTCACGCAAGGCCTACCGCCAGTATTTTTAACTAATATAACTACCAATTATTATTAACTAATAATAATATATATGACTGCGGAAAAGGGACACAGCATTACTCAAATATTAATTATCTAATTAGCCTGAGAAATGTATTTTTTTAATTGTGTTCGTCACTAAACCTAATAATTTAATTAAACACAACACCAGTCAACTCCATTATTAAAATTCTTATAACATACAAATACTTTATAAATAAATATGATTGTCAATCTCATTTTTACAATACAATAAATGAAAGCCGGAAACACAATACATCGTGGGAACCACCGCATATACCCATTAAAAAAACCATGTAGGTGTCATTTTCCATTATACAGAATCTATTCACTGACGGATTTGTTGGGATTTATTCTTTTTGTGTTTTTTTTTCTTCTATTATTATATTTTTTTAGAGAACGTTGTATTTGTGTGTGGATCATGGACCGAAAATCTCAATAAATCTGCTACCGGTTGTGAGCTGATTTCGACATTAATGCAAAAAATCCTTGAATATTTTTTTTGTACTTATGATAAATCAATGGTATAATCTAAACAGTAGTTGACTGTTAGATTTAGTATTTGTATTGTAACAGAGTGGCTGATGGTGTGGTTCTTTGTTAGAATGGTCATAACCTGAATTCTATCATCCGACTTGAGACATTAGGTCGAAATTACAATGAGTCAGCTAACCCATTCCACTAATCAGGCCGTAATGTACTAAGGTAGACAGTGGTACTAAGATATGTGGCATCAAAGCACTTTTAACATACTATTCAAGGTCAGAGAGGGATGATATATTATTTCCAGCGAGGGAAATAATTTAGGTATATTCTTAGCATGAAAAAGCTGTTCAAATCAGAATAGACTATCATTAAATAACGTCCTCTGGCTTGTTCATATTTTGAGATTAAAAACAAACGAATATAGACTTAATTGTAATACTATACGCTTTTTTTATTTTTAGGCTGCTAAAAATAATAAAATTTAAACAATTTTTATCTCGTAATGAATAGCCAGCCTAAGAGCTTTGTCGAGCGAGTGATTTATTCAAAAAAGATAATAAAAACGAGTTTAAAAATTCATGTGCTCTTAATATATTTGAAAGATTAATCGTCAAATCCCAATAGATAAATTTGAAATTTATTGCATTTAATCTGCATTGTGATCAGAAATTATCGTTAATAATAGAGAGAGGACGTGTGATGAGCTCGCATGGGTAGGTACAGCCATTCTGTTTATTATTACTGCGAAATAGCCAGAATTTTACCAGTATTTTTGAGACTGCCGCCATTCGAGTATGTCTCAAGACTGACAGCGGCATAGATGCTATGGCATAAAACCTATCCCGGAACACCACCAGCGGCATAGGTCGGGTGGCCTGGTAGGGCCACCGTACCGCGGAGACCGGCGTCGTTGGTCGTCTACTAGCGCCCCACGTCCCGTCAGGCGTCTTAGGGTGGCGCCGCGAGTCTGGTTCTAGTGTCGACCAACTCTGACCGAGTTCTGACCCCGGACGGAGATCAGACGTCTGGTATATAAGAGTGCAGGGGAGTCGTTTAGTGCGATAGGATTTTGGGCCCGCGGTCTGCTCCCAAAATCTGCAGATTGTCAAGTACTACATACCCCACGCCTCCCTAGGCCCGGGAACCTCGTACGAGGTTCGGAAAAGGTTCGAAAAAAAAAAGAATATCATCCATAAGCCCCTAATCTTTATCAGAATTATTTGATTCCTCATTAATTGATTAGCTCTCTGACTGAAGTCCCATACATGAGTAATTATGAAAAGGCATCGCCCGCATGATAGCCGTCGTTCGGAAATGTATATATTATTATAATTCACGTAGCATACATACATAATCAAAACTTGAAATACAAACTTATAACGTCATCAATCCAGTACTACTTGTAAATGAGTTTTATAAAACTTGTAATATATGAAGGTATCGTGACATATTTCCTTCCACTGATTGACTTCCACGGTGAAGGAATAACATCGTGTAATAAAATCAAACCCGCAAAATTATAATTTGCGTAATTACTGGTGGTAGGACCTCTTGTGAGTCCACGCGGGTAGGTACCACCGCCCTGCTTATTTCTGCCGTGAAGCAGTAATGCGTTTCGGTTTGAAGGGTGGGGCAGTCGTTGTAACTATACTTGAGACCTTAGAACTTATATCTCAAGGTGGGTGGCGCATTTACGTTGTAGGTGTCTATGGGCTCCAGTAACCACTTAACACCAGGTGGGCTGTGAGCTCATCCACCCACCTAAGCAATAAAAAAAATTTTTTTTTAGATAACGACTAAGTTAAAATCTAATTGAAATTAATTTATTGGTTTTACGTCAACTGAACACCTCAATTGCATATAGTGTTGACAGAGAAGACAGAACGCCTCTGCCAATACGAGTATTACCTATTGAAAATAGAACTCACACCGTGCAGGTGTTACAAAACGTAAAACATTCATTGTAAATCATAACAATGTAATAATTATGATACCAAAAAAATATTAATGATACGTTCATTCTAAAATATTTCACAACGCCTATTCAACAATAACGTTACACCCACTTCATCTGATTTTCTTGACGCGGTGCGCGCGCAGTTCTCAAGATTTTTTGAGGGGTTCAAGTGTAAGGTTGATAGAGTTTTTTTGTTAACTAATATGAGCAGATGAGTTGATGTCCATCTGATATTATGGGATAATCGGAAGCTTTAAATAACAAAATACGTCATTGAAACACTTTTAGTAAAACATTTTGAAGTCGTCGTGGCCTAAAGGATAAGACGTCCGGTGTATTCGTGTTGAGCGATACACCTGTGTTCGAATCCCAGGCGGGTACCAACCAATTTTTCTAATGAATTACGTACTCAACAAATGTTCACGATTGACTTCCACGATGAAGTAATAACATCGTGTAATAAAAGTGAAACCCGCAAAATTATAATTTGCGTAATTACTGGTGGTAGTCCGCACGGGTGGGTACCACCGCCCTGCCTATTTCTGTCGTGAAGCAGTAATGCGTTTCGGTTTGAAGGGTGGGGCAGCCGTTGTAACTATACTGAGATCTTAGAACTTATATCAAATCAAATCAAATCAAATCAAAAAAGTTTTATTCAACATAAATGAAAGTACATGCTTGTTGAACGTCAAAAGAATTACCGCCAATTCACAAGAATTAGCCTCCGTCCTGAGAAGAATTGGCAAGAAACTCAGCGGGCATGTTTTTTTTTTTTTTTTTTTAATATTAGATTTTTATTTTTATTTTAAATATATTTTTTTTTAAATATTCATATTACAATAAGTAATTATAACATAACAATTTTACAATATTGAAATTCCCGGAGCGAGCAACTCATTCCCACTTTGTGCAATCTTCTAGATAATCATTGACTTTATAGTAAGCTTTATTGCACAGATGTTCTTTAATAGTTTTCTTAAACCTATGTATATGTAGGTTCTGAACATCTTGTGGGATTTTGTTGTACAGGCGCACAAACAAACACACGAATGAATTTCGTATCTTATGTAACCTACTCATCGGCACAACAAGCTTGTGTTTGTTCCTAGTATTTCTATTATGTATGTCCGACTGTTTAGGAAACTCCTCAATATGTTTACGAACATACATCAAATTTTCAAAGATGTACTGGGATGGCATAGTGAGAACTTTAATTTCTTTAAATTTTTCCCTCAGGGATTCCCTTGAGTGCATGTTATAAATAGCACGTATAGCTCTTTTCTGCAGAATAAATATCATTTCTACATCGGCCGCATTGCCCCATAGCAAAATGCCATAGGACATGACACTGTGGAAGTAACTAAAGTAAACTAAACGAGCCGTGTCCGCATTTGTTAACATTCTAATTTTTTTTACTGCGTATGCTGCAGAGCTAAGCTTACTCGCCAATTTATGAATATGAGGTCCCCACTGCAGTTTGGAGTCCACTGTTATACCAAGAAATACGGTTGACTCAACAAGCTCCAATGATTCCTCAGAAACAATTACATTACTATCTACTTGTCTCACATTTAAAGATGATTTAATACATTTTAAAGTAAATTTAATACATTTCGTTTTCTTACTATTCAATAATAGGTTATTGATACGGAACCAATGAACCACACACGAAATCGCATCATTCACTTCGTCATAGACTTGTAATTGTCGTTTAATTTTAAATAATAAAGATGTATCATCTGCGAATAATACGACCTCGTGTCGGGACTCAATAAAACTAGGCAAATCGTTTATATATATTAGAAATAAAAAAGGACCCAAAATGGAACCCTGAGGTACACCCATTTTCAACGTGGTGCCTGAAGATCTATTTCCTTTCACATCTACTGTTTGTATCCTTCCTGATAAATAGGAAGTAATAAGTTCCAATGCACCATCCCTAATACCATAGTGATGTAGTTTCCTCACCAATGTTTCATGTTCAACACAGTCAAATGCTTTGGATAAGTCACAGAAAATTCCAAGACAATCATGCGATTCCTCCCAAGATTGAAATATATTTTTGATTAGATAAGCACCTGCATCAGTTGTAGAGCGACCCCTTGTAAACCCGAATTGTTTATTATGAAGCAGGTTATTTGAATTGAAATGTTCTAAAAGTTGTGTCAAAATAATTTTTTCAAAGATTTTACTCAACGTAGGGAGTACTGAAATAGGTCTATAGTTAGAGGGGTCATCAGTACTACCAGATTTAAAAAGAGGAATCACTTTACTATGTTTCATTAAGTCAGGAAATACACCACACTTAATACAATCATTAAAAATACTAACAAGATGAGAAGCAATAATGTCTATTACAGACTTCAAAACCTTTACTGATATTCCCCACAAGTCAGCTGTATTTTTTACATTAAGGCTATTAAAACTTTTTATTATATTGTTTGAATTAATTTTCTTAAATTTAAAAATTTCATTGCATTTCTTGACATGGTTATGCAATAATATTTCAGCTGCTGTGGGGGATGAATTTAGAGATGTGGTAGTTGAAACTGGAATGTCAGAGAAAAACTTTTCAAAAGCATTAGCCACATCTTCATGACTAGTTACCAATTTATCGTCTATTTTTAACGAGAATTCTTGATGGCTATTTCTGACTTTTCCACTTTCTCTACCAATGATGTTCCAAGTCATCTTTATCTTGTCAGGGGCATTTTTGATTAAATCACTTAAATGTAAAGATTTTGCCGCTAAACAAACTTTTCTAAATAGTTTGGAATAGTTCCTGACATATTGATGAAATGTTTCATCATTATTATAAGCTTTTTCAGAGTACAGATCATGCAATTTTTTTCTACTTTTGTACACTCCGGTGGTGGCCCACTCGCTGAACACCGTTTTGTTTTTTAACGTTACAGTTTTAGGAATAAATACATCAGTAAAGACCATATTAATTCTCTCAAACATATTCTGGTATGATAAATTTGGGTTTTTATTATAAATAATTTCTGAATGTTCTTGCTTAATACTATTTCTAAACTTCTCAATTCGTTTTTTATTAATAGGAACAATCACAAGAGTATTTTTATCTTTAGAATTCATAATAGATTCAAAAGACACAAATTGTCCACTATGGTCTGATGTTAATTGATTAATAATTTTTTTGTTAATCGGTGTTACATTTGTAAATATGTTATCTAAACATGTTGCCGATGTGGTCGTTGTCCTAGTAGGCTCTAAAAATAAGTTTGGGAGGTTATATGACTTTAACAATGTTCTGAATCTAATAGTGGTATTTGTGTTTTCTAAAAGATTGATATTATAATCACCACATACAAAAATTTGTTTATTAGAGACAGAAAGCTTTAGCAATACATTTTCCAAAATATTTTCAAAAGAATCATATAACGCATCAGGAGGTCTGTACACACTTACAACAATGAATCGCTCAAGCTCTACACAGGCCATTTCAATAATCCGTTCCACAGAGAGGGTCACAATGTCTCTACGTTCCTTACATTTATAATCTTTATTAACAATGATCAGTGAGCCACCTCGTATAGCATTCTCTCTGCAGAAGGAACTCACAACCTGGTGATTTTTAAAATTACAATTTAATTCATATTTTTTAAGCCAATGTTCAGTTACACATAGAACATTGACTTTATTAAAATCTAGGAACAAATCAATTTCAAGTTCTTTACCCATTAAACCTTGTAAGTTCTGATGCACCAGGTTGATCACAGTTGTTTTCAAAGAAACATTATTGGTTGATGGGTTGTGTCCAAATAAATCATGTTTACTGCAAGAGGTAAACTCTGTTGTCTTAGGATTTAATTTAAATTACTTGGAACGGATTCCAAATTAATAAATGTCATATTTTTTTCCTGCTCAAAAGAAGCAGTAGGTTGATTAGCCAAATTCATGGCTAGATAAATATGTAAAAAATAATGTAGCGAGTTTGCTACTTGTCTAAAATTGTAGCTACCTAAATAGTATTTGTTAGGTTTTGTCATAATAATACATTTATTTTTTATCATGCAATTAATGTCAATAGTATAGAATGTATTTTCTGATTTGCATGGTGTCATGACATAATAATTATTTACATTAGAAACTGTTTGCATGTTTTGTATCTTAAGGTGGGTGGCGCATTTATGTTGTAGATGTCCATGGGCTCCAGTAACCACTTAACACCAGGTGGGCTGTGAGCTCGTCCACCCATCAAAGCAATAAAATAAAAAATTAAAGTACCACTTAGTGCTTGGACTACTTGAATTACGACCGGCCCATTTAAATTCAGTTCCAATATTATACAAGAAAAGTACCATTAACCTGTGAAAACTAGGGTTAAGCAGAGAGTTAGGCAGAAAAGAAAATGATGCTAGTTTGAAAATCATGTAACTTGTACCATGCCCACTCAAGGATGTTTCTGCGTTTATTATAATGTTATTCAATGAAGCCTCTGAAGGTAGTCTCTTAAATTGACTCGTAACAACAGATCTCTCATTACGGCCGTATCATTGTGACTATTGATTTGTTAAAATTTATTAGGTTTTTGCTGATATTTTGTTGGTGCTTCTAACTTTTAACCATGCCTAATGCTATAAACAATACTTGTAATTCAAAGAGTGGATCTTCCACTAACCAAAATATTTTCCTTTGACCGGATCTTAGCTCACCGTTCCTTGAGTGATTAGCGAACCCGACATGTAGATCTGGTTTCAACGCCCAGTCATACTATTGATGAGAAAGTTCGTTTTCGGAGTCTGAATAAATTATATTTTGTTACCACGACCCAAAACTGAGAAGGAAATCTTAAACCTTGAGGTCGTCGTATGTGTAATCATCAGAAATTAAAAATATTGTCGCGATTCGTCGTCGTGAGCCCAGAGACGTCCACTGCTAGACATAAGCTTTCCTGAGATTCGATCATGATAACCGGTGCTGCTATGCTCGTTTGCCGTGAGATGCAGTGCAACAGCGGTTTCCTCAAAGAACCTCAATTAGGAACACAAAACGATTTCAATAAATGTCAAGTAGAAACACTGTATATACGGTAAGTGCCCATTAAAAGGTAACCGCATGTTTCAACGATCAATTATACGCTTGTTAAACATTTCAATGGATAATAAGTATAAGAGCTGGGACAGAACTTTATCGATAATATCGATACAACTTCTAATCCTGTTTACGATGAAAAATATGACTGATTTCACGTGGTATTAAGAGATTTCCGGATACAACATAAGGCTATGTTCACAGTCGACTTTTCTGTATTTCTCGGGTTCTGTCTCAAGCGGGGCTCGGATATTCGGGCAAAACTCATTTAGTGAGTGGCTGGGAAGTGCAGGGGAGTCATTTAGAGAGTGGCTTCGGTGATCCCACATCGGTTAAAGACCCGAGCGGAGCCGGAGCAGGCCGCTAGTAACTAATAAATTCGGATTTGCACGTTTTACCAAGGCTAGTAAAATCATATAAATGTTGAAAATCACACACATCACCTAATTTACACTGATCGTATTTTAAACCTTGCCACAACAACATAAAGCTTCAACTCGATCGGACTAGCGGTAACATATTTATATGGAAGATAGATGATCCGCCTATTAAGGCACCGTCTTATCGCCATTTGAAATGTGCTCTGCACCCGCTCATTTTTTGGGCCGGTGTCGAATCTCTTATGAGATCCCCTCACCTTTCACCTTTTTTCACCTACGTTAATTTTAAATTGACATTATCATATCACATACAGTATATAACTTGCCTGAGGTGTTATTAGTTGTTATTAAGAGTGGCTATTAATTAAAGTTCACGAATCAGTTTAAAATGCACTTCTTAATTTACTTCTTAAAATTTGGTTTATGGTTTATTTTTTCTATTGCCTTTGTAGGCAAATGACGATCAATCTGATTGTAAGTGGTTACCATCATTAATGCACATCATCAATGCATCCTCATCGATGTTAGCAATGTTATAAGCACAAAACAACTTGCAGCAAATATCAATTATTAAAAGATATTAAGTAAATGATTTTTATTTTTTTTTATTTCTATTTTTTTTTAAATCATGGACTCTGCTTACCAGGTTTAAGCCGTAATCCAAATCAAAAAAATGTTTAACGTTAACTCAATCAAGAAACGACTTTTTTGGTAAAAATAAAACTTAAATCCTAACCAAAACTAAAAGTGCTTTTCTATAATCAAAATTCATTGAGGGAAGCACCGTTAAATGTATTAATAATGTCTTTGAAAATAAAATCAGAACAAGCCGTTATTAAATTCAGTCTATCAGATGGAGAACATTAAAATTCTTTCATTGTTCGTGTAATATGAAAATTTTACGGAAAAGAAAAGCTCGCGCAAAATATGGAAATTAAATTTTCTTGTAAAACGAAAGCTCTTTAAATTATTTTTCCGCAGACGAATCTATTATTCACGATAAATAAGTTCGTTTCCCGCGAACGAATTTTTTTCATTAACAATTAAATACAGAGCTTTTACTGCTTTCGTCTTGATCAATTTGATTCGTTCTTTATTCAAAAGTTTGACTTTTGTTTTCATCAGGCCACATAAATTTCCATTTGTTGTACATCAAAAAACCTACTTTATAGACACTAAGTTTCACTAAGACATGATTTCTGATCTTGGAATAAGTCAGAAAAATTAAATAAAGATTATTATTTTAGAATAACCCACATTCTCACCGTAGTCCAAGTACTTCCAAGATTTTGTCTCACCATAATATAGGTAAGACGCTTTACGCCATCCAAGCAGACATTTTAAAGTAATAGGTAGTAATTTATATCTCATAATAGCTCAACCAGACAAAAAATATATATAAGTAAGTATCACTTAATCACTACTTTATTGTTAAACAACAGTGTTCATCTACATGTCTACCACAAGTACTTCAAACAATATCTAGATACCGGTCTAGACACGAATTAGGCAGTAAGCTAGAAAAATATATGAGGAGACTGCTGCTATGGACATAATATGTTCAGACTTCAATCACTGTCCTTATTTCCACAAAAAGTTTCTAGATTACTATTGACAATCGTCTAGCGTTTTCTCTTCTCATTTCCAACGTCTGTAGTGGGTCTTAAGCTCACCAATTTCGTTGATAATATTTATATTTCAAGTAAATTTCGTTATAAATAAATATCTTGAAATTATGTTGAAATTCTCATTTAGAACATTTTCTCACATCGATATAGCGCTAAGGCAAACCTTACTTAATGTAGACGATGTGTGTATCGATTTTCTGGATTACCATACATTCCCGAACGGCAATTAAGGAGAAGGGGAAATCTAAATTAGTAATGATCCATTAGCGGACAACCGAGCTACGTCATTCAAAGCACATGTTAACAGTAATGATGTATCTAATAGAATCGATAATTGAGGAACATTGTATCAAATCTCACTTAAATGAAATTTGACCAGATCTTTTCATAACCCAGTAAGATACATCCTTCATCCCTTCTCATCATTCTTATGTGGAATCCTCTTTTTGGAATAAAATATGGCGTAGCGTACATCATCCCTACCTTGACGCCCTTCTCTCGTAAGTTTTCTTTCATATAGTCCAACCAAGTCTTTTAAGACGTCCTCCCTTCGCAACTTAAAAATATAGTATTACTGATTCCATATTTTTAATAACAAACAATATTCTGGCACAATTTCATTTTTTCATACTTTATTCCAATCTATATCGCTAATATTTCAGCTCTCATTTTCTTCGAATAATTTACCTCGTCTCTTACATTATTTTCATCTAATGCATGTACACCAAAAATGCCTTGGAGTCAGCATATTCAAATTTTCATTCCACGAACCACAACCACCATACTTTGTTGTACTAACAAATTCACAATCTATTTACACTTATTATAATATGATTTTACTTTACAGCGCCGTAATATTCCGCTTTCTACACTTACATCATTCAATTTAAGTACCAAGACACCATAAAATAATTAGTTAAAGTCTTAAAACGAGGTTCAAAGGTTAATTAAACTCTCTCAATAGCCCCTCGATATAACAGAAATTAATTGCAGCCCGGAAATTTATATAAAACGATTCTTCTTCAGTAGTGACGGGCATTAGTGGAGTGAAGTTGGCGCAAGTTATGAGGATATTGCTTTTATAATATAAAAATTTCTTTAGTAGGTTTTTTTATTTTTATTTTGGCAGACAGTGGCTTAATTGTGCACCTAGGATTATCAGCTTCAGTTTATGACGCTAACGTCATACCACTAGAAAAGTAGTTTGTCGGTATTGCCAGTAATTAAAAAAAATGCGTATGTAATGTTAGTAATTCTTGGAGAAATATTGACATTTCGTAATTACTGGTATATTCTATCTATTACTGGTGGTAGGACCTCTTAGGAGTCCGCACGGGTAGGTACCACCACCCTGCCTATTTCTACCGTGAAGCAGTAATGCGTTTCTGTTTGAAGGGTGGGGTAGCCGTTGTAACTATACTGAGAACTTAGAACTTATATCTCGAGGTGGGTGGCGCATTTACGTTGTAGATGTCTATGGGCTCCAGCAACCACTTAACACCAGGTGGGCTGTGAGCTCTTCCAACCATCTAAGCAATAAAAAACAAAAAAAAAACAGACCTTTTTTACGTAAATCATTAATCAAATAAGGATATTATTATGATTTGTTTGAAAAATATTGGTTACATATTTTATCAAAAACTTTAAAAATACCTACATTAATCAAGTTCTCTGCCTCATTTTCCGATGTATTTTACTTGTAAAGCACGTTTATAAAACCCAATCTACATTTGGGATGACCGATCCGGTGGGTAGGTATCCATAAAGATTCATTTTGAGACTATCCGCTTTGACGCCAAACAGGATAAAAAGTATGTCCCGTCGGCAAGCAAACGAAAAATCCACTCCCTCAGCCCAATAGCGACTGGAATCCCAATAACCTGTCAAAATCAAATATAGGACAGATCTGTGCATCATTGAAAAAAACAACAACAATACTGTGATAACCGCTACATCTCCTGACAAACGTAAAGCATCATGATATTGGATGCCAAAACCTTCTGTCGACGTGTTAAGATAAAGGCCGGAGAATAATGGCCGTGACTGCGTGGGGCGCTCGATACGGAACTAAGTCGACACCTCAGTGTTATAAAAAAAAAACCCACAAATTTAATGACTAATAACGTAAATCAGGATTTCTGTCCACGAGTGTCCAACAGTTAATCTTTTTCTATTTTAAATTATTTTTTACAGTAATTT
The DNA here is from genome assembly GCF_030269925.1 of Bombyx mori. NCBI lineage: Eukaryota > Metazoa > Arthropoda > Insecta > Lepidoptera > Bombycidae > Bombyx > Bombyx mori. Next base: position 13,669,933 of record NC_085131.1, on the reverse strand, counting down.
GACACTTTGAGCGATCACATCTGGATTAGTGGTGGCATTTAGATTATGATGTTTATCTGATCAGTACTACATTACCAGATAGCATGCGATTTCATCTGTCCATTTATAGACTGAACAAGAGAATTTAAAAAAAAAGGGTGCTTATTAAATTTATATCTTTTTTTTTTATTTAAATTTTAATCAATTTGAAAAAAAATCGATTAAACAATATCCTCAAACACGCACATTGGACATTCCTTTTCTAGACATCGTATAAATTCGGTAGTTCTCGGTACGGTTCGGAAAGTTCACCCGCGGCTATATTCAGACTCGCCAAGTTACGTCGGTCGTATTGTATTGAGCGATTTAGTGGGCAACTTCATTCTGTTAATTTTGTGTCACGGTGGGCGCGCATCGTAAAATTTCACTCTCATAAATTTTTCATAACGCGCCTAAAGAAGTATAACTTCAAAAAAAACTTTAAAATAAGTTCGTCCATCCATTATCACGTCATTCAGAACGCAAACAGACTGTCAACTCTCATCTGGTCTAGTCTCATCGTTGCTAGTAAAATACTAGCTATCCAATTCTATTACTACACATAGTAAAAGTAATTTATATCTTTTGTCAACAATTCGTGTTAACCAAATCACAAAATCAGTTGACACAATAAAACCTAACCACACACAAACAGAACGAGGTTCTACTATAAATCAATTGTACTATTGTCGATGACCACCGCGGTGTCCACATGCTACTTTATCGAGCTCCGATTCAATTGAGAAACACTCTTATTTAAATTGCTCTAAGATTTAAATTGGGCTGTTAATATATTAAAGTGAGTACAAATAAATCATCTGTTTGGAATGGCCATTGGCAATTGGTTTTAGAGCTGTTATTTCTCATGCGTGTAGAACTTATTTTATTTTATATGCCTATTCAAATGTGAACTATGTTGTTTGGCCAATTATATGTTTTGTTCTAAAATTCAGCCTAAACCTATGTACGGAAAACATTTCATTTGGTATTAGTCTCATGTTGTTCTCAAGCCATTGTAGCGAGATAAGTTCTAAATTCTAAAGTTCTTTAAGTATAATTAAATAACTAAAATAAAACGGTAAGAATAATTAGGAAAAGTATAAAAACGAAGTGGAAAATCAAATATCCAATGAACCCAAAATTAATTGAGATCAAAAAAAAAACTCTCATCAAATAGTCACTCTGAAAAATATAACCCGACACCCTGGTACAGTCAGCCAGTCGGCCAACGAAACGAAAATTAAAATTTTATCAAAGCTTTTTAACTTGTTTGGTGCGATGGTATAATAAGTGATTGAATATTTGGAGTTAAGTATTTACTTTTGGTTTGGGCAAATTAAACAAAAGAAACTAATATTATTATGTTTATGCATCACTGTTTATTAAGGCGAACTAGATTATTAATACTAATAATTGACACTCATAACACCCATTTTAAGCCATTATGTGCTTTTTATAAATTAAGGCAGAGACTAGGTAAATAGTACAGAACTTCAGAACTTTATATTTTCCAACAAAAGATTCCTGTAATACATTCTTATCTGGCTGGCAGACGTAATAGGGAATCAAATCCGGCTCGCTGTTCCCTGCTGAGGATCTTTGCTTGTGACATATATAGGTCGAGGACTTATTGATAAGCGGATAATTTCTTTTTTCTGTTCACCTTTTATATAAATAAATAAATTGTCTGTAACTGCGACCTGTAGATAGCACAACGTAATATATTTTCCACGAGGATATTGATATATCCACTATATTTATCCACTATATTTTCATAATATATTTTAGATAAATTTCTTCTTAGATATATTTAAAATATCTTATATATGTAGTTTAAAAACTAAAAACACGCTTAAAGAGCGAATAGAATCGACAATAAGTTTCATTTTTTTTAATCCTGTTGATGTTAGAGCTTTAGAGAGCGAAGTTAGGCAAATTTTTAAGATAATCGAACTTCTTAAAGTCTGTAAAAAAGACTTTCAAATATTTTACTTACATAAAGAGATACCAAGCCAATAAAAGCGTGTTAAAAAAAATAAAAGTGCCTTTAATTGTTAATATTCTAGACCTTTTCTCGTTTGTCGTGTTTCGTTTCACTCGGTATTACATAGTCGTAAATGTTTATTTAACTACTTACTTAACTTAACTTAATATTATGATATCCTTGATTGTTTGATTATGATTATCGTAACTATAAAAAAACACGTTTGGCACTCGGGGACTGCCGCTGTAAAGCTATTGTATAGCTTTTTTTATCAACTTATGCAATTATAATTAGACAATAATAATTTTATATTAAAACAATAAAAAATAAGACCACTCTATATTTATAAACATTAACAAAAGCAAAACGTTAACTGTCCCTTTCACACTCATAAGCTAGACCGCGCGAGAGAGAGAGATGAGCAGACTTTTCATGATGCGCATGCAGTGCGACGTCACGCCGCGCGCTTAATCACAAACAGTACACAAGCGCAACGCGTGAATGTGTTGAACGCGAGCTACACGGTAAGCGGAGCGGGGGTGTTAGGTTTTATTTTCGTTACGGAATTTCTTGATTCGGTCGCCGCGCTCAAAGCCCGCGATAAAAGCTATGCAATAGCTTAAAAAGCCAAGAAATTGTATGAGTTAGTTATGACAACTTGAGAACAATAAAGATTTTACAATTGCTTGCTATCTAACTTAATATATCCGCTACCTCACACAAAGAACAAAATTGGATGCATAACTTCTCTACCCAGTCGACGCAGGTGGTCGAATTCACTTGAATTTCTGCACATAGCATAGTGTCCTTTGACTAGAATGCTGCCTTTATTTGGTATTCACTGACCGATCCGCAATTACAGGATGCCAATAATGTGCCAAACTATTATAACAGTAAGTCCTTTGATTGTTTTATCTCATTAAATACTTATGACGGTCTCCGGAATTGCTTATAAGCTTTTCAATTTTCTAATTAAGATAAAAAGCGCAATATATTGGATAATTAAGTCAAGAGTGCGGTACATATACATCAGATGGTGGTCTCGCATAGTTCCGATAACAATGGGTGGAAACCATTTCGGTATTTTGTTATTTACATATTTGTAACAAAACGATTTTCTTGGAAATAATTCCAAACGATATAGGTTATTGAACTACAAACAAACCGAGTATTATTTGATAAATATTCGAATGAGAGTTTGTGTAAACAGATGTATTGATGGGAATATCAAATATGAAACGTTGTTAGAAGGGTATTTTTGTTTGTTAATATACAATAAATATGTGTGTGCGTTAGATATTAAGCACTATTCTATTTGCTATAAATCTTTTAATATGTGCTACATGCGCAGGTTAATGAATGTGTGATTTTTTTGTACATAATGCGATTCGTTACTAGAGGCCATAGGCATTGGTTGAAGGGTAATTAGTAGTTTATTATGGATTTGTTGAGGATTGCGTCAAAAATAGGATGCTGAATTTCGTCACCTCGTACAAGTTTATAGAAATATTGTAAATACCGTATCAATCAATTATGGTATTGATTTAATTCAAATGATTGCTTTTTTTTTTAATTTTTTTTTCCTACCTTTGCTTATAGCCTTGAGAGGCTATTTCAGCTTCGCCCTAACGTTTGTAGGTGAGCTGGGCTCAAACCAAAGCGTTGCTAACACTGACCCAAGCAAGAGCAGTGCTTCGCAGAATCTACCACCGGATCGGAAACGCGACCCAATGAGAAGAGGCGAGAAACTCAGTGGGCTGTGTTTATGGGTTAGTGCGCTCGTCGAGCCCTTCGTCGCAAGCGACGGGTTCGACGTGGACGGTGACCGGTGCTTGTAGTGCCTAAAAGCACCGTTAATGGATCAGGAGGATCCGTAATGACGTGCTTTGGGCGACGTTGACGGTTTACCATATTGCTTTACAATATGTGCTAATAAGCCTCAAATATTCAGTAAGTAAGAGAGATTGACTTATCACATATGAATAACATCACATTTATCTTCACATAGTCCAGACCGGAATCCTAAGCAGATACTTTGTCTTTCTTAAAAATGGTTGATAATTTAGGTCTGTGTGCACTTATTCTCTCGTTCATGTGTTTTAAGATACCCTTAAAAAAAGAAGAAAACATAACAATTTACTGAATGAAACATTTAAGCATTTCAGGCTCCAGATTCAATTACTAAGACGCGTCCAAATCAAAAAATTAATAAATCTCGACCAGTCACCGCAATAGCTTTTCATCTTTCTTCTAAGAAGTTACAGTTCCTAATAAACGGACTTGTTTTCACCGTGAAACACTTTGAGCGCAAAAAACTTTCAGTACCATTCACGGAGCGAAGCGGTGCTCCGCGCTATTATAGGCTACAAAACGAGAGCCAGAGGAAAACATCAACGGTTATTGAAAAAGTGTTCGAAATTGCCGTGGTTCCGTAGAATATTCTACTTTAATGTGGGTTTATGGGTCCGCGATTTCTTAATTAAAAACTAAACAACCTTAGAGAAGGGTAGGCAACTCTCTATCCTTGTCAACAAAGGGGCATGTTTAATATATATAAAGTCTTTTACTGCCATTTACGTACACAGAGCAGAATTACAATAGTATGAGAATAAGTCTTACCATCTTTTCGGTTGAGTTTGACATGCTATCGACTACATGCTACCTATCGTATCTATAAATATATTATTTTAAAAAAAACAAAAAAAGATACTTTAAGAACAAAGTAACAAATAGTTTCTTTTTTTTATTTGGAGATTACGGTATTAAGCCAAAGCAATAAAGTTACTGTAGTTGTAGTATCATCGATTCTTGATATGCAATTTTTTTAAATAATTGAATTTCCTGAGTTTGTTCAAAATTAGGTTTCATAACATAGATAAATATATAGACACTGTGAAACTAATGAAATCGTGTAAAAATAAACTAGGTCTTGTTTCATATCTTTATTAAACTCATAAAGGTGCTTCGACGATATTACCACGGAACTCCAAAGGCCATTCAATAAACGAAAACTAAACACGAGATCCGAAACCGTATCTTATTTGAAAATCAAAAAGCGGACTGAAGCATTCAGGAGTCATTCAGATGACTTTCCAAACGTTGAGCAAATAAAGCATTACCACTGGTTTCAGAGATTAATTGTGGCGAAATCTGAAGTACACTGCGACTACGCGAAGGCCGTAAAGTATTTGAAATGTCGGATATAATAAACCCGAGATAAAAGCAAATTTAATTACAGTCTCGTTGAGTTTTTAAAACATCCAAGTAAACTTGTGAGCGAATCGAATTTCAACGAATAACAGCACAGTACGAGAACTTTAAAGTATTTGAAATGAGGGAACATGACAATATAATAACGAACGCGAGATTAAACCGTAGAACTGTTTCAACTGGAATAGATTTTATTGCGAGAAGTTATTGCCTTTTTGCTGCATAGCCAGCCGTGTACCAGTAGTAGGGTGAAGTGCACACAATTTTTCGTAACCAGGTGCAGTTCAACAAACATATGCCCGGAACATGTTTGGGGAGAGACTATTGTGAGAAAATAACGATGCACCTTGCATTCATAACTTTATTTCTATGCAATGAAGGCTTTGTTTAGAATGAAGGTATTAATTAGGAATTCTGTGCTGTTTCTTTGACTTCAGTTTGGTTTCGCTGATTCACTTTTTCTGTAGCCGACTTTTCTTATGATTGCGTTGCTTCAGTAGATTATCTCACGATCCATTAGGCATTGAATAGATTACCAGAGGCTATACTTACCAAATTAAAGTGACTACTTTAATTGCTATCCTCTCCTACGTTAAGAGATGGTGTTGAAATGTCAATAGAGAGTGTTCAAGAATATAAGAGCTGTGTAAGACCAGACACGATAAACACAAAATATGCCTTCTTCTTGTATCCATCTGACTGTATATTGTCACGGCCTCTCTTGAACATGAATAAGTACAGAGCTCAGCCACCGCTTACTGAAAATTACCCTACGGATTGCTGCCTCACTGAAATCTTACGTAGACTATTAAAGCAGCATTACATATTGTCTTCAATTCGACGCCGATGAAGTACAAGCTCTTAAACTCATTAAAGATCGTCTTTGTCTCCACCTTATCCCACTCGGCACAGCGAATTTTTTCCATTCTCCTCTATCAGCACTCATCTCAACACTCACTTCTCTTTCTCTCACACTTCATGAATGCCTTATTCGGTCGACCTCTTTCCCTCTGCCTTGCACCACCATTTCCATATACATTCTAGTCACACGCATCTCCTCTCTACGCATCACATGTTCATACCACGCTAACGATGGTAACTGGTTTTTTTCTGAAATTACCACGTAATGAGGGTTTCGATCCGGCTAGGATAAGTTCCTTGTGGAACTAGTGGCTATGACTAATCGGAAATAACAGCAAATATGATGAGTATTTTGCATGACTCTGCATGCTAACCTAACAATTTATATCATAGAAACCTGAACGGACTTTGCCTGGTCCAATAAAGCTAATCCTTTTAGAAATGACTCTAAAATATTCAGTGCTTGATAAAATAATATTCTCCTTTGGTTAGCATCTCAAAATGGGGTAATGGTAGGGCATGTTATAAGTCCGCACGGACAAGTACCACCACCGCCACCACAATTTTGCCTAATACTGCCGCAAAGCAGTCACACATTCCTGTCTGATAAATACAGCAGACGTTACTTAGTACAATTGAAACTCCAACTACATGTTTCATGATGGTTTTGTTTTGCCATCACTATGTGAGCCATCTGATGGTGAGTGGTTACCGTCGCTCATGAATGCTCGAAATGCGAGGGGCACAGTCAAGCCGCTGCCTACTGCAATGGGTGGTGACATTCACGCTACGATATCTTTTATCAGGCTACCGGATAACCTGTGTGAGGTCATTGACCTGCTTACGGAAACATATTGTTTATGTATTTTTCAACGAAGAGTTACATTGGCAACGAAGAAAACGGATACATCTATACTAATATATAAAACTACAGTGGTTTTGACGAATCTTCCGCTATAACTACTGAACCATGCATCCGATTGACTTGAAACTTGGTATTCATGTAGAAAATATATGTACTTGACGGCGTTAACGATATTTCTGTTTAGCACGTGCAATAGGAGTGACTCACACAAGCCAGGTGCGCCGGCCGTGTCGTTCGACTCGTAAACAACAGGTGCAACAGAAGTGACTCATAAATAAGCCAGCTGCGCCGGCCAGTATAAAAAGGCGGTACGTGCCTCGCAATGGACATTCGTTGGACTGCGTTTGCCCGGTGCACTTACTATATCCTTGTTACGTTGTGTGATTCAGTGACTGTTGTACGTACTGGTTAAAGTTGGACAAGTGTTAAAGTGAATTGTGAAGATAACATATTGTTGATTAAATCAGGAATCAAAAAGTGACTTCGTTCTACTTGGTGTTCAACAAGATAATGTCTACCCTCAAGCCTTTATACTTAATGAATAGTCTTATATTTATATTATGAGTATTGGACTCCCTAATAATAATGACAATAAACAATAATGTTATTTTTAAATGCCCAGCGAAACGGGCGAGTACGGTTAGTCATATTATAAGACATCCTTGATAAACTCTCCAACAATTGCAAATAAGCGTTTTAATCATCGTGAAGCCTATCTAACATCGTGTACGTCAGGTGAATGATTGACCAGAACATCAAATGGATGCAAATCATCGTGTTACATACAATTTGCTGATTGAGTAGGCCCGATCGAATTGGTCACGGTACAGCGAACGTTGCATGGCGCTTTTCGATCTATCACACCATACAGTAATGCAGTTTCGCGAAGCAGACTATATCAAACAAGGTTGATGTGGTTTTTTTATATTTAAAAATGTACCTTATATCTTAATGAGCTAACTTTTACGCTATCGAGAACCTTAAAAAACTCGCACTAAGCACGCAGATAATCCTACTAATGTTACTAATGTAAAACTTATCGCAATCACGCTCAAGCCGTTGAACAGATTGGTACACATACATATGAGTGGATTCAGGAAATTCCTGAGGACATTCCATTAGCACACACTTAATTATTATTCCGATTACATTTTCCATTGAGATAATACATCTACACTTTTTTTTTATTGCTTAGATGGATGGACGAGCTCACAACCCACCTGATGTTAAGTGGTTACTGGAGCCCATAGTCATCTACAACGTAAATGCGCCATCCACCTTGAGATATAAGTTCTAAGATCTCAGTATAGTTACAACGGCTGCCCTTCAGACCGAAACGCATTACTGCTTCACGGCAGAAATAGGCAGGAGGGTGGTACCTACCCGCCCGGACTCACAAGAGGTCCTACCACCATTAGACCTACCACCAATGTTATATTAACTGCGAACTTCATCAGTAAACGGTAGTGGCCATAACCATAGAACGCTATATATGTATATAATCCCAGTAATCGATACTTAAGTGCTTTTTAATATCCCACTAATATTATAAATCTTAAAATATTCTTATACTTTCTTTACTCAAGCAAAATTTGTAGGACGAATTTGGATAAAATTTCATCTTGGGAAAGCTTCAAAGGTCGTGAAGCCGCGGACAGAACCTAGTAGGTTTATAAACAAAACCTTTTTTTCTCTGAAGGCCAAAAAATAATGCAAAAAAAAAAACGTATTCATCTCTATTTTTGTATGCGTATGCAAAGCTACTGCAGAACAAACAATAAGTTAGCAGTTCATTGTTATTTTATTTGTAGTTAACGGAGTTTTGAATACGTGCCATTATTATAGTTACAATATAGATTTTTTTTAAAACTAATAATGAAAATAATTTTAAACGCATCTACGGTGTAAATAAGTCTGGACTTATAACAAGACTTACTGTACTGCACCTTATGTCTCTGATTAGAGGTTGGATTTCACTAAAGAGAATCTCTTACGGAAACTCCTAGTGATACACACGACAAGCTAGATTGTCGAGTCAACTTGTTGTATTTTTTATTTCTTTATCTGATGGGCTAACGAGTTAAATACCGCCACTCACCTTAAGATATGAGTTTGAATTCTCAGTTTCACAGTATAAGGACTGCCCCACCCTTTAAACCGAAATCCATTACTGCTTCACGGCAGAAATAGGCAGGGCGGTGGTACCAACGGCGTGGGCTCACAAGACATCCTACCACCAGTAATTACGCAAACTATAATTTTGCGAGTTTGATTTTTACTACACGATGTTATTTCTTCACCGTGGAAGTCAATCGTGAACATTTGTCAAGTTCGTATTTCATTAAAAGAATTGGTACTTGCCAGCGGGTTTCGAACACCGGTGCATCACTTCAACATGAATGCACCGGACGTCTTACCCGTTAGGCCACGACAACTTCTTAAAGGTATCGTTTAAAGGTATAAGATAATTGACAGTGAAATTAACAGCTCGCTTAAAAAAAAGCTAAAAAGTGCCATTACACAATAATGCACAGTGAGATGTCAATAATTCGGCCAGAGGACTTAACGAAAGTTTAAGCTGGTAGGCAGCAGTTTAGCTCTGCTCCTGGCACTACTAACGTCCATGGGCGACGATAACCACTCACCATCGGGTGGGCCGTATGCTAAATAAAAACGTTGTTTAAAGTGATCTACACATTTTTAGGAGACCTTTAAAATACAATAAGATTTGGTAACTGATGATTCTGTACAAACTACCTAGCAGTGTGTTCTAAAAAAAATTGTCGCGCACAATTCTCCTGAATCTCATAGCGCCTCACAAACTCAATGCCTCGGTCTTTGAGTCTGTCGTTTAAAAATCTCATCTATTAAGAGATAAGAAATCTTTGCGGCCACCGAGATACCCTCAAGGATTTTAATAAAGTGCTTAGAGCTTGAAAGCTGTTTGACTTGGCGACGGAACTTTTTGTCGCGTGTTGCTATTATTGCTATTTTTTTCTGAACTATTATATTAAATTGTGTTTCTTTTTTTTTATTGCTTAGCTGGGTGGACGAGCTCACGGCCTACCTGATGTTAAGTGGTGACCGGAGCACATAAACATTTACAACGTAAATGTCGCCACCCACCTTGAGATATGAGTTCTAAGGTCTCAGTATAGTTACAACGGCTGCCCTTTCCAACCAACCTTTCAAACTGAAACAAATTACTGCATCACGGCAGAAAAAGGCAGGGTGGTGGTAACTACCCATGCGGACTCACAAGACGTCTTACCACCAGTGCACTGACACCAGTCACGACAATATTAACATGAATCTAGTTAAATTGCTGCATGAGTTGGTGATTTGGCTTAGCACCAGACCGACTTTATTATTGGCATGTTAGATGCTTTACTTACAAGAATTGGTCCCTGCCTTCGCGATGTGCTCACATGACGGGGCTTGACGACTTGTAAGTGACGTAGTTTGAACGTGGTCTTCGACCTTAATTAAAACTATTGTGGGTGACTACTTCTGACAATGTCGGTCCCAAGCCGAGCGAGAAAAGATGACGGTTTTTTTTTTATTGCTTAGATGGGTGGACGAGCTCACAGCCCACCTGATATTAAGTAGTTACTGGAGCCCATAGACATCTACGATGTAAATGCGCCACCCACCTTGAGATATAAGTTCTAAGGTCTCAAGTATGCCCCGCAACGTATGCCCCGCCCTTCAAACCGAAACGCATTACTGCTTTACGGCAGAAATAGGCGGGGTGGTGGTAATTACCCGCGCGGACTCACAAGAGGTCCTACCACCAGTAAAAATTGGGTTGGAGCTCGACCTTTCTACCATAAAACAGTCAACACCGAATGTCGAGCGGCGGTTAATTAGTCGGACTCAAATAAGGCTTCAGCGGCCCCATGAACCAAATCTCATCCAAAAGCACTACCGTGCAAGGACGCAGGTGCCCACCATGTGTATTTTCCCAAGAAAGCCTCATAAGGACATGACCCTCAGCATTGAGGATTATCGACGAAAGAGAGGGTGAATAAAATTCAGCTTGGCTCTCTTATCTGAGGGCTCCAGTATCCACATGGTTGGGTTTCGTTTGCATCTTAATTACATATATAAATAACAAATGTACTTTTGATGGACACCCCCTCATAGATGTCCGGAACATTCGTAATATTTAATACTAGCTTTTGCCCGCGACTCCGTCCGCGTGGAATAGTTAATTTGGCATAACGCTAAATTTTACCCCCACTCCACTTACGTAGAAAGTGATGATATTTTTGAATTATATAATGTTAAGGAGCTATGTGAACCCCTATTTTGAAACATTTTTTATTGGTGCTCCACTTGTATTGCTCTTACCGTGATGTTATATAGCCTTCCTTAATAAATGGGTTATCTAACTCTGAAATAATTTTTCAAATCGGACCAGTGGCTCTTGAGATTAACGCGTTCAAACAAACAAACTCTTCAGTTTTATAATATTAGTATAGATACGACCTACAATATTATTGTTGTATCATAAATCACGTATTTGTGAAATGAATATTGTTTTTGTCTAAATCCCACGGAACTTGCAGCATCGGTTATAAAGACTTAGAACGTTATTTGCTACGTTTAGAAATTGTTTTGGACATTTTTATGGTTGTTCTGAGAATCATTTAAATTAAATTAGTTATAACGCATTCATTAACATCATTAAACCGGCCTTTTTAAAGTACAGTTATATTTAATTGCTGCATAATGAAACTGATGATAAATTTCGAACCGCCTGAACATTACATACACCATTGATTATAGTGACATAAATCGTACTGATTATAGGCTAAAATATTAACATCCTAAGGTCTCAAACTGGTCGTAAAGTGTCTCCAAGACAAATGATCTCGTATCTTCCGAACTAATGATCTCCAGGTTTGGTTTTAGCCTTTTATACTTTAATACACGTGGTATAGCGCTTGTTAGTTGCTTGATAGAGATTCACCATTTTGGATACAGTTTTTTGAAATCCGTGATCCTTAAAAGATCGCTTTGTTATTCGTTTTTTTGCCTTCTGTCTGACACTAAGACCTTAGAGGTATGAAGTTGAAATTAGTATCAAATACTAAGATCTAGGGTGGAAGGAATTCATAACAAAGTCAAGATTCATAGTCAAGAAATTCATATAAGGTATAATCCATGTTTTGTTACTTATAAAAATATATATACTATAGGGTAACTCCCATTACCGTACTATCATAAAATTAGATGATTTAGAATCGTGTAAAGTGAGAATTCTGAAAATATTATAATAATATGTATTTGCGTCTTAGACACATAACAAAAAAACTTGTGATTATTAAACTCATGTTTGCAGGTAAGGTATGCTGCTGGGTACAAAATATACTGAATATTTAAAAAAAAAATGAAAAGTTAAGCTTACCTTTATACATTAAAATTTTTGGTTTAAAACATTATCTATACTAATATCATAAAGAGGAAAGATTTGTTTGTTTGTTTGTATTGAATAGGCTCCGAAACTACTGAACCGATTTGAAAAAATATTTCACTGTTGGAAAGCTACGCTATCCCCGGGTGACATAGGCTATATTTATTATATTTTAAAAAAAATTAGGGATCCTTACTGAAACTTCAATAATGTAATCCAACGTGTAAAAAAATTACACTTTTTTTTTACATCGCGTGCGCTACTACCCAAGCGAAGCCGGGGCGGGCCGCTAGTTATGAATAAGCCAGCCTCTATTAAAAATAGGACACTACAAATTTTATTTAAAATATCTAAGTAAACTTTACTTTTAAGATTGGAAGTTCGCTAAATACGAGTTGAAATTTTAAATCTTAAGTTTCTACGCGAAAATATATTATTAGCCGCCATGTTGCTCTAATTCCCGATGTCACTCGACAGTAATATTAAAAGGTTCATTCGGGTAAAGAATATCAGCATGTGCTTTGAAATCAGAAAACTAAGATATAACACGTTTTTATATTTAATTTTTTGCAAATTTTATATTTTTTCTATGAGAGTTTAATTGTGATTTTTATGCATTGCAATCCATGTAAATTTAATTTGGGAGTATACAACAAGATTATAGAACATATCTTTAGTACTAAGGGGATCCGTAGCTGCGTGTGTGAAAAGACTTCGCTCACACTCGGAATCTTCAGGGCGTCAGTTTTACTGACACTCCAGAATTTTCCTTTGTTAACCATCTTGAGATGTCATTCTATCAGCTGTATTGGAAAACGGCTGTCACCTTGCATCCTGATTCAGGTTGGCGATGTTGATTTTGTGCTATGTATGGACACGGAAACAATTTAATACTAGAAAAGTCCTGAGTTTTGTATCGTCCATCTTTACAGTGATATAAAAACACGACAGAAGCAGGCTGCATCGCACGCAGGACTGTACCTGCCCGTGCGAATTCACAATAGGCCGTGACACCAGCTATTACACAATTTAATAATTTTCTAATATCCTCTTACTTCAACGGGTCCTCGACATTAAATGCAACACTTTTTTTTTTTTTTTTTTTTTTTTTTATTGCCCTTGTAGGCAGACGAGCATACGGCCCACCTGATGGTGAGTGGTTACCGTGGCCCATGGACTTCAGCAATGCCAGGGGCAGAGCCAAGCCGCTGCCTACCGCTTAATACTCTCCACAAGCCTCGTTTGAAGAAGGACATGTCATAGCGCTCGGGAAACACCGTGGAGGGGAGCTCATTCCATAGCCGGATGGTACGTGGCAAAAAAGACCTCTGGAAACGCACTGTGGATGACCGCAGTGGCTCCAGGTAGTATGGATGAACTCTACTCCGGTGGCGGGCGGTGCGATGGTAAAAACGAGATGCCGGTATCATCTCGAACAATTCCTCAGAGCACTCCCCATGGAACATACGGTACAAAATACAGAGGGAACCGAAGTCCCTCCGCAGACCCAGAGGTTCCAAACGATCCGTGAGACCGGGATTATCGACAATCCGAACGGCCCTCCTCTGTATGGAGTCAAATGGAAGAAGCTGGTATTTGGGAGCCCCGGCCCAGAGATGGGAGCAGTACTCCACGCGAGGCCGGACTTGTGCTTTATAAAGCAAAAGCCTTTGTCCAGGCGTGAAGTACCGCTTCGCTCTGTTGAGGACTCCCAGCATTTTGGACGCCAACTTGGCTTTGCCTTCCAAATGACTCCGAAACTGGACATCGCTCGAAATGTCGACCCCAAGTATCCCAATACTCTCGGAAGGTTGCAGGGATACTCCTTGGAATTGCGGTGCCATGACAAAGGGGTCCTTCTTCGCAGTGAACGCGCAAACTTGTGTCTTTAACGGGTTGAATTGAACCAAGTTCAATTCACCCCATTTGGAGACTCGCCCCAGAGAGTTCTCCACTTCAGACACAAGTTTTGATCGTCTCTCTTGCACCACGCTCCGAGAGAGACTCTGATGGCCGATATATCGCGCATCCCCCGTGCTGTCATCCGCATAGCAATGCATGCCATCAATAGACAGCATGTCATTGATATACAGGATGAAAAGCGTGGGGGAGAGCACCGAACCTTGTGGAACGCCAGCGTTAATGGTCATGGTATCAGAACAGTCACCGTCTACAACGACCGTGATGCTCCGCCCATCCAAAAAGCTAGCGATCCACTTGCAGAGACCCTCGGGGATTCCGTAAGATGGTAGCTTCGACAGAAGTGCCCTATGCCAGACCCTGTCGAAGGCCTTCGCAATATCAAGGCTCACAGCAAGAGCCTCGCCCTTGCTCTCCAAGGCTTCAGCCCACCTGTGAGTAAGGTATACAAGAAGATCGCCAGCTGAGCGACCGTGACGGAAACCGTACTGTCGGTCACTGATCAGCTGGCGATCCTCCAGATACTTCAGGAGTTGTATATTAATTATTCGCTCCATCACCTTGGAAAGCAAGGAAGTTATCGCGATAGGCCTGTAGCTCGATGGGTCCGACCGGTCACCCTTCTTGGGGATAGGGTGGACGTGGGCAGTCTTCCATGAAGACGGAACCCTGTTAGCGCAATAAGAGAGGCGATACAAACGCGTTAGCGCAGGCGTCAGCTCAGGGGCGCACGTTTTCAGAACCACTGCAGGGATGCCGTCTGGCCCGCTCGACTTATGGACGTCCAGGAGTCGGAGTTCCCGCCTGACTGCACACTGTGTAAAGCAGATCTCCGGCAGGGAACTATCACACCGGAGGATGTTCGGTGGTGTGGCACCCCCGTCGTCCACAGTCGAGTTCGAGGCGAAGAGTTTGACCAGAAGGTCAGCCTTCTCTTTCGCACTATGGGCCAGACTGTCATCGGACTTGCGTAGTGGTGGGAGACTAGACCTGCAAAAGTTACCTTCTGCAGCTTTGGCGAGCGACCAAAAAGCACGGCTCCCAGAGGGATAGCTCTTCAGTCGCTCGCCAATTCTAGCAACGTGCTCCGATTTCGCCCTGGCAATAACCTTCTTGTAGGACCTGGAAGCGGCGTTATATTTCCGCCTTTCCTCTGAGATGTTAGGATCCCGACGTCTCCTAGCATCATCCCATGCAACGTATGCGGACCGCTTGAGGTGTGCAGCATCCCTGCTGGCATTGTTATACCAGGGTCTGCTGCGACCCCCAACGGGCACTTCAGAGGAGGGAATAAACAATTCCATCCCCTGGAGCACCACGTCTTTAAGACGGTCCGCACAGACGTCAGGATCAGCAGAGGAAAAGCAGAACCGCCCCCATGGGTAGGATGCGTAAAACTCACGCAATCCATCCCAATCTGCTGACAAATACTGCCAAACTCTTCGATACCTGGTCGTCGTTCGACGACTAGGACGAGAGAGTGGTGTGGCAGCACGGATAAGGCAGTGATCAGACGATCCAAGTGGAGCGTCGACCACCACACTGTATCCGGCTGGATCGGTGGTCAGCAGAAGGTCCAACAGAGAAGGCTCGTGCCCCTCAATATCTGGGACACGGGTGGGCTGTGTCACCAGCTGGGAGAGGCCGTAGGCCAAGGCGAAATCGTAGGCAGTCCGACCCGGGAGGTCAGTGGTTCTGGACCCCAACCACTCTTGGTGATGAGCGTTAAAGTCTCCAAGAACCACCACCTCCGCAGATGGGTACTGCTCAAGCACGCGGTTAGTCCCCTCTTGCACATGCTCTATCAGAGCTGAACCTGCATCACTGCTGTGGGACCTGTACAGGCACGCGTAGACTCGGGTACAGCCCCCGTGATCTACGCGCAGCCACAAGAGGGACAGGTCCCGTTGTTCGAGGCTTCGTAGACGGCGACAACAGACATCAGCCCGGACGAATACACACACCCCGGCTTTACGCAGGAAGTTGTGCTCCAATACGTAGCCGGGGTATTCAAGGTACGAAGTATCATCCGGAGCAGATATCTGCGTCTCCGTCAGAAAAAGAAGGGCAGGCTGCGCCGTCTCAAGATGGTGGTGTACGGCGTCGAGGTTGCTATGTAGACCCCTTACATTGCTGAAATCCACATTAAATGTGGAATGGGGAGTCGCCGACAAAACCCTTTTCCTTTTTCGAACTTTCATTTTTTTTTTTTTTTATTTTTTTTTATTTGGAGAGTGGGATTGGGCGGGGTAGGATGTTCGAGGCGAAATCGTGACAATACCTGAATAAAGCGCGGAGCACAGTACGTGCTCGACCACGGGTTGCGTGAGCGACTGACGCAGGGCATGGAAGGGCCCCCAGTCCACCCTGCGTGCGATCGCCGGGATCCACTCCGGTCTCCGACTCCGGCACGACGACCGCACGACAGGATTTTACACCGGTTGGCGGGACAGCTTCCCGGGGCGGAGTTTAGTAGTGACACCCGGGTTCAGGTCCCCAACTGACCGGCGGGCGGCGGCGAACACCGTTTCACTGGGTCTCCCTATACCCCCGTCAAACAATCACGTCCCGCGAGCTCACACGCACGTCTGCTCCGCATGTTCCAGGTATCGCCAAGATTCACCCCCAACAAGGAAGAGGAAAGGGTAGGAATAACACTGGCTCTCCAACCCACACGCCGGAACACAGCTAGGCTATTTGGCGGCGGACTCTAGTTGGAGGGTGGTCGCCAGCCAGTCGGACAAGTCCTACCACCGATTATGTATTCGGCTCCCGTTTTGCACCACCCAGGGGTTACTTGTAGGGAATCGCGGGTTAAACCTACGGAAGCGGGAAGCAATCAACCCCCAAACTTGCAAGCATAACATGAATAAAACATTTGCCGCGTGTGAAATTTCTGACTGACAAAATTTCGAACAACATCAGAATTCTGGTCATATTTAAAGCGAATCAAACTGTGTCCAGCTTCCAAATCTCACAGGATTCATGAGCACTCGTAATATATTTAAAAAAACCGAACGCTGTGACAGGTTGTCGACTGTGTGACCAGCCACGAAAACGCCATGAGTTGGGTAGGTTTTGGACGCGTGATACGAGACAATTTTGAACACAGACAAAAATAAAACGGAAAATTTATCCGGACGCCCGGTACGACCCGTTGATTACGTCGCGGCCCGCAGCGACCCGCCGAAAAATCAGCGGACCGTTTTTCCATTTTATTTTTGTATCCCCAACAATCGAACTTCGGGAAAGTTGGCAACGGTAAAACGGAAGAAAAAAAAAACACACAGCCAGTATAATAGCCAATCGGGAAGTTTTGTATACCCGATTTTAGATGCCATGAGATAAATTCAAAGGCGAGGCCCTCGCAGGAATCAGTAGGGAAAGTTCGAGCAAAACGGCCGCCAGGTGTCCTCTAAGACGACCGAAGTTGCCGGAATTACTCGCGGGTACCCCGTCCGGGGATTTAGTCGGCCTTAAATGAATTCTTTTTTAGCGCATTCCCTCTTAATATTTAAACGTCCTTCGTAGGATTTTTTAGTTGCGGTCGTCGCAATGTTTTAAAAATAAACACCGCTATTCTCGTAGGTCTATTTTTGTTTGCAACAGCAAATATATACTCCAACAATTATTCTTTTTTTATTGCTTAAGCCAGGGGCTCCCAAACTATTTTGTCTGCTGCCCACTTTGAGAATTAATTATTTTTTAGCGTCCCCATTTTTACTATCTACTTAAAAACCACTATAGCAAGAGCTGAGTCGGTGTTTAAGAGTCCTCCTAGATGAAATTACAAATCACCTCCCAAGCCTCTACACAACACCCCCATTTTTTCTAGGTCTCTTACCGCCCCCCTTTAGGTCTGCAGCGCCCACAAGGGGGCGTTATCGCCCACTTTGGGAAAGGCTGGCTTAAACGGATCAACGAGCTCACGGCCCACCTGGTGTTAAGTGGTTACCGGAGCCCATAGACATTTACAACGTAAATGCCGCCACCCACTTTGTGACAAAAGTTCTAAGATCTCAGTTTTAATGTTACAACGGCTGCTAACCCTTCAAACCGAAACGCAATTTACTGCTTCACGGCAGAAATAGGAAGAGTGGTGGTACCTAAGCGTGTGGACTAACAAGATATCCTACCACCAGTAATTCTGGATTGTATCTATTTTATTCTAGACGTTTTCTTTTCTCATTAAAGATAATATATATAATACGTTCCAAATAATTTAAAGTCATTTAGTATTTTATTGAGAAATTGTAGTTCAAAATATCATCAATGTTTCCAATTTTTAATCTTGAGTTATGGCGCTCTATGACAACCTTGCCAATTTTACTAGCAAACTCACCTACTAGCTCGGCGAATCTAAAAATAGGTAGGAAAAGTCGGTAATCTTCGGCTGTATCGCAAAATCATCCCGTGGCAGAATTAAGCAGATTCTCGAAGCAGCTCACGAGTGCTCACAGTTGCTCTAGCTATTAGCTAACATAGCTTAAAGCATGATCGCAAACTCTGTATCAGACCAGTTAGCTAAGGGAATATTAACTAAATAATTTCCAAGATAAAGACATAATACGTTTGTTAATTGTGTTAACAATGTAAATGTTGGAGTAATTATTTTGTTTACAATACGACAATGTGTTAAGGAAAGCGTGTTTGCATTACGCCGCGTCTGGTGTGTTCCACTTGTGTCCTGTTTGCTCGTCCCATTTAATAATTTACGTTGTGTCCCGTTAAGATAATCGTGTGAAATTTTATGTGGCTGTGTTTCATAAATAAATATTTATGAAATATAAATTATGTTAATGTATTTTTACCATTCTTCGTTTGCTTTGGTTTTGTTTATTTTATTTTTGGATAGGTGAACGAGTTTACGGCTCATCCAACGGTAAAGGGGTTCCAGAGTCCATAGGCATCACAGTCCGAATGTGGTCACCTCGAGTTGGGTAGCAGCTTCCATTAGAGCCGATGACAAAACTGCGTCATGGCAGAGATAATACTGCGGAATCAATACTTTTCGATATTAGACAAGTTAAATAATAAACTATTATCAATATTGTCGTCCATAATTATAATAAAATATTTTTCGTGTATCTCAGGAATGTGGACAAGATAGGACTATTATAACAAATTACATTATTATTTTAGCAACGTTTCGGTCTTTTATTAGATAGTAACTTTCTTTTATCTTTCTTTTATTAGATAGTAATAGTGGGCTAACCTTTGTCACGCAATTAGCAATTTTATGTGTCGTGTTGGCTTTGTTTCCGGAATCAAAAAATAGTAATTAAATAATTTAGTGGCTTTGTAGATTTGTATTAGTCTCTGATGTCTGAGACAATTGTGCAGTGTATGATAGGGATTATTTAAATTCATATTATGGTAAATATGGTAGTTTAGACAATTGTTGTTTTTTGTATTGTAGGTTATCAATTATGTGTAATTTTCAGATGCCTGATGAAGGTCTAATAAAAGACCGAAACGTTGCTAAAATAATAATGTAATTTGTTATAATAGTCCTATCTTGTCCACATTCCTGAGATACACGAAAAATATTAAATAATAAACCGAAGATAAAAATTCTATGATCTAATTGAGATGATAGCCAACCTAGTTCATTGAACTCGCAGTTTATAATAATATTCATACAATTGAATATGACACAAACGATCTTTACAAAGAGTTTATTTTGAAGTCGTCGTGGCCTAACGGATAAGACGTCCGGTGCATTCGTGCTGAGCGATGCACCGGTGTTCGAATCGCAGGCGGGTACCAATTTTTCTAATGAAATACGTACTCGACAAATGTTCACGATTGACTTCCACGGTGAAGGAATTAACATCGTGTAATAAAAAAGAAACTCGCAAAATTATAATTTGCGTAATTACTGGTGGTAGGACCTCTTGGGAGTCCGCACGGGTAGGTACCACCACTCCGCCTATTTCCGCCGTGAAGCAGTAATGCGTTTCGGTTTGAAGGGTGGGGCATCCGTTGTAACTATACTTGATACCTTAGAACTTATATCTCAAGGTGGGTGGCGCGTTTACGTCGTAGATGTCTGTGGGCTCCAGTAACCACTTAACATCAGGTGGGCTGTGAGCTCGTTCAACCATCTAGCAATAAAAATAAAAAAAAACCCAAACTGCTTTATTCACATACCTTCTTCAACAATGAGTATGGTTTAGGCAGGTTTGTCAGTAATCATATCAGATCATCCATGATTGTTCGCTTTGTCGATCTAATGGTTAATGATCTAACTCTTGTATCACCTAGACCGTAACCAGTGATACTTCAAGATTCATTTTGTGTTGCTGTCAATTCAAAACTGAAGAAAAGATAAAACAATCGCTAGACAAAAAGAGAAGAAAACCCTACTTAACGGTTTTGTATTTACCTATTATTATATTATACTACTATTATATACCTTTACTAGCTCGTACCCGTTCGCTTCGCTGGGCATTTAAAATTAACATTATTATTTCTCACCCCCACAAAGATTTACATCATCAACGCCCCCACAACTGATGTGGGGAGACCAACACTCATATAAATATTAGCCTATCCATTAAGTACATGTATTTTCTACATGGATACCAAGTTTCAAGTCAATTGGATGCATGGTTCAGTAGTTATAATGGAACATCCATAAAAACCACTGTAAATTTATATATTAGTATAGATTACCGATTATATTATGTATAGAAGATTCACGTCCGATCCCCTTACTACACGCGCACGTGTCAATCAAGCGAGCAGAGACACACGCTCTGTGAAAGATCTATTCCATTTATAAACAATCAAAGTTTTTTTTTTTCAGGATATCTGGTGTATGGTTGAAAAAAAGATACAAATCCTCGCAATGGAAAAAAAACAAGCATGCTATAAACAATACATTCTAAGTATAGTTTTGAGGGTGAATCACAAATAACAGAGACCAATCATTCAGCGGCAAGCGGAGTGGAACAAATAAATACATCTGGCGGTTGTATAAGCAATGTTGTCTTCGGCTTGCTTGAGAACGGGATTTTAGGGTTCATTGAATATTTGAAATATAAAGCTTGAAGGGTGGGGCAGTCGTTGTAACTATACTGAGACCTTAGAACTCATATCTCGAGGTGAGTGGCGGGATTTACGTTGTAGATGTCCATAGGCTCCGGTAAGCACTTAACACCAGGTGGGATGTAAGCTCGTCTACCTATCTAAGCAACAAAAAAAAAAAAAAAACATTTGGCGGCTGTATAACCAATGTTGTCTCCGGCTTACTTGAGAGAAAGAGATTTTGGGTTCATTGAATATTTGAAATATGTATAAGGTTTGAAGGGTGGGGCAGCCATTGTAACTATACTGAGACCTTAGAACTGATATCTCAAGGTGGGTGGCGAAATTTACGTTGTAGATGTCTATAGGCTTCGGTAACCATTTAACATTAGGTGGGCTGTGAGCTCGTCCACCCATCTGAGCAATAAAATAAAAAATAAATAAAAAAAACATTCGGTGGCTGTGTAAGCAATGTTGTCTTCGGCTTACTTGAGAATGGGATTTTAGGGTTCATTGAATATTTGAAGTATATAATATTATGTTAATATATTTCTGTATATTCGGTATTTTCAACCAATGGGTCGATTTGAGGGCTTATTCAGAAGTATCGCGTAAATGGAAACTCTGTAGAGCTTCGTAAGCTCGCTCTGGTAAACAAAGAAGAAAATTCACATCCGAAATACAATTCTGAATGAAAAAAAGGCTTTGATTTATTTTATTTTATTAATAGTGATACAGGATTTCAGAAAAAGAAAAGATCATGAGATTCGTGCGTAGTAAATTGAAAAGTCACAAATTCACAATACAGCACGACCAAGTTGTTTGAAACTGGAACAAAAGAATTACGTCGGGTCGACAAGTCGCGTCTTTACTGGTGGTAGGACGTCTTGCGAGTCCGCACGGGTAGGTACCGCCACCCTGCCTATTTCTGCCGTGAAGCAGTAATGCGTTTCGGTTCGAAGGGCGGGGCAGCCGCTGTACTGTACTGAGAACTTGAACTCATATCTGGGTGGGTGGCGGCATTTACATTGTAAATGTGTATGGGCTCCAGTAACCACTTAACACCAGGTGGGCCGTGAGCTTGTCTACAATTCTAATTTCTTCTATTCTATTTATTTATATTATGATAGTAAATAAATCCTTTGAATAATTAACAGTGATAAATATACTTAACAAATAAATATATTGATTGACTAATAAAAATAATCCTTAATTTGAATATTTAAACAGGGTTGTGCTTCTAAAAGCTCTTGAATTAAAAGATAAATGTTATTGATATTTTAATTATTGACAGAACCATTATCTAATATCACAAACTCGATCCCTACAGTAAATTTCATCTCTTTTTTTGTGTCTCAGGAAGTATCTGTTTTTTTTTTTGGTCTATGCATTCCACTTAGGGGCGAGCATGGTTTAGTAGCTTTGTTGACTTTTGATGGTCGTTTTTTTTTATCATTATGGTCGCATTAAATTTTATTGGCTAGTTTAGAGAACAGGTGTTGTAAGTCCCACGAGTGAATTCAATTTGTTTTATCTTTCTCACACATTGTTAACAGCTTTACTTGTGGTAGTGCGTATTGTAAGCTCCCACGAATATCTATAATTAGCGACCCGCCCTCGCTTCGCTTCGGAAACTGTAATTTATTAATGACTAACTGACCCGGCAGACTTCGTAGTGCCTCAATCCATAAATAAAAGACCTAAACTTTTGTATAAAATAAACTTAAAACAAACAAAAGGAACCCATCCGACGGGGGACGCATCAAAGGGAAAACAAAATTTTATTTAATTCCGAGCATTTTCATATTTATCTACCTTTTAAATCTTCTCTGGACTTCCACAAATAATTTAAGACCAAAATTAGCCAAATCGGTCCAACTATTCTCGAGTTTTAGCGAGACTAACGAACAGCAATTCATTTTTATATGTATAGATTTCTCCATTATTTAATCGATGTTATTATACATATAAAACTTCCTCTTCAATCACTCTATCTATTAAAAAAACTGCATCAAAATCCGTTGCGTAGTTTTAAAAATTTAAGCATACATAGGGACAGACAGATATAGGAACAGAGAAAGCGACTTTGTTTTATACTATGTAGTGATTTTTCTATGTATTTCTGTGGTAAGGATTAGACTATACAATTGAAATTTTGACATCAGTGGGTATTAGTTTCAAGAAGTACTGGAAGATTTCAGCCAGTCCACACATCTACACTCAAAGATTTCTGAGTTGAGAATTTTAACGATTTTTTTTAAAAATCATAGTTTGGTTACCGCGGTTTTTGAAAAGACCAAAAAACCAGTACTCGAATGCGTATAAAAATTACTCCAACACAAAAAGAGATCTGAGATTACATTGTAACATCATAGATAAATATAACAACACTTCAACAAAAACACAACTTAATTCACAGCATAACAAAAAGCGTGACATGAAAAAAATATCGTCAAAAATCCCGGAAAAGTCATAAAAAACGGATTAGACTTAATCGAGCTATTTACATAAATGGATTACATTCATGATTTTAATACGTATGCAAATAATATTCACGTTGACATACTGTTCACTCACATTGTGCTTCAACACCTATTTATGATAAGGTTAGAAATGTATTTTGTGGCACAATAGAATCAACGTTTTAATGTGGAACAGTAATAACTGCAACATACGAATGACCTCGACCGATTTCATTGTGTACATTTTCGTAGCGACCTGCGGAATGACTCTTTAATATTTTTTCGTGTTGTTTCGTCAATTCCGGCTTAAGGGTCGAAACGCCGATACTGCTGATAGGATTTTGGAACCTCTGGGTCTGCGGAGGGACTTCGGTTCCCTCTGTATTTTGTACCGTATGTTCCATGGGGAGTGCTCTGAGGAATTGTTCGAGATGATACCGGCATCTCGTTTTTACCATCGCACCGCCCGCCACCGGAGTAGAGTTCATCCATACTACCTGGAGCCACTGCGGTCATCCACAGTGCGTTTCCAGAGATCTTTTTTGCCACGTACCATCCGGCTATGGAATGAGCTCCCCTCCACGGTGTTTCCCGAGCGCTATGACATGTCCTTCTTCAAACGAGGCTTGTGGAGAGTATTAAGCGGTAGGCAGCGGCTTGGCTCTGCCCCTGGCATTGCTGAAGTCCATGGGCGACGGTAACCACTCACCATCAGCACCATATGCTCGTCTGCCTACAAGGGCAATAAAGAAAAAAAAAAAAAAAAAAAAGGAAGTATTTTAAGCCGATTCCTATTGAAAAACAAAACCTAATTGCGTAAGTCAGGTTTTTCAAGTGGCGTTGTTGCTTAAAACATCGCGCAGGGATACTTCAAGCTTAGACCTCTCTATTAAACTTTGGATGGCTTTGAGACTTCTTATAACGTAAATTGCGAAAAACCACGTCTCTGTATCTTATGTCATCACTCGCAATAAACACTTCATCTATTCATCTATATATTTGATACGTGAAGCAAAAACTTTGTACCCCTTTTTACGAAAATTGCCCGGACGGAGGATTATGAAATTTCCCACACTTATAGAGAATATAGACAAGAAGTGCGAAATGCTAATATTTAAAAAAAAAAAAGCTTTAAAAATAGTATAATAAATTCAATAAAGAAAACATTACACACACTACCGTGTATTTGACACAACACATACGTATAAATATACTCTTTGTAAATTGTCAATTGTGAAACTTTTGTTATTCTTTAAAGTATGTGGTCAAGTTGAGAATAGATCAGTATTGTTTGTCTTTAATATTATTTATCTATAGTGCAGTCTCTCAAATACTAATAATTTATGGTGCAGTCTTGGCGAAATCTGTGATTATATTATACAAATATAGAAGATTAATAAATAGTGTTTGACAATAGAACCAATAAGAATGTTCAAACTTATAATTTCAATTAGTTATAGTCGAATTTAGACTACTACGGGGACCACTAGTTTAATAAATAAACGAATTTCCAAATACCGTGGAAAGCATAAAGGGATGCGAAAATTATGATGATTTGGATGTTCATTATTCGAATTAGCGAATCGTGTTCAGTTTAATAATTTCTGGAATTCAACTATTTATATAATCGAAATCTTATAAAATAATCAGGATCTGATATAAAAAATCATCTATTGCTTTTTACTGCTGTACACGAAGTGGTTGCGGATGACAATAAACAGCCTCTAAGCGATTTGTCAAAATTAACAAAAGGGCTGGATGATGATACTCAAGTTTGCGGGGCTACAAATCGCCCCATCAAAATTAACGAGCCAAACAACTCTCTAAAGCACATGTTGCAAAGCGAAGTAAAATTTAGAATCAAGTTAACATTTCTACCTTAGAAGGCGATAACAAATAGTTTTACTGAAAGAAACATTACACAGATGTAACAACTGTTGACCAATAAACAGGCACAAGTACTTTTCAAGTGAAAACCTTTGATCTCCGTTAAGTACTTTTCAATGATTCGGAGAATCGTTTCGTTGATAGATCCTTTCTGTGTTGTTATTGCGTTCAAAGTGCTTATATGTAACCTATTTTCGTCAGAATAGACAGGGCCAAGCCTTTTTTGTGGTGTATTATTTAAGCTTATGTGGGAATTTTTTTTATTGATTCAATGGCTGGACGTGCTCACAGTCCACCTGGTGTTAAATGGATACTGGGGCCCATAGACATGTACTGTTTGCCCAAGTGTCCGAGCCTTTTCCTTGGCTGAAGTAGTTCGACTCCATTGGGTGGCAGTCTGTCCAATTTTAAATCAAAAGTTAATCTCTCAATTACGTTACAATAGTGACTGCGATCATATTCTTCGAAGTGTTACACGATGACTATTTTCCAACAAAATAGTTAGGATATTGGCTCCTACAAACACGTGCTGATAAAACGCCCAGTCCAACCCATCTACCTAATAAAAAAAAAAACTCAGATAAAATATACGTCACACCGTAAATCCTCGAAAAATATTCCACAGTTGTTACACATACATCGTTCAGATTTCTCATATCCTTGGTGCGAATCACAATTTTCTCGAAATTAGTGTAGTGATAATAACAGCGTCTACACTCCGTATACACGAGTGGGCTTTCACGACACGAACTCTCGAGGGGAAGTAAGGGAAGCCCGGGGGACAGCGGGAATATAATTTAACGCTTTTTCAGGTACCGACTTGCGCGATTCTTTTGTGACATCCGCGAAAATGAAATTCTGGAGGCTATGTACTTGAGTTTTGCTAGGTTAATTTGATGTATCTTCATGGCCGTAGGCATCTTTATTCGTTATTTCGCTGCCTTCAAGCCGAAGTGATTAACGTGCCTTTGTTAGATACTGATCAAAGTAAATACGCAAAAAAGGGGTTAACGATGCTTTGCTTGAAAAGAGTGGTCAGTATCTATTATTTCATCGCTCCACAGGTCTAGTGATAAGTAACCCTAACTAGTACAGGGAGTGTGGTTTCAATTCAGCCTCTTGGTGTGCTTTTACGGCTCTATAAGCATAAAAGTAAATACTCGCTTGGAACTCTTTGATTGAGGCAATTATCTCATTGAAAAACAATACCATTACAATCTACAACAGAGTTTTCGGTGCCCTGCTCGCATGTTTAGACCATTATCCCCGAAATTTCATAAAAAATTCAAATGACCAATAAACACAAATCCACCATTCATTTCCCGTTCCTAACGGTCTTAAAACGCCCATGTTGATTTATCCTGCACCCTCGGAATCTGTCAGACAAGCTCGGTTCGGTCTGCTCCTGACATTTGAACCGCTCGATTTATCGCCATGTTGTAAATTACATTGACGCCTCGTGTCCAGCTGAGCTAGTTAACTGGAGTCTGAAAACGGTAGTGGATCGTGCGCTGCTATTAGATTCGTTTTCTTAAACTTTGACGGTTGAGCGCTCTCGCATTTTTTTTTATTGCTTAGAAGGGTGGACGAGCTCACAGCCCACTTGGTGTTAAGTGGTTACTGAAACCCATAGACATCTACAACGTAAATGTACCACCCACCTTGAGACATAAGTTCGAAGGTCTCAGGTATAGTTACAACGGCTGCCCCACCCTTGCCACCACGGCAGAAATAGGCAGAGTGGTGGTACTTACCCGCGCGGACTCTCAAGAGGTCCTAGACGCTATAAATAACAAATTAAACTTCTAAATCAACAAAGGGAACTTCTTCCTAGTCGTACACTCTTGACAGAGTGGTCATGTGCCACAAGCACCGGTCAACGTCCTCGTCGAACCCATCGCTTGCGAGCGAATTAACCCATAGACATAGCCCACTGAGTTTCTCGCCGGATCTTCTCAGTGGGTCGCGTTTCCGATCCGGTGATAGACTCCGCGAAGCACTACTCTTGCTAGGGCCAGTGTTGACAACACTCCCGGTTTGAGCTCCGTGAGCTCACCTACACGTCAAGGAGAAGCTGAAATAGCCTCTCAAGGCTATCAGCATAGATAAGAAAAAAAAAGAGAAAAGGGGAAAAGAGAAGGGAGAGCAAAGAGTTCATTGTTTTGTAATTCGTCCCGTTTGTAAAGTGACCCTGATTTTTGTATCACAAGGTCTGGATTCAATTAAGGGTCGGAGTGTGTCTGTTTGTACAACGTGTTAGGTCTCCGAGTATATTTGTTCTTGCCACGTTTTGTTCTCGGCGTTCATAAGTGGGACACGAATGTCATTGAAACCGTTATGTGTCGAATATTTGTGTGTTTAAACGACTATAGGTCGTTTTTGTTTTGCCCTAAAATCATCATGATCATCATCATTCGGTTTGAAGGGTGGGGCAGCCGTTGTAGCTATACTGAGACCTTAGAACTCATATCTCAAGGTGGGTGGTGGCATTCGCGTTGTAGATGCCTATGGGCTCCGGTTACCACTTAACACCAGGTGGGCTGTGAGCTCGTCCACCCATCTATGGAAAAAAAATAATAGAAAAAGATAAAGTTCCAAAAAAAATTCTGTTAAAGGTAGGCCAAAGATATCAGCGGAACACACATTGGCGCGTTGCTCTGGATTTGACGAGCAACGCGCCGCCCTCGTCGCGGTCATAGAAGAGGACCTCTCGCTGCCGCGCGTCGTGGCTACGATGCTCGGCAGCGACGCGTCCTGGAAGGCGATGCTCGACTTCTGCGAGTCCACCATCTCGCAGAAGGAGGCGGCGGAGCGAGAGAGGGAGAGCTCTTCCCTTTCCGCACCGATCCGTCGCCGTCGAGCCGGGGGCCGGAGGCGGGAATACGCCCGTACGTCCCGGCCCCTGTAGGTGGCGGCCTCCCCCCGGTGAAGGTCAAGGGGCGACCTGAGGGGGTGAGGCCGCGCGGCGCGCTACCAGCACTCTAGCGCGCTGCCGTGGAGTGAATAGAGCGACCGGTCGACGGTGTATCGCGTCCCGACCCGGCAGGCTGGTTCTGGTCCAGCGGGGTATTCCGGGACACCAGCGGCACCGTCTGGGCGGCCCGACGGGCTGCCGTACCGAGACGGCCGACGTTTCAGAGCCTTCGATTCGCCTCGAAGGCTCCGTCGGCTGGGCGTCCTTGGGGTGAGCCGCGCCGTCTGGTTGTAGTGTTGACCGCGGTAGCCCCCCTACCTCATCCGGGTTCTGACCTCGGAGGGGATCGGACGTCGGGTGTAAGAGTGCAGAGGAGTCGTTTAGTGGGTGGGCTCTAAAATCCTTGGGCCCGCGGTCTGCTCACAACACCATGCAGATCGTTGAGTCTCACATACCCCGCGCGCCCCTTTTGCGCGGGGACCTCGTAGGAGGTTCGGCCCTCTACCCGAAAAAAAAAAAAAAAAAAAAAAAAAAAGGCCAAAGATATCAACTCTGTCAGTCACCCGCGACTACAAAAATGATTATATAGCACACTATCGGCCCGCCCCAGCTTCGCTTAGGAAGTAACGCACGCGATGTAAAGAACTTTAGGTAATTTTCTTACACATTGGGTTACATTATTGGAGTTTCAGTAAGGATTCCTAATTTTTTTGAAAATTAAATAAATATAGCCTATGTCACCCGGGGATAGCGTAGCTTTCCAACAGAGAAATAATTTTTTAAATCGGTTCAGTAGTTTCGGAGCCTATTCAATACAAACAAACAAACAAATCTTTCCTCTTTATTCCTCTTTATAATTATAATATTATATATTATTATTAAGTAGAGATAGGACAGCGACTTGGCTGTGCCCTAATATTGCTGACGTTGGTAATCATCAGCTGGGCCGTATGCTCGTTTGACTACAAAAGTAACAAAAAAGAATTAGGATCTCTTGTGTTTATGTCGTGTAGTTTCCGTTTACTGCCAAGAATGCCAACCATACCAATTAAAACACACTAAAACGATTCTTACTTCTTAACAATTACATTTTATTTGTTAAACCGTAATCATCACTTACGGCCTTTCTGTCACAAACAATGTTGTACATCAAAGAGCTTTAGCACAGAATAAAATACGACTTTCTAAAAACGGCTTAAGTACTAAACGGGTAACAATATTTAGTGAGTTGTTGCGAATTCAATGTATCGTTGTTGTGTTTGCGTTTGACAGCTTTGCGCGAATGAAAGTTGAGCTTTCAAATGCTCATAAATCGTGAGCTCCGGAGACGTAATAAGTTTCTTTTATATTTTATGATTAAGTGTCTGCGTAATGCGAATTGTATTTGTGCGCATGTCGCCATAATGAGGTGTTCTGAAATCGGCATTAACAACAAACCAAAAAGTTGGATAGGGACTAGGTATAATAAATTATATATTTTTATATATTAATGTAGATAACGAAAAAATATCATAAATCTGCCTATCTTCTCTTTTTCTTCACCTTATCCCACTAGGTGGGGTCAGCACAGCTAATTTTTCTCTTCCATTCTCTTCTATCAGTCATCTCAACACTCACTCCTCACTCTCTCTCTCTCTCTCATATCGTCATTCACACACTCTATCCATGTCTTCTTCGGTCGACCTCTTCCTCCTCTACCGTGCACTACCATTTCCATACATCTCCTAGTCACATGCATCTTCTCTCTACGCATTACATATCCATACCACGCTAACCGTCTGCTCTTAATAATAAATCTGCCAATATCTATCGCAAATTTGATTCCAAATCATGGGTACCGCCGTGAATATTTTTTTTTGGGAAGCAAGGCTTACTGGCCCAAATGCCTTTCCAGTTTCACCAGGACTGTTTGACGAACAATTTTTTTTATTATTATTATTTTTAATATTTTTAATTGCTTAGTTGGTTGGACGAACTCACAGCCTACCTGGTGTTATGTGATTACCGGAGCCCATAGACATCTATAACGTAAATGCGCCACCTACCTTGAGATATAAGTTCTAAGGTCTCAGTATAGTTACAACGACTTCAAACCGAAACGCATTTCTGCTTCACGGCGCGTGGTAGTACCTACCCGTGCGGGCTTACAAAAGTCAGCTAGGAGGGGTGGAACTGGCCAACAGCTGCCTGAGTGCCTTTGAAGGAGAACTAACACCTCGAGGGCAGCTGTTTTGCGAATGCTGCCATGAATCACATCAGTATTCTCATTGCGATGTTTCTCAAGTAGCTACAAACTTTATATGCGAGCCCTTCAGATAATCTCCAGCAGTAATTAAAAAGAAAAGGTAATTTATGCACAGTCTAAATTAAGGATGAGCTACACGCGGCCTGCCAAGCGTGTCTTAAATTGAATTTATTTTATCGACTTCCCCCCATCAATTCGTTTTTCTGTACTTTTCTTCTTTGTTTTATCTTGCATTCAAATTTGCATATTAAATCTTTACTTTATTTTAATTTTTATATTTTTTTATTCTAATATTTATTATAAATAAAATTTCGTAAGAGATTGGCCTATTGATTAAAAAGGTTGCTCACCCCTGGTCTAAACGAACTAGAAAGGCACGGAAAGTTGTTCGAGCTAATTGCAACGGATAATACTGCCAAATACAACTGTTTTAAATTTTGTTGAAAAAAAAGTCGAATAAGCTTATTTTTGGATGTAATTAATTTCATATGACGCTAATACAGTGTGGCAGGGTTGTACCTAGTGATATATAATTCGACCCGTTCAAAAGTAACGTGACAAAACGACAATTTAACGATCCGTCGGGGCATTAAAAAAGCGTTAATACGTCATAATTATAGCTCCCGGTGGATCGTACATAATCAGGGCCATAAAACGAGCGATCAAATTTTACTCGCGCCGAATCTCACCGTCTCGTGTCTTTTTCAACTCAAACCCCTTTTATGGCGGGCGGTTTAGTTGTGGCCCGAGCTATAGACGATTTAATTATGGGTTTATTATTTTCGCTAATCTAAGCGAACGGCTTTAATAAAGCTGTCACCTGGGAAATTAACAGTTTTTAATTTTGCAGCATAATCTTAATAGGTTTTGCAAAACGTTCTGAAATTGTGTATTTCCAAGTTCAATTTGGCGATACTTCATCATCATCTTCATGTTAATTTGAAGGTGATCTACAGATTTCTTATTATTCTCTTAATTCTATAATAATCTCTGTGGTGTACGTTAAAATAAAACCAAATTTTTGTGATTCTAACTTGACTATAAAAACGCTATTTACATCGTTGTGTGTCATCTACATCTGTGACATCTACAACGTAAAATGTGCCACCCACCTTGAGATATAAGTTCTAAGGTCTCAAGTATAGTTACAACGGCTGCCCAACCCTTCAAACCGAAACGCATTACTGCTTCACGGCAGAAATAGGCAGGGCGGTGGTACCTACCCGTGCGGACTCACAAGAGGTCCTACCACCAGTAATTACGCAAATAATAATTTTGCTGGTTTGATTTTTATTACACGATGTTATACCTTCACCGTGGAAGTCAATCGTGAACATTTGCTAAGTACGTATTTCATTAGAAAAATTAGTACCCGCCTGCGGGATTCGAACACCTGTGCATCGCTACATACGAATGCACCGGACGGACGTCTTATCCTTTGGGCAACGACGACTCCAGAATCGACTTCTTTCCACCATATTGAAAGTTGTAGCATGCTATTTACGCTACAACTTGAAACGACGTAAGCCGTGAAGTGGCTTTATTATTTAGACAAATAAAAATTATTGTACGTATTTTTGTCTGGTCAGGCACATGTTTTTGTTTTACTCGCGGTACAGAAGGGCAGCCCTCCTAGAGATAGTTCAATGTGGAACGTATTAAATGTACATCGCTATCTCTCATAACTCAGACCTTAAAGCTTAAATGAGATTGTAACCCTAGTAACGTTATAATACTCATGAGCGCGGAAAAGGGATGTTTGAGTGATAATAAAGGACTTAACATGAAATATTATTATTTAGACTTTTCTGTATCGTTTGAATAACTTAAGTTCGTTCTACGTGAAGACTTGAATCCCTATAAAGAACAAAAGTTCGTAGAGTTACACACTCTTCATTGTACATTTGATTGTAAAATATCAATGCCGTACCAATTAATTCGTTACTGTTCGAACATGTCTGAGCCGACAGCCTTTTTCCATATTTTTTTTTGTTATTAATTGTAAAATAAATTCTTGGAATAGTTTTTTTATTAATAACTAGCTGATCCGGCATACTTCGTAGTGCCTCAATCGATAAATAAAATACCTAAGCTTTTGTATAAAATAAACTTAAAACAAACAAAAGGAATCCGTCCGACGGGGGACGCATCAAAGGAAAAACAAAATTGTTATTTTTATTTAATTCCGAGCATTTTCATATTTATCTACCATTTAAACCTTCTCTGGACTTCCACAAATAATTCAAGAAATCAAATCAAATCGGTCCAGCCGTTCTCGAGTTTTAGCGAGACTAACGAACAGCAATTAATTTTTATATCTAAACAAGATATTGTTTGTAAAACGTCCTTGGAATAATTCTCTATTATTAACAATTAAAGCATTCGGACATTAACAAGTACCGCAAAATCTATCCAACCGTTCTCAGATGGTCCGCTGACCAGAGAACAACATCTATCTTTATTTCTATAGTTCTATCGAAAGAGTTTGAACTCTGTAGAAAGAACATAGGGTACCTTTTATTTAAATACTGAGCATGGGTCTCCTTTTACGTAACATAAAGTCGAATCCACACGAACGAAACTTCGGGCAGAAAAGTGGTATCTTCTTCTTCTTCTCCGTCGTACACTCCTGGCGAAGTGGTCGTGGTTACGTATGTCTTAATGCTTGGTTGCGGCTTTTGAGAGACTTCTCCATCTCTCTCTATTTGTGGCGGTACGAAAAATAGTATACGAAGTATGTAATTTTTCAGAACGATTAAAAAAAAGCTACTACACTTATCTATTTATGTATTTTAAGATGTTTTCTGTGACAGTTGATTTTTTTTTTTTTTTTTTTTTTTTTTTTTTTTTTTTTTTTTTTTTTTTTTTTTTTTTTTTTTTTTTTTTTTTTTTTTTTTTTTTTATGATTGAAAGTTTACTGGTGGCCCGAAGGCCTTTCCAGTTTCACCAGGACAGGTGGGCGAGCAAAGGCTCAGCCAAGAGGGATGGGATTTGCTAACAACTGCCCGAGCGCCTCCGAAGGAGACCTAACAACTCAAGAGCAATTGTTTCGCGAATGAATCTACTACCGGATCGGAATCGCGACCCGCTGAGAAAATCCAGCGAGAAACTCAGCGAGCTGATGCATGGGTTAGGTTGCACGTCGACCTCTTTGTCGAGTTCGACGAGTACGGTTACCGGGGTCCCTAAGCCTGCCCCTAGTATTAGAGCTGAAGGCATCTAATGCAAAGGTTATTGGATCTGATGGATCCGTAAGGACGTGTCTAGGGCGTCGACGGTGACTGGCTCCTGCATGATCAGGATTCGGGGAGTAGTCAGCGGCGGCAACGATAAGGCGATTATCATGACGCATAGCCTTATCGAAGTATCGTTCCGACGCTGACTTCATGTATTTCCGAATTGATTCGAGGCCCAGGTCGTCGTGTAGGTCAACGTTCCTCACGAACCACGGAGCCCCGACAGCTAACCTGCAAAAGCGGGATTGTAGGGATTGGAGGGTGTCTATGTGTGTGCGGGCCGCGTGAGCGAACACCACACTCGCGTAAGTCATGACGGGCCTTATGCAAGTTTTGTAAAGTGTCACCTTGTTCCGAAGGGACATTTTACTCCGCTTACAGATCATGGGGTAGTAATAGAAATGCCGTGGCGCCAGAGACCGGTGATTTTTTTTTTACTCCCGCTGTGAAGATTGCCGGGGATCGGTAAAGTCGATACGGGTTTTTGTGTATTCAAAGCGTTTTACATTAAATTGAATGGAATCAACCTCGTTTTTTATTGATTAAATATTTTTAAAGTCCCTGATTGTTGTTCGTTTGCTCTAATAAATTTGGATTTCGAAATTGGAATTTTAAGAGCGGCTTTTAATGGATTTGGTGGATAATATAGTCTATAGAACTGATTTTCGTTGGATATTGAAGTTATACTTCTTTAGGCGCGTTATGAAAAATTGATGAGAGTGAAATTTTACGATGCGCGCGCACCGTGACACAAAATTAACAGAATGAAGTTGCCCACTAAGTCGCTCATTACAATACGACCGACGTAACTTGGCGAGTGTGAATATAGCCGCAGGTGAACTTTCGCGCATGTACACTCGTAAAAAAAAGTGTTATTAGCATTAATTTTTTAGTAATATAAATGACAAAATTATTATTTAATATAATTCATACTAAATATTATTATATTATTAACGTTAAATATTAATTATTAATTATTTGATATTTAAAAAAAAAAGAAATAAATTTAATAAAAATAAAGTATAAGTTCT
Source organism: Bombyx mori (assembly GCF_030269925.1). Classification (NCBI taxonomy): domain Eukaryota; kingdom Metazoa; phylum Arthropoda; class Insecta; order Lepidoptera; family Bombycidae; genus Bombyx; species Bombyx mori. Next base: position 13,634,849 of record NC_085131.1, on the reverse strand, counting down.
TACGCGCGTACATAAGTACACGCACCCTTTTTTTCTATTGAGAACTCTCATTGTTTGGAGATTGTATGGTTATCTAGGAGAGACAGCAAGTAGAGTTTTAAATCTGCGCACCTAGCAATTGTTGTTCTATTTGCATTTTCTACCATACAGTGAAATTCTGCGTTGTGACTATATTTATGCGTTGAAAATTCGTAAACAATTTTTTTAACATACCGTTCTTTTACTCAATAGGAATACAAAATAATATCCTCATAGCATTGGAAAGATTTTAGGGCAGATCCATTAGCCTTCACTTATAAGGAGTTAACAAAGATGTCATTCAGAACAACAATTGCTGTGTTGACTACGAAAATACATTCTTAAAAGTATAAAGAGTGTCACACGTTTAGTTGTAAATCAGCAAATAAATAAATCTAAATGGTGACCATTAGGCCGTTAATGCTTGAAAAGACGTGGTAAGAATCATTCACCAGGTTCTAAGATCGTCCATCTACGCATTGTGTCTAAATGTATGCGTTAAAAATTCGTAAATAAATAATATAATCAATTGATCAAACCCTTCCTTTATTCATAGTAAAATAAAATAGTATCCTCATAGCATTGAAAAGGTTTTAGCGAAGAGCCATTAGCCTTCGCTTATAAGGAGTTCACAAGAATATTACTCAGAGCAACAATTGGTGTGTTGACCACGAAAATACATTCTTAAAAGCATGAAGAGTGCCACACGTTTAGTTGTAAATCAGCAAATAAACAAATTGAAATGGTGACCATTAGGCTGTTAATGCTTGAAAAAAGGTGTAAAAATTAACCTATAGTACAGTTTGAGAGACATATAAAATGAAATAACATGATGTGCACCGATGTTGTTTGAAGTCGTCGTGGCCTAAAGGACAAGACGTTCGGTGCATTCGTATCGAGCGATGCAACGGTGTTCGAATCCCGGCGGGTACCAATTTTTCTTATGAAATACGTACTTAACAAATGTTCACGATTGACTTCCACGATGAAGGAATAACATCGTGTAATAAAAATTAATCCCGCAAAATTATAATTTGTGTTATTCCTGGTGGTAGGACCTCTTGTAAGACCGTACGGGCACCACCGCCTATTTCTGCCATGAAGCAGTAATGCGTTTCGGTTTGAAGGGTGGGGCAGCCGCTGTTACTATACTGAGACCTTAGAACACCTCAAGGTGGGTGGCGCATTTTACGTTGTCGATGTCTATGGGCTCCAGTAACCACCTAACACCAGGCCGAGGGCTCATCAATCAACCTAAGAAAAAAAGTTTTTAAATTTTCAAGTAGTTACCATATCCTCAATTATGAATTAGCGAATGTCTTGAGACATAAGGGTAGTCTCAATAAGTTTTTAACAGCGACTAACCTACCGTTGAAACTGGAGTACGTAATAGCTTTGTGGCAGACAGACCCACTCACGACAGTAACCGCTAATATCTATACTAATATATAAATCTGAGCTCGTCCACTCATCTGAACAATAAAAAAAAAATCTGTGAGTCGAACTAACGAGAGTCCCATAATGAAAAATGGGATTACATGTGTTTTTTTGGATCACCAGAACAATGAAAAACCACACAGAGTATGAAAAAAAAAAAACCCAGCCTTTTAAGGGATGCTTTGCCGCAGAATTAAGTAGAATTGTTGAGCCTGTAAGCAAGCTTAAAATAATAATGAAAATTTTGGTAAATTTATAATGATGTAGGTTTCTTTTATGATATTATTTTTTAATAAATAGTCACAATTCAACACGAATGCCTCAAGTATTTAATCTGCTACGCATGGCACTGAATATTTAATAAACATTTGTAGTTTTTGATAGTAATTTAAGAATTTCTAGACATTCTAAATGGCAAAGCTCCCTGAGTATATTCAGAATAATAAATTAAAACCAACTTCATCGACGGCAACCAATACATCATTTTTTGTAAAAGTATAATATTTCAAAGGGTTCAACAATTGTAAAATAAGTATAATAATATGGTTGATAATAAGATACTGTGATGATAAAACCTAAACAGTAGCTTAGTGATGTACATACACCTTGATCCGTCTTTGAGACATAGTTATTGGTTATCTGTGTGAGCTCATAAGCGAAATATATCTACGGTTGATTAGACAATCTAATGAGCAAAGATGAGTAATTTTTGGAAAATTATGAGGTCTTCACTGTGGATGTTGGACTTTTTTAAGCCCTGTTCTGACTATCAAGAAACATGCACTACAGTATCGGCTATCTGCTACAAACAGAACATGAGTTCATACGGGCATCGTTTATACCTGTCTGTCACTATCCGCGCAAACCGATAAATTAAGACCCGCAGTGTCCAACACCGCATTTTTACCGATGGGAGTTTTTTATCAACCAGCCAGCAGGCCCTTGATATATCTGTCATATGTACACTTTGTTGATGATGTGTTTACGGTAAATGGTATGACATTTCGAGGAATTATTCGAAATTTGTTAGAGATTATAATATAGATTAAGATTAAGAAAAATATCATGGACAAAAAATGTATAGCGTGAAATATTATTTGAGTATGAATCCTAGTTTTATACCTTTTAACAAAAGGATGCTTGGCAAAAAAGAATTCACAAAGAAATGTTAGACAATATTGTTATTGATAGCTGAACCGGATATACGGAAAGCAGCGGCTTGGCTCCGCCCCTGGCATTGCTGAAATCCATGGGCGACGGTAACCGTACACTATCAGGTGGGCCGTATGCTCATCTGCCTACAAAGTACACGGGAAATAAATATATATACAATATATAGAGTTTATGCCAATAGAACAAATTCTATATGTTGCAGAATGGGCTGATATCTTCACTATTTCCTGACACAGTGGTCGTATAGTGGATAATCGTGCAAAGAGGTTGCGCTGCACAAAACGATGACAGTTCCAAGACGTCTTCACTCTTGCTAAGTCCGGATGCGACATATACATGTCGGACACGGTCATTAGTTTGGTAGCAAAGCAACCGGTCATAGTTCTCGTCGAACCTGTCGCTTGCGACGAACGGCTGGGCGCGTAAATTAACCCACAGACAGCCCACTGAGTTTCTCGCCGGATCTTCTCAGTGGGTCGCGTTTCCGATCCGGTGGTAGATTCTGCGAAGCACTGCTCTTGCTAGGGTTCGTGCTAGCAACGTCGTCAGGTTTGAGCCCCGTGAGCTCACCCGAGAGGTGACAACACGATTGCAATGTCGTCGGAGCTCGGCTAAATTCGTGCTACGACGGAGCCTAGCCGATGGAGGCGCACATAGCTGCCATCACACTTACCAACCAGCCTTCTTGAAGAGCGGTGCCTCCGTCCTAAGAACTGTCATTCGTTTTTGTTTGCTAACGTCAAGAGAAGATTTCTAAATTATTCTAAGACAAAGTATTTTGTGTGTATTATGTGTACAGGAACGATGGCTTTTTGCCTTTTAACTCTACATAGCGTTAAGTGTAGACCGGGTTTAGTTACTGTATCGTAAAATTCTGCTTTATCTATTGTAATATGCTCAACGGACGAGTTAAGCTATAACATATTGAGGGGTGAAAGATTATTTGGTTTAAGCGACATCTTTGCAGCTTTACAAGAAAGCCATTCAAAGTTTAAGATTTGGAAAAAAAACATAAGAAAAAAAAAAACAGCTCTTTGAATGGAGTAAACTTGATTGAAGTTCAGTTAAAGACATCGAGCTGTTGATATTAATACCAAATAAAACGCACCTTTAATTTCAAAGATAAATATCACATCTCGATATTATGTTTTTTCCAAACATTTTCCACAAAAAATTCTGATGCTCAGTTCACATTGCCTCAAAAACTCCAGTTTTAGCTGAAGTATGAAGCTTACTTGAATCTTATTCACGCAAAGGCTCATAACTTCAAACTGATCATGGCTTGGGTACAAAGATCAATATAAAACATGAGTTGAAAACTTTTACCCGCTCCGACTAACAGTAACACAATAGAGCAAACATTTGAGAGAATTTTCGACGTATTGGAACCGAATAACTCTATACTTAAGTTCAAAGTAGCAATCGTTAGGGACTTGTTGACTGTGCACTCGCAAATAACTTGGACCATTGAACGGATTTTAATATCTTTGATATCTGATGCCTTTAATCACATTCAAACATTGATTTTCAACAAAGTTTTTATGAACGTTTACAAACCTCTAGAAATTTTCAGGCTATCTGCTAACAGTACATCGTATAATAAAAATCAAACCCGCAAAATTATAATTTGTATAATTACTGGTGGTAAGACCTCTTGTGAGTCCGCGCGGGTAGGTGCCACCGCCTTACCTATTTCTGCCGTGAAGCAGTAATGTGTTTCGGTCTAAAGGGTAGGGCAGCCGTTGTAACTATAATGAAATTTTAGAACTTATATCTCAAGGTGGGTAGCGCTTTTTTTATTGTTTTTTATATGTATTTACGTTGTAGATGTCTATGGGCTCCAGGAACCACTTAACACCAGGTGGGCTGTGAGCTGGTCCACCCATCTAAGCAATTAAAAAAAAACATCTTACTACATCGTTTTCTTAGAATGTGTGGCGTGTAACTAAAATTATAATTGCTTTTTTTTATTTATTTTAATCAGTTGAGCATCATAAAAAAAATATTATACCTCTACCAGTAAAAAATATCCAGATATTTAATAAATGTATTTTTGATATTATTTTGGCCGAGGGATTTGATTAAAAACCACTTTTTTTTTCACAAAATTAATCCGATAAAATATCGTTGAGCACTCCGAACTGATTTTTTTCCCAAATTGAACGCGGTTTAAATATTGAAAGTAATAATAATATCTTAAACTTTAAATGAATATTAAAATGCTCTAGATCCGACATTGGTATCTGTATGTACCTACTAATTAATTTGACACCCTTCATGCTTTCACTCGACTTAAATAGCTTAATACCATACTACCTTTTGATGACTAAGAATATATTTTATATTAATGTTATTGATATTAATTTTAGTATGTATTCTCTTCTCATATAAATTGGTCAAATTTGTACCCAGAGACCATAGTGGTGCACATAAATACTTCACAAAGGTCAACAGAGCTATTAACATCGTCTCTATAACAGAAAATCTATGATAAAACGATAAAAATTTGCAAAGAATTGCTTTACTTCATCAAATCTTTGAAGCGCTTACCAGAATTATTCCTACATACATTCAAAGTTATTTGATTTGATTTATCAATATAATTTGTTAGTTTTCACGCAAGGTATACCATCAGTACAGTTAATAGCAGAATCTAGTATACGTTATTGTAATCTATATATTAATACGTGAAGCAAAAACTTTGTACCCCTTTTTACGAAAATTGTGCGGACGGAGGAGTATGAAATTTCCCACACTTATAGAGAATATAGAGAAGGAGTGCAGACGGCAATTTTTTTTAAATTATGGATTTAATTACTATAAAAAAAATACTACACGCACTACCATGAATTTGACGCACACACGCATATAATATACTCTTTTGTTTATTGTCAAACTGTTCTTATTATTTAAAGACGGTCGTCAAATTGAGAATAGATTAATATTGTTTGTCTTTAATTGTCTATAGTGTAGCCTTGACGAAATCCGTGATTATAGAAGTGAAGTCTTTGACAGTAGAACCATAATAATGTTCAAACTTGTAATTTAAGTTAATAATTATATGGTCGAATTTCGACCGCTAGGCGACCACTAGTACATATAAAATAGTAAGTGAAATAAGCGGTGTGCTTGTAGTCTTGGGTTGCACTCATATATTGTGAAGATGAGCACATTACGCTGAATTCGTCTCATGTGAAACTCTCTTAATGCCCGTTAATGAAATTATAATGGACCAGTGTAAATTACAAGTTTATAGTGTTTTCTATTTCTAGTTTTAAACATTAAAATATTTTGTCTAAAATAAGTTCCTTTTCGCATGGATTCGGGTCTTTAAATCTTATTTTGTCTGTTTTGGGATTGAAGATTTTATTCTTGGTATTAGGGTGTTTTTGTAACCGTAAAGATAAATATGGCTTTTTTTTATTGCCGTATAGGCAGACGAGCGTACAGCCCATCTGATGGTGAGTGGTTACCGCCGCTCATGGACGTCAGCAATGCCAGGGGCAGAGCCAAGCCGCTGCCTACCGTTTTAATGGCTTGCACATTTCTGCCTCAAGAGTCATACGATCCAGTTATCATTATATGTATTTAAAAAAAAAAGTTTAAATCGGTTCAGTAGTTCAGGTGTCCATCGCGAACAAACAACGTGACACGTAATTTATATATATTAAGATTGTACTATTGTGCGCTTGACTGTACAAAGATTCGTGAATTTTTGAGTTCAACACGCATCCGACAGGGAGTCGTAAAGCAACTTCGAAATTAAAACACATAGTTTTACTTCAAGCTTTTGCACATAAAATATGCACATCCGAAATTACTCAGTCAAAGAAATTTACAACTTGATCAGTCGTAATAAGTACAGTTATGGCGTGAAGGCGATAAATTTTCGCGTACCCGCACGAAGTTCGAAACAAAACCGCGCTACACATGACAATTTCCATGAAACACGCCCAACTCTTGTAAGTATGCTCCGTGTTTTCGTTAACAAGTTGCCCGAAGTTTCACGTAAACGGATACTTTGGTTGGAACGTTGGCTGTTGTTGGCCCAATACGTTGGTTAATTTTATATTCTTTCGCCTGTTGATTACAAATATAATCATCATGATTAACGAATACAATTTGCTTCGACGACCTATCTAATGTCGAGGTGATGTGTGACGTTATGATGTCTAAGGCTTCAGCGGTATCCTGAGGGGACGGGGTAGAAGTCCGGGCTAAACAGGAGCGATGGCGGATTAGATTCAGCCAGGCTGAGGCCCAGCGTGTGCCAATCCACCACAGTCCTCGTGACGGGAACGGAATCGGGAGCACGACCGAGCTTCATAGCAACGGGAGGATGGTCTGAGTCTAATTCTGAAACTACTTCAATGGAATGTATGCGCAGAGTTACGTTTTTTAATAACGCTATGTCGAGTATATCCGGGCGATGCGCGATATTTAGCGGGTAGTGAGTCGGGGTTAGCGGAGCGACGATATCGAAAGCGAGATGATGATAATAATGTTGATATCATGATAATAATCATAATGATAATGTTTTTATGTAGTTATATTAGCGGTTACTATCGTGAGTGGGTCTGTCTGCCACAAAGCTATTATGTACTCCGGTTTTAAAGGTGGGTTAGTCGCTGTTAAAAACTTATTGAGACTACCTTTATGTCTCAGGACATTCACTAATTCATAATTGAGGATATGGTAACTACTTGAAAATTTCAAAACTTTTTTTTTCTTAGGTTGATGGATGAGCTCTCGGCTTACCTGATGTTAAGTGGTTACCGGAGACCGTAGACATCTACAACGTAAATAACGCCACCCACCTTGAGACATGAGTTCTAAGGTCTCATTTTTAACAGTACAACGGCTGCCCCAGCCTTCGAACCGAAACGCACTACTGCTTCACGGCTGAAATAGGCAAGGTGGTGGTACCCACTCGTGCGGACTCACAAGAGGTCATACCACCAGGAGGTCTACAGTCATTAAGAATATAAGTTTTGCGAGCCACAACAAATGCTTATTTCACAGGACATCAGCATAGCAATGACGTTAGACTCGAAATCACATCGAGAATGCAAAGAGCGGATTATCGCTGCATTTAATACCAACGTTGATTAGCGGTTGATATTAATTAGGTGTAAATTATGAAAGCGAGCGATTTTTATTTATTTATCATTTTGATGTTCAAAATGATAACATTTAAAATCGTGATAAAAACGATTTAAATAACTGTTTTATGATTTATTTAATAATATGAACACATATTGTTAATAACAATCGATATTAAAAAATCAACCAAATCATAATTATTTTTGTGTTTCAATCCTAAAATGACTATAATATTGTTCGATTGATTTATTTATGATTATATTGATAGACTAAGCTAGAAAACTCACGAATACAAAAGAAATGAAAATTTTAGTTCATACCGGCTCCATCACACGACTGCAATTAAGACATGAAGTAATCGTCGTTAAATAAACACGTCTCTTAATAATACTGAAGGAATGTAAACTCCAATAACACTAAATATTTGCACTTAATTTCAACATTGCACAAGTGATCGCATAAGGTATTTTTCTGGAAATCAGCTTCTAGTACTAAAATAGGCCAAATGTAATCAAAAATATAAACGCTACTTTTTATAGCTTGGACCAACACCTTCGTATCTTCTTTAAATGTAATAATTTTCTGTTTGAGACTGTAGCAGTGCTTAAGCAGTGGGCAGCGTGATAACAAAATTAAACATTATTATGGGGTGTTAATCTATGATGTTATCATTTATTAGTTTATTGCGTTTCACCGTAACATCTAAATTTCACAAACGAGCTAACTTCAATAGATAGAACAAGAAGAATTATAAGATTAGGATAGTTTCAAAATATGTAACCGGTTTACACTTGTGACTTGGGACACGGTTATTACACAGAGACACAACACTGCGTACATATATTTGCGTGAGTAATATTGTGCGCTTTGAAACGCAAATATCAGCGGAGCTAATTACGAAATGAACATTTCTGGACCGAATTTCCTGTTTATAGCCCAATAATTTATTAATGGCGAATGTCTGGTCTGATTCGATTTGGGACGTTTCGTTTTTTGAAATTACTGCGGTATTTATGCTAGTTTATTTTCGTAATTAAGTAGTACTATGGCTTTGTGTGGGCAATTTAGAATAGCACTCCATGTCCAATCCATCTATAGGTATTTATACCTTTTAGGTGTCTTAAAGCTGGCTAAAGGATTAACCGAAGAATTGACAGAACATTCTCAATGTATTACAGTTAATTAATGTGACAACCAACCCGAGCAGGATGGCATGATTGCTTTACGCAGTAAGAAGAGAATGAATCCACCCATGTTGGCTTATAATACACCCTACCGGCGAATCTCTTAATCTTTTGATATTCAATTTTGGATCAGCACTCTTAACTACATACCTTATCATTTCCCCCACATTTCGATCGAACAGAAGGTTAAACCATCAAGTGTCATTAAATATAAAAAGCTACGCGTCGAAATATGATATTAGATTAAGAATTAAGAAAGTAATAAAACTCTTTACAGCTGTAGTGTTTGATGTGACATTGGAAACCAATGTAATCCGAATTTATAAAAATACTGCGCCACAGTGTATAGAATTTTTAAGCGGTTCAGACGTTGGATATAAGTCTATTATAAACTATATCAAATTATTCCTAATAACATTCATCTCATTAATAATTTGTTAACAAGATACTTTAGAAAAAAGGCGGAAACACTTGACATAATATAGAATCTGATAAGAGTTTACCTCTAAAAGTTCTCTTTATGTATAAGCTTACCTGTCCAAGATTAGACACAATCTGACACAATAATAATTTATATTATTGGGCAGAAACTGTCAAAGGCATTTTGGTAAATAAGTGGCACAACCATAACTATTCACCATGAAATATATTTCTAGACAGTATTCGTTGGTTAATAGGTAGATCGTTAAGTATGATGTTTTTCATATATGGATTAAAACACTTAATTAATTAATAGTATTATTTAATATAGGAGCGCACACTTAACCGAACACTTAGGAAAAAGACAAGACGGAAGTTGAGTTAAGAGCGAGATAGCTATATTTTAGAATTACAGGTATCGAATGCGTTTAGGAATGGGTTTGATATCTCACAATGTTAATTCTTTTATGGTCAACAGCGTTAAATTTGGGTACAAATCGTACTGACCTCACCAAAATATACATGAACTATTACAGAAACCTCTTTTTAAAGTATCGAATGCTTTGATCTTATGCTAGATTAAACTTTCGCCGATGTATTCTTCTATTTCAAGACTTACTCCTTGCCGGAGATTAAGCCAATTTACTCGGAAGGGAGCAGGAAAACTTTTTCCAACAAAATTAATGTCCTTTATAAGAAAAAAAAGGGTTCAGAGTATGAAACACATTCATCTCTGTTCTATTATTGGATTAAGTAAAACTGTTTCTTGAGCTCACGCTGGAAGATAAGCTGGGGTTTGAATAATCAATTGTGTGTTGTATTTACGTATAATATCTGAATATTGGCTATAAAAAGAGGAAATAGCTGTTTTTTATGTAAACGAAACAGCTACATCCAATTAGACAATGGACATTCTAGGTGTTGGTAATCCGAAATATATACAAATGTCTGTGGTCAAAGTTGTTTAATTTGTACAAAATATCTTGGATAATGAAGATAGTTAGTTTATAAAAATAGGCTTAAATGTCGAAGTGTCAGATAATTGTCTGCCTCGGACAAAACATAAGGACGCAGGCAGTAAATTTGACTGACTACTTCAATATTTCATCTGCTTAGCCATAGGTGGAATTTTATTTCCATACTTAGTAGTATAAGACTTTCTACTGTGCGTTCGGTGGATAGTCCCAATATTAACACTGACTTACAAAGATTTGAAATAATTTTATATAAAAATATATTTATTTTGTCAATGGCAAAAATACTGTTTCCAATATATGTTTTTATTAAAATCACGAAAGCTTGTCAATTACTATTTAAAAAAATATATCGATTGACAAACAGTACAAAAAAAGTAATAATTATTTAATCTTTATTTTTATAAATAGACACATGAGGAAAAAATATTGTAGTGCTCGTTCGAACTCAAATCGCAGTCCGTCGGGTCACGAAACAAATCTCTGTGTCCTCAAGCGTCGTAGGGATTGTGGAGACGTCTTTTGATCTAGAAAGGTTGTTTGATTTTGACTTTATTCTGAATATCACCCAATTTGTGAGGTCTCTTTTGTGTGTTTATGTAGAGTTTCGTAAATTCATATTTGGTGAAAATGTATTGTGCATTAAACATGCGATAATCCTAATTCTATTCAAACACAAAATTGTGCGGGTTTTCCTTTAATCTTTTTCAAAATGAATAGATATGATTTTTTTCTTAATGATTGCGAATTAAAAAAAAAACTATATAATTTTACGTCCTCTTGTAAAAGCTACAAATGCTAGTGTTAAGGTCTTTGAAACTAACGCCTCTTACGATTTTATTATAATTATGGAATTCAAATGAAAATCAATTAAACTGGTGGTAACTTACTGGTGGCAGGACCTCTTGTGAGTCCACACAGGTAGGTAACACCACTCGGCCAATTTCTGCCGTGAAGCAGTAACGCGTTTCGGTGTGATGCGTGGGGCAGCCGTTGTAACTATACTGAGACCTTAGAACTCATATCTCAAGGAAAGTGGTGGCATTTAAGTTGTAGATCTCTATGGGCTCCGGTAACCACTCAACACCAGGTGGGCCGTGAGCTCGTCCACTCATCTATGCAATAAAAAAAGACGTGTGGCACTCGGGGACTGCCGCGGTAAAGCTATTGCAAAGCATTTTTTATCAACTTATGCAATTACAATTAGACAATAATAATTTAATATTAAAACAATAATAAAAATAAGACCACGCTATATTTATAAACATTAACAAAAGCAAAACATTAACTGTCCCCTTCACACTCATAAGCTAGACCGCGTGAGAGAGAGATGGGCAGACTTTTCATGATGCTCATGCAGTGCGACGTCACGCCACGCGCTTATTCACAAACACTACACCAGCGCAACGTGTGAATGTGTTGAACGCGAGCTGCATAGTAGGCGTAGTGGGGTGTCAGGTTATTTTCGTTACGGAATTTCTTGATTCAGTCGACGCGCCAATGACCGCGATAGAAGTTATGCAATACCCTAAAAAAAAAAAAAAAATACAGATTTCTCCGTCCTGTACTTGTATTAACTGAGTAGCATCATACTCCTAAACTACAAGCCCGATACCATATCACAGACGTCTACCATTCCAAACACCCTCCATTTATAAACATTACACTAAATCGTACTTCTAAGGGTAAAGCCAAGATTTTTGCTTCTAATATTTCAGGCTACACTTAGTACCACCGAAGTTTCTACCTAAAGCTCGTAATAAAATAACCTTTCTTAACGCATAATTTCACGAAACGTACACACGGTCATAAACTTTGTGTAGCCCACAATTACATAACGCTAATCCAGTCAGCGTACTAATTCTGAAACTCTTAAACCTATTGGCATTCATTTTGATAATGCATTATAGAGTTATCTACATATAATAAATATAAATGAATTGCTGTTCGAACGGCTGGACCGATTTGGCTTATTTTGGTCTTGAATTATTTGTGGAAGTCCAGGAAAGGTTTAAAAGGTAGATAAATATGAAATTTCTCGGAATTAAATAAAGTTTAGGTCTTTTATTTATCGATTGAGGCACTACGAAGTCGGCCGGGTCAGCTAGTGAATTATAAAGTTATCATTAATATAAACTGCTACATTATACTAAGTGATGGTTCTGTCGAAAATCGGTTATGGCTTACGGAAGAGTAAAGCACACTTGATTGCTTACAAAAGCACTCATGATGTAGACTACACATATCGAACTTAGCTAGGTCGATCTTTTTTGAAAGATTAACTTTAGCGACTTTTGACCCGAAGCTACAAGTCTTTAATAATGTTTTCACGTGTGTAGAAAAATAGGCTAAAATTTTCCAGTGCGTATTGACCTTACGAAATTGAAATACTATTTTCACCATTTATATGAAATGTATTATTAATAGGCGATAAAAGTCAAGCATCCCTTCATCACAGTTCATATTCTTTGCGCAGGATAAAAATATTAGAGATGATGGATACAACGACGAAAAACGTATAGTACACCTTTGAACAAAATTCACTGTGTGTAACACACACAACTGGTCAGCTTTGTCAACTGGCCAGTAAGTCTATCCTCCTCCTCCTTCAGTCGATTGCTCATTGCTGAGCATCGTGATGCGCCCGCCTGAGACCTTTTTTTTGTAATTTTTAGCCACTTATATCGGTCAGTGGCACAGTGAAGTGCGTGGCTCAGTCTCATGTCCAGATACTCAGACACTTGGTCACTCCATCTTTTTTCGTAAGTCTATACATACATTTAAATGTTAATGTCGATCTTCATCAAAGCGTTTACCATTACGTGAACGTTTAGCAATTACACCTCAGGTTGGAAATAAAGGAGTTTCCGTGTTATGTGGTTGACCTTTGTGAGGAATTCCGCTACAGCTAATGAAAGGTCGGCATGAATAACGACTGAACATACGGGCAGTATGCGATACGAGCTTACTTTTGCTATTAATATTTTTTTGTTTATTCATTAGGACTTTCTTGTTTACAAAAGCTAATTGGATGATGACGCTGATATATGAAAAAAAAACATAATATTTTTTTTTGTTTAATAGACTAATAAGGTCTTACAAATTAGGCTCGAAAATACAGTAAGGCGAGCGTAATTAGTCAAAACAGTAAGCCCACGAAGCGATCTAAAGACCTTGAATACTCATTTATCATTTATTTAGGCGAACAATAAAACAGTGTGTATTATCATTTAATTTGACGAGGTCGTACTGGCCGAACTACATTAAGAGTTCTTTGTTATTGACCACGGTTTCCTAAAAAAAAATAACATCAATCCATAAAAATCACATGTGAAATAAATCATTTTTGATTGAGCTGAAGTCACGATTGTATTTTGGGACGCTGTTAAAAAATACTATATTTGAAAAAATATATTTTTGAGCTCTTTATGTACATATATCTCGTCCGGGACACGAGACTGAAGTACTTTTTAAATTTATTTTCTCTTGTAATAGACAGGCTCAAGGTCTTCATTTAGTTGTCAGAGCCCACAAGTTTTGTTACGTGAATTCCGTCACTCACTTCGAGACTTAAGATCGAAGTTCGATTGTACTGAGCATAGGCCGTCAAACTTTTCAAAGCAGATAGCTAGTCAATGAATGTAGTAATTTTTGGAACGAAGTTCCTTATGGAACGATGCGGTGGGGTACCGTAACCGGGAAAAAACGTCCGTAACGTAAGATTTTTAGTATTTATGTAGTCTTAGTATGATGGCTATACAGTGTTTAATGTATAGTCTACGTAATAACGGTTATTATTATTATTCATAGAAAAAGTTTATTTTTACGGATATTATTATTTATAGTTTTTTTATCATTAAAAATATCATTATCAAAAATGTATACCCCAATAATTATTTTCTTTATACCTCGAATAGAACTTAACTGGTGGTAGGACCTCTTATGAGTCCGCACGGGTAGGTACCACCGCCCTGCCTATTTCTGCCGTGAAGCAGTAATGCGTTTCGGTTTGAAGGGTGGGGTAGCCGTTGTAACTATACTGAGACCTTAGAACTTATATCTCAAGGTGGGTGGCGCATTTACGTTGTAGATGTCTATGGGCTCCAGTAACCACTTAACACCAGGTGGGCTGTGAGCTCGTCCAACAAACTAAGCTAAAAAAAAAAAAAAAAATATTTTTGTAAAAAGGAACATTATTCGGTGTTCCACGACACCACATATCTTTTGTTTGTGAAGGAATGTGGCCCGGAGGCCTTTCCAGTTTCACTAGGACAGGTGGGCGAGCACGGGCTCAGCCAGTTGGAATGAGATTTACTAATAGCTGCCCGAACGCCTTCAGAGGAGACTTAAAATCTCAAGGGTAGCTGCTTCGCGAATGAAACCAGAAAATAGTAATTAGTCATTGTTTTGCGCAAGCTAGTATATGGATATATCCAAACACATCCTATTGGCCTTGACAGTGGATGGCTTAAGATTGAAGAAAGTAAGGCAAATGTGAATAGTGAGGTAACAATAAAAAAATATGTTTTATGAAATAAAATAGTGAGATAGGACGAGATTCTTACATTTATTGCTCGTACTTAAGCAGTAGTTAATGACATTGTCAATAGTGTTCAGTCAGTATAGCAAAATACCAGTTATCCTGTAGCAAGAGGAAACTGACTGACGAACTGACGAAACTGACGTCTTAAAGTGGACTATGGCATTAACATTATAGCTGTCTTTGTAGCCTGGTATTATATCACACGGCGGAGATCAGGCCTGCCCACATGAACCTAAAAAAATTCCATCTTCATGAATTCTTACTAATAAAAGCCTTTAGACATTCCCAAGCAATACGGCCATAATAAAAACGGCACATTACCTCTAGCTTCATCCCAAAACCTCCCACGTTTCACGTGTTTTTCCTCTAAGAGCATACATTTTTTGCCGCGTAGCGTCATAGTTAAGTCCCGTAAGTAATTTTCGACAGTAGAATCGCGTTCGCAGAGCGAAAAGCGTGGCTGAAGATGATCGATGACGCAACAAAACGTGGGGTGACGTTCAAGAGAAAAGCGGACGCAGGATAAAAGAGTTTAATCGCTTTAGTTTATTGATCAGTATGTTAATAAATAATAGTTTAAAAAAACTAACAAAATATGCTTTTATAGAAAATCCAACTAAAAATAGATGATAGATAAATTTAACTATACTTGAGACCTTATATCTCAGGATGCATGGCGAATTTACGTTGTAGATGTCTATGGGCTCCAGTAACCACTTAACACCAGGTGGGCTGTGAGCTCGTCCACTCATCTAAGCAATAAAAAAACAAACGTGCGGCACTCGGGTACTGCCGCGTAAAGCTATTGCATAGCATTTTTTATCAACTTATGCAATTATAATTAGACAATGATAATTTAATATCAAAACAATAATTAAATAAGACCACGCTATATTAAACATTAATAAAAGCAAAACATTAACTGTCCCCTTCACACTCATAAGCTAGACCGCGCGAGATAGAGATGGGCAGACTTTTCATGATGTGCATGCAGTGTGACGTCACGCCACGCGCTTATTCACAAGCACTACACAAGCGCAACGCGTGAATGTGTTGAACGCGAGCTACATGTTAGTCGGAGCGGGGGTGTTAGGCTTTATTTTCGTTACGGCATTTCATGATTCCGTTCTCAAGACGCGCTCAAGGCCCGCGATAAAAGCTAGCAATAGCTTAAAAATAGAAAATATTTTTTTATAAATTTGAATTAAAAATAGTGTAAGAAAAAATGATTTTATTGTAAAGAAAGCGTGGGGTGCATGGTATCAGTAGTTATAAATATTTTATGAACAGATATGAGTAGAAGGGTTATTTTGATGATATCCTGAAAAGCACCTTATTTTATCTTAAAGCATTTTAAATATTGAATTGTCATCGGTCCTTAATAAGTATACCAAATTTCGAGTTAATCTGAAGTTTTGAAGGGGGTCAAAATCATGTTCAAAGATTCCGTTACAAACAGTCATACTAACATACATACGTCTGAAGCTATTAAAAGCGTATTAGAAAGTTTTTAAATATCTATCCATCACCTGTTACCTTATATGTGCGAACGGTCTTTAGGAATATTTGAAGCAAATTGTCATTTAGCTTTATCCTACGTCGGTCGTCGAGTGGATGAGTGGCCATTGGTCTAATCAATAGACACAGACTACTGAGTTTCTCGATTCCGATCCGGTGATAGATTCTGCGAAGAACTGCTCTCGCTAGGGCTAGTGCTAACAAATTCTCTCAAGTTGAGCCCGTGAGCTTACCTACCCGGCCTGGTGTAGCTGAAATAGCCTTTTGGAGGGAAAACAAAAAAATGGCCATTGATATCATTGCTACATACTACATATTGAGGCATACAGTACTATTTTAGTTTTAAGGTGAAAATTTTAGTGTATGTTCTTTGTCTTAAAAAAGCTAAATTTTTTAATTGCCCTTTTAGGCAGACGAGCATACGGCCCACCTGATGGTGAGTGGTTGCCGTCGCCCATGGACTTCAGCAACGCCAGGGGCAGAGCCGAGCCGCTGCCTACCGCTAAAATAATAATTTATTAAAAATTGACGAAACAAAAAATGACACGTGGTCTAAAAAAAACTTAACTATACCGACCGTTACATTAAGCAAACGACCAATCAGAGCTTCATTTAAAATTGACAATGGCTATTATTATAGCTGACAATGATAATCTCTCCCAACTTGTGCCATCCAGTAAAACCCAACACGCTATGTTAACACCAAAATGTCGTGTTGAATATTGAATTTGGAGTTAGCTCGCGTTAAGTAAAGGTGCTCTGTGCTCCATGAAATTTTACGGCCATCCATGGCTGTACTGTGAATGATACTAGATGTAGGTAGCATCTGGTGCGCTGTGTCTTTCGTTATTTAGATAATGCTCTTGAATTTGTAAGTGTGCGTCAGTTTATCTGGAGTTTGCAACATTATCTAAAAATACAGACGCAAAGGAACGTATTTTCAATAAACTTAGTAGTTCTTTTTGTTTGTCAACATGAAATGTCTCGGTTTACTTCTGTTATACTAAAGTTTGAGTTCACGTAAAAAAAACAATCGTCGAGCTTTATAATTTCACGTTATAGAAACACAAACTTCACGAACTTTAGACAAACTCAGACGAATACCATAATATTTTTAGGTTGTTAGAAGGTATATGATACTTATATTTTGCTTACCCATGCTGGTAACCTCGAGGGGTTATACCGGCTTCACTGAACGGGTATGAGAGCTCACGAGGTTCAGCCTGCCGAATTTGCTAACATTAGCCCTAGCGAAGGCCGTGCTTTGCTGATATGATACTAACTAATTTGAATGTTACAAGCTTAAGTTACGCCATTAAAAGATAAGAAGGCATAACTTAGACTTTCACACATCCAAAGGTATAAATTTGGTTTGGAATATTAGAGGCTATTAATGCGTTTATTATCTTCGATTAGACTTGAGTGTGAGAAGTATTCATAGTGGGATTTCATTGCAGTGTTGTTCTGCTAAGTTACGGAACTTCAAGAGTCAACAACGCTAAAGCTATGCTCTAAATAGCACCAGCAAACTAAAAGAACTTTACTATTCCACTATTCAGAAACTTTTTACAAAAAAAAAAGAACTAGTCGGAATTCCAGACTATCCGTGGCACAGTTCCAACAGGAGCCACCAAAAAAAATTTCAGCCAAAAACCTCGCGCTAGATAAATTAAAACAGAAAACAGGGTATGGAATTTTCAGAGGCGCACAACTCCATACAAAGAGTTGTGTTCGTACATGTCTGAGCCGTAGCATGAGTCTGTAAATTACGGAACGAGGGTCATTTTTGGCATTGAAGCCAGAAGGCGAGCAAATATTTTTGTGGCCATTAATAGAATATTATTTAGAGGCAGGAAGTTCATTCATACAAAATAAATTTTAATTTTTCTCTCTTTGATTTCGAGGTGGAGAATTTAACCAGTTTTTTTTTTCTAAACAATGATTACAATAGCGTTTAGTTGTGAAACACAACTAGACCAGCCTTACAAATTATAATATATTAAATAGGTAATGATATAAAAATATATTATATTTATTATAATATATTATCCCCGAAGTTTCCGTTTCAAATTCTAAAGTATTTTTAACCGCAGAACTTTTCTAGCTTACATACATAATTATGTCTGACTCCACTGTACTTTGTTACCTATTGCCATACCAAGAAAATTCGGGTTAAGGGGATGCTTCAGCCCCACTTACGACAATGTGGAGGTTGAATTAACAATGAAAATTTCGTAGAGTTCCACTACCACCATGCTTCCTACTTCTGCCGGGAAGCAATCGTGCGTTTCAGTTGTAGACATGGATTATGCAATACAATTCAAACCTGAGCCCTAAACGTCCCACGAACCAATCTCTCTCAACCCTAAAAGTTGATGGCGGCCTTCTCAGTCAGATACCTGTGGACCCTGGAACCACTAACACCAGTTGGTCGGAATTTTAGGGAATTTATTTTCTGACCACCTTTGACCAAGAATACCTTTGAAACTCACTTACACAAAATTAATAGCAATAATTTAAATTCCACGCAAAGTTGAGAGGCTTATACAGTTAACACACAAGGCTACCGTGTTACCCATTCAAGATCTCGAAGCAGATAAAAAAGCAGTTATAAACATTAAAATCTTATCGTCGATCAGCATCACAAGCATTCACAAGATCGTATTCATCTCGATATCCGGAGGCGTTATTAACGTTGCTTGCGAGACGACACTGGCATTTAATACTTGGAACGGGATAAGCAACGCAGTACCTGGTTGCAAGTTTGAATAATTTTCTAGTAATATAAGTCTTATTTCACTTCTTTTGGAGGTTAATTACGACACTAGCAAAAAAAATGGACTTGCTTGCTTTTGCAGAAGGAGTCACTAAGTACAATTTAGCCAATATAACTTTATATAGCTTGAAACTTGGCTTAAATGGATAAGCCACCCAGTTTAAATAAGTGTAATATGCTAGGATTTATATCCTACGGCAGATACAATTTTTGTCTTAGTAAAAATGTACCTGACACCTGGTCATAATAAGGGAAGAGGTAGACCCAAGAAACAATTTATGGATTGCGTGAAAGACGATAATATGTGTAAGACGGGGGCCGACCGAAGAAATGTTACATGATAGAGGAGTATGGAAGGAGAAAACATGTTGCGCCCACTCAGGTGACTGGGAGAAGGGCAGGAGAATGATGATGATGATGACCTGCTTAAGATAAGGGATATTAGAACGGCTAAAAAGCTTAATAGGCAAAATCAATCGATTTACGTAATTACTGTCATGAAGTTTTAAAATAATTTCAATAGGTTTTTTTTTATTCCTTAGATGGGTGGACGAGCTCACGGCCCACCTGGTGTTGAGTGATTACCAAAGCCCATAGACATCTACAACGTAAATGCGCCACCCACTCTGAGAGAAAGGTTCTAAGGTCTCAAGTATAGTTACAACGGCTGCCTCACCCTTGAAACCGAAACGCATTACTGCTTCACGGCAGAAATAGGCAGGGTGGTGGTATCTATCCGCACGGACTCACAAGAGGTCCTACCACCTGTAAAAATTAATGTATTTTATTGGAGAAACTATATAATACAAAGTAGCTAGTTGGCCAGTTAATTTTTTCTTTATCTCAGATGGACACTATTGACCCTGAATGTTGGGTATCTCATGAGTTTACCACTCTAGTTATTTCTGGCGTGGAGGAGTAATGCGTTCCTGTTTCAAGGATGGGGCAGATGTTAAGCTGCACAATTTAAGCTAAGACCGTGTGGAGATGCTTAAACGACAAAGGGAAGATCTTCCACCGAGCGGGTGATATTGCTCGGTAGACCGACGGTCCGAATGTTGTTGTTCGGAACTTGTATATATGCAAGCTTATCTTGAAAATGTCGTAAGCGAGATTCAGGCATCTGTCAAATTTCTTGCGTTGTAAGATGGCTACCCGCCACAAGCGACTATCTCACGGCGATTGGCACGAGTCACATATATGAATTTCAGTCATCGCTTAACATCAGGTGGACCGTGAGTTTGTTCATTCGTTTATGCAGCATTCAGAACGTTCTTTTATGTAAAGAACACCAGTAAAATTACCAGGTACAAAAATAATCTCGTAGTCCCGTAAAATTCTACCGGTTTTCACAATAAGGGAACATTAAATCTTTTTTATTACAACCTAATCAAAGAAGAGTTACGCGTCTGTTTTCGCTCAGTCAGCTTACATTGACGTGTAACGAATTTGGACTTTCTTTTTATAGACAATGCCATCTACTTATATATAAAAATGTATTGCTGTTCGTTAGTCTCGCCAAAACTCGAGAACGGCTGGACCGATTTGGCTAATTTTGGTCTTGAATTATATACGAAAATGCTCGGAATTAAATAAAAATAACAATTTTGTTTTTCCTTTCGTCGGACGCATTCCTTTCGTATTTTGTACAAAAGTTTAGGTCTTTTATTTATCGATTGAGAGACTACAAAGTCTGCCAGGTCTGCCTGCTAGTTTATTAATAAATAAAACACAGTTGAAATCAACAGCACTCAGGAACCACGGAGTAATTAAGCAAGATATATTTTAAAGATAAAGCAATCATTGCTATACGAGAACGCGTATGTAAGTATACTATTTTTAATACTAGGCTCACGTTTTATTTGCTGCCAGCCAGCGACATTCCGTGCTACATTTGTTCATGATAGTAATTATTATTACTGTTACTATTAAATTATTATTACTAATTATTATTACAGTTACTGGTGGTAGGACCTCGTGTGAGTCCGTACGGGTAGGTGCAACCACTCCGTCTATTTCTGCCGTGAAGCAGTAATGCTAAGACAATGCTTAGTGCATTAGAAATATAGGTACTATAGGTACCACCGCCCCGCCTATTTCTGCCGTGAAGCAGTAATGCGTTTCGGTTTGAAGGGTGGGGCAGCCATTGTAACTATACTGAAACCTTAGAACTTATATCTCAAGGTGTGTGGCGCGTTTACGTTGTAGATGTCTATGGGTTCCAGTAACCACTTAACACCAGGTGGGCTGTGAGCTCGTCCACACATCTAGGCAATAAAAAAAATTAGAAAATATATCCATCAACGATTATAAAAATATACTTATCCGGAAGGCATTCTCAGTACAGCCGCGCCAAGATTTCGCTGAATTTACATAACAGCATAAAGAAGCAAAACTGATCATCTAACAAGAATATCTAACCATAACCAACTAATAATAATTATTATATTATAATACTTTGTATTAATTGTATGTATATTTACGGAGATATGTATGTGTATATGTATGTGTACATATATGTATATGTATTTCACTGGAATGGTACACCGCGCGTAGTTCGTTTCCAAATGATTATTGTCCACCTGATGGTTGTCTGGAAGAGATCGCTTTTAGCGATAAGACCGCCAATTGTACTTTTTGTTTTTAATGTATCGCACTGTTTATTTGTTTTTTTGGTGTACAATAAAGAATACTCTCTCTCTCTCTAACCATCTACAAATAACAAACGGTAACATAAACAAACAAATCAAGCTAAAGCCGTCAGCGTTGTTTGTTTACGTAAACTGATTCGTTTTGTACAATTAATGCATTAACGGAATTGTTAATTCGATTCGTTGAAATTAAGATTTGATGGAATTAGCTACGCGTCGATCAATATCAGGTGTTGAGTTATACGGGGAGGGGTTGGTGTCTGTGTTATTAAGCGAATAGAATATTTATAATAGTATTAATGTTGTCCTTAGATCGATTTAAACGAGCAATTCTATATATACTAGAGGTCCCGCAGTAGTCGAAATTCGACTATAATTAATTGGAATTGTAAGTTTGTACACTATTATGATTGTATTTTATACTTCTATAATCACAAATTTCGCGAAGACTACACTATAAAAAAATATTAACAAAGACAAACAATATTTAATCTCAATTTGACAACAGACGTCAAGAACAAAAGTTGGACAATAAATAGTATGCATGCATGTGTGCGTCAAATACATGGTATGTAGTGTGTGTAATGTTTTCTTTATTGATTTAATGTATCTTTTATGCATTATTTAAAAAAAAAGTAACATTGTGCACTTCTTCTCTATATTCTCTATAAGTGTAGAAAATTTAATACTCCTCCGTCCACGCAATTTTCGTAAAAAGGGATACAAAGTTTTTGCTTCACGTATTAATATATAGATATATAATCTGAATCTCGGAAACGGCTCCAACGATATTCATAAAATTTAGTATACAGGGGATTTCGGGGGCGATAAATCGATCTAGCTACGATTTATTTTCAGAAAATGTTGTTTTATTCGTGTTTTCAATAATCAACTCTTCCCGACATCTATTGGCGAATACTATTTTTCTTAATTGAGGGCAACTAACCACTCACAACAAGATGGCGTTATAAAAAAAACGAGCAAAGCTTGGTCATCATCTAGTTTACTATTCAGTGAATATAATAATTAGTTTAATAGAACTATAAATAGTTTTGTAAAAAAAATATCTTCTCACGTTTGTCCGTGAACTCAAAAAGTACTGAATGGTTTTTGATAAAATTTATTGTACCCGGGGCAGTACATAAAATACACTTTTAACTTTGGAAAAATTTGTTATTTCCAAGGGAAAACACAAAACTGTTAATCGAGTGAAATCTTGGCGGAGACATTAAATTATGATACGATTTACGTTAATATGTAACTTATCAAGATGATACATTTAACTGTAAAAAGTGAGACTTAGAACTGATGTCTTAAGGTGGGTGGCGACATATACGTTGTAGATGTCTATGGGCTTCGGTAACGACTCAACACCAGGTGGGTCCACCAACTTATGCAATAAAAAATAAAAAAGTAAATAGATTCATTCTCAGTATCTTCCGATTCGTCTTTCCCAGAATCTACCAGATATTCCGGCGCCTTAGTAACAGAAATCGAGATAATTACTTCAGTGCGTCGCGTAGGGCACCGGTGACCTACGCGACAGACAAACAATTAAATTATCTACGCAATGTTTCGAATACTTTAACGTTTTTGTAACTGCAAAAACATGGAAACGAAAGAACCGTAACATTACTTTTCATACATGCGTCATCATCATAATCCAAGAGCAACCTCTTGGCAGAGCAGTCGTGGTCATGTGGAATTCTTGTTTTTTTTTCTTTTCTTTTTTATTGCTTAGATGGATGGACGAGCTCACAGCCCACCTGGTGTTAAGTGGTTACTGGAGCCCACAGACATCTACAACGTAAGTGCGCCACCCACCTCGAGATATAAGTTCATAAGTTCTAAGTTCTCAGTATAGTTACAACGGCTACCCTACCCTTCGAACCGAAACGCATTACTGCTTCATGGCGGAAATAGGCGGGGTGGTGGTACCTACCCGTCCGGACTCCCAAGAGGTCCTACCACCAGTGATATATTAAAGCCTTGACAGATGTTTTCCATAGTTTGCGAACCAAGGCCCGGCGCACACACTCGTTAAATGGAGTTTCAGTAAGGTTTTTCACCTGATCAGTCCAACGCATGGGGATTCGTCCACGAGATCTCTTACATAATAATATGTCTAATCCATGCGTAAGACTCGCCAATACTGAAGAGTATACCGAGAACTCCAGTGGCGGATGCTATAAAATGGGCACTTGAGGAATTATGGCTGAACACGCAAATAAAAGCCAAAGCCTTTCTTATCTACAAACTATATACCGCTATCTGTTAGGTTATTACGAGAACGAGAGTCCATACAATCAATCAGGATTTGTGTCCTGAAGCATTACGTTCGTTATTTGCGCTTCATTTATCTAATGCCATTCGTAATAACACGGATTAATAATTGTTATCCGCGCAGGAAAGGGTTGTTATACAATTTACTATAATTGTCTTTGTAATACAGGGTTGTGTTCGCGAAATTTCATGGTTATGTTTTACTGATAAATATACCCGTGATATGTCGAAGTAATTTTTCGAAAGTTCTTGCGTTCCATCAAAGTCCCTGAATGAATTTTTCTCACTATTCCTCCAGTATCATAACATTCTTCTTCAAATTTGCTTGGTTTGGTTTGTAAAGAGTCTATGTCGATAATTCGTGGCTTATTTGCGCTTGTGGTACTAAATACTACTAGCAATTATAAACAATGCTTCTTCATCTTGATTTGTCGGCAGTAATTTTTTTCATTAATCTGATTTGTAAACAGGCAGTGATTTGGCCGTACTTCTAGTATAGTTATATTAATGAACGACGATATCCTTTCACCATGAGAAGATGCCGTATGCTCATTTGTCTAAAAAGTCCATACAAGGTTTTTTTTGCACAAGAGTGAGCGGTTACCAATGCTAAATGCTAGAAGCAATGGCAGAGATAAATGAGTCTCTTGCCTGTGTGCTCAGGCCTTTTTCAAACTTCATTAAAATTTGAAGGAGAATATGTCATAGCGCTAAAGAGAAATCATAGAGGGGAATTTAAGATCGAATAGTCCAAGGCGAATAATTTATAGACCTAAATTGTGGATCAGCACGGTGTTTTCATGTTGTATTCATCATGAATTCTATCCCCGAGACGAGGTGGGGCATGGTCAAATGGAAATGACGATATCACCTAAAACAATGCCTCAGATAGCTCTTGATAGATCTTATGGTACGAAACATTGAATCGAAATTAGAATATAGGCCTAGAGGCTCCAAGCAATATTTGTAACGGCTCGAGTGCTTCAGGTACTCCGGACTCCGCATTCGATTCTCTGTAATAGTCTGTGTATATTTAAAATATTTATTTAATAGTCGTTGTCTACGTTTACTTAATAGCTCGGAGGTGATAACTGAATAATATTACAAATCAAATACCAGTTCCAGTAATACAAACTACAAATTACGTGAGCCAACCAACAGATGTCGCTATAACAAATTTTCGACAACTCAATTAACAGCTCAAGTTATGTTATCCTGAAATCAATTTCACACACGTCTGAGGAACGAATTAAAGGGATTAGATATATGTACGACGGAATACAAATTTATATGAATTAATTTACTCGTGTCGTGGCATGTGTTGTGTTGAAGACGAGAGACCGGCCAAGCATGTGATTGCTCTTGGGATCCTCTTAGAAGATACCGAAGCGGCTTATTTATACTAGCTGATATAATATGTAATATATTAATACGTGTTTTTTTGTTAGACAAAATCAGATAGGACTTATTTAATTGTTTGTAAAACGATTGACATGTCGATTGGTTGGTCAGAAATCAGTCAACATTGGAGACGTAAGCGCAATTAGCTAAGAGAGTCAGAAGAAATTATGCAAAAACTAAAAACGAGTCGGAAACAGGTTGAGGAATTTTCATTTTAAGCTCCGGATAGATTAGACAGCTCACATAAATATGCTAATAAAATTTGGCCTTGTCAAAAGGTATTGCATTTTGTTCAACCACCGGACCGCTTTTATTAATATAAATGGGTAGCCTAGCATGTTTATCTGGTTGTAATTTGCCTGCTAGAAATATATGTAAAGTCACAATATCAAATAGCACTAAGACTGTCTTTTATTACTTATTCAATGTTTCTTTAGAACATTTCAAATGTATGGATGTCCAATCGTACTTAAGGGAAAAAAAGCATACTTTTTCCTGGTATCGCTGGTGTAATGCATTGAAGTCGACTGTGCGAACTTAAAGCTAAAAATCGGACCAATATTTCCGAGCCCAAGGTTCGAATTTGGTTCCGTGAACTAAACGTATGAAACAAAAAATTTGATAATATTAAATACTTGATTATTAACCAATACCTTTTCTAATAAACACGTTTTGACTAATCTACATAGGGGATAATGATCATCTGAGCCATTTTAGAATTATAACACCAAACGTGCATCAAAATATCAATACCAAACATCCCCAAACTAAGCCTGGTCATCACAAATAAATTTATGACCAATTGATTTCGATTAATTAAACACTTTTATTGCTTGTTCTGTGCGCTTTACATCGGAAGGGGGAGGTCGAATAATTTATTATCTGCCATTGCCGGTTTAAGAGGAATTATAAATTATGTTGTTGTTTGGAAACGTTAAATTATTTAAAGGATATTGTTTAGATTCTACGTTTTCGTTTTCGTCGTTTTGCTCTTAATTTCGTGTTAAAATAAATTTATGTAACAATTTTCGTGGTAGGCGAGAATATCCTGCAGTATTAAATGCGTCATGATAATCGACTTATCGTTGCCACCGCTGACTACTCCTAGAATCGTGACCAGAAGCCAGTCACCGTTGACGCCCTAGACATGTCCTTACGAATCCATCAGATCCAGTAACTTTTGCATTAGACGCCTTCAGCTCTAACACTAGGAGCAGGCATAGGAACCCCGGTAACCTTAGTCGTCGAATTCGACAAAGAGTTCGACATGCAACCTAAGCCATACATCAGCCCGTTGATTTTCTCGCCGGATCTTCTCTGCGGGTCGCGATTCATTCGCGAAGTTGCTGCTCTTGTGTTGTTAGGTCTCCTTTGGAGCCGCTCGGGCTGCTGTTAGCAAATCCCACCCCTCCTGGCTGAACCTTTGCTCGCCCACCTGTCCTGGTAATCATAGCAGCTTCCTCTCCTCAATAAATTTTCCTCCAAAATGATTCTTGCTCTCCGCCCCTGATTTTATTAGTGATCAAACGTGTAAGCAAGAAATACTACTTTAATTTTTGGGTATCTCTAATCAAGAATACTTCTAGACTTGATCCTTAATTCCACGTGTCATCGAAAGAAAGTCTTCAATCAAAATCAAAGATCAAAATTGATAACCTGATAAATAAGATTCCATATGATCTTGTTAAATGGTTCTGATGTGATTACGTACGTACAAAAAAAAGTTGAAGACCTTAAATAAATCGTTCTATTCACGCGAACATAATCTTTATTTCTCACGGCTTAAAATTATGGGGCGATTGTTTTGTGACGAGCGTTTGTTTGGGACTTTCGTACTACCGAACGAGGATTGATGGGAATTATGTTTCGGGAGATGAATTCACGGCTCATTCAAAGTCACATACGGCAGCGGCTTGGCTCTCAATGCCAGGGGGCATTGCTGAAGTCCATGGGTGACAGTAACCACTCACCATCAGGTGGGCCGTATGCTCGTCTGCCTACAAGGGCAATAAAAGTAAACACAGCTACCAGAATTCCTTAGATAGTATACATCACATATCACACATTACAACATGATTGACATGGCTCATATGCGACAAAAAATTGAAGTTGAATTGCCTTTAAATATTAATCATTTAGGTACTCTCCAATTGTAAAGTCTGAAAAAATTTGTAAAGAAATATTCGTTGGTCTAACTTTGAAAACCAGACTTATCATAAATAAATGATAGGGAACAAATTACGCATGGTCATCCGGTCCCTAATTAGGATTCGCTGTATATGAATACCAGAGACTGACATATATTCTTATATACGTTTAGATATGTGCATACATATATAGATAATAAACACATAGACAAAGAGCAAACAAATCTGTTCATCACACGAATATTTGCCTGTAATTCTTAGATCAAGTAATGTATTTTTGAGTTCGTAACAAGTCAATCGTTTCGCCCAAGATGCAATCTACATGTGGATTAAATTGAGATCGTTCGATAACTAAGTTCTTCGCTTTTATGCTGCTCTGGTACAATAACTGATATATTTTCTATATTGTAAGTGACGAGAAGTTAGGAATCGTGGTTTTACTACACAATGTGAATTTTATTTTTTGTAGGCTGAAGTCGCACGGAGTAGCATCGTATTTATCGCTAAACATCAAGTGAATTATGAATTCGCCTAATAAACTTGGATGAACAAAAGAGCCGCAATGAGTTATGTCATTTTACAGATTATCCGGATCTGAAAAAAATGTACTACGCCAATAATTATTATTTAATTAAGTAGTAAAAATTATTACATTACTGTTGGTAGGACCTCTTGTGAGTCCGCACGGGTACCACCACCCTACGTATTTTTGCGTGAAGCACTAATGCGTTTCTACTAACTGTAAGCTGTTGTAACTATACTCAGACCTTAGAACTCATATCTCAAGGTGGGTAGCGGCACTTACGTTGTAGATGTCTATAGACCCGGTAACCACTTAACATCAGGTGGGCTGTTATGTTGTGGTGAGCTCGTCCTCCCAACTAAGTGGAAAAAAAATTGCGATTTTCTCAAACGATTGCAATTAAAAATACAAAACGGCTTAAATAGCAATCATCACATTTGAAAATATTTAAATGTTCGAAGTTTATGAATAGACTTGCTATCGCTGAAGTTAATTGTAATAATAAATGATTTGTGTTTTAAATTTTTTAGCTATTAGCAGAACTATCACAGATGATTTAAGAATATATAACATTAATGTGTAACTTACATCTTCTTTTGTTTTTGCATAGACAATTAGATTTTGTTTGTGTGTTTCGTAGCTTATATGCTTACAATATATATATTCGCTTACAAATATATGCTTATAGTTATATATTTTCAATAAAGCTGTTAGGTCTTGAATTTGAAATCTTTTGCCATGTTTGTCGGTAGCCGCGCGACTAGTCAAACACGGTACTAAAGCACACGCATTGCTGCAGTCTGAGCAATGTTTTGACAATAAAAAAAAGGATAGATATGAAGTTATCAATAGTTGGTAGTAGGTCTTATCTGTTTTAAAAGCAATGCACCTACCTCATCACTCCAACACTACCCTTGGTTCATTGTTAAATAATGCTTTAGCAACTGTAACTTTAATGCATAAAGTTAATATATAAATTAGATGATGAATTACTGGTTGTAGGGTCTATTTGGAGGCCGCACATGTAGGTACTACCATGCCTATACCAAGTAGTATGCTTTCCGATTTCAAAGAGGCAACCGCTATACAATTTAACTGTAACTTCAATCACCTGTCTCAAAGAATTCGTGTCTATCTATCCTGGTAACATTTTTAAAGGAAACCGTACCTAAGAGCGTTCAACCAAAAAAGACTTCATCTGTACCAACCAGGGTTCGCTAACCACACACTGTCGAGTATTTGAGGTGAGAACCAAATGCTACTAGATTGCTCTTCCAATCGTGGCATAAAATATTGTCAAATTTAAGACTTAAGTATCAGGTTTTTACAGTAAAACGCGCTTAAATTTCAAACGAGGAAAAAGCAGTAAATAATAATTTTAGAACCTACAAATTCAACAATTAAACATCAAAAAGCAATTTTATGGTCATTCAAATTAGAGCATATTTTTCATCGTCTCACATACCAAATGTGTGATTTTATGGTTCTGAAAAGAATTAAAACTTGATTGAACATGCCATTTTTAATTGGATCCTTCACGAAACCACACGACACCTCGCCGCACGAACAACATTAAGTGTGAAAACTGTTTTGAAATAGCCTTAATTTGTTGTAATTGCCTTCAAATTTAGCGCTGGCAAGTTTTCAAGTACTTTTAAAACTTCACACTCGTTTTCTGGAAAGTACAATTCGGTATAATTTTAAAGAACACTATTTCTACATTCTCTAAATATAAAGTTTTGATCTTTTAACACTTTTAGTTTTGCTTTGCTTTTAATATTTAAATATTAGTTTTTTATAATTTATATCTTTTCTGGGTTGGGACCTCTATTTAATTATTAATTTTTTTCTTTTAAAAGATAATGAAAGTCTTCTTAAAACATTTCATGTTGACGTTGCAAGACTTCTTCTCCGAACTAAACCTTATTAAGTTTATAGGAAAATTTCCAAATTCAGATATATAAAAGCAAAATCTATAAGCTTAAGAGTAAATTTGACCAGATTACTGTAAAATATCATATTGGAAAAAAATCCATGTCCACTAATTAATCATCATCATATCACATGGTCGTGTTCTTAGGGCAATTCAAAGCAATTGTAGGCATCACGTGAATTTGGAGACCGAAATTGTTTGTCACACAACATCAAGCTAAGCGTGTCAATTCGCCATTACTCTGCCATACTCATGAGCTCCCACAAAGTAGACATTATCTGGTAGTGATCCTAGACCCAAGGAAACATCACCGTAGGCTATTAAATAGCACTAACCCTCACTTTAATCTTATGCGTCATTAAAAAACAATTTAGCTTTAGAACCCATATATTAGAAATCACGAAGGTCTTGTCAATTTAATTATAATCCACGTCTAGTGTCATTGAGAGATTCTCGGAAATTCTTGATAACATCCAATAATATCTTTGAGAGCGCGCGGTTTCAGCAGGCAAGCTATTGTTTCCCAAAGCCGTCGTAACATAATGGGGTTATTATATTTCCTGAGGCGTTGATAGTTAATAGATAGTTAAACGATCGCTTGTCTTTGGAGGCGGAGGAGAATTCTCAGAATGCTATCGAACCAATCGTTAAAACAACACCCCGCGAAGATTACCTCTTGGCTCAACCATTATAGCCTTGGAAAATGAGTTATCTTAATTTCAAAATATCACTGCAAAATGTAAAATATCACAAGATGGCAGTCTGGTGAATTAATCCGATAGTGGGTTAGTGTCATAAGAAAGAAGCTCCTTAAATATATTTGTTTTTTTTTTTTTTTTTTTTTATTGCTTAGATGAGTGGACGAGCTCACAGCCCACCTGGTGTTAAGTGGTTACTGGAGCCCATAGACATCTACAACGTAAATGCGCCACCCACCTTGAGATATAAGTTCTAAGGTCTCAATTATAGTTACAACGGCTGCCCCACCCTTCAAACCGAAACGCATTACTGCTTCACGGCAGAAATAGGCAGGGTGGTGGTACCTACCCGTGCGGACTCACAAGAGGTCCTACCGCCAGTAATTACGCAAATTATAATTTTGCGGGTTTCATTTTTATTACACGATGTTATTCCTTCACCGTGGAAATCAATCGTGAACATTTGTTGAGTACGTATTTCATTACAAAAATTGGTACCCGCCAGCGGGATTCGAACACCGGTGCATCGCTAAACACGAATGTACCGGACGTCTTATCCGTTAGGCCACGACGACTTGTCGGAACTATCTGAAAATTTTCATACATCTTGTGGTATATAAGTTGTTTTTTTTATTGCTTAGACGCATGGACGAGCTCACAGCCCACCTGGTGTTGAGTGGTTACTGTACTCCATAAACATCTACAACGTAAATGTGTCACCCACTTTGAGATATAAGTCCTAAGGTCTCATTATAGTTATAACGGCTGCCCCACCCTTCAAACCGAAACGCATTAATGCTTCACGGCAGAAATAGGCAGTGGGTACGTACCTACCCGTGCGGACTCACCAGTAAATAAAATTAATGTAGTCTAATATATGGCAAAAGTGTTTAAATTTAATTCTTTGATTAGCTTCAATGCTTTAACTGAACTTCAAGATGTAAATCACTGTGAGCATTCTTATTAAACTCATGCTGAAGTCATGCTGAACAAAATCACGCTACCACTTGCCTCTAGAATGAAGAGTTCGTAAAAACGGTTCAATCTTCGTGATCGATCCAGCGCACTGAAGTTTCGTAGAAATTTTCACGCTTTCGAATGAAATACAATTTAAGTTTATCTTTCACACCTCGAAATCAGAATCAAATGGCTTGGTGTTGTGATTATCCCAAAAAATTCCCAATTTTAAATATACATGAAAATTAATCTTACGATGTTATTGTCATGATATTGTCGTAAACAACGACTAAGTTGAAAACTTGTGCAAATGAATAAAGAAGATAGCAACCCGTTTAGTATTAAATACCAAGGTACCGAAGTCTGAACTTTATAGTTATCCCAGACGGAAAAAAAAACGATAGCTACGGAATAGAACATTGGCCGGATAGTTACACCTACTCCCGTGAGCTTACAATACTTATCATAAGTGAAACTGAATTATCTTCGAGTATACCGGTCGCGGTAGGACGTCTTTTGAGTCCGCACGGGTAGGTACCACCACCCTGTCTATTTCTGCCGTGAAGCAATAATGCGTTTTGGTTTGAAGGGCAGCCGTTGTAACTAAACTGAGACCTTAGACTCATATCTTAAGGCAGGTGGCGGCATTTATGTTGTAGATGTCTATGGGCTCCGGTAATTACTTTACACCAGGTGCGCCTTGAGCTCGTCCACCCATTTAAGCAACAAAAAGAACTGGTCTCTTGAATACCTATATCATGTCTCGTGTTGCATGTTTCGATAATTTTTACATAATTTGAGATAGGTACTGTTTGAAAACCGACTAAAAAAACAAGCATGATGAAAAGTAGCAACTACCGCCATCCGTATTAAATTATTTATTTTTCACGAGTAATCGGCTAAAACGAGGCTAGTCCCAAGCTCGTCTCTTTTCAACAGTCAGATCACCAAATTTAGAAAAAAAAAAGCGAAGAAATACCGATCTTGAGAATCATCAATTACCTAACACTTCACGAAAAGATATCCACTCAAACTCAACGCAACTTTGGCAATAATAACCAAAGTCCTTCACAGTACATTCGCACAGAAAATCAAGAAGGTAATTTGAAATTTCGGCAACAATGTCCTTTTTACAAAAGCACTGTCGAGACTTCGGTACAGTCGGCGATATAACCATTACGATAGCTGGAAGACATCGTAACATCGAGGGCGCGGATAAGCGGTGGGCCATAAAACCGGTGAGGGTGAAGCGCTTATAGAAATGAAATGCATTTGTGTTTGTAGCAGACATTGTAATGGTAGCGTCTGCAAATCGTGCCATGTTATTGATTTTTCAATTTACTACACAATTTTGTAGGATTTTTTCAGCCACCCGATTATCCTTAACGAACTTCATTACAGAGATGAATTAGAATTTTTTTACTTTATAAAATGTGCACTTGAACTTTTAACTGTTGGCAACTCATTCTACTGTCTGGCATGTTTGATAAATAAAGAAGTATGTTTTCACATATTTTTATAAGATTTTGCCTTATTATAGATGACATATTATTATATATATTATAGTCATGTTAGAAAGAGTTCCATATTCCGATATCTTAATTACATCAACTAAAGAATATTTTATGATTCGAAGTAAGTGATTGCATCAAGCCAAAAATATAAAATCAATGGTATCAAATCTTCCTACAGTTTTCATTATATGGATTAATAAAATAGTCAAATCAGTTTATATAGTTATTTTTTCTTTAATTACCCAAATTACCAAAACCAAAATAATTTAAATAAATTCCAAAATACCAATTAGTAAAATGTTGGCTTCCAGTTTTGTATACATTTTCACACAAAGATAGTTTATATCATGGGTCAATTATATAAAATACTTTCATGTTTATGTTTTACGGTAAATTATATCAGCGGGAAATGCCGAGTTTATCTGATACATACTGAATACAGCAGAGCGTTCGCTGGCTCGTGGTTTCACGTAACAACAGGTCTGCAGATCGACTGGTAATTTATGAACCAGAGGTCTATTATCATGATACAGGAATATGATACAGGTGACCTTTTATCCCCAGAAAATACTACTTGGATCATTATTTCTGAATTAGAAATTCAATGTGGATGAAAACGCAAAATAGGGCCTGTAGGAAACAAAGGAGTTAGTAAAATACTAAAATTCTAGTTCGGCTTGTGGTGCGACTTAAAATCGGTATTATACGTTTTTACCCTTATTGGCAAACGCTAATGCTTTGGAGCTTGGACTCGAGTTCCTCAGAGAATCTATACTTTTTTTAATATGTGACATTCGGATTTTTATACGATATTACATTTGCGATTTTCCCGTATGCTTATTTTAAGAACGCACAACACAGGATAAGCTCTTAGCTTGAAGTACTCTAGTGTAGAACATTTAATTTTATGTATTCAAGAGTATAGTTAATAGTAGTTGGTCGAATCTATACAGACTTTTTTTTTTATTGCTTAGATGGTTGGACGAGCTCGCAGCACACCTGGTGTTAAGTGGTTACTGGAGCCCATAGACATCTACAATGTAAATGCGCCACCCACCTTGAGATATAAGTTCTAAGGTCTCAGTATAGTTACAAAGGCTACCCCACCCTTCAAACCGAAACGCACCACTGCTTCACAGCAGAAATAGGCGGGGTGGTGGTACTTACCCCTGCGGACTCACAAGAGGTCCTACTACCAGTGATAAGGGCTTATGTATAAAATAAGTTTTATACATAAGCCTCAGTAATCTATAATTCCAGTAAAATTCATCTATATACCTATACTGTCAGTTAGTTTAGTATTGAATTTCGCAGCCATATATATATCGAATTACTTACATCAAAAATATAAATATGGCAGATTTTGAGATGATGAATTTTGTTAACTACAAAGTTTAATTTTACCTCCTACAGCGTTACATAAATAACTTCTACTACAGTACAACGGTTGTGCTACATAGTTGTTAGTTAGTTAGTTAGTTGTAATTCAGAAATACCAACATTAAGAGCAAACGCATTAATGCTATCATGATCATTAGAAATTATTCCGTCCCTGTCTTTTCTCATCCATTTTTGATTAATAGGAAGTGGTCGCTCAATCACTGCGTCGTCTGCTCCAACCATCGCTTCTAAAGCAATTTCATGGCCAAACGTTGGACAAACTTTTCTAATTTATTCATAACACGGTGCCCCCGCTTGAAAAGTTAGCCAAGAGTTTCGCCAACAATACGAACGAACGTTACAAAAGAAGTAGCAGACTTGCAGAGAGAAAAAATATAATCCCTGCTACGGCAACGCGATTCCGAGATTGGATACGTACTCAAAAATATTTTATGTTAACGAGAACAAAATCTCTTGTGAACCCTTGAAACGTTCTCTTTGTGAATACTTTTTTTTTTCGTCCAAATTTCATTGATGTTCTTTGAAGATAACTGAACATAAAAGAAATCTGTATATATTTTTTTCGGAACATGACTCTTAGGTGTGTTTCCGTTCAGAATTTTGTGGCCAAGATATAGCAACATATGCTCGGAATATATCTCCACTTTAACTAGGCGTTTTTTTTGTGTGTGGTTCATCTTATTCGACAGCACTAGGATGATATAAGAAAATACAAATAATAATAATGAATCTAGTAAAATTTCAAGAATCACGATATAACGATGTAATAATACAAATTGTCTGTTAGTGTCGTCTTAGAACAGGATTATCCCATTTGTTAGAGTGGATGTCGTCAAAGATGACTAAGACATTCACTGGAGAGTGGCTGGTTTCGCTTTGAGTATTAGACGAATGTACTGAGACCGCTAACCGGCATTTCTTGGTAGTGGAACGTTTTGAAAGCTCCGTCGTGTAGGTTAGGACCATTTTACCTATTTGAGACGCGAAACCGACATTTATTACGGTTTAAAGGGTGGGAAACCCCTTATACAGTTCAACTGAAACTTCAAACATATGGTATGAAGTTGCGGAATTCAGTCGACGTTTTATTTTTTACGCTACGACATAATGAACGAAGACTTTTTTATAATAAAAAAAACTCATCTTACCTCTATGCGTCACTGGCTATAAACTTCCTTTCGTAACGAAAATATGAATTTATATACAAATATTGTAGTATCAAAAAGTAATCAAATTTCGAGCCACCATCAACCACTTAAGCGCTGATCTCCAACAAACAGCAAAGATCAAAAGCGGAGCTAAACTGAAGCGTCAACGGTCACTGATTTTTATTCGGAGTCAG
Source organism: Bombyx mori (assembly GCF_030269925.1). Lineage (NCBI taxonomy): Eukaryota > Metazoa > Arthropoda > Insecta > Lepidoptera > Bombycidae > Bombyx > Bombyx mori. The sequence continues at coordinate 13,598,853 of NC_085131.1, read as the reverse complement.
CTGAGAGTAATTTCCGCGAAATAAAAGGGCTGCGTTACAGTGATGAGAGCCAAAATATTGTTATAAATGTAGGTACAGAACCCGGTGACATTAAACCGTGACGGGAAACGTTCATGAGAAGGGTGACCATGGATTTGACAACAAAGGTAAAATTCTTTGAAAATACCCTTTATTTGAATTCAATACTAAAAGCATCGGATTTCCCTACCTCGTCGTAGGAAAACCATGATAATATAAAATATTCAAGTACTACAAAGAAATATCACAGAATCTGCCAATATATAAATCCGTGCTGAAATGAGAGAGCTATAGTCTTTTTAATGACTTTACGAGGCAGACGAGTATATGGCCTAGTCGGTGTGAATGGTTATCGTCCCTCGTGAACTCCAGTAATGACACAGAGCCTCTCCTAAAAATACCCTTGTTGAAAGACATGTCATAGCGCTCTGGAAACACCATGCAAGGAAGTTCTTTACAAAGTTGGATAGTACGTGACCAAAAAAGATCTCCAAAAACGCATTGTGAATGAATGCAGTGGTTCTAGCTAAGGATGAACTCTGCTTCGCTCTATAGCCTTATTCAAAATGCATGTGTCCAAATACAAAATTCAAACGTTAACGTTGGTCTAGTGGTCAGTAACTCTGGCTACAGTTTAATTTCCAGACTAGGTTTGCCTTTCGCATTTAGTTTCTTGGTGCTCTTGATTGGATTCGTATTGATCAATCTATTAAAATGTTTCTGATACCTTAAACATAGGTCTAGCTAGCCCTAATCCTAGCTTGGAGACGGTGAACATGGGACATTTATTATATTACCTTATGAAGCGCTCATTAAAATCACTCGTTTGAAAACGTTTAGATTAGTTAAAAACCTGGCATACCTTTTTCTGGTGGTAGGACCTCTTGTGAGTCCGCGCGGGTAGGTACCACCACCCTGCCTATTTCTGCCGTGAAGCAGTAATGCGTTTCGGTTTGAAGGGTGGGGCAGCCGTTGTAACTATATTTGAGACCTTAGAACTTATATCTCAAGGTGGGTGGCGCATTTACGTTGTAGATGTCTTCTGTGTAGTAGATGTGGTCTGTCCAGTAACCACTTAACACCAGGTGAACTGTGAGCTCCTCCAGCCATCTAAGCAATAAAAAAAAAAACTTATCTGTCAACTTTTTTCGAGTACAGTAACTGTTATTTACACGACGAAGTTTTGAGTTCTGATTTTCAGCATAAAGTTACACATAAACAATACAAAAATAAAAGTAGTCTTGTCCCAACGTTCGAGTGTAAAATGAAATGCAACACACTGAGCTTTCACTCGTATAAAGGCTGATAAGACCATTATAGTTGAATTTTACTGAAGATGATTTTCATTGTAACTTTTAATACAATACAATTATATACTATTATAATAATTACTGGTGGTGGGACCTATTGTGAGTCCGCGCGGGTAGGTACCACCTCCTTGCCTATTTCAGCCGTGAAGCAGTAATGCGTTTCGTTTGAAGGGTGGGGCAGCCGTTGTAACTATACTGAGACCTTAGAACTTATATCTCAAGGTGCGTGGCGCATTTACGTTGTAGATGTCTACGGGCTCCAGTAACCACTTAACACCAGGTGGGCTGTGAGATCGTCCACTCATCTAAGCAATAAAAAAAATACAATTCAAATGGAATTTCCTTACAACCTTAAAAGTGTGGTGAACCGAACTCAGCTCGACCGCGGCATCTCCAATTTCCTTGTCGGGACTACCCCTTCTATCTCGGAAAACATTAAAAAACCGGTATTCTTTATATTCCGACGGCATAAAAGACTTTTTCCGTGGACATTTCGACGATATTACCTAACAGCTAATTAAGAAGTGAATCTTTATAAACGACTGTTGGATTTCTGGGAACCCTTTAGCCGTTTTGGATTGTTTCCTATAAAACCTTAGAGGATCATCTTACAAAGGTTAAGATTGCTTTTTACGCTGAAGCCCTTTTGCGGCCGGTCCGAAGTGCTATTTGAATTACAACTTTGTTGGAAACTCTCGTTTTTAATTACTTTATTGATGGAACTTTGCGGTCTTTTGCATGAGAATCTCAACGATTTTGCGGTAGGCGTTTTGACGTCGTGGCCTAACTGGAGATATGACCAGTATACTTATACGAAGCGATAGGATTATGTGGGTCTTCAAATGCGCAGGCAAATACTAAATAACTGTATGTAACTTTATGTTTTGTTCGTTATATTTTCACTTTATTTTGTTATCCGATTCTCCACTTATATTCATTGGATTTCTGTTTACTGAAAAGAAAACTGAGGTCTCATTTAAGCTCGCCTTTCACTCGCTTACATTTAAATTGGTTTCTTTGTGTATTAACTTCAAATAGAATAATAATAAATAAAAAATTAACGTATGAGCGTGTGCATTACTTCCATGTAAGTATAAAATCATTTAAAAATCATCAAACCCACATCGAAACAAACCCTACCCCGCATGGGTAGGCACCAAAGTGATGCTTATTTTCTGCTGCGATGCAATCAAATGTTTCAGTTTAAAGGATAGGTTACACGTTAAGTAGTATATAAACTACAAGCCAATAAAGAATATTTTCATTAAGTCAATAAATAATATTTATAATTCAATATAAATTTATTTTCAATTTTTTAGTTGAATTTTATGTAAAGCGTTTTTTTTTCTCGGTCCTCGTTATATCTACAAAGTTTGAATGAAAACTGGCCGTTTGAAGTGGGTCAAAATCGCGTCTAAAGGAGTCAGTTACAAACATACAAATCATACAAACATAACAAGTGAAGCTAATATAAAGCGTGTAAAAACATATAAAACTTCACAGAATCCTCTTCAGTCTCTAAATACGCATATCGAAGTGAAACATTTTAGTTTTCAACTTATATTATTATTATTATAGTCAACGTATGATTGTGGCCAAAATTGATTTCAACAAGCAAACGAAAAACGCCCTAGGAAATTTAATTATTCAAAAGAAAAAAAAGACTCGGAAAAGTGAGATAGAGCACGGTACAGCTCAATAAATTCAGTCCGAAATTTGCGAAAAGGTCTAGGGATGAAAATAGTGCCCGCCTAATGAGAAAAACCTTTAGCTGAATCCAGTTCATTTGGCAAAGGTTTTTACGTTAATCCTTTTTTTCTTTTGATGGAATTAAATTTCTGTATAATTGGATTGGAAGTCACGATTACCTAATTCGTTTTTAAGCTTATGTAATTATTTAACTTTTACCTATATAAAAGTACTTAGAGAAATTTTGTCCAGTTAACACTTTGCTAAGATTGACAGACAAGCCTTCCTTCCTCGTGGCTCACGGTTGCTCACGGAATTGAGAAATTCCATTAAGCTCTTACCAATTATTAACACCGTCCTTTGACTGCTTATTGCGCAAAAAAACTTTAATTTTTTAAGTAAGAAACATCCTGAAGTGAATATTGTTGATAATTATTTGTAACCAAACTCTAAATTGAAATAGGAAGGACATTTTTAATAACCACTCAGCCACTCATCAAAGCCACTCTAAATTACATAAGCGCCGAAAGGACTTGAAATCCACCGAAAGAATTTTTAAGTCCAAAGCACTGTTTGATTAACATCGTAATTCCGTACTTTTGTATTCCCAACGCGCGCACCCCTTTTATGGGGTCGTGAAATTCTGGTTTGAAAAGGTCCCAAGCAACGGGATTTTTAAAACACTTACTTAAAAGAGATATAACCCATTTTAAGACTTCATCAGGTTAAACCGTCAGAATTATGAGAACTTTTAGTGTTTTTGTAAATGTGTGAGATGACTATGCTAATAACGGAGCTAGTAGGCAGTGAACGGATTTGTTTAATGATTAGTGTTAGGGCATGTGTCCAAATTCGATCATCTCTTGGGTCCTAATTTTTTATTTTAATTCTGTATTACGGTTTCCTAGTTCGATTCTCGCTCGAAGTCAGTGTGTAGTCTTCATGATTTTGTCTCATGTTTACTTTACCCAAAACACACAAGAGAATCCTATCTTTGAGCCATTGTATATACATAATATGTGGATTTTTGTTAAATATAGAACAAAATACTACTAGAATAAAAGGTATCAGCTACGAAACTAACAGCGTAATAGCTAACACTAGGTTGACAAATATTGTCTAAAATTAACCCATTTGAAAATTTCAAAATAACTTCAGAATTTTTGATGTCATTTTCATAGTGTCAGACTTTTTGAGAACGTGTTATTCAATGACCTCCTTGAGGTTGATAAGCGGCTACCGATTTTAATTATATTATAACAACAGCTTCGCCCCAAAGATCTTAACGCAAGCCTGATTCGCAGTGGGCAGGAAATAGGTGATACTTAGCTATTTGATCACAGCACGTCCTACCGTCAGTACTCAAAAATTTTATAACGCTAAATCCCCGACCTCAAAATGATCATCTGAAACCAGATTGATCTTCGTACAATCTTATTTTCATTCACTTTTGCGCTACTCCAAACATTCTATCAGTTTTCAGTTCTCACTTAAACACTATACAATAAAGTGTTTCGGTCGTTTTTGGTGCTGGTAGACAAACCTTTATGGTGCAAGTTATGAGATCTCAAAGTCTTTAATTGAAATAACATTACATTTGATATGCTCATAGCCCACCTTTTTTTCTTCTTTTTTTGGCAGAGTGCTGAACCTCCTACGAGGTGTCCACGCCTATACGGCACGAGGTGTATGTGGGACTTGACGGTCTGCAGAGTTGGGAGCAGACCCCAGACCCAAGGATATTTTTAAGGTCCTGCTGCACCAAACGACTCCCCTGGCACTCTCTCACCCGATATCCGATTTCCGGCCGGGGTCAGAATCTCTTCAGAGTAGGGGGCTTCCCACGGTCAGCACTACAACAAGACTCGCGGCACCACCCGTAGGACGCCCGACCGTCGGGTCGTCGAGGTGATAGTCGACGGCTCTACGTCAGCCGTCTCGGTACGGCAGCCAGCCAGGCCGCCCCAGATGGTGCCGCTGGTGTTACAGAATACCCGCTGGACCAGAACTAGCCTGTCGGGTCGGAACACGATACACCGCCAAAAGGTTGCTCCAAAGAAGTTCCGTAGAACTACTGTCATGCAGCGCAGTCAATTTCAGGGTCGCCCTGACTGTATATAAGTACTATATATATTCTTTATATACTATTTGAGGTAAATAAGATAAAGATAAAAAAAAGAACAATAATAGTTACAACTTATTTTTAATTTGGCCTGTTCCCTTAATTCAAGTTTATTGTGAACGTTTTTACTATGGATGTATTACATTATTGTTGTTTTCGGTAACATGATATTTTATTATACGAATTCTCTATGTCTGCCGTTTCAATATATAGAATTAAGTTATTTTTACATATCGAGAAGAAAACGCTACTTCTTGTAAGTTGTGCGCCATAGTCCGCTAGTCTGGGAACTCGCGTAATTTATTCATAGTCGAGTAATGACACTCGATTACTTTAGCGCAAACCCTTTACACTGAAGCGGGCCTTAAAAAAGTGTTATTTTTATATAAAATGCAAGCGAAATTGCTTCTTTCAGCGGCGACATGACGGAGGTGTTTCGGAAAATTGCTCTTTATTCACAGATAGCGTTGGTTTCAAATTTTTATGCAGTTTATTCCGAGATTAGGTACAATTAACCAGTTTAACGTTTCAATTTTCTTTGAGAGATGTTTGGTCTATATGCCTGTTACATGAAGATGTAGTTTTTAATGATACTTATTAATTATTAATGATACTTATGTGAAATGAGAATATATAGAAAGTTGCAAAATGTTCCAATATTGTATTAAAGTATTTTAATATATTATATATACTGGTGGTAGGATATCTTGTGAGTCTGCTCGGGTAGGTACCACAACCCTGCCTATTTAGGCCGTGAAGCAGTAATGCGTTTCGGTTTGAAGGGCAGGCCAGCTGTTGTTTTAAAAACTGAGGCTTTAGAACTCATGTCTCAAGGTGGGCGTTGGCATTTACACTGTAGATGTATATGGGCTCCAGTAACCACTTAACACCAGACGGGCCACGAGCTCGTCCACCCATCTAAGCAATAAAAATTAAAAAAGCTGACATTTCCGTAACCTAATAGATACATGTTGTAATCACACAAGGAATGTTTTTTTTACTACCTATGCTGTTAGCCTTGAGAGACTATATCAGCGTTACCTTAGCGTGTAGATGTGCTCTCGGGATCAAACCGGAGGTGCTGCTAACACTAGCCCTAGTAAGAGCAGTGCTTCGCAGAATCTACCAACGGATCGGATACGCGACCCACTGAGAAGATCCGTGGAGAAACTCAGTGGGCACAGAATGGTACTTACTATTAAGGCATCTACCGCGAATCATTTTTGCATTTTGATTTAAATGGTTGTGCCCAATGTAACCACAAAATTATCCAAAAGTATACAACGCCAATTTTGCTATGGTGTCTTTTGGCACCAGGTACCATTTAATCCCAAATCGATGGGATTGTCCACTTTAGCTAATTAAAATGCAAAGAACCCATAGCTATCTACATAATAAGTAATCACACTTCATAACACCGACAATAAATTACCGGTTAATGAAGCTCCTAAATGGATTTATTTAATATTAGATTAAACTCATTTTGTAAAGTAAACAGATAACTGACCTTTACAACTGAACTAATCACAATTAAATCTTCATTAGAATAGACAGCGGTGTCATCAAAGGCATTGATTAGATCACTAATATTGTGTTATTAGTTTTGATATATTTGAGTTAGGCTATATGAAGCGACTTTAGTAGTCTTATGATTTAAGTCACTGCGTCAAATTTTGTGTTAATTTGATTCATTAGAGGATCTAATTATTAGTTTGAGTAGGCAGTTGTGTACGTATGATTATTCAATAACCCAATGTCCCATCTCGTTTGAATTAGTTATCGAGGCCCATAGACATCGCAACGTGAATGCCGTTGTGTCATCTCTAAATCCACTTTGAGATTGTGATCGAAGTCTCAATAGTATAATAATTCTACTACCCTACCGAGATATAAAGCAGTACTTTGGGATACAAATAAATAAAATGGTACCTAATTTCATATCTGTATTCATTTACCCGTTCTTCCACGATGGACTCCATTGGAATAGTTCATAAATAAGTCTTAGGTGCGTATTTGATGTAAAAAAATATCCTTGCGGACATGATTACAATTCCAACTTACTGTCGCTTGATACGAGTATTCGACGTTTTAGTAATTAAGTCCATACGAATTTATCTTATCTTATTACTTTATTTAGTTACTGAACAACAATAGCTTGAACCAATAAAACATACCATCAGTACTATAAAAACGATACAAATCAATACCATTGATGTAATCACCATCTATGATACTAAATGTAAGAAATTGTAAGCCTGCACGGTGGACCTTCTTGGCTATTTCTGTGATAAAACAAACATGCGTTCTTGTCAAAATGGTAGATCCATATAATTAAGTAATTGAAGAAAAAAACCCCGAGATAAAGTGAAGCTATTGAAGTTCGGAAGATTGCTATGACCAGCTGCCCAAGACATTTTATTTCAATCGAAATTATTTCTAAGACAGGTTGCTCATTGTATTCAGTTGGAAAGGAATATAAATGGACAGTACTCGTCAACAAATCAATTATGTACAAAGCTCCAAAAAATCTTCAAATATACATAATAAGTCCAGATCTCGAATCTGCGTCATTTTGCACGAGGGTACATTCCATTGGGCCACGAATGTGCCATAAATTACCAAAAAAAATATACGTAAAATTCAACAACCAATTTCATTTTATCTCCATCGACACAGCCTGGCGTGACGCTACCTAAGTATGCCTTCACTTTAGATTCATATCTGCATTGTACGCGACGCTTTTATAGCCAAACCATTATAAATACCTAATAAAATTATGGATGCCATAAAAACAGAGGAAGCGTTAACGAAATTTATTGCTTTAAATATTTTAAAGGGTATTAAGTTGATCATTGTAAACGCAGTTTGGGTCTAATTGTCTCAATATCTTTATGAGTATTACAATCAGACAGAAAAATACAACGTGACAAATTTTGATGATGATTTTCCACGAACCTGAGATTAAGAATCTGATGTTTGGCTGATGTCAGATTTGGCTCGAGTACGTGAATTGTTTTTTGCTTTTCCCAGGGTTTCTATTTACTTTGGTTTATATGTAGTAGCATTATTTTTTTACAAAGATTAGCCATTAGTCTTTTATTTAAATTTAAACTCACTAGTGGCATTAATTTTTCTGCTCATCTACTTTATGCGTGTCTAGTTTTGTCTTTAAATTTGCGGACGGACTCACGCCCAACGTGGCGTTAAGTATTGACACCCATCTTGGGACCTAAAGCCAAACTCAGTAGTATTGAGAAATTATGAAAAATTGCTTAGCTTAGATTAATCTGTGTCTCTGTCGTTATTGTTGTTATTAAGTAGATACTTATATTGTATTAATAGCACTTATGAATAAAAAATGTATTCCCTCTCTATAATGAATTCGCTTCTATTAGCTTCATGCGTATATTAGTATGTAACGGAATGTAGGATTAACTCGGAATTCGGCATACTTATCAAGGACCGACGATAATTCAATATTTTAAACAGTTATTTACTTTCAGCTGCCAAAATCACAAATTCATTTGAACGCCTTCTTTTTTTCACTTAGCAAATTGGAAACTGTTGTATTTTCCTGAATGTACAGTAACGAATAATTAATTTATGATACGTAATGCTACTTTAAATAAAACATATAAAAATATCTAGTTTAAAAAAAACTAAAAAATACGCTTTTATAGAAACTCCAACTAAAATATAGAAAATAAATTATTGTAAAAAAAGTGTGGAGCGTTTTCTAAGATACTTTCAAAATGATAATCCTTCTGCTCATATTTGTCAATAAAATATTTATAACTATTGGCAACATGCAACCAACGCTTTTTTAACAGTAAATTTATCGTAGTTGGTCTGCACTTTTGTACAATAAAATAAAGGACACTAACTGAAAAGCTAAAATCATTTGTTATTACATAATACCTATTAAGTTGGAATAAAGGAGCTAGTATAACATTACTAGAGCTTGATAACGTTGTAATTAGGTGCAATTAATTTAATGTCACAGCGTACCCGGTGCGGTATCAAGAAAATTAATTGTCGGGTAGCTCCGTTGCTTCGCCTAAGACCTAACTGGCTGACTAGAGTGACTATGAGTTAGTACATCGTAAGGAATATTCGATTCGCTTGATACTCCTTCATAAAGTTTTAATAGGGTTACAAATTGATTTGACAGAAGTGATGAAAACGATTGAAACCAATAAAAACATCTCTTTGAAAATGACTATAAAATATTAATTAACATTGACCATTAACATTGATAAGCGTTAAGGTGTAGAACTACAGGCTCACAAATGAATAACATCATCCTTTTTTTTTTGCGGGGTATGGCGGTATGTGGTACTCAACGATCTGCAGGTGTTGAGAGCAGATCGCGGGCCCAAGGATTTTAGGGCCCACCCACTAAACGACTCCCCTGCACTCTTATACCCGACGTCCGATCCCCTCCGAGGTCAGAACCCGGATGAGGTAGGGGGGTTGCCGCGGTCAACACTACAACCAGACGGCGCGGCTCACCCCAAGGACGCCCAGCAGATGGAGCCTTCGAGGCGAACCGAAGGCTCTGAAACGTCGGCCGTCTCGGTACGGCAGCCCGTCAGGCCACCCAGACGGTGCCACTGGTGTCCCGGAATACCCCGCTGGACCAGAACCAGCCTGCCGGGTCGGGACGCGATACACCGCCAACCGGTCGCTCTTTCGTAACTCTTTGGCAGCGCGCTAGAGTGCTGGTAGCGCGCTGCGCGGCCTCTACCCCCTCAGGTCGCCCCTTGACCTTCACCGGGGGGAAGACGCCATCTACAGGGGCCGAAGTCGGGCAAAAGCCCTTCTCCTGCCCCCGGCTCGGCGGCGAACGGATAGGTGCGGAGAGGGATGAGCTCTACCTCTCTCGTTCCGCCGCCTCCTTCTGCGAGATGGTGTACTCGCAGAAGTCGAGTATTGCCTTCCAGGACTCATCGCTGCCGAGCATCGTGGCCTTGACGGTCGGCAGCGACAAGTCCGGAAGAACATCATCCTAATTGTGAAAAAAAAAAGATGTGAATAAATCTGGTTGATAATTATGTATGAAGTCGCCAAAGCTCTGGAGATATATCGCAAGTTAACAAATAAAACGAAATTATCTAAAATAACAAACAGAATAAGAAAAGAAAATATTTGCAAAAAAAAAAAACACTTTTATTTCTTTTGAAGTTTTGCAATGCCAGGTGTTAAAATTATAATAATAGTATGTAAGATAATAGTAAGATTACAAATGTTTTTAATCTTAATAACAAAAAAAAAATACAGGTGAAGTGTGAAAGTAGCCCCGGTAATTAACAAATTAAAGAGCGGATGGTAAGCGTGGTATAGACATGTGATGCGTGGAGAGAAGATGCATGTGACTAGGAAATGTACGGAAATGGTAGTGCAAGGTAGAGGGCGAAGAAGTCGACCAAAGAAGACATAGATGGAGTGTGTGAATGACGATATGAGAGAGAGACGAGTGAGTGTTGAGATGACAGAGAATTGAATAGAAAAATTTGCTATGCCGACACCTATTGGGACAAGATGGAGAAAAAAAAGAAGGAATCAATTTAGTTCTAAGTGGAGAAATAATTCTTTGTACGAAGCGAATATGAGTCTGGTTGTTCAGTAAACTTTCTACTTAAGGTCTTACCTTTAAATGGATTTAAAAAATGTGAAATTTTGGTTCAAGAAGTATCGTCAGCTATTTTAAGGATAAAACTCATCGTGATACCAAAAAAAAATTATATATTTTCAAGAAAGGTAAATAAGTAAAGCAAACAAGCTTCTTCGTCAATGGCCAAAAGGTATTCTCTTAAATCAGCTGCAAATGCATTACGCCCTTTCACGAAATTGAGAAGAACCCTTCACGGACGCCATGACCTAAATAACTAGAAAAATTTACGCTATGTTAAACGAAAACTAAGGTGAAATATATAAGACGAGCATTTTTTTATATATATAAAATAACTCCGAAAATTAAAGGCAATATGAGACAACAAAATATGTGATAGCTTTATTTGTGGGTTTGGATTTTTCTTATGCATTAATGCCGGAAATCAACATAAGCTACTTCTTAATTCAGAGTAATAACTATTAAATGTACCGCGGATGAAGTAATTGATAATTGGACAACACAACTTACAAGATTTTTCCGTCCAAAGCATTTACTAGAGTGCTCTAGTAAACGTTTACCTAAGGCACTTGATATTCACAATCTTAACCTATTTGACCTGGAATATTTCGCTGAAGAAAAAGATAGATTGGGAACACCGAATCCTGACACAAAAAATCTCGATAACATTAATGGAAAGATATGTAGGCAGTTCGAACGAGTATTGACCCGAGCAAAGAGAAGATTTTTATATAGCTTGACCAAGTTATTTGAATTTTAAATTCGTGCTGGAAGTACTCTTTTTGATTTTTAATTTAATAATAATATTATAATTAATTTTACATAATTTTTTTGCAAAATTTGTTGAGGAAGAACACTTTAAAATTTATGAATAACGGTCTATGTTTGTTTACATAAATATATTTTTTTATTTGTTACTATTCTAAATTCAATTAGTTGTGTTTGTGGTAATTATTTTTATATTTAGTTTTTTCTTATTTTTTATTTCTGTTGTGTATTACAAATGAAAGTCGGAATTCCAAAGCAGACTGATTTATTTTTACATCTACCTGCCCTTTTATAATGTGACTTAATATCTATACATAACAATTTCTTAGATGAGTGGACGAGCTCACAACCCACTTGGTGTTAAGTGGTTACTGGAGCCCATAGACATCTACAATGTAAATGCGCCACCCACCTTAAGACATAAGTTTTAAGTTCTCAAGCATAGTTACAACGGCTGCCCCACCGTTCAAACCGAAACGCATTACTGCTTCACGGCAGAAATAGGCGGGGTGGTGGTACCTACCCGTGCGGACTCACAAGAGGTCCTACCACCAGTAGAGAGTAAGTACCGCGCAGAATGTTTCGCCTGTTCCTCTTACGACTCTTTTTGAAACCGGCCGAGGATTTGTATGTAACAAGACATAAAGAGTTATAATTGATTATTATTTAATTTAAATGGTCAGGTCATTTGGTCTTTAACTCCTTTTGTTATTTTAAATTGTTTGTATAAAAAAGGAAACGGTGTATGCATTGAATAAACAAATGTTATTATTTTTTGATTACTTGTAGTTGTATTTTCATTGCCTTTATAGACAGATGAGTATACGGCCCTCGATAATGAGTGGTTATCTTTGCTCATAAACCTTAGCAATACCAGGACAGAGACAGGCCATTGCTTACCATTGAGTGCTGTTCGTGAACCTCGCTTTAAGAAGATCGGTGCCATGATAAAAACGAGATGATAGGATCATCAAGTTCAAGCAACAAGAAACTCCTTAGAGCTCTCATTCATATTTTTGTTGCTTTTCTGATAATACGCACCTCATATCTATACAGACTATTTTAAAAGTTAGGTTCATTACGCCGAGGCTTGTAGCTGAAAGTAAGTATTGTACTTGTACTACGAAGCATGTTGCTGATAACTCTGTTTCTGTAATCTGACGAAGCGTGTCGCGGATAATAATATGTACTTTTAGGTTATTCAACTACCTTGCATTTTGATTTAATAAAATTAATAATTATGAAATTTTTTATAACAGTAGCAACAGTTTTTTCAATTTGTAGTCGTATGATTGTAGCATTATAAACAACATAAATATTTCCTTGATTTATCTTCCCAGAAGTTATTTTTTCGTTGTAATGTAATGAATTTTTTAAGACGTCCGGTGCATTCGTATCTAGCCATGCACCGGTGTTCGAATCCCGCAGGCGGGTACCAATTTTTCTAATGAAATACGTACTTAACAAATGTTCAGGATTGACTGCCACTATGAAGCAATAAGGAGAAACCGAGCATCGTGCTCAGTGGCGAACAATTGGAGAGGCCTATGCCCAGCAGTGGACTGCTATAGGCTGATGATGATGATGAAGGAATAACATCGTGTAATAAAAATGAAACACGCAAAATTTTAATTTGCATAATTACTGGTGGTATCTTGTGAGTCTGCACGGGTAGGTAGGTACCACAACCCTGCCTATTTCTGCCGTGAAACAGTAATGCGTTTCGGTTCGAAGGGTGGAGCAGCTGTTGTAACTATACTGAGACCGTAGAATTTGTATCATAAGCTGGGTGGCGGCATTTACGTTGTAGATGTCTATGGGCTCCGGTAACCACTTAGCGCCATGTGGGCCGTGAGCTCGTCCACCCATCTAAGCAATAAAAATAAAAAAGAAGTTATTTCGTGATCACATGTATCGAAAATGTTATTAGTCAAATAATTTAAAGCACTAAGTAATGAAGTAAAAGTAATAGTTTTAATTGTCTACGAATACCCAAGACTGATGAAAATAAAAACTTTGTTTTCTATAGTTTGTATTTCATTCCCCAAAACTAATAGTCACATTAGCGCAAAAGGAAATTTGACGCATTGCAGCTGAGAACCAAGCGGTTTTGGCTTTCAACCGTATTTCTTTTAAACATTTTGCTTATTGATTTTATTCGAATTAAATTTTATGACGAACTATACAGGGTGTCCCAGAAAGAATGAATAATCCTGAAACACCTCATAGTAGATCTATTGGGGTAACAAAAAAAAATATAAAAAATCTCAGATAGTACCCAAATTACGTATTTTAAAAAAATAGTTGATATTTTCCATACTGCTGTGCGTTTCTGGAACATACAACAGCTACAAATAAATGAAATCCATAGGCTTTTTGGTGTTATAATATTCTACATGGACTATACTTAAGGAATATGCAGGAAATCGTATGAGTAGCTAGTGTAATTTTTTATAAAAGTTAATCTGAACTTAAATTATAATCATGAAATTTGGTATTAATTCTTTATTTTTAATTTGGGTACTAACTAAGAAATTTTTTTTTTTGATTCCCCAATAGCTCTTTTATAGTTGTTTGTGTGATAATAGTTGTTTCAGGATTATCCATTCATTCTGGGACACCCTGTATACTGAAATTATAATGCATTCAGTGTCTTTCCGATTAGTATAACGACTGACCCGCTCTTCAAACTCGAACGCCTGATTGCTCTGCGGCCGAAATAGGCCAAAGAGCGGTGCCTATATGGGTGAGCTTTAACTCAACTTTTTTTATCCTACCTAAGCTGATGGTCTTGAGAGACCATATCTGCGTCATCGGGCGAGTAGGTAACACAGGGCTCAAGCCTGACGCTGTTGCTAACACGAACTCTAGCAGGAGCCGTAGGGTTCGACGAGAACGATGACCGGTGCTTGGGTACCTAAAAGCACCATTAGTGGATCGGGAGGATCCGAAATAACGTGTTTTGGGAGACGTCGACTGTTTACCATTCGGTCCGCAGGATCGGGAATGTAGTTACCGGCGGCCACGATGAGAGGTTTCTCGTGTCGTGCCGCTTTATCGAAATTGTTAACTCAAAGAAAACTACTCCCTGACTCTTGTGCCGAGGATCGTGGGTTCGATTCTCACATCAAGTAACAATTGTGTGATGTACAGATTTGTTTGCTCTTTATGTGGGTTTTTATCTATACTATCTATACTAATATTATAAAGAGGAAAGATTTGTTTGTTTGTTTGTTTGTTTCGAATAGGCTCCGAAACTACTGGACCGATTTGAAAAATTATTTTTCCATTAGAAGCCGACATTGTCCCTGATGAACATAGGCTACTTTTTTTAATTTTTTTTTTTTAGTTTCATTTGTATTTTAATGTTTCCGAAGCGAAGCGAGGGCGGGTCGCTAGTTATCTATATATATGTATATTTCTAAACGTTTAAAAGTATGTATTGTACTGGGCATCTTAATTTCGGGCTGGATGTATATGCGTGACTTGTTTTTCTTCGTTTATTATTTATTTAAAAAAAAAACCCACAAAAGTTCAACCGAGCAGTACACAAGAGCGCTATTACTAAGAACGATCCATCAAATATAAAAAAAGGAATAAAATTAAAAAGACCCAAAGCACGGAACGTGAACTATCATTGGCTCGTTAGTTTGAAAAGCTTTAGACTTTTTTGATTCCGAAACTTTCAATAACTTCTTAACCGCCAGGATGTTGGGGCGTTAATTTAAAATAAATGTAGCTCGTCTTATCTGATATTCTATAACTTCTATCAATTACCTTAAGTAAGGCGTGTTATCCAGTGAGAAAAGCTGTAGCTATAAGCCATAGTTATATATATATTTTTTGTTTTAGTTTAGACGTAATCGAGCTGTAGCTAATGACAGTGATAACCGAAGACTATGAACATTATAACACGAATACAGTTAGTCATCGTGAGACATGAGGTCGATGTCTCAATTGTAGTGTAAAATGGCAGTCCCACATTTCAAGACAACAGTGCTTGCTCATAGATAATACCCGTTACAATCATTAAATAGCTAATATTGAAGTTTATGATAACTAGAATAGCAATTATTAAAAACCTATTATGCAACATCATGATGATTTCTAAACATTCATAATCAAATTCAATCAGACTGTCCTTAGCTATACCGTTGTCGTCATTTAAAGAAGCAATAAGCTTTACACTGGTGGTAGGATCTCTTGTGAGTCCACGCGGGTAGGTACCACCACCCTGTCTATTTCTGCCCTGAAGCAGCTATGCGTTTCGATTTGAAGGGCGGGGCAGCCGTTGTAACTACACTGAAATCTTAGAACTCAATCTTAAAGTGGGTGGCGGCATTTACGTTGTAGATGTCTATGGGCTCCAGTAACCACCTATGTATGCAATAAAAAAAAAGCTACACTTTTTCTGATTTTAGACATCACACAGCTGCGACTGGACCACAATCCCGCCCATCAAAGTCGATCTTCGTGTGTGTTCCCGCATTGCTATACATAAAATTTCTATTGTATCCACGCACGTGCCTACACTATCTCCGAGATAAGATAAAGTGATCGTCTCTTAAGATACCTTCGGGTACAACATGTGGGTGGATCATTGATTTTGTATCTAGGGTGTATTCCGATATAAACTAAAGCACATGCTCGAATTAATATACTTAAGGTAAGATTACTAAATGCACTTTAGTAAGATCACGGGTACAGCACGCAATGTAACACATTAAAAATAATAGACGCGCGCGGTCGATGACCTTCAGGAGACGCAATGCAATGTGTCTGGCGCTATAAAGCGGGTAAAAGAACTTACTGTAACGGCATTATTGTTATTTATTTTTTTATTGCTAGATGGGTGGACGAGCTCACAGTCCACCTGGTGTTAAGTGGTTACCGGAGCCCATAAACATCTACGAGGTGAATGCTGCCAGCTTAAGATACGAATTCTACGGTATCAGTATAGTTACAACGGCTGCCCCACCCTACAAACCGAAACGCATTACTGCTTCACGGCAGAAATGGGCAGGGTGATGGTACCTACCCGCGCGGACTCACAAGAGGTCCTACCGCCAGTAATTACAGAAATTATGATTTTGCGGGTTTGATTTTTATTACACGATGCTATTGGTTCACCGTGGAAGTCAATCGTGAACATTTGTTGAATATGTATTTCATTCGAAAAATTGGTACCCGTCTAGGATTCGATTACACATTCGAACATCGTTTAACACGAATGCATCGGACATCTGATCCTTCAGGCCACGACAACTTCAAAATTATTATTTCTTATTTATGTCGGATTAGTAATAGAAACTTCTTTACTAGGTTGGGTCACACCCTGTATACATATACGGTTTTGAGTATTATAATTTTCGTGAGTAAGTTTCAGAAGTCTCAATTGTGAAGTAAATAAAACTAATATACATATCAAAAGGTAATCTGGTACAGATATTGTGTCCAATATGAATTATGTGTGCGTGCAAATAATGATTGTAAAGTAATTATTTTTTTGTACAAAGTTTTGGTTTCAGTTACATTTACTGGTGGTAGGACATCTTGTGAGTCCGCACGGGTAGGTACCATCACCCTGCCTATTTCTGCCGCGAAGCAGTAATGCGTTTCAGTCTGAAGGACGGGGCAGCTGTTGTACTGCAAAACTGAGACCTTAGAACTCATGTCTCGAGGTAGGTGGCGGCACTGACGTCGTAGGGGTCTATGGGCTCCGGTAACCACTTAACACCAGGTTACCGTTTTGGATATTAGTCAACAACTACCTCTTTGTATGATTGTTTATTCATCTTTGATGGGTTCCGTCATTGCTTATTCTATTCAGTTGTGACAATTTTCCATTGGATCATGCACACAAAGTACTTACTCTTTAAAAATATATTATTATGTTTGACTGATATGCTGAATATGCCTCTTGGCCTGAAAGATATTTTAACACCCCAAGGCAAACTGTTTTTTCAATAAAACGGTCATACGTAAGCTCATACACTTATAAGCTCTTTACTTCAATAACAAAGAGACAGCTTTCGAAAGCACAACGAAAAAAAGCTTCCGAATTTTTTCTCAGAATGATTTATGATAGTTTCCCTGCGCTCTATGATCGTGAATTTGCAATGCGTATGAGATATCTTCAAAGGCAGTACATCATCACATATTACTTCATAGTATTATGGAGAATATAAGTGAAGGATTTTTGTTGACTTTACCGCAAATAAGAAGGCTTTTGGTTTTTTTTAAATAGCATACCGGTGGTCCATTTTAGAGGGAGTATTTTAAATTTAATTCCAGATTCCAATTAGCAGATATAGGCCCTATTGAGATGTTCAGTCATAGGATGGTGAAATTGTTCTATCATCAGCAGTTCCTCGAAGGTCCAACCTGGATCATTTTGTCCACCGCGTGTTTCTGGTGTCTACAAGTGCATGAGTCTGATTTAGATAGATACATGCTCAAGGAAAACTCCTTCTTCTTCTTCTATATCGTTCCCTCAGTACTGAGGATCGCGACCACGTGTGACGTTCTTTCACTGTGTTCTAAGGAAAACTACTTGGTATTTAATTTCATTGAGGAAGGAAATCAGTTTTTTTGGAAAATGACAAACATGCTCATTTTATCACAAATCAAAACGTCATTTAAGGCCTTTATGGCCACTGCACAGAAGTTATTTTAACACAAAACTTACAGCCCACTAAACACAAAAGATACAAAACAATTTTTATTTTAAATCAAAAGTATGGGCTCTTTAAATAGTATGTAGTTCAATTAATTGAATTCACTAAATTTATAAATAGCGAAACTAATCAAAGAAGAAAGTACAAGTTAACTAGTATTATATGTTACTAGCTGATCTGGCAGACTTCTTAGTGCTTCAATGGATAAATAAAAGACCTAAACTTTTGTATAAAATAAACTTACAACAAACAAAAGAAATCCGTCTGACGGTGGACACATAAAAGGAAAAACAAAATTGTTATTTTTATTTAATTCCGAGCATTTTCATATTTATCTACCTTTTTTAACTTCTCTGGACTTTCACAAATAATTCAAGATCAAAATTAGCCAAATCGGTCCAGCCGTTCTCGAGTTTTAGCGAGACCAACGAACAGCAATTCATTTTTATATATAGAGATAGATGATAGATAAGCTAAGTCAGGCTTAGGCGATTGGTGATCCATACAAAGACTTGCAGTAACAACAGACTTAAGTTCATCCTTCAGCTATTATCAGGATTTGTTTACCACACGTTCAAATTGTCAATAAAATAAATTAAAAAAAAAAAGCAACCAACCCACAATTACGACATGTCATAACCGTATAAAATCATAAAGACACGCCCCGAAAACCCACTATCACGCAAGAATCCTTACAATCAGGTCTCTACTAAAATATTAAAAGTATTTTTCCTCAGCAATTTACTTGATTCAAGAATAGCCGAATATTTGAGATTCCGTCGAGGGACGCCCGATAACATGTCCCTCTTTAACCGCGGCAAGAGCTGTTGGAGTGAAGGGGATGTAAGATAAGGCGAAAATTGTGGTGTTTTATCAAAAATGTCGAAATAAAAAAGGGGGTTGCAGTAATTAAGGTCGGCCGTGGGAGCATGTGTGAAGATTAGTATTTTCCTGTGGCCGACATTTACTAGGTCAACGGAATTATTAAAGAAAGCAAGGTTAATGTATAAAACTATTACTATTATTATATTTTATGTACAACAAAAGCTGATGTCGTCTTTATAAGCTTTGACACCTTCGATCAATAATACTACTAGATTAGGGATCAGGAACAAAAATAAGACGCTCGAGTGGCCACGTTTTCAGACCCGAAAACATCTTCATTTCTTAGAAAAAAGGTTAATAATGTTAACGACTTCAGTTTATTATAAACCTTAATGCTTAAACATAAAGTTTAATTACCATTGCAAAATATATTTATTTAGGTCCTTTCGTCAGAGAAAGAATATTGTGGCATAAATTTAAAATGTCACTTGAACATAAAAAGTCATCAGTACAAAAATATTTATTCTAAAGTGATACATAAAGACTAATCAATAAGGTTAAAAATATTTGTTTAAAATTTCGTGCTTATTGTATTGTGGAACTAGATGTAGTTCTTGGTATTACATTTCAATGCTCAGAACACAGTAAGTATTTAAAGACGTAGAGTTGCAGAATATATTTGTTTTAGGTTTGTTTTGTATGGTCGCAACTATTTTTGACCGATTCAAAAAAGTTGTAGATAATATTTTACATTGCCGCTATTACAACAAATAGGTAATAAATAATAAAATTGAATAAAGTAAAAAAAAAAAGAAAGGAAACAAGGGAACAACAACGTTTTCCACGTATTCTTTATACAGAAGTAATTAAAACAATTTTTTTTTTGTTTAATTACCTTTAAACAGATTCAGCTTGTTATAAAGCTGTTTTTTAGAAGTCATTTTTATATGAGCGGTTTCTTTTTTACAAATATAATGTAATCTTATATTAAAGAATTTTTCTATAATCAGTTTAATTTAGGCTTATTTTATGGCTGTGTTCGTTTCCCCCAGAAAACAAATCCTTTTCAGCATATACGCTTAAAATATTTACACATACATATAAAGTTTTTATAATACTTTTTTGCATTGATTTGCCACCACCATTGAACAATTCTAGAATTTTTATAAGGGTTCTATATTTCTTATCCTCCTTCTTTCGCGACAATATATATCCATTGTGCACAGTGAAAAGGGGCTACTAGGAAATCTACAAACAAAAATAACATTATAAAATAACAAAACTACTCTATGCATTCCCTGTTCAAGAATAGGTGATGTTTGTTACAATAGTTGGTGCCTTGTTGCAAACATTGGCCAAACAATTACAATATTCGTAAATTGAATTTTATTTACTATATAATTCTGTTTATTATTTTATGAAATTCACTTAACAATATAAACTTACCAAAAAAATATATTCCTTCCAAAACCTTGGTGTTACGGTGGTTTTTTACTCCGTTTTTGAACGCGCAGTGCAGCGGTTTGACGTCTTAGTGTTGGCTATGATTGGACCATACTAATTTGAAATAAGACCACAAATTTATTTGTGGTCTTATTTTTCGGGCCGTTTTTGAAGCGCTTATCGCGAATCTAGTAGTATTATTGATCGAAGTTTGACACAGTACGTCGTGATATAAGGATGTATCCACAAGTTCATTAGATTAAACAGTACAGGGTCGCTGTAATATAAACTGTATTTTAATTGCTTTAGCGCTGTTTTTTCTACGATTTAATCACAGTACTTCATCCGTTTTATAATTTGTAGCATATTAATAATTTACAGTTTTCAAAGTCAAAGACGACTAGGGTATTATTTCTTAAATTAAATGGCGAACTAGCTTGTCTGTAAGACAATATTAAAAATACTTTTACGGTTTAGCATCGCGTTTTTTATTATCATTTTGTAATTAAAACATTTTGAATACTTAACAATTTTCCGTGACTACACATTATTGTAAATTATTCGAAAAGTTTAACCGGCATACTGCAATCTATATGATTTAATGAAAATTAAACCTTTGCACGGAGAAGGAGCTTTTAGTCTTGAGATTCATTAACCTATTATCTTTCTTTTTAGTTAATGAGGATCCCAGAAGATGATTAAGATGCTACCAAAGTAAGAAACTATTTTCAATACCAATTTTGCGGTAGGCAGCGGCTTGGCTCTGCCCCTGGCATTGCTGAAGTCCATGGGCGACGGTAACCACTCACCATCAGGTGGGCCGTATGCTCGTCTGCCTACAAGGACAATAAAAAAAAAATACCAGTGGACTTTATATATATATATATATATATATATATAGATATATGAGAAGATAGGATATAAATAAATAATAAATGAATAAATATTTACTAACAATCACGCCTCGTTAACTGGTCCCGTGATAAGTTCGTAAAGAACTTGTGTTACAGGTACCAGATAACGGAAATAAATATAAGATTTTATTATACACATACATATATTTAATATACATCCATAACCCTGGAAAAGACATTTATATTTATCATACAAATATTTTCCCTTGGCGGGATTCGAACCCGCGACCCCCGTATGTAGTGACCATGTCACTTACCACTACACCAGACGGCCGTTTATATAATAAGATTCTCGAGTTTTACTAAACCATTAAGTTATTCAGGAGTCATAACAAAAAGGAAACAAAGTCAAAGTTGAAAGGCAAAACGAGCGCCAACTAATAAAAATCCATTTAGAAAACCATTAAAATAATTCTTTGAATCATTAATTAACATTTTTAAAGATTTGTTATGAAACTAATTTTCATGCATTTCGCCGGGGTTCGTGGCTGCAACCAAAGCTCGAAGAGTACTACTTTGTAGAAGGTTTTTTCACCCCATTATTGGATCTGATGAGCTGTGAAAGTGGGCTCCTTCGATATTAAAACTTTACGAGTTAACCGAGATGACTTATTAAGAGTTTGGCGTGGACTTTTGTGCCCTGAAAACTGACCTATTTTTGTGGTAAAAAAAGCAAACAGTGATTCTATTTTGGGTAAAATTAAATGAAAACCTTTTAGCCAGTTTAATTATAATATCTAGAACGCTGGCCAATTTGGAACATGAGCTCACCTTTAAATAGCATAGAGAGGAAAGAGCGCTCACTATCTTGTTTTCTCTGTTAGACCCGATCTTCCCCTCTTATTGAATATAGCACTTCAGGTACTAAAAAAGAAGTGTTCTTGCAGGTATGAAGGGCGACCTAAGGGGGTAGAGGCCGCGCGGCGCGATACCAGCACTCTAGCGCGTTGCCAAGGAGTAATAGAGAAACCGGTTGGCGGTGTATCGCGTTCCGACCCGGCAGGCTGGTTCTGGTCCATCGGGGTATTCTGGGACACCAGCGGCACCGTCTGGGCGGCCTGACGGGCTGCCGTACCGAGACGGCTGACGTTTTGGAGCCTTCGATTCGCCTCGAAGACTCCGTCGGCCGGGCGTCCTTGGGGTGAGCTGCGCCATCTGGTTGTAGTGTTGACCGCAGTAACCCCTTACCTCGTCCGGGTTCTGACCTCGGAGGGGATTGGAAGCTTGGGCTAAAAGTGCATGGGAGTCCTTTAGTGGGTAGGGCCCTGAAAACATCCTTAGTCTCGCAGTCGCGGACCAGTTCCATATATCCCGCGCGCCCCCTAAACTATGCAAGACGAGACCTTGAAGATGCAGATACACAACTGACTCCAACTGGGAATTGCTTGCCACTCGACAAATGAGGTTATACCACTACAATAAGAGTCCTTTATCCATACGTTGATAGATTTTGGTATATCCTGAGGAGAGACTCCAAACATGAATTCCCTCGTGGTGCTGGAGTAAAAGCTCCTCGTCTATACCTATTATTGCATTCGCAATTAACATAGACCAGATATAACATCCGATAAGGAACTATGGAGTGTCTACTATATGAAAGGAAATATGGATAACTAAAATATGCCACTAACGAGCTAGCGGTTCATAATCGTGTTCAATGAAAATGTAGGTCAAGGAAGACCGAACCCAGTGTGGAAACTGACGATACATTATGGATCTCTAAGTAACATCATAACGGCACTCTCAAAACAACTTATCTCAACTAACTTTTTACTAAACAGATAGGTGGACGAGCTTCACAGCCCACCTAGTGGTAAGTGGTTATCGAAGCCCATAAACATCAACAACGTAAATGCTGCCACTCATCTTGAGACATCAGTTTGAAGTCAGCGTTTTACAGTACGACGGCTGCTTCAACCTTCAAACCGAAACGCATTACTGCTTCACCGCAGAAATAGGTAGGGTGGTGGTACCTACCCGAGCGGGCTCATAAGACGTCCTGCTATCAGTAATCATCTGTAAATCACTTCACACCTATAAAGCTCTGCCCACGCGTTTATCGAACCTATCTGTCCGTGAGCTTAATATCTCGTTTTCAATAAACTCAAGCATTTTATAAGACCTGACAGGAACGTCAAAAATCATGACTCAAAAAACCTTGATCAGTTCACGACAGAAAAATATCGTTTTTATTGCTTATAAAACCGATGTATTCACGTAAATTACAACTGTAAGCTTTTTAAGAATCATATTACAATCATACCATACGTTAAGCTTTTGATGTATTATTATCTGTTGAAATGAAACGAAGTTGAACGGTTTCTGGGGTTCAATTTCGTTTTGAGGAGCTTTTAGTAAGCTTTTAGTGTGGTGATTAAGTTTGTTTCCATGTTAAAGGTCAACATTGTAGGTTTTCGTAAGCTTTTAGTGTGGTGATTAAGTTTGTTTCCATGTTAAAGGTCAACATTGTAGGTTTTCGAAGATATTTGTTCGTGCTAAAATTTAGCATATGGCACTTCTGGATATATTTTTTTTAAATGTAATTCATAGATAAATAAAAAGTATTTTTATTTAAATAATTTATGTTTTATCCGAAAAAAATTTTATAATTAAACTTTATAATTAATATAATATTAATTTACTTTATATTTAAAATTTTAAAGACCCAGTCGAAAATAAATATAATTTTAAACATCTTTTTCAAAGGACACGAATTTTTCTCCTTCTATAACACTCTCAAAAATAGATCACAGGTCACACACAGATCTTGTACTAGATGAATTTAAGGGTCTTAAGTAAGTTCGGAACTTGTATATATGCAAGCTTATTTTGAAAATGTCTTTAGCGATATTTAGGCGTCTGTCAAATATCTTGTGTTCTATAATAGCTACTAGCTACAAAAGTAATTGTATTAACAGCCACGTCTCACCGAAGAAAAATACTGATGAGTTATATTAAACAAAAAAATATGTTATAAAAAATAGCTAAAACTTCATTGAAACTCGGAAAAATATGCCGAAGCATACTAGAATTACAAGAAAATAACTTCAGGAATTAATACGGAACCCTCCACATTAAAACAGCGAATTCCAGAACATACTATTCGTGACAAAGCCTCATAACGTTAGTATGTACAATGACATTCAAATGTATGAGCTTGGTATGTGGGTACCGGCGCAGCAAGGTACAACGCATAGTATCCTATGTCAGATATAGTACGACTGATCGCCATCTGATAACTGCAAACTCTGACTTTATTTGAGCAAAATTGATTACGATTTTCATTGGGCATAACTTTTAGGCTTACGTCACAATGATATGATATCAATCGGATACTAAATTGTTTTTTTTTCTACCTAAGCTGGTAGCCTTGAGAGGCTATGCCAGCGTAACCGAGCAAGTAGGTGAGCTCTCGGGGCTCTAACCAGAGGACGTTGCTAACACTAGCCCTAGCTAGAGCAGTGCTTCGCAGAATCTACCACCGGATCGGAAATGCAACCCACTGAGGTCCGACGAGAAATTCAGTGGGCAGATTGCTATGATGGGTAATTACAACGTGGACACATATCCACTTGATACAAAATCATATTACATAATGGCTTTCCGAAGACTCCGAGTGTGGAGCGGTATTCACGGTTATTCGCGGCTATTGACGGTAGTATGGCGTTACATATAAGCGTGGGTTTCGCAATAAGTCAACCATATTCTGACGTACAAAAATGGAAGTAAACTTACCTAATTAGCAAAAATAATTCAAAGAGTTTTGCACACAATGTTATCGCAACGAAAATAGCTTACCCACGCTTTCAGCAAAATCAGTTGCTATTTAAGGCGAAAACATCCTTGACGTAGGATAGTAGCTTGATATTAGTGCTATAACAGGGTAATTATTACACTTGATTTATCTTTAAATTGTATTTAGTTCCAATATTTAAGAAATATCAATGGAAACAACTTTCTTCTTCTTCTTCTTTGTCGTTTCCTCATTACTGAGGGTCGTGACCACCTTGGTCCAGTTTGAATTAGATGACCTTAAATTACATTATTTACGTGGAGTAGGATAGTGGCTTGATATTAGTGCTATAATAACGTTATTATTACACTAATTGATTTACCTCTCAATTGTATTTAGTTGCAATATTTAAGAAATATCTATGGAAATAATATCTACTGCCGAATCAGCTGACCTTAAATTATATTATTTGGATGGAGTGTATCGCGAAAATACACGAATCTGTTTTAAGTCAGTTTTGAAAACAATATTAAAGGTTAGGGAGATATTCTTACCGTTTTCAACATCCAGATAATCTTACACTGTGTACAATAAAAATAATTACAAATAGTATAAAAACGAATTTACTGAAATCAATAAACTGTGAATGTGTTCATTTAGGGTTAATATTTTTGTTTTCTGGCAACTATAATGACTCGCCCGCTGTGTTGCCATGTTCTTGTCTATAATAGAACTCATTAAAAACCTCGTGGGGCTGTCAGCGGTCGTGTTCCTAATGATTTAATGGCATTTGTTTTTTGTTTTAATACATTTTTCTAATTGAAATATGATTGGTTCGAATGAGGTTAATCCTTTTATTTTCAACCTTTTTTGTATTATAAAAAAACGAAATGGATATTGCTTTATCTACAAAATTTGGGGTTAAAGCCTCAGTTCTCTGTCAAGCAGTATTGCCAGATGTCTGTGGCTCCCTTGACTAACGGATAAGTGTTCTGCGGCAGAAGTTATATGGGATATTTCAAACCTATAGAGGTTCATATTACGCCCCGCTACCAGTAAATACCGGTTACCAATCGCAGTTTACAGGTATTAACAGTAAAAGAGCTTCTCCAAGCCCAAAAAAAGTAGGGTAAATAATAAAAACTTCCAAGTGGATAATGTATGTTTACATAGGCTTTTTGGAACGAAGTTCCTTATGGGACGATGCGGAGGGATACCCTAACCGGGAAAAAACGTCCGTAACGTAAGATTTTTATTAGTAATGCACAAAGTGTCCGACTTAACTTTGTAATAACGTAAAAATTAGTAATGCACACAGTGTACGTCTTAACTTTGTAATAACGTACAAAAAATAACATATTTTTTATCATTCATTGACCACGATCTCAGAGCGTTCGTTTGCGCAATACACTAACTCGTATGCAAACAACCGTGAATGAAGTGTATATTAAGTTCGCGCGTTACCGAATGACGGTGGGCTGTTGCGGAACCTCCAGTTTTATATTTTTTATACCTCGAATAGAATTTAAAATTAATATATTTATAATTAGAAACTTCGTTACTATCCGGTGTCCCAGGACAACACACATCTTTTTGAAATTAAACACAATACATAGGTAATTTATAGATCGTCCCTGGTCCATGTCGTCTCGCTCTTCATCCTTCATTTCACAATCGTCTATCTGCTATCGCTTACCATTCATTACCTTACCTTACCAGCTCTTAGCGATATTTTCCGAGCGCTATGACATGTCCTTCTTCAAACGAGGCTTGCGGAGAGTACTTAATGGTAGGCAGCGGCTTGGCTCTGCCCCTGGCATTGCTGACGTTCATGAGCGACGGTGACCACTTACCATCAGGTGAGCCGTATGCTCGTCTGCCTACAATGGCAATAAAAAAAAAAGATCTTACCTTCCTTTTCACTCGTCATTATCCCGTTAAATCCGTAACAACTGCCTAATTTAAGCAGCATTTGAAATTATAAATCAAAATAAAGTTGCATTAATGCAAGTGTGCTTAATCCACACTTTCGAAATTCAATGACCTAACGATGATTGATCGATGCAGCTTTGTGATAGTCCCTTCAAAACAGCTTACGTGTATTGTAAAATTTGATTAACAGCTTAATAATAAGGTTTTAAGATTTTCTTGTAGCGACTTACTGTAAGCTCGTACGAGATCCAAATTCTTGGCTATTTCTGCCGCAAAGCAGTTTTGCGTCCCTGCCTCATATCTTTGAGACATCGACCTCATGACTCAAAGTTACAATGTGATAGATATGGGCCAATAACAATCTAATGCTCCGGTAAGCGTTTAATGGTCCAATCTAGTTATAAAATGAGGAAAAGTTTTGTAAAAAAAACTAATATCTATGTTATAAAATCGAATCGCCTGTAAGAAACACATATAATCTAGACAGTAGCAACGACACTGACATTGCAATATACATGCAATTAAAACTCATCTTAATGTCACCGGAAATTTTATCACACATTGAATCTATAAACTCTCTATCTATCTACTGGTTACTATAAAATTTCGTCTTTTTACAAACCGGTATTTTCAACTTGTTTTCCCTTAGCCTATTTGTATAGTTAATCGCTTTCATAATAGTCTGTGACCGCCGCGATATCCACATTAGATGATCGTTGAAATATTAAGGTGAAATTGGTTCTCGATAGTCTCATTCTAAATAAAATTACAGTGAATCTGTACGACTATAATACCATTGGGCAGGTTTTACGTAGTTACCTGGAAAATTAGGGTACCTATACGATGTGATTAAAGATGAAAGCCTCTCGTGAGACTTAGAAAGTGATTGGTTGGTAAGCAGACGATTTTACGGATCACCTGATATCGAGTGATTACCTTTAGACATGACGATGTAAATATCAACAGCCAACTCCAATCACGAGGTCGTTATCCTAATTGTATTGTACAATGGCTATCCTACCATTTACGATAGAAGGCATGACTAATTTGCGACAAAGTTAGATGGAATAGGGATATCTACTTATGAGGGCTCACATAGACTTTCGGTAATTCGCAAATAGATTGACTTGCTTATTTCTATTGCACCAAATTGGCTTTTAAAAGAAATAATTCCGTCATTTAGGTCGTGTCGAGATATTTTATTTCTTTGGGCTATGAATTCATGGGTGGTAGGATGGTAGCGGCATTTTAGGTCACTGATCAATTTTTTTTATTTTTAATAGTTAATTCACCCAAACTAATCAAAGTTGCCTTAACCGACTGTAGTGCGCCGTACTTTATTTGAAGATGAAATAGAAAATATTAACTAAACATTAGGTCGATTTTGGTATTTCGTTAATTATTTACGCCGTAAATTTTACGGTAATATTTATTTACAGTTTTTTTAAATACCACATTGGATCAATTTCACTTTGCAAATGTTTGGTTTAGTTCAGTTTTTATAGTCACAATAGCCTAAAATAAGTCTCAAGCTTTGAGCTTTGAACTGTTGAGGGGTGTAGTTATCAATGAGTCTTACCTGGTTTGTCCAAGTCGCTTAAGAACTCCTCCGTGTCCGTGTAAGCTGTGGTGCGGCCCAAAGCTGCAAGGACCGCGAGCCAGGCCCAGGCGGCGCACTGTTTTGACGACCACGCTCTTGTCATGACCACGCCAGTCTCACTCAGACATCGCTCGACTACCACTTTGACATTTTTTAATACCAGATAACCTCACTGTCAGGAGAAGTATCTTTTACTTTGACATTGCCGGGTGTGAGTTCACGATCACTTTGAAAAAAGAATTTCACCATACCACGGAAGTCGTGGAATAGAACTTTAGTTTTTGTTCAGGGGACATCGCGCCGCACTGCACTTTCCGGTAATCCAATGTTTACCTGCAAGTAGAAATATTTCAATTAATATATTTTCAAACATCAAAAATTAAATCACTTTTCATTATGAACTCGTAAAAATGTACAGTTTCAAAAACCCTTGGATGTACCACTACTCCTGTTTTTTTCCAAGTAAGTCTTGTGTTTCAGTTTGAAGAGGACGGTGGCCTGTCATATAATATAATTGAAACTTCAACGTCGAAGATTGATGCGATTTTTGAGATTCCTCGTGCACGTGAGCTTCGGTTACAACCAAACAAACTTTGGTTGGAACAAGATATAAAAAGACCAAACTTTTTATTTTTGCAGTAATTAAGGCTATTTTCTCATTATAGTTGACCATTGCTCGTCGATATCAGCAGAGTCTTTCACTCCTGGACTATGGAAACAAATACATCTCAGAAGTCGACGTCGTATTAACTCTAACACTAAAACGTTCGGTATACTAGTATCGAAAGAGGCTACGATGCCTATGTTCAAATCGCGCAGGCATGTACCGATTCTTTTAAAGAAACACAACTTGACATATGCTCAAAAATTAGTTTAATATCAACCTGCAATATATTATTTGCGCCAATACTATACAAAAATTGAGACAATAGACCTCTTGGCAGCATTAACGTTCTGAAGTCTATAGGCTGCGGTATCCACTTCACACCAGGTAGGACGTAAGCTCGTTTACCCATATGTGTTCGATTCTTGAAACCAGCGAATGTGGAAAATTTGTTAATCTATTGAGATTTATTTTTATTCATCTTAATTATGACGGTAGCATATGTAATTTGTTTAACTTAGATTTTAGCAAAAAAGTTGCCCCCATACATAATGTATATGTGCACATGCGTTATATACATAAAAATATGTTCCACATACATCTGGTTTGAAATGTTTATTTATAGTAGAGCTCTTAAGATTTCATGGATAAAGCTAGTTTGGATTGTAACGTTATCAAGAAATCAAAAGGCGTAATCATCTTTATTTTGGGAATATTGAGCCGGTCTGAAATATGAGCTCCTCTTGTATGCTCAGAATAAAAAATTTACGCCGATAGTGCGACAGCCCCTAAGAGGAAAACATCCTTCACGGTTGGCAGCCCCCGATAGGAAACGACACTGTGAGAAAAACATCTTAAAAGATCACCATAGCTGCCATCGCTAATGTCAGAAATGAAATTTGTAAGTTTGCCTTATCGAAGTTCATATCATAAATTGACCAATTTCATACTAACGTTGTTCAAAGATATCGATTTAGTTAATATAATATGTAAAAAACAAATCATATAATTCGGAATGAAAAATTGATCAAACAAAGTTATTACTTTTGAAGACCGAAATGAATTGCGAGGCTGGATCATCTGAGCGTAAATATTGCCCTGATTATACGGTTCATTGAATTCCAAACGAAAAAAAAAAATTGGGCGGATTAGAAAAAGATTCATAATTTTTCATCTATTTGAAGTTTTTGTGCTTTCAAAGAATTTCATTTGCCTGAATACAACTTTTTTTACATGAAAGCGATACATATGATGATGTATACATAATATTAGTTAATTTCATAAAAAAAAAAATATTCTTGAAAGTTTGAAACCAAAATTTAAATTACTAATATGTCACCTTTATGATCCACTTCACAGTTCTGATTGGAGCAAAAATGTATGTTTTGGAATCGGACCAATCTAACAACTATACTTTTAAATTTTATGTAAATACTGGTGGTAGGACCTCTTGTGAGTCCGCGCGGGTAGGTACCACCTCCCTGCTTATTTTTGTCGTGAAGCAGTAATGCGTTTCGGTTTGAAGGGTGGGGCAGCCGTTGTAACTATGCTTGAGACCTTAAAACTTATGTCTTAAGGTGGGTGGCGCATTTACATTGTAGATGTCTATGGGCTCCAGTAACCACTTAACATCAAGTGGGCCGTGAGCTCGTCCACCCATCTAAGCAATAAAAAAATAAGCTTGAATGTGTTTCGCTATGGCTGGCAATTTGAATCGACGCCCAAAAGTAAGGAATGAGCATCCATAGTAAGAGTCAAATGTCCTATTTGAGTCACCAGATTTTTCTGCATCGTTTGATCCAGATTACACAGATTACACAGCTCTGTGGCAAGTTTTACTGACGCTTATGTATTGTGTGAATCCTGTTGATTCTCACTTAATGTGTTCACATAATGAACGACACTCATTTATTGAAACTGCTTATGAGCCACTACAGTTTATCATAGGTGGATACCACGCTAGATACGTTTTTTTTTTGGAACGGGGGCCAAATCTTATTCAATATAGGGTCTAAAATATATATCTATACTTATATAATAATATTATAAAGAGGAAAGATTTGTTTGTTTGTTTGTTTCGAATAGGCTCCGGAACTACTGGACTGATTTGAAAAATTCTTTTTCCATTTGAAGCCGACATTGTCCCTGATGAACATAGGCTACTTTTTTTTACTTTTTTTTTATTTTATTTTTTTGGTTTCTTGTGTGTTTTAATGTTTCCGAAGCGAAGCGAGAGCGGGTCGCTATCTTTGATAAACAAGTTCCAAGCACTCTTGCCTGGCCGTTGGAGTCCCATCTAAGACGTAAACTGGGAGAGGCAGGAACATTAATTCTGTGCACACTTGTATTTAGTTTCAAGTCAATGGGATATGACAACGGAACATGCTCTTTTGTTTTATCACGTTTTTATTAGCTTGCTATGTAACTGAATCTTTGAAAGTCATTTTCACCGATTTAAGACCGATTAACTAGAATATTTGCACACGCATAAAGGTCCGATGACAATACAATCTTTTAGGTCACTTCTATAGAGGTTGTTCCTGCGATTGTGACGTCAGTAATATAATAATGCGTTTAGGATGATGTTGTCACTGCCGCACTCTTGTAATGCATCTACAATGTTTGCGGCATCTCACACCGATGACTTCTTTGCAATAATGCGGAAGAGAAGTGCATCGTTATTGCGTCGAGTGGCAACAGTCTTCTGAACATCATATCGAGCAAGATCGAGGGACTGCTGATTAATAGGACGGAGGAGTATAAAATTTCCCACACTTATAGACCATATAGAAAAGGAATGTAAAATGCTAATATTTTTTTAAAAATTACTCATTAAAGTACATAAAAAATATTACACACGCTACCATGTATTTGACACACACACACATGCGCATATATGGTCTTTTGTTTATTGTTACAGTCTATGGTCTAATTGAAAATATATTAAAATTGTTTTTCTTTAATATTATTTGTATATAGTGTAGCTTTGGCAAAATCTGTGATTGTAGAACAATGATTATAATAGAAATGTACCTAATAATAGAACCATAGTAATATGTTCAAACTTATAATTTAAAATAATAATTATGGTCAAATTTCGACCACTAGGCGACCACTACGAGTAGTATTTATAATTTCACGTACGTAAGCCATATAATGACGTTTTTTCAATATAAGGATACTGTTATATTCATCTGTTTACACTGTAGTACATATATTGTATAGAGCTCTCATCAAAACATTCCAATTCAGTCCGAAATCCACCACCATTAGCAGAGGAGACCGCATTTCATTAGGTCCCGACCCGGCACGACACGCGGTAAATGACAAGGGCCCGTGCCCACCTCACGGCGGCGGTGAGGTCGGCGCAGAATACAAATTGCGCGGTCGTTGTGTTGTTGATGTCTTTATGCTGCCAAGATTTCTGCTTTTACCGTATATTCGGGAATACCACGGGGTTTTTAATTCTAATGTTGTTAGGAATTATTTTTACGTATGTTCTATCCTGAAATGCGTAATAGTTTGCTCTCGGTCATCGTTCTCGTCGAACCCGTCGCTTGCGACGAAGGGCTCGACGAGTAAATGAACCCACAGACATAGCCCACTGTTTCTCGCTGGATCTTCTCAGTGGGAAGTGTTTCCGATTCGGTGGTAGATTCTGCGAAGCACGGCTCTTGCTAGGGTTCGTGTTAGCAACGTCGTCAGGTTTGAGCCCCGTGAGCTCACCTACTAGTTAAGGTTACGCTGAAATAGCCTCTCAAGGCTATCAGCTTACTTAGGAAAAAAAAAACTAACTCTTATATGTTGTTTTGTTTGTTTTTCATTAATAAATTGAAAATAACATAGAACCCTCGCGAAGGTATACATAATAAAACCTGCATTAAGTCAGGTGCAAAAACTTCATTCTTATTCAGAGGTCGGGTCGCGAATTTTCCGACGTGCTGTTTTGAATACGGCTGTGATTACAGTGAAAGCGAACGCTATACGCGAGTGTTAGATTCAGCTTTATAACATAAAAGTTGGATGTATTCATTGTCAATCCAGTGTAATTTTTTGTACGTATTTAGTTAATTACTCAGTCATCCGTGTCCATCATCATCATCTGGGGTAGGCGCAACATGTTTTCTCCTTCCATACTCTTCTATCATATACCATTTCTTCGCTCACTCCCCTCTTACCCATATCGTCTTTCACGCAATCCAGCCATTTTTTCTTAGGTATACCTCTACCTCTATATCCTTCCACATTCATAGTAAACATTTTCTTACCAACCTCATTTTCTTTCAGTCATCCGTGTCCGTGACCACGAAAACTGCAAAGCATTTGAAACGTTGGAAATAAAATAGTGATGAGAAAATGTGAGACTACGCCGTGGAAGTAGATTTAATTATTACTACGACTCCCGAAGGCCGCAGAAAATACAATTTAGTTTCTCGCAGTTGCTTTAAAGTAATAAAGTAAAGGCCCCTGGTCTGACTTAAGGTCAAAGATAATAAAAGCTAATTTTTGTATTCGCCAAAATATTAAATCAGAAGAGATTGACCAGAGGTTGAAGCGTCAGAGCATCACCTCAAGTATTAGAGGTGTGGGATGCTGTGTGGAGGATAGTTGGAGTCACTGTCGCATTTCCAACCAAACGTGTCCCCGCCGAAACTCGGAGAGAGCAAAGGAGCCAATCGCAATGGTTAAATTCTCCTTAATTATTAGTATTAAAAAAAATCTAATCTTGAAAATGAAACTGATTGTTCTGCATTTAAAAAAAAAAGGATGCGTGTATTTATGTACGCGCGTAAGAAGTGATACATTATTTTTACTAAATTTATTTCTTTTTTTTTATTTAAATTTTAATCAATTTGACAAAAAATCGATTAAACAACATCCTCAAACACGCACATTGGACATCCCTTGACATCGTATAAATTCGGTAATTCTCGGTACGGTTCGGAAAGTTCATCTGCAGCTATATTCAGACTCGCCAAGTTACGTCGGTCGTATTGTAATGAGCGATTTAGTGGGCAACTTCATTTCTGTTAATTTTGTGTCACGGTGCGCGCGCATCGTAAAATTTCACTCTCATCAATTTTTCATAACGCGCCTAAAGAAGTATCGAAAAAATCGAACGGTAATTAAATTTCTAATACAAATAAAAACCTTTATTGACCATATACATACTTGAATAAAGACAAAAACAAAATGAAGATGCAATCTTGGATGTGTTTGGATCAGATCGAACTAAGTTTTATTATTTACAACTAAAGCATACTCAATTTTAACTGATAAAGATTTCTGGAAGATATTATTATTATATTCGCTTTTCACTTGAAGTATAATCTTGGCTTTGTTACAGCTGTATTCACATACATATTCATTTTATTACCTTCAATGAGTTATGGTGCGCTATTTTCGAAAGAATATTAAAATCTGGAAGAGCGAGATTGCTTCACTTTAATGCAAGTTTTATTTTTGGTATTACCTATGTTAAGAATTTCTTGGTTAAAACACTCATAGCTCAGTGGATAGTTAGGATCACAGATGAGTAAAAGTCAGCGGCTACCAAAACCCAGAGATTGGATAAAAATAATTCAGTTATACACCCTGAGACATTAGGCCTAATGGTATTGCCTGATTGCGAGTTATTCACGAAAGAGACAGGTGGGATAATTAGTTCCCGTGCTGGCAAAAAGCACTTTCTATCAGAAACTAAAAGTGTCATAAAGTGTGTTGAAGTATGCTCAGAAGCTTATAGACCCCGACTATAGGATAGCGTTAGGGAGGTCCTTGAAAAAAAAATTATAATTTATAAAAACAAAATAAGGAACGTGACACAACTACTTATCAACGCTAAAAACGTAATAGCATCGCCACACAAATATACAACAACACTAAAACACAACTTTTTACGTGTACTGCAAATGACTTCATGCAGAATTTTCTTTATCTTGTATTCAGCTCGTGTTCCCTTAGGACAAAGGTTCTGTTATGTGCCCGGAATATTTTAGCACCGAAATTATTTGTTATTAAAATTACTTTAAAAAGATGCAGAATACGCTGCTTTTCATTTCTGTATCAGAATTTAGGTTATCATATTTTAATTGAGGCCGTCAGCGCAAAAGTGCCCCTTTTTTTTCGGGCCGTGGGCCGAACCTCCTACGAGGTCCCCACGCCTGGGGGGCGCGCGGGGTATGTGGGACTTGACGATCTGCAAGATGTTGGGAGCAGACCGCGGGCCCAAGGAATTTTAGGGCCCTTCCCACTAAACGACTCCCCTGCACTCTTCTCCCAAGCGTCCGATCCCCTCCGAGGTCAGAACCCGGATGAGGTAGGGGAGTTACCGCCGTCAACACTGCAACCAGACAGCACAGTTCACCCCAAGGACGCCCGGCCGACGGAGCCTTCGAGGCGAATCGAAGGTTCTGGAACGTCAGCCGTCTCGGTACGGCAGCCCGTCAGGCCGTCCAGACGGTGCCGCTAGTGTCCCGGAATACACCGCTGGACCAGAACCAGCCTGCCGGGTCGGGACGCGATATACTGCCAACCGGTTGCTCTTTTATCAGATGGATACTCCTCGGCAGCGCGCTAGAGTGCTGGTAGCGCGCCGCGCGGCCTCTACCCTCTCAGGTCACCCCTTGACCTTCATCGGGGGGAAGTCGCCACCAACAGGTGCCGGCGTATTCCCTCCTTCGGCCCCCGGCTCGACGGCCACGGATCGGTGCGGAAAGGGAAGAGCTCTCCCACTCTCGTTCCGCCGCCTCCTTCTGCGAGATGGTGGACTCGCACAAGTCGAGCATCGCCTTCCAGGACTCGTTGCTATCGAGCATCATAGCCACGACGAGCGCAAAAGTGGCCTAACCTGGCCTACCTACTGGTGAGTGGCTACCGTCTCTCATGGGTGTCAGCAATCCCAGGGGCAGAGCCAAGCCGCTATCTACCGTTAAAATCAAGGCCATCAAGCACCAAGGCAAAAGACAAAAGCATCGACGCTCTTTTTATATTATTAGTTCATTATATATAAAATATCTTAATTCCATTAGGCTAGACTTACAAGATAATTTGGTTTGGTATGTAGAAAGCAACTAATCTTATAAAGCATTAGAATCGTCTAGTATTCGGCGCGTGTTCCCTATGGACTAAGGTTTCGCTCTGTGCTTAGAATATTTAACTGTAGTAATTTAATTGGACGGGGCTCTGCTAATTATATAAGTTTTTATAAAAGCAATTTTTTTTCTTCTTTTTCTTTTGGAACTCACGTTCCTTTTTCAAAATCCAATTTACAATGTTAATTATTAACGAAATAAATAACTAGCTTTTGCCCGCGACTCCGTCTGCGTGGAATATTTACTTTGGCATAACCCTAAATTTTACCCCCCACTTCATTTACATAGAAAGTGAAAATATTTTGAAACATTATTTATTGGTGCTCCACTTATATTGGTCTTACCGAGACCGTTATATAGCTTTTGTCAATAAATGGGCTATCTAACACTGAAAGAATTATTCAAATCGAACCAGTAGTTCCTGAGATTAGCGCGTTCAAACTAACAAACTCTTCAGCTTTATAATATTAATATAGATAGTATTCTTTTGAGATCTGGCTGTGTAGTGTCGTCCTAAGCACCATGTCATGTGAGTGGGTGTCATAGCAGGTGACACCGGGAATCACCAGAAAATAGGCATTTTTTATTGGTGGTAGGAGCTCTTGTGAGTCCGCGCGAGTGGGTACCACCGCCCTACCTATTTCTGCCGTGAAGCAGTAATGCGTTTCGGTTTGAAGGGTGGGGCAGCCGTTGTAACTATACTTGAGACCTTAGAACTTATATCTCAAGGTGGGTGGCGCATTTACGTTGTGGATGTCTATAGACTTCAGTAACCACTTAACACCAGGTGGGCTGTGAGCTCATTCACCCATCTAAGCAATAAATAAAAAATCTGCTGCGAAAGAATCATGGGCTTGGCACGAAGACTAAGACAGACGTTATATAACTGAGATTTCGAACTCATGTCATGATCTAACTGGATGGCGGCATTCCATTGCGTTATATATTTATGGGCTATGGTATCTATTTAAAACTAAGTGGGTTCCGTGAGCTAGGTGGACCCGATTAGCTGATATTGTCTGCAAAGCTTAACGAAATTTTATATAATTTAATTTCATACTGGAGAAGTGAAACAAAACTAAAACATAATAATCTCTTGTTAGTGGATTGCCCGCAGACAGACAGGTATAGACAACTTGGAACGTCTGATGGTCACTGGAAAAGTAGAAGGAAAGCGTCCTCTAGGCCGGAGCCCCAAACGTTGGTCCGACCATATCTCCGAGCAAACCAGCGGACCACTTAGCGCTGCACTACACCAGGCAACTGATCGGAACCGATGAAGACTGGCAGTCGACAAGCTGAAACGGAGTCACGATCCTCAGCAATGAGGGAGCGATGGAGAAGAAGAAGAAGAAGTGGATAATAATTGGGAGAGAGCATAAATGATGCTCTGTTAAAAATCAGAATAAATAATTTCCGACTCCAAGTATGTAAATTTTTCAGTCTGTGTAGTTTTGTACTCCATTCATAACATTAAAATTATCACCACTAAAGCAATTTCACTATATGTATGTATTACGTTTCCAAGTTCACACTGGCCTACAAAAGAACCGGTCCCAAAGGCGTCCGAGCATCCAATTTAAAAAAATCGTAAATTTTACAGCTGTTAATATGTATTCAACTCAATTAAAGTGCGATAATATATTCTGATTACTGTTTGCGTTTAGTTAAAATGTGTATATGTTTTAATAATTTAAGTTTTAATTCGGATTGCGGTTATAAATTGGTTTATTTGGTGTATTCGCAAGTTATTTCCGTTGGCATGATTTTTTTATGATTATCCCATTTTGGGCCATAAACTTCAAAATTTGAAGTACATAATTATAATAAAGAATACTTTTTTACAAAAATAACTATCTTAAGATTTTGCGTGTAGCTAGCTATTAGATTTTTTCTTTTTGTCTGCTATTATGATTTTAAATAACATACATCAAAGAATCTCATTCAAAAACGCTCATATAATAACATAATATAACAATTTAAAATATACAGGATAAAATATTTCATTTGAATTACTAGGCGAACTGTTTTGAAGCAAGATCAATGTTTTGTAAGCTCACATCGATAGATGGTGTTGGAACCCCATTTTCAAAACTGTGCTTTAGTTGTTACGATATCAAAAGAAGAAAATGTTGGGAATTCAGAAGTTTTTTAGCACAGAAAGAACGAATTCTTATTAAACAGTGAAACAATTTGCATATAGTTGACACGACACCCAAACTTGGTCAGTTTAGAGAATCACGCGTGGCTCTTGTGATACCTCAATGACACAACTGAATGTCAGTACACACATCAATATTCGAAATCGAAAAGAAACGGTCAACTTCAGAGTTCATTATAATTTCCAAGCCAAAATAAAAAGCGCGGAGATGCTATCCGGCAAGCTAGCACGACAAAACCAATCAGAGCTGTAGAATTAGAGAAAGAAGACGAAGAATCTAGGCGAAGTGTTAGTATTGTGAATGAATAGCAACGAACAATATCTAAACAAGATCATGGTATCAAAAGCGTATGCTCCATTTTTCTTTATCCTACCATTGATTTCGAAAATGTAGACGTGTTAGATTTGAGATTAGAGGAATGACGTGAGAGACGTGAGATATATGAAAATGGTAGTGCAAGGTAGAGGGGGAAGAGGTCGACCGAAGAAGACATGGATGGAGTGTATGAATGACGATATGAGAGAGAGAGAGGAGTGAGTGTTGAGCTGACGGCTGAAAGAAGAGAATTGAAGAGAAAAATTAGCTGTGCTAACACCACCGATTAGGATAAGGTCTTCATCTTTCTTTCTTTTTTCTTCAATAAAGAAAGAAAGGACGTGTTAGATTAAAAAAAAAGAACACGCTCTTTTATCTAATTTCACAGTAAGTTATACACGCACATTTAAGTGCAAACAAAATACTATTCTAATATTATATACACAAGTTTAATATTCATGTTCATACATAATTAATGTGTAAAACACTAGTAGGAGATGAGTGCTCGCCGAGCATTCTACTTTTGAATAATTCATTTCGGTCGTGATATAAATACTCATGATTGGTTTCATCGTGGTCTGTATGGAGGACTATTCGTGAATTAGGAAGAATCTAGGGCAGTCTTATCATTTATATTGTAATAGGGGAGAATGATTTAATTGCGCGCGCATTAAAACGGGGATAATATGTAGACTTCCCGTCACCGCTCGAAGACTCATTCGTATTGATATAACAGCTCCGCTAAACTTCAACGGAACTGCATAGTTTGCTGCGGAAATATTCAGGGGTAATTTCTAACTATACAGATCCGTGACAATATTTCTACGAGGCTTATAACAGCTAACGTCTATGATTATTTAAAACTTAAATAAATGGAGAAAAAAATCTTTTTGAAGCTATTTCATAGCTTCTATCGCTGAATCAAGAAATTCCGTAACAAAAATAACCTGCCACCCCCACTACGCCTCTACGTAGCTCGCGTTCAACACATTCACACGTTGCGCTGGTGTAGTGTTTGTGAATAAGCGCGTGGCGGCATCATGAAAAGTCTGCCCATCTCTCTCTCGCGCGGTCTAGCTTATGAGTGTGAAGGGGACAGTTAATGTTTTGCTTTTGTTAATGTTTATAAATATAGCGTGGTCTTATTTTATTATTGTTTTAATATTAAATTATTATTGTCTAATTGTAATTGCATAAGTTGATAAAAAATGCTTTGCAATAGCTTTACCGCGGCAGTCCCCGAGTGCCGTCTTTTTTTTGGTTTAAATACATTTATTTTTAACCTACGACTAAAGAAAACAGAAGGTTCGTATAATTGGTGAATATTGGAAACGTAAAATCTACATAGCTAAGAATGAAAATTATGTAAATCTATAAAAAATTACTGTTAATTTTGTGCAAATATTAAAACTGCACTTGAAAGTTGATGATATTTTTGAAAGAACTATTCAAAAATTTGTTTACACCTAAAATAATTTAGATAATGAATAAGAATAAACCATAACTGACTACACTGGAGAGCTGTTTTACTTCATGGATAGTGGTATGAGTTTATGGGTTACCTGGTGTTAGTAAGCCCAAAGCGATCATAGTTAGAATACTTTTTTATTTTTTATTGCATGTATAAGTGGACGAGCTCACAGCCCACCTGGTGTAAGTGGTTACCGGAGCCTATAAACATCTACAACGTAAATGCCGCCACCCACCTTGAGATATGAGTTCTAAGGTCTCAGTATAGTTACAACGGCTGCCCTACCCTTTAAACCGAAACGCATTACTGCTTCACGGCTGAAATAGGCAGGTTGGTAGTACCTACCTGTGCGGACTCACAAAAGGTCCTACCGTCAGTAAAGATACTTGCGCTATGAGATAAAGTTCAAATGTAAACTGTGTTCTAGTTGTAGTTTTATCACGCCTAGTTGTATAAGCTGTAGTAGTATGAGTGATTCGCGTCATTTGTTTTTTCCAACCCTATTCACTGATAGCCTAAGGGGCTATTCCGGATATTAGCGTTAGGGATATGTAAAAAAGACGGTGTCTGCCCATACATGAACTCTATGAGGTAGGTTGAATCGGTGCTATGCATTTTCAAAATCCATATATTTTTAGAATACAAGGCTTATTTTTTCTTGAACGCTTGGCCAGAAACCAATATCATTATATATATCCGATATGGTGAAGGCAAACTCCAATAAAATGTTCCACGAAACAAATGAGATCCAATGAATAGGAACATCCGAATCTTTGATTAAGGCTCCCCTAAATAAAATTATACAAACATTCAACATGAACCCGAAAGCTGCAAGATAAATGGTGTAATCCGTTTTATCACAGGGAAAAAGTCGCAACGATAACAAAAAGGAAA
The DNA here is from genome assembly GCF_030269925.1 of Bombyx mori. NCBI lineage: Eukaryota > Metazoa > Arthropoda > Insecta > Lepidoptera > Bombycidae > Bombyx > Bombyx mori. The sequence continues at coordinate 13,557,650 of NC_085131.1, read as the reverse complement.
GATTTTAAAAGACCATAATTCACTGGAGCCCTTTTGAGAACCTTTCCCGGGCTCGGGGAGTGTCCAGAACGACGCAAGAGTTTCTCCACAAAAAAGGCGCTCTGATCATTTTTTTTAAATATATTTTTTGTTATGATTATTGCGGAAGTCCTGTTCGAAGCGGTTCAAAGGGATACCTATTATTCCAATTTACATGGTGGCCTTTGATAATATCTGGACATCGTTCATAACGTCTCATAAGACCTCATGAGTATCACATTTCTCATTGAAGAGTAAGGCAGCCATCTTTTATTTATTTATTGCTTAGCTGGGAGGACGAGCTCACAGCCCACTTGGAGTTAAGTGGTTACTGGAGCCCATAGACATCTACGACATAAATGCCGCCACCTAGCTTGAGAGATGAGTTCTAAGATCTCAGTATAGTTACAACAGATCTCAGTATAGTTACAAGAAATAGGCAGGGTGGTGGTACTTACCCGTGCGGACTGACAAGAGGTCCTACAGCTGAGACTCCTATTTAAGACCGGGTGAGCTCGTCTGCTTGCCTATAGCAATGCAAATAGTGGGCCGGTCCATTTCTAAGACAAAACGTATAAAAGTAATGTATGTAAAAATCACTAATAAAATGTTTTGGCTTTTTGCACGGAGTACGGTAGGCAGCGGCTTGGCTCTATCCTTGGCATTGTTGAAGTCCCTGCGCGACGGTAACCACTCACCATCAGGTGGGCCGTGTCATGTACATTCTATTTGTTTTTTTTAATTATAAATATGCGTAATAAGTCAATTGATAATACAATGTAAGTTTCCATTGTAAGAAAAATAACATTATTTGGATTCTAAATGTGAAACAGAAATAACATCTGTTTTATCTAACGAACGAAGAAAGTATGTTTTATTCATAAATCTCTTTCCATGTAATAATATTATAGTCGAAGCATTTTCCTCATTCCCTGTACTTACATCGTGTAATAAAATCCAATCAAATAGTCATATTCTGTGGAATGAGATTCAGCGAGATACCAAATATGTATGTTGATCCTGAGGCAGTTACTAAAATTTATCTAAGTAATTCTCTACCGAACACGTGTTTATATGTAAATGTCTTTTAAACTGAATGAAATTATTTTGCGTAATGGAATAAAACCCGAATCAGTAGAGTCTTAATACGATGTTAGAACCGCTGCTATGAACCCATAATAATATGAACTTCATGATTTTTTATGCTATTGCATAGCTTTTATCGCGGGCTTTGAGCGCGGCGACCGAATCAAGAAATTCTGTAACGAAAATAAAACCTAACACCCCCACTCCTACCATGTAGCTCACGTTCAACACATTCCACGTTGCGCCTGTGCAGTGTTTGTGAATAAGCGCGCGGCGTGACGTCTGCCCATTTCTCTCTCGCGCGGTCTAACTTATGAGTGTGAAGGGAACAGTTAATGTTTTGCTTTTGTTAGTGTTTCTGAATATAGCGTGGTCTTATTTTATTTTTGTTTTAATATTAAATTATTATTGTCTAATTATAACATAGTTGCATAAGTTGATAAAATGCTATGCAATAGGTTTACCGCGGCAGTCCCACACGTGTTTTTATTTATTTTTATTGAATTTTCTAGACTCTTCTAGAAAATACGAACACGCCTCTGCGTGTTCGTATTTTACTCATGCATTTGAAAACTTGCAAAAATATCTTCACTAAGACTCTTTTAGCTTAGGTAACATTCAGTCTATCTTACAATGAATAATTAAAACTACTTTTAATCTTTAACCTCGGGTTTTTTATTGCCTTTATTAAGAACGTTCCGATGTTTCGGTGTAAAATGAAAAGTAAAAGTCTAGATTTTTATAACAGAAAAACAATAGACGACCACTAGCGCAATATTCAAATGGCAACGAATAATAGATTTGTTGTCTATTACCAAAAAACGTGTAAAGTATTCAAAATGTTGAAAATAACATAACAACAATCATCATCATCATCATCAGCTTATATCAGTCCAATGCTGGGCATATATCTCTCCAATTGCACACCACAGGACGCGATCCTCGATTTCTCTCGTCTACCAAGGCAAGAGCCAGTCACCTTGCATGGATAGTCACTCCAACAAGCTTGAAGGGGTCCTGCACTACATTTGCCAACGTTTATCGGTTATCCGCCTAATATGGCCAGCCCATTCTCACTTCAGCTTAATGACAATGACACAATAAAAACGCTAGAATAAACCCTAAAGGTATTATAGTTTTGACAGTTAAACGAACATTTCCACAAAACCGCTTCCAGCGCTCATCGACTACAAAACCAAATTCACAATAAATCCCCCAAATTAAATACCGAAACTGGTAACTATTTATTTTTCCGCGCCCACGGATAAACAGCCAAAGAAAATTTTCTGGCCTTGTATAAATCATGCTGTTTCAATTATACCCCACTTACACGGAATACCGCCCTAGCATCTACACCCTATATAAATCATATTTTAAGGGACGTTATCGCTGTACTCCTTTTTTTTCCTGTTCTATGTGTGCTTTTCCGATTAAATGCGTTTCGGTTTGATGGGTGGGGCAGCCGTTGTAACTATACTTGAGACCTTAGAACTTATATCTCAAGGTGGGTGGCGCATTTACGTTGTAGATGTCTATGGGTTCCAGTAACCACTTAACACCAGGTGGGCTGTGAGCTTGTCTACATATCTAGGCAATAAAAAAAAGAAAAGTGTTTTCCGATCTAACTGGATTTTTTTGTAGTAAAAGTTTGGGGTAAAATATTTTCTTAACATTCCCGTCAATTCCATCAAACCTTGTTGACTCCGGAGATATTAGCTATGTATGTATGGCTGTAATATGATTTCAATAAAATATCCTAAGGTATTTTAAGTGACTAGGGTTTTTTTTTATGTTGAACCGCCACAATTTTCTAAATCCATAGGAAACACATGTCTTAGTTATTCATGAGATTAAATGGTATTTCGATTTTCAAATATTTTGTTTTTGAAAAGGAATCTCATCATAATCAAATGTCTAAGTAAACATTATTGCTAGTGTTTTAATTTTGACGGCCATACAACTGCGTATTAGTTCAAAATTTTTTACTGTCGACTCAAATCTCAAAGTCCGGAATAGCGAAAAAAAAAATAACGCGTATCTCCGAAACATCCAGATCCATACATCAATACTTGATTTATCCAATGCGAAAAAAAAAACATTTAACATTTTCCGCCGGCCCGTACCATCATGCCGCTATCTGAGATTAAAAAACTTTGACCGATCCCGCCGCGGTTGAAGGCGAAAAATATTAATGAAATTTCTAGAAAACCACTGACCTAAAGATAAAGTATTCTCGCGGCGGAGCAATTAAGGAATTCAATTTTGAAGTGGTTTCGGATGTACTGGGATCTTTGCAGCTGATTAAGCCCGCTCCGGTTGGGATATTAACCGTTTTGTGTCATTTCCATTGCGTAATCTTTGAACTTAGAAAACAAATTGAACTAGGATTAATTCTGTAATTGTATAAAATATTAAAGGATATGAAGCAGTTTTGTGGACGTTTAGAGTTCTCGCATGAGTAAACAATGACAAAAATGTCGTTATCTAGTACAGATTTGGTATTGGTATAATATATTATTATCTAGAAACTCTGAAACTAGTACTCTATCTCTCTATACTCAATTGTATATGTGACAGTTACAGAAACATATATTGTCATATATTTGAGGATTTTTTTTTATTGCTTAGGTTTGTGGACGAGCGCACGGCCCACCTGATGTTAAGTGGTTATCGGAGCCCATAGACATTAACAGCGTAAATGCCGCCACCCACCTTGAGATATAAGTTCTAAGGTCTCAGTATAGTTACAACGGCTGCCCCACCCTTCCAGCCGAAACGCATTACTGCTTTACGGCAGAAATAGGCAGGGTGTTGGTACCTACCCGTGCGGACTCACAAGAGGTCCTACCACCAGTAAGACACAATCAAAATTATACAAGCACCCATGCATTTACTTTGAATGATAAATACGTTTCTTAAGCCATGATCAATAGCCTTTTGCTGCTTCATTTGTTAGTAACTGAAAATGTTTTTGAATTAATTAAAGAAGAACTAGTCTGGACGCTAGTACTGTGATGAAATACAATAATTTACAATAGCGGTGTGTTTGGAAGCTATACTATTTATTATTTAAACTATACGTATATACATATTGTTCTTCCGTTATTCACGATTACTTCCATTCATGCCTAGAGTGCTCACGATGGTATACCATCTTGTCATGTCTCCGGTGACGTCAGAGGTTCTATTTATTCTATTCTACTACGACGTTCTCGCAAAGCTTTTTTTCCTACCTTTGCTGGTAGCCTAAGAGGCTATTTCCAGCAAGACGAGTAGGTGAGCTCACGGGCTCAACTTCAGAGAATTTGCCAACACTAGCCCTAGCAAGAGCAGTGCTTCACAGAATCTACCACTGTATCGGAATCGCGACCCACTGAGAAGATCCGGCGAGAAACTCAGAAGGCACGCAAAGTTTCAAGCTGCAAGAAACGTCAACACATCACGATGCAAACAGTGAACACAGACCAAGGTATAAAACTTACCAAGTGCAACGAATTTTGGAAATGATGAATTATTTTTCATGAATGCTTCGATGAATCTAATGGAGACAGAATATTGACCATTAATGACAAATTTTTTTTTTTTTTTATTCCTTAGATGAGTGGACGGGCTCACAGCCCACCTGGTGTTAAGTGGTTACTGGAGCCCATAGACATCTACAACGTAAATGCGCCACCCACCTTGAGATATAAGTTCTAAGGTCTCAGTATAGTTACAACGGCTACCCCACCCTTCGAACCGAAACGCATTACTGCTTCACGGCGGAAATAGGCGGGGTGGTGATACCTACCTGTAAGGACTCCCAAGAGGTCCTACCACCAGTGAAATTCTCTCCCACAAGAAAGCCCCATGATTTTATTTACAACTGAATAATTTTACAAGTTGCAAAATTCAAGAAAGCCCCTAAAGCTCCACGACCAATCGAACACTAAATTTTATTTGCCGACCCTTAAGCTCTGTTTCGGTAACTGAAAAATCGCTATCCTATTGATAACAATCGGAGCGAAACATTCACAAAGGGCCACCGAAACAAAGGCGGTCCTACCGCAATAAGGGACAGAGGAATCTTTTTACCTTTTACATTATTAGACAACCTTTCGTTGATCTAATTCGATTTAATGACCTTTTCAGTTTAGTGATGGGTTGAGGTCGAATCGATCATCGATACAAGAAGTTCCATTATCGATTTTTTACCGAAATAGGTTAATTAAGGGGCTGTGTTTAACGTACTTTGTTTTTTATGTAGTCGAAATGAAGCTCACCCGCTATTACAACGTGTTGCCACTCAACTAAGGATTGTATTTTGGTAAATAATTTGTCGCCAAAATTTTGGTAATTAGGGGATAGTCAGAAAAGGACAAATGTCACAGCTTTCTTATTAATTTAACTTTTTTTTTATTGTATAGATGGGTGGACGAGCTCACAGCCCACCAGGTGGTAAGTGGTTACTGGAGCCCATAGACATCTACAACGTAAATGCGCCACCCACCTTGAGATATAAGTTCTAAAGTCTCAAGTATAGTTACAACGGCTGCCCCACCCTTCAAACCGAAACGCATTACTGCTTCACGGCAGAAATAGGCGGGGTGATGGTACCTACCCGAGCGGTCTCACAAGAGGTCCTACCACCAGTAAATAGCTAAACTTGTTAACATAATAGCGACGTTGTAAATTTTAAACAATCTTATCATTTCTTTGATTTTCAATACGCAAAATTTTGTTAAAAATCTCTCTTTTATCTACTTCAAATTAATCGTAAACACGATATTTTTTTCTCTAGTGATTACATCTCTTCATCACGGTCGTGTACACAAAATGTGATGAGGAAACAGAGAAAGGTACATACAAAAATGAATTATGGTGTAAACAAGTGGAGCACGAGGGACCGTGGTATACTTAATAAAATATTAATTAGAGACCCTGTCTCGTAATACGCTGTATCCTGAAGCGATGTACAGCGAGAAAGCAATTTTCGGTAAAAAAATCGGAGGGACAGCTTTTTGAATTAAAACTGAAATGTTATCATGCTTTCCGGTTCAAAGTATCATCATCAGCCCACAGTCGACAACTGCTGGACACAGGCCTCTCCATGCGTTCGTCCATTATACATTGCAAGGATCAATCGTTTATGGTATCTTACCATAACACAGAGATTCTTAGAGCCCCTTACCCTACGGTTACCATAGTCGGTACCGTGACTAAGAATAGCAAGGCAACCGGGAAATAGGGGCCGTCGTGTTGGATATCGCAGAGACACAGCTCTTTTTATATCACTGGCACTGCTGCCTTTTTTTATAGCTTAGATGAGTGGACGAGCTCATGGCCCATCTGGTGTAAAGCGGTAACCGGAGTCCAAAGACATCTATACCGTAAATTCCGCCACCCACCTCGAGACGTGAGTTGTCAGTAAAAGTCTGTCAGTGATCAGGCTTTTTTTAGTTGTGCCAAGCTTAGACTGCATTATACCGTTATCAGCTGGTCGCCAGTGCCCTGTTCATTATTCGACAGGATGACCGCGGGCAGGTGAGGTTGAGGAGTCAATAGGCTGTGCGTCATTCCCATACATCCGTTTACAGTTCAGTACAGGCAACGAGTTTACAGTTCAAAGTTTGGTGTTTTACAGTCCGTAGACGTCGCTACATGAATGCCCCCACCTTGAGACGATGTCGATGTTTCGATTGTATTAACATAACTGATGCACAATATCCAATCCGGGACTCGTGACTTTTCGTGGCAGAAATAGGCAGGATGTTGCATATACTCATATAGACTCATCAGTAAATATGTCACTTAGTCACCCTTTACGACAGGTACGGGAAGAGAGGCTATTTGATGTCACTATATAGCTACCATAGAACATAACTTTTGATCCTTCTAATACAACGCCTGAGCTTTTACACGATAATATCTGTTGCACTACATTTATAGTAAGTAAATCGCATTTAAAAGCTTTTCTTGAATGACTTCTGTCCATCTGATGGCTGCTTTGAAGAGCAAGGAACTATATTTTTAAGACAAAGTATACTCAATTAATTAGTTAATTGAAATTAAATTGCAATTGAGACTACGATTTCTTATATCAAAACGGGTCTTCGAATTTCGTGCATGGACCGTGATCTCAACTAATGCATTAGAAATGAAAATCTTTACAAATATAAAAACAGATTTAACATTAATGAATTCTACAAAATTAATTAGCCTTCAAATTAATAACTAGTTTGAGAAGTGCGACCTGATTCACCTCGACTGCGACCCTAACAAAATTCATACAAAATACAGTTTTACTTAATTTCGCTCACAATCCCCAAAGCTTCAATGATTCAAAAATCGACATTATCTGAACTTCACACATTTACCCGACGGTCGAAAATATTCTCTACAAATATGAAGTTCGTTATAGAAAACGTCAGGAGTTGCGGAGGTCAATATAAAATGCTTTTGAGTCATGTGTCGACGCAGATAGATCAAAGGCACGGGCTGTTTGTTAAGGTCCGTAGTGATGCCCTTTGTACTTCTGACTTGTCGATAATTTGATATCTACTTTAAATGACGGGACGACGTTTCAGATTTTTGCTTTGTCTTTCTGTTACGTCTACGTTGTTCAGTTGGCTTTGTAAGTATATTTTCAATGTCAACATGTTTTTTTTTTTCATAACTTACAATAATTATAATAATTATTATTTATTTATTTCTCCCTTAAAGGTATAGTATAAAGAGAGATTAATAATAAAAATGTTATGGCCTTTTGTAATTCATTCATTGCAGTTAGCAGTTTCATTCAAGTATTTTACTGGAGACAAATTTATTGCTGTAAACCTGTTTTGTAATCAGCATATTATTATCTTTCTTTTAATAACTCATCAGGTCAGTCCTCGTGGAACAATAGTGGCAAAATAAAGAAAGAACCATTATGAATGAATAATAAACAAAACTTTATTTAAATATTATATAACTAGCGACCCGCCCTCGCTTCGCTTCGGAATCTGTAATTTATTATTAATTTCATTTAATGGATGTTATTATACATATAAACCTTCCTCTTCTATCACTCTATCTATCTATTAAAAAAATCGCATCAAAATCCGTTGCGTAGTTTTAAAGATTTAAGCATATATAGGGACAGACAGATATAGGGACAGAAAAAGCCACTTTGTTTTGTACTATGTAGTGAAGAAGGGAAAATGAAAATCCCCAAAAAACTAATATTACTAATAGAAACAAAAATTGATAAATAAGTCCAAAATATGGCTGGATACTGTGAATGTGTATGTAATGGTAATGTATAAATAAATATAAATAAAGTAACAAATAAAAAAAAATAAAAAAAAAATGGTCTTCAATCAGGGACGATACGATGACGCAAACACAATGCACAGACGAAACATTTAATTATTATTATTTTATACAGTAAGCTTACTTAAAACATTCAACCGTAGTTTTGAGCTAAGCTAAATATAATTTAATTGTTTCTGAATTTTTAGTGCTATCTCTTTACAAGTTTATCGACCAGTGTCGTACACATCACCAGCTATACAACAAATCAGACAATTCTATAGGACGGGTCCTTTATGTGTACAAGAATAAATTGGTCAACAGAATGACGCCTCGGAAATTATTTTTCTCTCCTCGAAAGCAATAAATGTTGAGAGTCAGAGTTGATGATCCTATCTCGAAGATATGACTTATTCATGATTGTAATGATTTTCTTTACCTATTTATTTGAAATTCAAAAGACAATATTGTGTCCTGCATATAACTCAGTTCTAATTGAAAGTAAAACAGAATTTTTAAACCGATCGGAATTTTTGTGTTCTATCTTATCATCATTATCCTGCCCTTCTCCCAGTCAAATCAAATCAAATCCAATCAAGTCACCTGGGGTCGGCGCATCATGTTTTCTCCTTCCATACTCTTCTATCATATACCATTTCTTCGCTCACTCAGCTCTTACCCATATCGTCTTTCACGCAATCCATCCATTTCTTCTTAGGTCTACCTCTTCCTCTATATCCTTCCACATTCATAATTAACATTCTCTTACCAACCTCATTTTCATTTCGTCTCATCACATGTCCATACCATCCCAAACGCGCACGTCTCAGCTTCAAACAATGATATGGTATGCAATATAAAGATACGTTGAGCGGCTTTGTTTGATTTCCCGACATTTGTGCACTTTTGCAGATACTTAATAATTAATAAACCACCGTTATTACACATTTAAACCTGAAAAAGCACTAAATAGACAAAATAAAACAAATCACACAACTTCATACCCGCGTTCCCGCCAAAAAAACACTGATATATTCAATGGACATTTATAACCCAAAAAAATATATGTATCAAATGAATATCCTGTTAACATCCAAAGCAAGTTATTAAATATCCTCAAGCACTAAAAACTTATCTTTAGATTATTATCTAGGATGGATCCTTCCAAGTTTTGCTTGTTTGAAGCATGAAAATTTAATCTAAGAATCGGAAGTTCTAAGTAAACAACCAAAGCTTGTTATTACTTTGTTCATTCAACGATAACGGGTAATGGCTTCTTTTGATACGCTTTTAGAACTTGTTTCAAATTCACTACATCACTAACGCAAGGCTTAAAATCAGATTTATTAAGATAGCCTAAATGACCTTGACATAAAGGGAATAAAGATCAATCTTGTTTACCTCTTAAGTTTAAATAATTATCTTGATGCTCTGATTTCTGGAATAGCTTAGGTCTTAACTATGATTAGTGCGTTGTAAATTTTGAAAGAGTAAAGATGTTTTGGGATAAGTGTTTTCTTTAGACCTGATTAATTAATCAAATGAATCTATATTACTTTGTTTTGCTGAGGTGTTTTTTATTTTTTATTGCCTTGATATGTGGTCTAACTCACAGACCACCTGGTGGTAAGTGATTACTGGAGCCCATAGACATTTACAACGTAAATGTGCCACACACCTTGAGATATAAGTTCTAAGGTCTCAGTATAGTTACAACGGCTGCCCCACCCTTCAAACCGAAACGCATTACTGCTTCACGGCAGAAATAGGCGGGGCGGTGGTACCTACAAGAGGTCCTTCCACCAGTAATAATGTTCAAGTACAAGCTAGCTTCATATATTTTGAAATTTGTAACACACATGCTTAGGTATAAAAATATTTGATTACAAATGAAGTCTTATGTGCGTTGGTCGATATATGGTTACTACTTTCAATTTAAAATAATATTTATGTATACAGACTGTTTACGCATCAACTCCTCTTTCGCGAAGTCGCGAAAGACGGAGGCAGCGCGGCGCTGGAGGGGGCGGCAAACCGGCGGACCGGCGAGCTCCGCAACGCGTAGAAAACACACAACCACCTTCACTTCTGAACGGGACTCAACAGCTACAAGACGCGCAATATTATGTACAATTACTTCATATTAAACCAAATAAAATTTAACAGTATTTTATAATTTAACGGCAGACTTCACAAACCACCTATGAAAGAAATCACAAAGGAAATACAGTCTGAGAAATTCACAACCAAGAACACAGACAAACACTGCAGATAAATTATGTAGATAATAAAAAATGAGCTGTATTTTTGTTGCATTGAACGCGTATAGTAATTACTAAGTGAATGTGTCCTTCAGACATGCTATCGATGTAATTGTATGCCCGCACGGATAGGTACCACCATCTAACAGAAAATACGTAATTTAATTTTTCTGGAGATCCATTTTCAGTTACATGACGCTATTACTAAATTCTGAAGAACATCACCGTGACCTCATGTAAATATTACATTGACTTACTTGTTTGTATCTGCCGTAAGATATGAATCCCAGCGGTCTCAGATAACCGCAATAAGCGCAAATCAGCGCAAATCAGACCACATATTTATTAAGTCACTCACGTCTGAACACTAATATTTTCCCATGCAATATTAAATACAAAGTATGGTGCGAATATCACCGTGACTTCAGAGGTTTTCTAACATTTTAATTTCATAACAGTGATGGCTTGTTGGCCACAGCTGGTCCACTGTTCAACGTGAGCATCTCCCAATTATCTATCAGAATTTGAATGAGAATCACCTTAAAGAATAACTCGATTAATTACCCAATAAGTTTCGACATTGATTTCACACGTCCCAACCAATATAAAGAAGAAATTTGTGTTATTTATTGGGTATGAATACCGACCGGTTATCGCGAAGCAACGAATAATTAATTTGATAAATGTATATTTGTGTTCGTAAACAGCGAAATGGTTTCCGCAATATATAAAAGACTGTAATCTTGAATAATGATTATTTTTATTGCGTAAATGGTTGAAGCGGTTCACGGCCCATCGTGAAGTTAGCTGCTATCGAAAATACTTAATATTTTATCCGTTAGATGAAAACTATTTGTATTGTTACGCCGGTAAGAGTAACGCCATCTACCGCAGAATAGTCGAACGAATATCGAAGGATCTAGTAGCATCTAGAACGCTTGAAAAGTACAACGCCATCTATTGTCAGGTAGTGGAAATACAGTACTCGGCTTTGGTGGAATGTTCTCGACGATTCTAGGGATTTCGTCTCGACTATAAAAGCTTTGCAGAGATAGCACCCAGTCTGTCAGTAATCGGAACTACTCGAAGCGAAACACCGAACGGATCACCTGAAGCGAAGCGGAAGAAGCGAATTGAGAATTTTGAGGTGTTTGTGAAGTGTTTTAAATGTTTAAAGTGTTGAATACAGTTTTAAGTTGTACTTTGGTAGAATTTTATTTATCCCGAACCCCAGCGCGTAACAATATTAACAAAGCACATTATAATCTCCATTTGTATTATTCGATTAATTTTGTTGATGCCAACTTTATTACAAGGATTAAATGCCAATAAAAAGCGACTGAAAGAACGCTTCAAAAACACCGTCTCGTATTTTTTTTTTTTTTAAATCGCAGTAAGCCTCATAAAAATAATTAAAACATGCAAATCATCGTTCTCAATATCCATAAAATACATTTTACAACACCATAATCTATGAAATTTTTCGAGAAAAATATTCCTTTCGCCTCTACAACCATCAAGTCGAGTTATGTCTCGTTATTTTTTTACGATACGCTTCCAGAATAAGGCCGCTTCGATTCCCAATCTATTGGATATTGATCAAAAGAAATTATCTATAACAGGTGTTATAGGGAAATTGTCGTGTTGGCCAAATTGGCAATTTACATTTGAAATTAGTACGAAACTCGGGTAATTTGCAAGTTTAGAGAGAATTGTTGAGGCCTCGAAAATAGCGTTTTGAACGCGCTCAAAATATTAAGACGGTTTTGAAGATACACTCGACATTCAACATATTACCTTGATTTATTTATTTATCAAGGTTATGAAGGTAATATAATTTTTTTAGACATGTTTTAATTTATACCAATACCGTTTTTATGAATGAAAAGATAACAATTTTAAAAATGTAATATAAATTATGTAAAATAAATTACTATATTATTTTATTTAATTTTAAATGATGATTGGTTACTTATATAATCACAATAGCAAGACTTCTTGGTACGCTTCTAATCAAATTATAATCAACGTGGAATTTACGCACAAAACACGTCATTACGGATCCTCCCGATCCATTAACGATGCTTTTAGGTACCACAAGCCCCGGTTACCGTCCCCGTCGAACCCGTCGCTTGCGATGAAGGGCTCGACCAGCGAATTAACCCACAGACATAGCCCACTGAGTTTCTCGTTGGATATTCTCAGTGGGTCGCGTTTCCGATCCGGTGGTAGATTCTGCGTAGCACTGCTCTTGTTAGGGCCAGTGTTAGCAACACTCCAGTTTGAGCCCCGTGAGCACACCTGCATGTTAGGGCGAAGCTGAAATAGTCTCTCAAGACTATCAGCATAGGTAGGAAAAAAAATGGAATTTATTGCCGTGTGTTATTTATTAATGTAACTTGGCTGAATTCAAGTCTAGAAGCGACCAATACTCCACCAGGCTGGTTGTAGCTTTCCTCTTGGACAGCTATTATTTAGAACTTAATACCATATGCGATTCTGGTCATTAATGATAAGCAGAACACTGCTGATATTTTCGCGAATATTAAATGTAGTTAGTAATTAAAGAGATAAGGTGAATCGATTACTCTTTTTACATTGTTGTTGGTTCTAATAGGAAGCTTTGTAATTCTTATTCGTCAGTGCCAGTAGTGAGTCCACATTAACAATATTCAAAATTAATTCAATTGTATTTAGTCTATCCAGTAATTTATCCATACTCTTCGATTATTCGTATGATCGTAAATTGAGCATGTGATTAAAGAAAACCGCTGATTTTCGCGCCACAACATTAAGCCGAATACACAATGGTCGCCGGTTTGTTTTGTATAATCAAATAAGGTGTTTGCATGCTAGTTTTCAGGTATTATAGAAAAAAAAATTGAAGAATATATTGCATTAAAATTAAAAAAAATTATTAGGTATACTGCAATACCTAATAAGGACTAGTGGAGTTTGTGCCCATTACCTGTGGTTATTGGATCGTGCATGTTGAGGTAGAATTTTTTTTTTATAAAATTTTTGTGTTAAGTACTTATTACTTAACTTACATTGATTTGTGGCAGTAGCTAGATTCTTGAATCTCGCTAACTATAATTATTATCTTTGAGATATGTTTGTATACACATCTATCGAATAACTTCACCCACGGGATGCAAGATCTTTCTTTTATATTCTTTTGCACAAAGTTTAACTATTCATATATTTGTATTTATAATTTATAAATGTATGTATGACATATTTCCGTAATACCAACAGCATTGCAAACAACAATCCTTTATCTCTCAGTTAAGTCTGACAATCAGTTCTCTCCGTACAAGGTTGTCTGGAAGAAGTCATTTTAAACGGTAAGCGTGACCGTTATAGCAATCTTATCCATAGGTAAGTACTCTAACCTTGAATATTTACTAGTGATGTTGTGATGTGAATTTTCTACTACTTATGACAAATCATAAAAAATCGTCACAATGGAGTCAATTTTGAATTACTTCTATTTGTTTAAATGGTTTTAAATTATGGTAATGTCTCTAGTTATTTATTCAAAGGACACGGTACTCTTGCGCCTTAGTTCCGGTCTTACTGAATGCTTTCCAAGTATTCCGGTAAACTATTCTCTCCTAGAATCCTCAAGTTGTTTTAATATTTAAATCACTCTACTGTTTCTTTTCAAAATTATCGAGACCATTGGTTATATTGACGTGTTGGGACTGATTGGTGGTACGCTCCTGAAAATTTGGTTTTGCGAAATAATCACGTGTTTCAGTTTTTCAGAGGGAGATAAAGATAGTCCAAATAAATTGGATAATCAATGTGATTTCTCAAAATGGCCGATGACACTTTATTATTATGCATGTGGATATTGTTGATCGCTTAAGATCAAGTAAGCAGTAAAGTATTTTTTACTTCTAACTTATTAAAATGCTTACTAATACTTCAAAATTAAGAGATAAGAAACGATAAAAAGATAAGAACTTTCGCTGGAAACTTTCAGAAGTTACTGAGTTACGATATTTGTTTCAGATAGAGAGCACGGAAGTTACACTTTACCACAAACAAACAAACCGAGAAATCTATTTGACTATTCCACATGCGGAAGAATGCTTTCAAAAGCTCCATTCGTTTATCCATCACAAAATTAAACATTTAGCAAAGCGCTATTTGTCATTCAAAAATAGGTCAAACGCTAATGCATCTATTTCTCGGCAGCTTTCATGAACGGAGCTTTAAGTGCGTATTTATTTATTTAATTCAATTGGTCCGACAAAGAGGCAACTTTCAAAGGAACTTTGGAGCAATTGTTGGTGTATGGTACAAAATTTAGGTTTTTTACTCTATAACATCAAGCCTAACGCTTAATTTTAGAGGATTGCCAGAGTCCATACACAGCGCTTTAAGTCCCGGTTACCTACTATTAACCATGAGGCTGTAACCTCCATTTTCTCTTCATTGTCCTACTTTATGCTCCGAATTCCGTGGACGGCCAAAGGGACAAATAAATCTATCCTGGATCAGCTTCGCATCGAAGTCAAGCTCTCAACAATCTGTTACCAGAGGATCCTCAGCTATTTCGGTCATATTGCCCGCCGACAGTCAGATAGCTTGGATTGTGTAGACAAAGCGATTGTGACGGGCAAAGTAGAAGGAAAGAGACCCCGCGGCTGATTACCAAGCCGTTGGTGTGATCAAATGACCACCCTAACTAGGCTGCCAGTCGCAATCGCCATTCGAGAAGCTGAGGACCGGACGAGATGGAAACAGCTCACGAGACAGGCCACGGTCAAGTTTCAGGGACATGACCATCAGCAATGAAAAAAGCGACGAAGAAGAAGAAAGTCTTACTTCAAAATGGAGAATGCATCGCGGGAGAAGTAGTCCTCGAATATGTTATCTTTTTTTTATTGTCCTAGCAGGCATACAAGCATAAGGCCCACCTGATGTTAAGTAGTTATCGTCGCTCATGGACGTCAGTGATGCCAAGAGCAGAGCCAAGCCGCTGCCTACCGCTTACTACTGATTCTCCAGTTCTGCCCTTCCGCCGGCAAAAATTCAAACGAACAAATTACGTAAATCGATTCTGAAAAGGTGAATTTTAGTGTAAATGCTTAAAATTCATCGTTTGGAACCTCTGGGTCTGCGGAGGGATTTCGGTCCCCTCTGTATTTTGTATGGTATGTTCCATGGGGAGTGCTCTGAGGAATTGTTCGAGATGATACCATCATCTCGAGCAATTCTTCAGAGCGGGCGGTGCGATGGTAAAAACGTCAATTTACTACTTGGAGCCACTGCGGTCATCCACAGTGCGTTTCCAGAGGTCTTTTTTGCCACGTACCATCTGGCTATAGAATGAGCTTCCCTCCACGGTGTTTCCAGAGCGCTATAACATGTCCTTCTTCAAACGAGGCTCGTGGAGGGTATTATGCAGTAGGCAGCAGATTGGTGCTACCCCTGGCATTGCTTAAGCCCATAGGCGACGGTAACCACTCACCATCAGGTGGGCCGTAGGCTCATCTGCCTACAAGGGTAATAAAAAAATTAGTAAAATGCAAATCATAGAACCATAAATGGTTGAACTAAAAGTAATACCTACCCTATAGCAAGATGTATGGGATATATTATTACGGTGGGATAATCCAAAGACGGTTAAATTCAAGCTGGTTCTAAAACTGGTTTAATTTTTCTAATGAAGTACGTACTCAACAAATGTTCACGATTGACTTCTACGGTGAAGGAATGACATCGTGTAATAAAAATCATAACCTGCAAAATTATAATTTGCGTAATCACTGGTGGTAGGACCTCTTGAAATCCGCACAGGTAGGTACCACCACCCCGCCTATTTCCGCCGTGAAGCAGTAATGCGTTTCGGTTCGAAGGGCGGGACAGCCGTTGTAACTATACTGAGACCGTAGAACTTATATCTCGAGGTGGGTGGCGCATTTACGTTGTAGATGTCTATGGGCTCCAGTAACCACTTAACATCAGGTGGGCTGTGAGCTCGTCCATCCATCTAAGCAATAAAAAAAAAAACTTATGCTAAGTCCTTGTGCAATGTCATAAGAGAATATGCAGTTACGGCCCTATATAAAATGGAATAAGGATAGGAAGATTCATTGCGAAATGTTCGTAGGAGTCCCTAACTAATAGTTGAACATCGGTATAGTGCCGTCACTAATATGGTGTTAATACCCAAATGGCTAGAACTTTACAATCATCCAACTATGTTTTCTGAATATAATAATAACGGTATAGAAGTGATTGCAATAATTAAGCATAATTAATTAATTATTTGGCTAAAAAAAAAGATTTAAAAGAACGTGATAAAATTAACTTTTCCTTGTTTGATCTTTGTATATTTTTCTCTTCTAATTATGAAAATGAGATATCCATTTCTTTTCTTTAATTTACTCGAGGAAATTTATAAAGGACAAAGCAAAATTGCAAACGACACACACATTACTTTTATAAGCAGTTGATAATAAATTTATATTATGAACGTCATTTATTTTATCCAAATTTCAAAGAGTTTTTGACGTTTTTTTTCTTAAAACAGTTTCTAAACAAAGGAATCAGATCTTAAAACGTTAATATAAAACTACGGCAGTTAACTTACTGGTGCTTACTCTGGTGGTAGGACCTCTTGTGAGTCCGCATGGGTAGGTACCACCACCCCACCTATGTCTGCCGTGAAGCAGTAATGCGTTTCGGTTTGAAGGGTGGGGCAGCCGTTGTAACTACCTATACTGAGACCTTAGAACTTATATCTCAAGGTGAGTGGCGCATTTACGTTGTAGATGTCTATGAGCTCCAGTAACCACTTAACACCAAGTGGGCTGTGAGCTCGTCCACCCATCTAAGCAATAAACAAAAAAAAAAGAGAAAAAAAAACTTGATGTCTTTGTCCATAATTGTCGGATTATTCATTTATATTAGTTCATTCAATGAACTGTCGGTATCGACTCCTAATACTATTTTTCCTCAAAATAAGAGACACATTTCAGTAAATTTGTTGTTTGTCAACCGTTTACACAGGACTGCAGTTTGTCAACATTTTCTGGACAAAAGTGCCACCATTTTAAAGATTTGACAAAACCCAAAGATACACTAAAGAAAGCAAGTTAGCTCCACTTATTTTACGATAATTTTAAATTAAAAATATCCTAATTTTTACAGAGAAAACGCTTGGCACTGGAATACTCTTACTTATCTATTGAATAATAGAGTAGAAAACTCAAGTAAAACAAATTACCAGACGTCAAAAAAGGTAAATTTAAAAAAAAAATATTTTTATTAAGAAATCATATGTAATGTTCAAATGTCGACGAATATCAACTACAAATATACTATATAGAAGAAAACTACAAAGTATATGAAACGCTGGTAGCTACAAAAAGGAAACAATATATGCAAGATTAAACTACAGAAGTAGGAGTTATTACAAAGAATGTATATTTGAAAGCGTTCTGTCTTGTAAATTGAAGGAGTAGCGTATATAATAATGTCTATAACGTCGCTTCTCAATATGCTGTATTATAGAAAAGTAGGTGCCGGTGGTAGGACCTCTTGTGAGTTGGCACGGGTAGGTACCATCACCTATTTCTGCCGTGGAGCAGAAATGCGTTTCGGTTTGAAGGGTGAGGCAGCCGTTGTAACTTTTTTTTATTGCTTAGATGGGTGGACGAAGATATATAGATATACCTTAGAACTCGTCGTCGTGGCCTAAAGGATAAGACGTCCGGTGCATTCGTATGTAGCGATGCACCGATGTTCGAATCCCGCAGGCTGGTTCCAATTTCTCTAATGAAATACGTACTTAACAAATGTTCACGATTGACTTCCGCGGTGAAGGAATAAGATCGTGTAATAAAAATCAAACCTGCAAAATTATAATTTGCGTAATTACTGGTGGTACTCTTGAGAGTCCGCACGGGTAGGTACCACCACCCTGTCTATTTCTGCCGTGAAGCAGTAATGCGTTTCGGCTTGAAGGGCGGGGCAGCCGTTGTAACTATACTGAGAACTTAGAACTTATATCTCAAGGTGGGAGGCGCATGTACGTTGTAGATGTCTATGGGCTCCAGTTAACACTTAACATCAGGTGGGCTGTGAGCTCGTCCACTCATATTAGCAATAAAAAAAAACTCATATCTCAAGGTGGGTAGCACGGCGTAGAGGGTGACAGATTTTCAGAGAACTATTTACTTACCCTACATAATGTTTGCTGTTATATCTGAAAAAGAAACAGCATTTAGTTACACTTGGGCTAAAAACAGATGAATGCATCCATTGAATCTCACGCCACGTTAATTGGTCCCGTGATAAGTTCGTAAAGAGCTTGTGTTACAGGTACCAGATAACGGATAAAAACGTAAGATTTTTATTATACACATACATATATTTTAATATACATCCATAACCCTGGAAAATATATTTATATTTATCATACAAATATCTTCCCTTGGCGGGATTCAAACCCGCGACCCCCTTGTGTAGTGACCATGTCACTCACCACTACACCAGACGGCCGTAAATCGTGTCACTGACAGCGATTCTTATAGTTGAACGAGATATGCTTCGATATTAAAGCTTGTTGTAAGCGCAAATGGGTTTGTACAGGTATCCTCCTTATCTCTCCCTATTTATATCGCAAGGCTAATGAGGATAGAATACTTGGTATTCCAAAACAAATGAGGTTTCAACCTTATGTAGTCCTATCGTGGTGATATTCTTCGAAGGTAGACTGGCAAACAATCCACCTGAGGGTGATTACTCACAGATACTCACTGGCACGTCAGCGCTACACTTGAGTGGCTTTTTTTATTGCTTAGATGGGTGGACGAGCTCACAGCCTACCTGGTGTAAAGTAGTTACTGGAGCCCATAGACATCTACAACGTAAATGCGCCACTCACCTTGAGATGTAAGTTCTAAGATCTCAGTATAGTTACAGGCTTTATAGGCAGTTATAGGCTGCCTAAAGTCCAACATTTACCAACTAGGACAATTTTTTTTTCTATTTATTTGAATACAAAACACTATAATTCGAACCTATAGATCTAATAATTCCACTCACAAAACATATACATATGTATTTATTACTCACAATATAATAATTCTACAATGGATTTACACGGAAATCTATGGCTTTCGTTGTCAAATGAAAATCATTTACCCCCCGGTATTGAGTTATCGGAACTAGAGATTATGGAAGCGACATAGGATTGTAATAAATTTTTAAGAGTACCTACACGAAAACGGTTCACGCAATAGCCCTATTAAGATTTTTTTTTTATGTAATAGTGATATAAAATGATATGTGATTTATGTAAATTATATATATTTTGCGTGTATGTTTGTGTGTAAAATACAAATTTATTGGACATTTGAAAGCATTTTCAAGTCAAAATTCTACGTATTTTTTTATTACTAAGTCTAGAGTCTAAGTCTAAAGAGACTGTGACAGCGTCACCGGGCTAGTAGGTGAGCTCGCGCGACTCGAGCCTGACGATGTTGCTAACACAAACCCTAGCAAGAGTCGTGCTTCGCAAAATCTGCCACCTGATCGGAAACGCGACCTACTGAGAAAATCCGGCGAGAAATTCAGTGGGTTAGGGTAATCGTGCAAAGAGTTTGCGCAACACGAAACAGTGACAGCTCCGAGACGTCTTGACTCTTCCTAAGTCAGGCCACAAATGTGTCTCCATTCAACTCGAGCGATGATATCTCGACTCTGCCGAAGCACGCCACCGAACTGAGCCGAGGTTTGACGAGTAGTTGCGGCTCACACCCACTAGATGGCGCGGTTTCGTTTCATTTGTCGTGTCCGGATGCGACATATATCGATGTGAAGGACAGAAAAGCAGCTTTATTGTGGCGTTTATAGGATATGGAATCGAAAGGAATAGAAGGCGGAATATGAGCTCGACGACAAATAATTATACTTCTTTTTTTGTGCCGATCCGCAATCAGTCCTGGACTATGAGCAGATGCGTTGCGTGTGCCATCGCGTCGAAAAGGCTCCTCACCAGAAGACTCCTCATTTATCACCATCTGTCACCAACTCCCTGTATATCATAGCGTTTCAGTCGTTTGATGTAAATAACCTTTGTCAACGCTTTAGCCAGGGTATTCGGGTGGTTTTCCAACCGAGTTCTGTACTTAGTCCTCGTTAACCTTATCTCTTATATAATTATACTTCTGACTACATTTGTATATAATTAATTACTTTGTCGATTCATATTTCAAAATATTCCCGGTATCTCTTAAGCTAACGCGAACTAAAAGCACAGAGTCAATCTGCTTTGCTTGTATAAAATAAATTTAATGCAAACAGTTTTTAAGTTTTATTTGTTTAGCTTTCACAAATATTTAGATGCTCAAATTGCGAATTTCATTATAACATGTTCGCGTTGTATATCTGTTGAGAAAATAAACGTGATTCCGTTGAATTCGTAATGAAGTTTGAATTGACTATTGTTTTTATTCGCAAGAATTCAGTGACCTGCAGAATTGATAATACGTATACTAAGTAGCCGTTACCAACTACAATAGTACTATAGGATTTCATATGACAATTGGATATTTGCATAGATTTCTACAATTTAATTAAATTTATTATTAGGGCTGTACGAATGAAAAGGTTCTATTATTGGGTAATTCCTGTTGATAGGACGTATTGTGAGCCCATGGTGCGTTCCCCCATCTTGCTTCTGCAGCAAGCAAGCAGCTTCTTTGTAATATCCATGGGATTATATAATTACTCCACAGCCAGAAGGACGTAAGAAAAAAAAACTGTCCACTCATTGGAGAATACAAAAAATTATGGGTCCGTTTTAAGCCAATGGACTTATCCCTAATTCCGTGTCCTATTCCTAACCCTTCGCAAGTGGTAACCAAGCGTAACAGACACGACCTCGGACTGGATTTACGAGACCTAATTCTCTATACAGATATTATGTATTAATAGAACTAATCGTTACTTTGGTTTGGATTGTGCATTGTATGATTGACTCGAATGGACAAACATTTTAGGATGTATTTTGAATTTTTTATAAAAAATATATAGCTATTTTGGTGTTAATAAAAATATGTAATATACTATTGAATGTATAGGGTGGTATAGCTGTTACTGCAGTAGAAAGATGTTTAGAACTTCAATCTCGTGTGTCAAAAAAGAGGAGAGCGCAATGATCCATACATAGTATTATTATGTTTTGACGCCCATACCACTGAACCGATTTTGATGATATTCTGAATGGAAATAATTTGAGCCTTGGGGAAGAATATAGACTACCTTTCATCGCACTGCCGAGCTCGGGCTCCGCCTACGCCATTTAAGGCGTAGTTCACGCAAGCGAAACTGCTTGTGGAGTTTTAGTATCCATATATTAATACGTGAAACAAAAACTTTGTATCCCTTTTTACGAAAATTGCTATTGTTGAAAATTGAAAATTGCGAAATAAATACTGTTTTGTCTTTAATAATATTTTTCTATAGTGTAGTCTTGGCGAAATTTGTGATCATAGAAGTATAATAAATAGTCTTTGAAAATAGAATCATAATAGTGTACAAACTTATAATTTCAATTAATTATTGTCGAATTTCGACTACCGGGCGTCTAGTATTTTATAATATGTGAAAGTTGATCAGGTTGTCAGCGACCATACGATCCATACCAGACCCATGGTTCGATTTTCGATTGGAGTCCATGCTGCAACGAATTTGGTATGTGTAATTTTAAAGTTATTTTTTAAGCATACCCTATTTATATAATAGGTTGGGGAAAAGTCTTTTATCTTTATAGTATGTATGAACTTGTAATAAAATCTCTTTGGCTATACTATTTGTATCTGGCTGGTTTTGGTATCATTAAAAGTTTAAATTTTAAAGAAGATAA
The DNA here is from genome assembly GCF_030269925.1 of Bombyx mori. NCBI lineage: Eukaryota > Metazoa > Arthropoda > Insecta > Lepidoptera > Bombycidae > Bombyx > Bombyx mori. The sequence continues at coordinate 13,535,120 of NC_085131.1, read as the reverse complement.
TTCCAAATTCAAATAAGGAAAATCTGTGATTTTTATTTGTTTTTCGTACTGTCAAGATGAGTGAATTGAAATTGCAAAATTTAAATACCTAATATATATTACACACTATTATAACTAAAGTTTTACTGCAAGCACTAACTCATGATTACAGTACGATCACTTTAACGAAAATACATGTATATCGCTTCCAGATAACTCCGTAGATCTATCTTCATGTGCCGGAGGTGGGACAACTTATTGCTTGCTATCGAGGCAAAATATCAGCGCGGGTCATACGATTTTTTGCAATATCAGGTTCATTTCTGCTGTATTTGTTTTTGACTAGCCGTGCTAGTTGCTCTCGTGGTTTTAGTTTGATATTAGAACGTTCGTTTTAAAGACTATCGCAAATACAGGGAGGCCTTTTCACTTGCGTTTTTAATATACACACGACTGGTGTGTACGAACATAGGTACTTTGTCGGTTGGTTGGTAATGATCTTAAAAATCATAGATACATAATTATAGATTTGATTAATCATCGGTTTTAAGAGCTCGATTGTCTAGTGTTAATTTCTCTGCGGATTTTGGAAGAAATTAGAGTATTTGAGAGATCTTAGTTTCAGATGATATGCGCTTAAAGTTTTTGAAGGTATTGAGGGGATAATCTTTTCACTCCCCGAAAGTTGTAAATGGTCTGTATGGTGTCCTCGAACTTTGATGTCATCTTTTTCTCCAGCATGAAATTAAACTTAACTAACTTTATCAATCGTTTTGATCTTCAAGTTTAACAAATTTTAATAATAATATAATTTTCACAATTTGTCCCGTCCCAGAACAACTTGGCGTCGCTCAGTAGAGCAGGAACTGGGCGTCTTGGGCATGATGTGGGAGGAGTTAAAACAGACTGTCCAAGACCCACGTAAATGGAAGGATTTGATTCGAGCCCTACATCCCTGCAAGAAGGTAATAGGAAAGAAAGAAAAAGAGAAATATAAATTGTTAAAATCTTCCTGGTTTATAGCATAATTGCATTTATTTCATCGGGGATGAAGCTCACGGCTCATGGCTATAGTGGTTACAGGAGTCTATGGACATCATAGTGTGAATACCGCTTCCCAACTTGGAACATGAGTCTGAAATGTCAATTGTATTATATAACGGCTGTCTCACCCATCACATGGGATTACATGAATGGTTCGCGACAGAAATAGGTAGGGTCTTATCTACCAGTGTAAGGCTTACAATACTCCTTACGACCAATAGTATAAATCTAAATCACTATTAAAGCATCATGTCTCCAGCTCACATCGCTGTAACACAGTAGTATGTCGGCTTTTGAACAAAACTAAAATAACCAATATTCAGAAAATAAAATATAAACATTAACATCCGGAATAATTAAAAAAAAACATGAATATCCTTTCCTGGAATCCTTTCAACGGAGCATTCCATTTCAACTAATCCGTGACGTCATTTCTCGTTAAGGCCATAACAATCAAGTTCATAGCTCATTAAGCTAAAAGCTCCTCGTATAACTGAGCTTAACCGTTCACGACACACGATATAGTCACGATCCTAGACGTACGTTTGTCTTTCGCTGTATTAAAAGCTGTAAAGTTAGTTTTTTTGCTTGTTTGTCTGGTAAAAAGTTTAAGTATTTATAGCAAACGAGCATACGGGATAGATGACGGTGAGTAGTTACCATCGCTCATGGAGATCAGCAATGCCATGAGCATAGCCGCGACAACTCCGCAAACCTCGTTATATAAGCTTAGACTTAACATAATTATGAAAGCTTTTTGATAACAAAAAAGGACGTAAAGCCAAAAATTCAAGTACTTGCCAGAGCTGTTTACTTTTTGCGGTAACGAATCTATTATTATAGTTAGGACAAGACATTTTATAAGATAACGCTCTTATAAGATAATGCTGGTATGTCTGAGAAAAAAAAACCTGTTTCCCTCCCATAAGCTCATATTATTGTCAATGGAAAACAAACACAAAAATCTGCAAATCGGACGTACAAAGAATTCAGTTCGGTTATGCAATTTTTGTAATTTCCAATTTAAATTCTGGGCCTATATCCGAGCGTCAACGGTCCAACAACCGGTTACAAAATACGGACATCTTCAATTTCCCTTTAAAATTAGGGTTTCCCACGCATTCCCAAATAACCGAATCCAACTTGAATTACGGTAGTTTCAAAGTTTCTTGGTCTCATTATTTATAACACTATTATATTATTTTCAGGAAATGAGTATGGGGCAAATCCAGAAAGAACAGAATACCTCTGCACGTTATTTATAAAGAGTTCTAAGAGGGTAATCCGTGGCCTCAGGCTAGGTGTGCTTCATTTCTGATGCTCATGATCATCGATGACTATTCACAACCAGGTAGAGCATGTGCTGCTTTATTCTGTCTGGTGCTAAAGTATAAACATTCTAGTATTCAAAATGCATAGACTCATAAGTAACTAGCTGTACCCGTCCGCTTCGCTGGGCATTTAAAATTAACATTATTTCTCATCCCCACAAACATTCTCATCATTAACGCCCCCGCAACTGGTGTAGGGAGTCCGACACTCATATAAATATTAGCTTATCTATTGAGTATATGTATTTTCTACATGGATACCAAGTTTCAAGTCAATCATTTGCATGGTTCAGTAGCTATAACGGAACATCCATTAAAACCACTGTAGATTTATATATTAGTATAGATTATAGCAAAATAGCGAAATAATGAAGTAAAGGCACGCTCCTATTTATTACATTTTATCGGTCCGTTACTTTTAACAACAAACATAAAAGTCCGATCGAAATATTTATAAATGAACTCGTAATGCGCAATAAATAAAGGATTTGAGTAATTAACGGGATTACTTTAACATCCGAGATAGCATCAGTAATTTTTTTGATAATGAAATCATACGGGCCGATAATCGTGGCGTCAACGTTGCGTTTCATTAGATGAGTATAAGAGCTTAAGGAGTTTTTTTTATCGAAAATGATCACCGATGAAAACGATTTGAGAGATACAATAGTGCCATTGACAATGAAAATGAAATCGTAAAGTTTATAAAATCCACAACAAAACAGTAGACTAAAAACCTTTAAAATAAAGGTGTATCCAGAATTGAAGTAAAGAACATAATAATACAACAAAGAGCCATAAAACACGGAAACGTCTGTTTGTTCCTACATGGGAGGACAGTGTAAGTAAGGGGTGGAGAAAAAGGTCTTGAAGGTGTTTTATCACATTTTCAGTGGCCGCAATGGCCAGATTTCTTTACGTTTACTTGTGACTAAGCACGAATAATCTTTATATATATAATTCCACGGTGCGTGTGTATGTCACTGAACTCGTCCTAAACGGCTGGGCCTATTTGAGTGAAGTTTGTATGCGTTTGGGTGGTGCCCTGGATAGTTTAGATTCACAATTCGATGTACTAAAAAAACAATATTTATAATAAATAGTTTGAAATTTTCGAATTTATAGTATAGAGCAACGTCTCTCGGGTCCGCTAGTGTAATAATAAAATTGCTCTGAGATTTTAGTTTGTCTGTGGCGAACATATTGAACAATGTAATTTTATATCTTGTGATATTAAATTTGAAAAGACTTAGTGACAGTCCACACCTAAAGCACAGTACTAATATTCTCAATCATACATTAACTGGTGTTAAATAAAAGTTACGAGGACAGATAAGTTCAGGCTACACTTCTACTGACCGACGTATAAGAAGTGATCGCATTATATGATTACGGAATTCATTTTTTTATTCAAAAAATATAAATATGTATTGCAGGTTATGTGTTATTAGATGGGTGGACGAGCTCACAGCCCACTTGGTGTTAAATGGTTACTGGAGCCCATAGACATCCACAACGTAAATGCGCCACCCATCTTGAGATATAAGTTCTAAGGTCTCAAGTATAGTTACAACGGCTGACGGTATAGTTACAACGGTATGAAAACGCTGCATTTTCATCTCAAACAGACCGCCGTATAATTCTTAACAAATGCGTGTGGTCACGTATACGAATCATTCCGGTCCCGGTCCGATTAGAATCGGGAGGCAGCCATCGCCTGTTAAACGAATTACTCCAGTGTGATTCTATAAATTGTATCGAAAGATAATGAGATAAAGAGAGAAACCGTTTTAATGTAATACATTTAAATCGTATCACACTCTCTGTATTGAGATTTTTTTTTTTATTGCTAGGTGGGTGGACGAGCTCACAGCCCACCTGGTTTTAAGTGGTTACTGGAGCCCATAGACATCTACGACGTAAATGCGCCACCCACCTTGAGATATAAGTTCTAAGGTCTCAAGAATAGTTACAACGGCTGCCCCACCCTTCAAACCGAAACGCATTACTGCTTCACGGCAGAAATAGGCGGGGCGGTGGTACTTACCCGCGCGGACTCACAAGAGGTCCTACCACCAGTAAAGCTGAGAGCTGGTTATTTAATTATGCCAATAAAACTATAGAGATTAAATAGATAGATAAATAGATAGATAATAATAATAATAGGATTGCCTATTAAGTGGAACGAAGACAGGTAAGCGCTCAAATAAGTTAGAAGTTCGTAACAGAATTACACCGATTATAAATAGCATTGGCTTGATTCTTAAATAAAACACTTGAATGTTGCGCTGCACTGCGTGCTGATGGTAAGTGTAGACTCTCCTTTATACTGGTGGAAGGGCGTTTTGTGAGCCCTCATGTGAAGGTTTTTACCATCGCACCGCCCGCCACCTGGGTAGAGTTCATCCATACTACCTGGAGCCACTGCGCTCATCCACAGTCCTACATATTTTTGCCATGAATCAGTCATCTTTCAATTTGAAAGGTGAAGCAGCCGTTTTGTATTCTATAAGTTCCGTTAATCACATACCACCAGATAGACCTTGTTTTTTGTTTTTTCATTGCTTACATGGGTGGACGAGCTCACAGCTCACTTGGTGTTAAGTGGTTACCAGAGTCTATAGACATTTACAGCGTAAATGCGCCACCCACCTCGAGATGTAAGTTCTAAGGTAAGGTAAGTATAGTTACAACGGCTGCCTCACCCTTCAAGCCGAAACGCATTCTTGTTCACCAGTTCTGTTCAGTTTCATGTTCTTGTTCACTAGTCTACACAATAAAAATAAAATATATTCTAATCACTGCTTTTGTTAACGAAGGCAGACTTTGTGTACGTATTGCCTATAATCCAATAGATAATCCTAAATTGTTTGTTGAATATCGAATGCTTAATAATTCAATGTTAAGCCAATCAATTTCGATTTCATCCAGGCCCTTGTACGTCCTTGAGTCACGTTTTAAACGCTCCAAGTTAGTTTTATAATCACGTACACCAAAATTTACAGTATTTACTAAAGCTGTGATTCGTCCTTGCCATTATTTCCGGCTTACAACTTTATAAAATGTCCTAAAGCTATCAAATAAACCCCTCTAACTTTATCGATAAATAAAGATGGTTTGGTCATAAAATTTATTTCTATACTGCTATTGAATTACGTTCAAATATTGTTTCTTTGTGAATGGATATGCCATTGCTAATGCTAGTTTCACTAAAATTTGCTTTGTTTCTTAGAAGACTCACATTGCTGATTTTACTTTGGACTAGAGGAATTTTCACGATGATAGCTTATATAAAAAAGTTAAATAGGTACGTGACCTTTGCTCTGTTTTTTTCCAGCTTTTCCATTACTCATCTGTACAAGCTTATTTAACGTGCTTTTCTAACTTATCATCAAATCTTGTATCTACAAATAATAGAGATAGATATCGCCACTATCTATATAGAGATAGAAATGCCACTATTGAGAGATAAGAAAGATAGCTATCAGTAAAAATAGAGATATTTCTAGACCAACGAATCCTTGGATCTCTATGCGAATTCTATGCGGATATATTATGATAAGGATGATTGGGAAACAAATGAATCAAACCATATCCAACCAAACGAAAACCATTACCAAAGTAAACAATATGGAGTTGCAAAGAAATATCCCACCCGGAAAAATCGTCCCAAAACACAAGTAATCAACCCGTCCTGTTGTTTTCCGCACAATAAAACGTGGCCCGCCCGAAAAATTTCACCTGTCCTCGGCGTAAAACCGCTATAAAACCGATAGTTTTATTGTTTCTCGTCTAACTTTAACGTTTTTCCTCGTTTACATGAATAATACGCGGTGGATTCGCGGTATTATGAGTGTCGCCGGATTTTTATTAGAAATCTTGGGACGTGCGGGGTATGCTTGCGATGTTTTGAGTGTTTTTTTTGTATAATGTTTTTTTAGGTCGGTTTGGTCTTTATGACCTCTTTTTGAGACACAGACAGGGCTTCGGGGCAAGCTTTCTGCCTAGCCTCGCTTTCGTTTCTAAACCAAATAAACCCATTCTCGATGTAGTTTCCCTTTATTTGTTATAGCCATTTTCTTGAATAGTGTATTAATATAATACATTTGTAGTGCTTTTTTTCCTACCTATGGTCTTGAGGTACCATACCAGCGTCAGCGGCAACTAGGTGAGCTCACGGGGCTCAACCTGACTTAGATGCCAACACTAGCCCTAGCAAGAGCCGTGCTACGCAGAATGTACCACCGGATCTGAAACGCAACCCACTGAGAATATCCGGCGAGAAACTCAGTGGGCTGTGTCTGTGGGTTATTTCACTCGCCGAGCTCTTCGTTGCATACGACGGGTTCGACTGTATTTACAATACATACATACATAGAATACAATTTAGAGTCATTATTTTTCTCTCGTTCTCAATTTTAGCCCACATACGTCCATTACTGGGTATAAATAACCATTTAGTCATTATAATAATAAAATATATCCTTAAAATCCTTCTCCGGTTTTTTTAAAAGTTTAAAACATTAATGTTCCCAAATCAGTGGCTTAACATCCGTTTAAAGTTTAAAAAAAATATTAATGTTTTTATGATCACTAGTTCTGCAGTTTCTATAGCCTCTTATCCTAGTGACGTATTAATAATCTCAATTGATGTTACTAATATGATGCTAACGATATGACACTAGTAAATATATTTTCGTTGAGCACTTAATCTAGTAGCCACGAAACTATGAATATTATATTGGCTAAATGTGTTGACCGCGGGAACCCCCTACTCTGACCGGGTTTTGACCCCGGACGGAGATCGGACGTCGGGTGTAAGAGTGCAGGGGAGTCGTTTAGTGGGTGGGCCCTAAAATCCTTGGGCCCGCGATCTGCTCTCAACACCTGCAGATCGTTGAGTCTCACATACCCTGCGCGCCCCCTAGGCGCGGGGACCTCCTAGGAGGATCGGCCAAGGAGCGAAAAAAGAAAAAAAATACAGTTGGAACAGCGACCCTAGTGGCAAACGTAGGCAAACGTTCCAACTCCATACCAAATTGAGTTAACTTTTAAGCTATCGACAACGTTAAAAAACTCGCACTACGCACACGGGTGTCCTCTGTTACGAAAAAGCCTCCTCTTACTCTCGCTCCTTTCTCCTGATGGGTTATAACATGTTCCTTATGGGACGTTTATTATGCTATCTTCGTATCGTTAGGGTTGCCGAATGTTACATAAAAAATAATTCTTCCACAAATTGGAACTCATGGCTCTACGGCAAAAATTTAATATGCACTGCCTTAGCACGTAGGATCCGTGATCATAATTGTGTATTTTATGATGACATGACAATGAATTTACGACCCAATCGGTGTTGTTAGCAGAACGGTAATAAGCAGGATGGTAATAGCTTAGTGCGAATAATAATAATTGATTGATTTGTTTATAGAATTTCACGATGCTACTCCTTCCTCTGCTGATATTGATGCTGCTATTCCTCACGGAATAATTGATTGCATATTATAATGCTCCCGGATTTGAACGACGAACCATGGCATAGTCAATAACCCAACAAACGTTTGGGGTTGCTTACATTTTGGGCCACTAGTACAGCAAAGTTTGCTGCTATGGCTTGCCTGACACCTGAAATAGCTAACAACCATGAGCTAAGATCGATTCCTAGAAGAAATAGGGAGAATGACCGTACCAGTCTACGCTGTGAACACACTTTGTAAAAGTTTTTATCAAGCCGTGCATGATTTTGACGGAATTGACTTTAAAACTACATAGATTCTAAATTAGTAATTATTTTATAATTCTACTGTACTCATTAAACTTTTGAAATTCGATCTTGAAATTCGTATGATATTCGTAGCTCAACTCAGCTCAGAATCTGGTGACAATGGAAGAATATTTTTGTAGTATACTACTTGAGAGGCATATTTAAATACTGTATTCTTTTCATAAGTAACTATTAGTTCGCATGTGTATAATTTTATGGACATTGTATGACAATGTACGACCATCAAAATATTTAAAAAAAAATTTTTACAAATATATTGCACATATTTTATCTCATATTCGACAGTAATATTTACCCTGTCACGTCTATGAAATCTGGAAACACCAAGAAGGTAGTGATGCTGCTTCTCCTGTTGCAAGAAAATCCATCAAAATCTTTACCGAACTTACCGTTAGCAAAATCTATAATCCCCTGTCTAATTTATCACATCAAACTTCACGTTTACAATGAACTGAAATTAGTTCTGCGGTATCGAAGTTCTACATCCCAAGAGACAATGAGAACCAACATTCAATGTTTGAAGACTTCGTATTCAAATAGAGCCTTATTTCCCCAGCGAGTTGTTTAAGCTGATAGATATCATGGTATTTTCATGCAAGACTCACTTTAGGAACTTTGTCTTCAATATATTTAGTGTTAGCAAAGCTGGCTTAGGCTAGTTCCACAAAATGTCTAGCTTTACGGGAAAGACAAAGCGATATTATAGTGGTACATTATTATTAAAAACTAATGGCACTCGCTATTGCACAGCATTTTTATAAACTTATGCAATTTTAGACAGTAATAATTTAATATTAAAATAATAATAAAATAAGACCACGCTATATTTGTAAACATTAAAAAAAGCAAAACATTAACTGTCCCCTTCACACTCATAGGCTAGACCGCACGAGAGAGAGATAGGCAGATTTTTCATGATGCGCATGCAGTGCGACGTCACGCCGCGCGCTTATTCACAAACACTACACAAGCGCAACGTGTGAATGTGTTGAACACGAGCTACATGGTAGGCGGAGTGGGGGTGTTAGGTATTATTTTCGTAACGGAATTTCTTGATTCGGTCGCCGTGCTCAAAGCCCGCGATAAAAGCTTTGCAATAGCTTAATTAATTTATTATTAATCAACTCTTCGTTTGTTTTAAATTGGAAAATTGGAATAGTTCTAAACCGAATAAGTTGAAACTTGGTACAGTTATCATTGCCATTTAAGAGTATAATCAATTCCGGTTGCCAGTAAATCAAATGTAACACTTGAGTGAAATTTGTAAATCATCTTTGTAATTGCTAGAGTGTTTAGTGCAGTTTTTATTGGAAAGAAAGGGTTTTGAACATAGAACCAACATCGTACGACACATGTCTATCGAATGATTCTAAAAAGGTTTTAGTTCTGGTCATAGCATAAAAATAACTTTTGTGGTACTTATCCGTGAGGGCTTACAAAAGCTCGTCAATTAGTAAAACGATGCTACACGACCAAATTGCAACCTCAGATTCAAATCAATTCACAAAGTGATAAAGCGGTCAACCGCTGCACAATGTGGGCTATCTAACCATACACATTCACGTAGGCCGGGTTATATCCGCGTTTACCTTTACAAGCTTCACAATAATGATATTGAACGGCTCATAACAATCCTTGGGTTTTTTTTTCTACTTTTCAAATAAAAGCCATTTTAAAGCACAATTGGAATGTCGAAATGTCTCATGGTGGACTGTAGTATTCATGTCGTGAGATACGACTATATAGAAAAGAGCCCCATAATATGAGCTCCCGTAACCTCTCTGTGATTTGGTTTGCCAATCCAAAACAACAACTAAATAAATAAATAAGTGACTGGGAATAAATCACACACGGTCATGCGGCCCCTAATTAGGATTCTCTGTGCTATGAATACCAGAGACTAACATAAATACTTATATATATATATATTTTTTTTTTATTGCTTGTATGTGTGGACGAGCTCACAGCCCACCTGGTGTTAAGTGGTTACTGGAGCCCATAGACATCTACAACGTAAATGCGCCACACACCTTGAGATATAGTTCTAAGGTCTCAAGTATAGTCGTAGTCGTCGTTTACGTTTAAATATATAGTTATAGATAATAAACACCCAGGCAAAGAGCAAACCAACCTGTTCATCAAAGGAATGTTTGCCCGGTGTGGGGATCGAACCCACAACCACTTACTACTACACCATCGAGTCAATTGATAACAATGAATAAAGTTTTTCAGAAAGGATTGCTGATTGCAGGTTTTTATTTTTTATTGCCTAGTTGTGTGGACGAGCTCACAGCCCACCTGGTGTTAAGTGGTTACTGGAACCCATAGACATCTACAACGTAAATGTGCCACACACCTTGAGATATAAGTTCTAAGGTCTCAGTATAGTTACAACGGCTGCCCCACGTTTGGTACCATCCTGCCTACTGTGAATCCATCATTCATTTTGGTTTGAATGATAAAATGGCTATCGCAAGAAACGATTTACATTAATAAATAATTCAAAGAAGGATGGCGACATTTACCTCTGATATGTTTGTTAAGCACTTTTTATTTATTTATTTTTTATTGCCCTTGTAGGCAGACGAGCAAACGGCCCACCTGATGGTGAGTGGTTACCGTCGCCCATGGACTTCAGCAATGCCAGGGGTAGAGCCAAGCCGCTGCCTACCGTTAAACTTAATAGCAAGTTGTGAAATTGGTAGTGCTTGCCTGTTTGTTACAATTCTGAGTTTAGATATCTGGATCCTGCTTATTCCGTATGTGTATACTCATTTTTGTTTATGACATGTTTAACCGGCAGATGAGACATCTAAAAACACTAAACTCAAATTAATATTTTCCAGTCAAAAAATATATCCAATGGTGAACTAAATCCTCCGAAATCCATCACACCCCAACGACAAAATTCCTGAAGGCAATAAACAGAATCATCTATAGAGGACGCACAACTAAATTTAATTTGAAACATGCCCCGGATACCTGTAGTTCTCAGCCGAAACTAGACTGTAATGAATTTTATTGCATTCCCCGGAGTGTGGGTGTTCTCGGTTTAATTGGAGTTAAGCGAAGCATAATATCTGCTAGTGTACTGGTTTAGGATAAAATCAGATAAGCTGATGCCGTTCCAAAATAGAGTAAGCTGATTTAAATTTTTGTTCAATTGACGTGTCTGTCATGGCCTAGACAAAAAGACTAAGCCCAGTATACTAAAAACAAGTAACATCACTATGCCAATGTTGAAATTCCGTTGACAGGAGCCCAATTTTTTAAACAATTAGTAGGCCTTATTGATAGTCTGTACGGGTGCAGTCATGTGGTCAAATATAATGATATTGAGATCGTAATGGATGTACTTACTTCTGAGGCCTCGATCAAAAGGCTGCATTCTGAAACTTATATGCCTCTAGTAACTGTATAGCCCCGTTCACTTAGGTAACTTAACGCGTATTGGGTAATGAAATGTAAAATATTCTGTGCGATTTCAGTAACCGTTTGCTCGAATGCTTTAACTGGCCACTTTTTTTCTGTCTCTGAAGTTTTCCAATCGAATGAAAAGCATACATGCATACTTACGTCTTTATATATAACATGCCAGGCGTGCTCTGCGATTTCACATAGTAATTGTAGGATTTTTTCTATTTTATAATTCTGGAGATAGGTAAATCTCACAGCCCACCTAAGAAAAACTCAGAATATTTTCTATTTCAACATAGAAAGTATGATAGTACGATCACTAAATATCTACTGGTTATAATGCCCGAAGCAATTCAAACGTTTCTCCCAGAAACAATAAAATTGGAAATGAAACACATGAGTACAATGTTATTCCCTTTACGATCCAACCCCCACGGTCTCGACGCAATTATAGAAATATGAAACCGTTAAGATTTTAAAAGCATAGCTTATTATTGCGAGAGTAGTTTCTAGAAACTTCTTTTATTATTGTTGACGATGATTTTTGTGTGGAATGTATAACAATATAATATTTGAAAGAGAGTTTTCAAACTTCCTGCGTATATAGGGTACCTCCTTTCAAAGACACCCTACAGATTTTTTATTGCTTAGATGGATGGACGACCTCATGGCCCACCTGGTGTTGAGTGGTTACTGGAGCCCATAGACATCTACAACGTAATTTCCGCCACCCACCTTGAGACATGGGTTGTAAGGTCTCAACTTTTTCAGCACAACCGCTGCCCCACCCTTTGAACTGAAACGCAATACTGTTTCACAGCATAGGGAGGATGGTGGTACCTACCCGTGCGGACTCACAAGACGTCCTATCCCAAATACATTTACCACCAGTAGATGATCAGATTCAAGACACTAAAACACTTTATTTTGATACAAATCAAACGAGACGTATAATTGAAAACGTATTAATTAACTTTATTTACTGCAAATAGCACATAGATTGGTTTTCAGTAACTATTTTATCCGGCACAACTTCTATCAGTTTCTGTTTGTTTGTTTTCAATAGTAGTAGTAGTTCCAATAACCTATTTTCTGGGAATCTCGACGTGTGGTATGAAGAGCAAACCTAATCCTAAATCTGAAGCTAGCTAATCGTTTTTAACAAGTTTTTGGGTAGCTAGTTAACTAATTGTTCGTAGTAATTTGTTATTGGAGCTTGTAGAAAAAGGTCAAAATCTAATATTTTTAACAACCTTCCCTTTATATCCGAATATCACACGTTTCTAAACTGTCCAGAAATTATAAAGTAGGCAAAAGAACTGAAGAATTGCTAAGGATTAAAATTATTCGAACAGTTGACCTCCACGTTACATAATAATAAACACAAATAAAGTCAAACTCGCATGTTTTAAATATTCGATTCTATATTGTTAGCCAATAAAAGCACCAATAAAAATCCGCCGAACGGAAAAAAACTCTCAATTCCCTTAATCTTTGTTTACTGCGACACACAATTAACTGGGTCGGTTAATGACAACGTGTGGTCGTTCATGGGACATACATAGGTAGACATGCTCGACGATATTCAAAGAATTCAGTTGCTCATGTGTTTATTTTTTTTATGAATTATTACTGGTGGCTCGGTGGTTTTCCAGTTCCTGTCACCATGACAGGTGGTCGAGCAAAGACTCAGCCAAGAGGGCATGGGATTTTCTAAAAGCTGCCCGAGCGCCTCCAGAGCAGACCTAACAGCTCAAGGGAAACTACTTGGCGAGTGAATTTACTACCAGGTCGGAAACGCAACCCGCTGAGGAAATCCGGTGAGAGAGTCAGCGGGCTGATGATTGGCTTAAGTAGATTACACGTCGAACTCTTTGCCGAGTTCGATGAATACGATTACTGGGGTCCCTAAACCTGCTCCAAGTGTTAGAACTGAAGGCGCGTAGTGCTGAGGTTAATGGATCTGTAAGGACGTGTCATGGGTTTTGTGTCTTCATGTGGATTCGACGCTGTTGAGAGTTATGTGGCTCAAACACAATAAATATCCATTTTTATTACAGTTTAATGATTTTTACTCAGCTATTTTTACCCAAAGATGAAAAGTATTTGAATGTGGAAAAAACGTGTGTCCTATCTAACTATGGAATAAATTCGTCTTTTTTGGATTTTAGAAAACTAAGAACGAGGAGTTGGGATTGTTTTGGAGAAAAACTATCAAAAGAACAAACAAGGTAACATCTAAGCCTTAAGCTCAAGGCGTGCAATGAGACCTTTTATCCGTCTCAGCCATTTATTTGTCGCTTAAACTGTTTTCTAGCTCTGCAGCAGACGTTTATTTCCAATTATATTCCTAATTTCACTTTCGAATCAGGTCAAACACAACGAAATCATTAACTCTAACGGCCGAAAGCTCCCCGAAAGCTGTGAGTCTGTTATCAATAGATCAATTAAAAACTTTCAGTCAGCTTCCTGCTTCTCACCAAACTTTACCAATGGTTATTTGATTCTCGGATCTCGTGTACTGACTTGGCGATCATTAAAAAGTTTCTATGTTTAATTTAACAAACATTCGGAACGTGGCTTTGACGGATCGCGATCTTCTATGATTGTTTTGTTTTAAATTAGGCTTGTTGATCCAACATTGATTTCTGTTTTATCTTGTACAGATATTTATAGCTGGTTCTATAATTTGCCTAATAGATCTTTGAGAATTTTTTGTGGAATTTGTATTAGTGTTCTGCCCTATGTGTTTAATGTTTTTCACCTTACTTTTTACTTATGGTTTATTGGTATCTTAAATTTGTTTAAATAATTTAAATTTTCATTCCTTTAACAGTAAAATCTTACACCGAAATTTTCAATGTTCAATTATTTTTAAATGGATTTTTAATGTGCCCAGTAACACGAATAACTGAATTGCAATTTACATAAGTAAACAACCCTTATCTTCCACACGCATCATTACGAACTAAATTTGATATACGACCAAAGTAATTAGGTACGAAATTGATTGCCACACAAACCTACAGAATTACCTGAACATAACGTCTTGTGTACATTGTTCAATCAATAATTGCTTTTAATCATTAGCCAGTGTTGTGGTGTTTGCACTCTCTGTTCTCTGAAATTAGCTTTTCCAGCAGTTTGTGGTTTTCAGTGTAAGAATTTCGATACAAAATCCCTTAAATATATTGTAAATTATAGTTTGAGCTTTTGACAAGTAAGAAGTATGTCGATTACCTGTAGCCTATGTATATAAAAGGTATAAATACTTGTCACGAATCCGAAACCTTTACAATGGAGGCAGACAGTTGGACAGGCGAAAATAGAGAAAATACATGAACATACATACTATGTATGTATTACTTATACATAGGTTCAATAAAACTAATAAAGAACGTGTGTTCAGTGCAACTTATTATAAATTCAATGATTACTTACTAGAGAACGCAAAGTGGGAACGAAATGTTTCTCCAAGCAATTTCATTTTATTATTAGGATTGGATCGTTGTTTTTTTAATATATAAATAAGACAAGCCCGTTAGTTCTTTACAAGGTTTTTTAATCCATGTTTGAACTTACATATTATGTCAAAATACTAAAAAGATATTTTAATGATAATGTAGCAGTAGTTCACCGCACGGTGCTTCGAAAACTTTCAAGTTGTACTCTTATAACAGATATATCCCAATTCACTTAGGTTTTCAGACTAACCCCACATTATAAGATACTTTCAATTTGAATCTATATCTATACTAATATTATAAAGAGGAAAGATTTGTTTGTTTGTTTGTTTCGAATAGGCTCCAAAACTACTGGACCGATTTGAAAAATTCTTTTTCCATTAGAAGCCGACATTGTCCCTGATGAACATAGGCTACTTTTTTTAAATTTTTTTGTTTTTTTTTTGGTTTCGTGTGTGTTTTAATGTTTCCGAAGCGAAGCGAGGGCGGGTCGCTAGTATTTAATAATTATAACGATATGAAATAAAAACTGACTTACACACTGAAATAAAAATTAAAATCTTAATGTTTGTGAATCATAAACATAAAAGCAACTTGGAAGCTCAAACCCTTAGCCACTGAACACCCTTAAAACTCCTAATTCCATACACAATTCGAGAGTTTCAGCCGAAAACCGATTCCGTAACTCCCAAAAAGTCATTTACGATTACCATAACCAGTATGGCGGTGAAAAATGACTCCGCATCAATTCCCATTTCAGTTCGAGATCTTTTTGGCGATACAAAGTTGAGAACTTTCTGAAGGCCTCCCCGCTGTAATGGGGAAAGGGGTCACGTGAACGCCTCATTTGGGGCAGAGCTACTTTGAACTAGTATTGAAATGGATTATTTGCTAACAGATTATGAACGAACCACTATTATAATATGTAGCACTTTTACGACCAGGATAAAAGCAAAGTGAATTTTGGAAACGAATTTTATATGATTGCGTTATTTTAGTGCATGAGCCAACAGTATCTCAGGTTTTAAGTGGTTACGAAGCCCAGAAACAAAGAAAAAAACCCCTTCCCACTTGATTAAGAGCGCTCGAAATTAAATATAAAATAATAAAAAAACCTGTTTAAGTGATATCGCTACAATTTTTATTTTATTTTAAGGGTATTAAAAGGGTATTAAAATTACATTATTTAAAGGTATTAAAGGGTATTTGATGACATTATGTATGGGATATAATTTCAGCCAAATGGCCGCCGCAATTCCGCTGTTGCTGATGTATACTGGTGAACCAATTTTATATGGCATCTTCGTGCAAATGGGGCTCAATTTCACTAAGAGCGCGAGTTATGTTGGCCTTCAGGGCGGTAATTGATTGTGGTTTGTCTGCATAGACTAGAGATTTCACGTAGCCTCACAGAAAGTAGTCGAGCGGTGTTAAATCACACGATCTCGGTGGACAGTTGATATCGCCACTGCGCGATATGACGAAGCCTTCGAATTTCTCATCCAATAGATTTAATGTTTCCTGTGCTGTATGGCAAGCGGCGTCGTCCTGTTGGAACCACATGTTTGTGAGATCAGTACAATCTATCCTAGGCCACAAAAAGTTTGTTACTATCGTCCGGTATCGGTTGCCATTGACAGTGAGCGCAGCTTCTTGCGCATTTTCGAAGAAATAAGGGACGATGATACTGCCATTTAATTGTGTAGCGTTCTATAGGGAAAAATATAGGGACTAAATATTATGTGTTCATGGCAAATTTGACAGCCATCGCTTTACCAAGATGGCCGCTATGAGCTGTCAAAGTGCGAGCGCCCCCATTTAAAAATCCTTGAATGTACTTTTTTATAAAAAATATGTATTACAAGTTTCCTAAGATTTATCAACAACAAAAGGTTATAAGAAATGAGCCAGCCACGCTTTCAAGATTCTCGTCGGATTGACCCGTCAAATTTACTCCGTATTAAATGCACTCATATTATATTGATTTTTATATATTACTACACCAGTGTAAACGTGTTCTAAATAGTATTACGCTGCTAATAGTAACGCCATCTATCGCCGAGTAGTCGAAACGAATGTGAAATGATCTAGTAACATCTAAAACGATCGAGAAATACAACGCCATCTATTGTCAGACAGCGGAAACACACATCGAAAATACTCGGCTTGCGAGAAATGTTCTCGATAATTCTAAGGATGTGGTATCGACTATAAAAGCCCTGCAGATATGGCACGCAGTTAGTTAGTAATCACATAATGCGAAGCGGAAGAAGTGAAGTGAGAATTTTGAAGTGTTGGTAAAGTGTTTTAAGTGTTCTAAGCGATAATACAGTTTTAATTTACATTACGGTAGATTTTTTTATGTATCCCGAACCCCAGCGCGTGACATTAGCGATCACATTCAATTTTCCGTACATTACATTCACAACCCGAAAATCGTAGTCGAAAAAACCATGATGTTTCAAACCGACAGACACACAATCTGTCGGTTTGAAACATCATGTAGGGGATCGGACCGTGCGTCCGTTGTCACTAATTTGTACGAGTATCGGCCAACTGACAGACCTACAAACGGACTGATTGACGCGCCTTCATTAGTGAGTATCGTGTGTATACAAAAGGCCGAAACGTGTTTTGTTCTGGATCTATTGATTTTTTGGGAACTATGTAAATGTACATTTTAGTTTTGGGGCCTTTTTTAATATCTATCTTCTTATTTTTTTATAGCTTACATGGGTAAACGAGTTCATAGCCCACCTGGTTTTAAGTGGTTACTAGAGCCCATAGAAACCAACAACCTAAATGGCGCCACTCCCCTTAAGATATGAGTTCTATTACCTCAGTATAGATACAACGGCTGCCCCACCCTTGAAACCGAAACACATTACTGCTTCAACGCAGAAATAGGCAGGGTGGTGGTACCTACCCGTGTGGACTCACAAGAGGTCCTACCACCAGTAAACTACGTTGTTTTTGCGATTGCGATTTAAAGGTGACGACCATTTGGCGCAGTTTATGTGGAGAGTATTGCCTGACGGATAAGTCACTTAGTTTGCTCATAACATTTAATACGACAATGTCGACGTAAATGCCCCAGGTACCTGCCGTGAAGCAGTAATGCGTTTGGGTTTGAGGGGTGGGGAGCCGTTGTAACTATACTGAGACATTAAAACTCATATCTCAAGGTGGGTGGCGGCATTTACGTTGTCGATGTCTATGGACTCTAGTTACCACTTAAAACCAGTTTAGCTATGAACTCGTCCACCCATTTAAGCAATAAATAAAAAAAACATAGATGGTTTTATCTGTATGCTTAGTTAGGGGATGAAGTTTTATATGGTTAGTCAGTAAATTTGACACCTTAGATTCTTAGACTATATAACGACGCCTATCCTAACGTTATAATCGAAACAAAAGCCTGATTTGCGGCCTTTGGTGATAGATAACAGCCAGTGCGTGTTTACAACGATCTAACACCAATTATACCATTATCTAGAAGTGTACCGTGAAATGTCGAACACATTAAGCTTGCATGCTGAACTGATGAAAAAAGTTCAATCCTGTTAACCTTTCATACATGTTTTATCAAAAGAATTAACAGAGAATTTTTCAAATGGCATTTGTATGCACGTCCAGTTAGTATAGCAACAACAACAAAACAACAAAAAGCAAACAACAAAAGCATATTGATTGCCTTAAGCCGATTAATGGATGCTAGTTTTGCCGTTTGACAATTCAACTCCATCTATACATATAAATAAAATTGGAGTATCTGTTTGTAATATTGAAATAACCGCTTTTTACTACATGCATATGAATATATATATACGGTACATAGACCAAAATAGCATTTTTTACAATTTTTATCTTTCTGTCTGTCTGTCTGTTTGTTCCGGCTAACCTCTGGAACGGCTGGACCGAATTTGACGGGACTTTCACTGACAAGTAGCTGATGATATAAGGAGTAACTTAGGCTACTTTTTTAGACTAGCTTCGCCCCGCGGCGTCCCCTGCGATCCTACAATAACCGACCACAGTAACATCGCGCTACTCAGCTATTCAATAATACAATTTAATGTTTCCGAAGCGAAGCGAGGGCGGGTCACTAGTGTACAATAAATGGCGTATTATTGAATTATTATTTCGGTAGGCAGCGGCTTGGCTCTGCCCCTGGCATTGCTGAAGTCCATGGGCGACGGTAACCACTCAGCATCAGGTGGGCCGTGCGCTCGTCTGTCTACAAGGGCAATAAAAAAAAAAAGATGGAAATAACTTAGTTACCACATATAAATGTACAAAACAACATTTTTCAATATGATGATTTTTATTGCTTTAATTTATTATCTTAGTAAACGAGCTGACGGCACACCAGAGGCTCAGTGGCTACCGTTGTCCATGGACATCATAATGCTGCCCATTTTGAGAAATACAATCGAAGGCCTAATTATACTCTCACCCTTTCCACATTATCTAATAAGCTCAAGATATATTTATTTATATTTACGAACTAGTTTTGTAGTATTTTATTTTTAAAACTGATAAAAAGTTGAAAATGTCACACTATACTAAGAAATTATAGAAATAAAGATTTCACAAGAGAATCTTAAGGCATTAATTTTATCTTAAAACGACACCGTAAAAGTAGAGCCAGTAATATTATTAAATTTTATTTCTTTCAATCTACCCTGGAACTAGCCGACGTTTGTAACCGCAGCTGTTACCATCGATGCTCTGAATCCATTGCTGCTGCTAATATAACTTTGTACTACACTGAAAACACAATGGTCGAATGACTATTTTTTTTTTTTTTATTGCTTAGATGAGTGGACGAGCTCACAGCCCACCTGGTGTTAAGTGGTTACTGGAGCCCATAGACATCTACAACGTAAATGCGCCACCCACCTTGAGATATAAGTTCTAAGGTCTCAGTATAGTTACAACGGCTGCCCCACCCTTCAAACCGAAACGCATTACTGCTTCACGGCAGAAATAGGCGGGGCGGTGGTACCTACCCGTGCGGACTCACAAGAGGTCCTACCACCAGTAATTACGCAAATTATAATTTTGCTGGTTTCATTTTTATTACACGATGTTATTCCTTCACCGTGGAAATCAATCGTGAACATTTGTTGAGTACGTATTTCATTAGAAAAATTCGTACCCGCCTGCGGGATTTGAACACCGGTGCATCGCTTCAACACGAATGCACCGGACGTCTTATCCGTTAGGCCACGACGACTTCAAACTTCTTCAAACTTCGACTATTCTTGTACACCATTTGAAACACCTTTAGTCAATTCTTTCATGCTGTATTCCGAGTCTATTGCCAATCAAATTAGTCCACTATTATAACTTGTAATCATTTATAGTCCAAATGATCTGAAGATCAGAAAAATCCAAATGAATCACGAACGTCTGTAGGAAAACAATTTCATATTTTCGCTTGACAATCTCAACACCCCTTACTCAATCTGGAGGGTCCCCAAAAATGACTCTCATTATTCAAACCCCCCAGTCAGGAGCGGGATAAATGTGATTTTTTTTCTCAGATTCTTGCACCCCTCGCGAAACACCTGAACTCGTCAGGATCCGTCGAGTTGATTGCAGTTCTGCTTGGGAAGTTAAGTGCAATATTTTCTTTTTGATTGAGGATATACTGCCAACGGCTTCGCTTGAAGGATTTATTTTTGTAAAGCCGACGATGTTTGATGTAGATTTAGTGTTTTAATGGGTTTGCCAAAATGTATTTTTTAAAAAAAAATCGAGAATCTAATCCGTCTGATGCTAAATAATTACTGATGCTCAGGGATATCATGAGTACCAGGGATATATGTGCGCAGATGGTTATCTATTTAATTTTGGGAACCGTGTGAGAATTTTATTCCAAAATAATTCTTAAAGTTACTTGACAGATTTATAACTTTAAAAAAAGAATGTATCGTAACATAAAAACACAAGAAGAATAAAGTCTTCGATGCAGAATGTGATTATTCTAAAGGTTAATTACAAACTTTTTCAAAACTAGAACCCTTGATATTGTAAATTCATATTTAAGTAGTTATAGCACTACACAATCTAATTATCAAACAAGCACAAAATAATAATGTTAAATTGAAACTAAAAGAAAATTTATAGTTCAATAAATCAAACCCAAATGGCAGTTGTAATCGTCTTTTAACTTGATTTCTGTAATACAAAAGGAGAAACATAAGTTGTTCTTATTAGATAAAACTAGTCAGGACACGAACTCTGTTTTTAGTTGGTCGAAAACGAATTTAGAATCTTCAGAGTAATACCTGAAAATAGTATTTTATTAAGGGTTTTTCATTAAGAGCGCTCAAAATAAATAAAAAATTTATAAACCTGAAAAGTGATATTGCCATAAATCTTATTTTATTTTAAAGGGTATGTAATGAATGATTGAATTTCAATCTGTTAAATGACAATTGACAGTTGTTTAAATAATTTTTCGGTTAATGGACGTTGTGAAATGTGTGATAAAGAATTATTGAAGAAAGGGCATTAAATGTTGTTTAATCACACGTCAATTGTCATATGACAGATTGAAATTCAATCATTCATTACAGGTATTTGATAATATTATGCATGGAATGTAATTTCAGTCAAATGGCCACCGCGACACCGCTGTAGGTGGTGTATCCTAATGGACCAATTTTGTATGACATTTTCGCATTAATGGGGTTCAATTTCACGAAGAGCGCGAGTTATGGTTGTGATTTCACACAGCCTAGTCGAGCGGTGCGTAGTCACACGATCTCGGTGGCCTATTGATGTCGCCACTACGAGAGCTGACGACGCCTTCGAATTTATCATCCAATAAATTTAATGTTTCCTGCGCTGTATAGCAACTAGCGCCGTTCTGTTGGAACCACATGTTTGTGAGATCCATACCATCTAGCCTAGGCCACAAAAAGTTTGTTATCATCGTCCGATACTGGTCACCATTGACAGTGAGCACGGCTCTTGGCGCATCTTCGAAGAAATAACGGCCGATGATACCGCCGGATAAGCGTGTAGCGTTCCATCGTAAAATATCACGACTAAATATGTGTTCATGCCAAATTTGACAGCTATTTCTTTACCAGCCGCTGTGAGCTGTCAAAGTTCGAAGTATTGAAAAACCCCATACTAATTTCAAAGGAGTTGAACGATAGATTTTTTGATTAAAAAAAATCACTAAATTTAAATTTTGAAACAGACGAATTTAAACGACTATCGGCTGGTAAGTAAGATGGGAACTAAAGGAAATAATACCACCCAAGGAAAGCATTGAGACATCACAACCCATGTATTCCCGAGGGGGTACTTGGCTATGCACGTCTCTATCTCAAGTCATACACTCCATTACGACGCTGCGTACATAGTATCTTTAAACTTCGCATAATAGGACAAAAAAACTAACCGAATTGAAAATTTTTTTAGTAATTTTTACTCTCTAATTTGAAAATACTCTAAAAACAGACCGATAAGATCAAATGAATGATGAAATGAATGATAGATGAAAGTACCATTAAGACTATGAAACAAAGGTACTTCTAAACGTTTACCCTGAATATTTTCAAGAAATACATTAAGATTATGTCACAGAATAAAGACAAAAAAATCCTAATAATATACTTTCAGAAGCATGAATACATAAAACTGTAAACATTTACCAAGACACGGAATAAATAATTCAGTGCAAAAGAGTACAAGCCGGTGATGTATCTAACATGATTCCTTAAGCATTACTACCATTACCGAATGTTCAATCTTAAACCGATTCCCGAGCCCCTAAAATTCTTATAAGAGCTCTAATCTAATAAAAACCTGACGGTATGCATAGAGAATTCACGAAATAAGTCGATAAGCTCGGCCCGATCCAATCACGAGGCTCTAAGAATCGTAGTGTCGAGATTACACCAGGCTGGGCCTACATCGAGTTATGGGACAAAATTCACGATCAGGAATTACTTTGGGGCTACGGGATTGGCGATCTAGATGGATGAAATAATAGGACCCGAATTTAAAAAAGATTTTTCGCTTAATTTTGATATATAAAAGTACTTGCTAGTAGTAATCTATTTCTAGTTTTGAGAAAGGCCTGTGGAAGAAAGAAATTATAACAGACATAGTTTGGCAGAATTTCGACGAACTGCTCGTAAGAGGGCATGACACAGCAAAAGACAAAAGAAGTCTGGTTTGATAATTACAGATTTACGAGATTCACAGATGAAAGAGACATGAAACATAAGATAATAAAAAGAGATAACATTACCAAATAGGAGCTCGCTTTTCTATTTTCGTTCCAGAATTGAATTTTATCAAAAGCTCTTATTTGTACCCACGCCCGATTTGCCATTACATCACTCTCCTCGATTTCCGTAAATCTTATTTGTTATTTCGTCTATTTATAAACAGGCAGCTAATTTTACAATCTGTTCATCAGCTGATTTCCGTATTTTGTTTAGTAGTTCTTAACAACAACAAGGGTTCTCAATGTATTTTTAGGAAATATAAGTATATATTTTTAAATTCTCTTATAACAAAAAAGTATTAATGTATCTATGTACATTTTACATAAAACAAATTTAATATAAATCTTGGGGGTCCGCTGTTATTATGGAATTTCGGTCATTGTGGACACTGCCTATTAAAAAGACATGTAGATGAATTCACTAATAATCTACTAAGAACTGTAACACATTGATTTTGTTTACTTTTAATCTAATATTGGACTGTGCTCTTGGTATTTGCATTTAACTATCCAGCTTCCATAATTCACAGAGTATTGAAGCCCATTACAAAAAACTGTCACGCGTCTTGAAACATGTTAAAAACACATTACTGGCATATGTAGACATACCGGTGGGACCATGTGATTCGATTTCCCATCGACTTCAACCGCCAAAACTCTAAGAAATTGAGGGAGGAATAGAGGAAGTTTTTTCGGATAATGGGAGAACTGTAATTATGTAACGGTGGTACGATTTTGTGGCTTTTATGCACACCTTTAACAATTATTAGCAGGAAAAACTACAATATAAGCACGTCTGGCCAATAAAAATATGATTTTATAATGATTTGGACATATTTTTAAAATGAGTTGAGGTATTTGAGAATTCTTATAATATTAATTAAGTGTGGTCTCATGAATCAACAAGTGACTCGCTGACTTAGTGGCCCTGACTTAAGCCCGTGGAAGGAAGCACGTGAACGCTTCGTTTAACCTTCGATTTCAAAATGGGAAACCGTTAGAGGAAAAGTCACGGGTTCGCGTAAGCTCCCGCTAAATAATTGCATTTTGAACTTTGTCGAAAAACATACTTTAATAATCAATTAATCGATTTTTGGAACTAAGTTCCTTATGGGACGATGCGGAGGGGTACCCTAACCGGGAAAAAACGTCCGTAACGTAAGATTTTTATTAGTAATGCAGACAGTGTACGACTTAACTTTTTAATAACGTACAAAAAAGAACAAATTTTTTTATCATTCATTGACCACGATTTCAGAGCGTTCTTTTCCGCAATACACTAACTCTTATGCAAACAACCGTGAATGAAGTGTACCACAATAAGTTCGCACGTTACCGAATGACCATGGGTTGTTGCGAAACCTCCAGTTTTATTTTCTTTATACCTCGAATAAAACTTAAGACTAATATTTTTATAATAAGGAACTTCGTTCCTATCCGGTGTCCCACGACATCACACATCATTTTTTGTTTTGAACGACTATGATCACTAACTATGTATTTGACGGATTGTAGGCTTTTCCGGTTTCAAAAGATATAAAATAGATTTTATAAAAAGTAATGATTAATGTAAAGAGTAGCCATTCTATAATAACACGCTATGGTTCTAATTTAAAACTTACTATAGTTGGTTTCACTCGATCCATCAACACCACAACGTGAACTTCATCACCGACCTGTAAAGAAAACATCTCGTTACAACAAGACAATTAAAACTTCGACTTTATGAATCAAAGTGTCACGTATAGGCGTAGTTAAATTTTTATTTTTTTATTGCTTAGATGGTTGGACGAGCTCATAGCCTACCTGGTGTTAAGCGGTTACTGGAGCCCATAGGCATCTACAACGTAAAAGCCACCACCCACCTTGAGATATGAGTTCTAAGGTCTCAGTATAGTTACAGCAGCTGCCCCACCCCTCAAACTCAAACGCATTACTGCTTCACGGCAGAAATAGGCAGGGCGGTGGTACCTACCCGCGCAGACTCACACGAGGTCCTACCACCAGCAGTAATTACACATATTATAATTTTGTGGGTTTGATTTTTATTACACGATGTTATTCCTTCGCCGTGGAAGTCAATTGTGAACATTTTGTTAATTACGTATTTCATTTGGAAAATCGGTACCCCGCCTGCGGGATTCGAACACCGTTTGCATCGCTCAACACGAATGCACTGGACGTCTTATCCCTTAGGCCACGACGACCACCGTTTCTAATACAAACTCATTAAAACTAAAAATCTTGGTATGAATGTTAGTGATTATAATATATCATCAGTTAAACGTAGAGATATATACGAGACACGAAAAAAATACACTATGATCCAGTAAACCCATTTTTTCCCAAATACACTGACTCCAAGAATGGAATCTGGAACCCGCCGTCAAGGTCACAGCCGACGAGGAGATAAAAGAGACTATAAAATTATACGTGGCCTAAAGGATAAGACGCCCGTATACGACCGATATACCGGGATGTAAATCCCGTGAGAAGCTACCGTACTCTCTCAGGGAATGTGTGCGTAACACGTATTCTCCGCGAGTTTCACAATGGAGGACGCGTGTTAAAAACGAAACTCGCAAAAAAATATAAACTTATCAACTACGTGATTCTGGTCGTGCGTGGCCACGGAGAGCACCGGCTTAGCTAAATTCTATTTCCAAGCAGTCACACTAATAGAAGGCCAACAGGTATCTATGTTTTTTTTATTGCCCTTTTTTTTATTGCCTTTGTAAGCAGCCGAGCATACGGCCCACCTGATGGTAAGTGGTTACCGTCGCCCATGGACTTCAGCAATGCCAAGGGCAGAGCCAAGCCGCTGCCTACCGCTTAATACTCTCCACAAGCCTCGTTTGAAGAAGGACATGTCATAGCGTTCGGGAAACACCGTGGAGGGGAGCTCATTCTATAGCCGGATGGTACGTGGCAAAAAAGATCTCTGGAAACGCACTGTGGATGACCGCAGTGGCTCCAGGTAAAGGCCCTTATAGACAGACGAGCATACGACCCACCTAATGACGAGTGGTTACCGTCGCCCATGGATTTCGGAAATGCCAGGGGCAGAGTCAAGCCGCTGTATGTACTAGCGATCCGCCCTTGCTTCGCTTCGGAAACTGTAACTTATTATTGATTCATTATTGAATTTTCTTTTATACATATCTGGTCCTGACAGTAACAAACAAATATCTAATCGTTCCTTTTCTTATATTCATGGTTCACGGTTTTGGGCGATAATGGCCTCCAAATAAAAGGTATTAGATATATCCTGTCACGGGCTTGTTTGTGGGACTATTTAAGATAAACATACCCATTTTATATTATATACATGTAACTCCAACGGTTTTGCGGCGCACGGCAAAATAGCTCGCAGGTAGCAGATTTTTCTCCTTCTTATTTGACACTTATCGTTATATTTTGGATTTTATCACACTCCTCCTTTTTTTTTATTGCTTAGATGTGTGGACGAGCTCACAGCCCACCTGGTGTTAAGTGGTTACTGGAGCCCATAGACATCTACAACGTAAATGCGCCACACACCTGGAGATATAGTTTTAAGGTCTCAGTGTAGTCACAACGGCTGCCCCACCCTTCAAACCGAAACGCGTTACTGCTTTACGACAGAAATAGGCGACCCTCGCGTCATTTTCCTCATTACTGAGGGTCATGACTCCCCCGCTGAATCAGTTTCTCCCGTACGATTTCCCTCCATCTGCTGCGATCCTTAGCTTCATGAAGGGCATTGTGGAAGTTGATGTTTAGAGAAGATCCGTAGATTAGTAGAGAGTATTTGGTCCGACCAACTCTGCGTTCTCTGGGACGATTGTCATCTACCTTTCCTGTCACCATTAGCTGTTCTAGATTGTAGCCCTCTTTACGAGCAATATGACCGAATAATTCCAGCACCCTGCGAAGGCATATGGCACATTTATCACACTATATCTTTATAAATTATACACTATGTGTTATTCTAATGTCTTCTTCTTAATTATTTTCTAAAAATTCTTTATTGTTGTAAACTTTCATCAAAATCCATTCATTAGTTTTTGCCTGAAAGACTAACAAACATACATCCATACATTCTTACAAACTTTCACGTTTATAATATCTGTAGGATATATTATACATATATCAGAAAGACCGTGAGCAAATACACATGTATATTATAGCATAGACAAGTACATGAAAACCTTGAGACATGATTCAAATTCAAATTCAAAATCATTTATTTCAACTTAGATGTCAGTATGACACACTTGTTGAATGTCAAAATACAAATAACAATGTTAACTCTACCACCGGTTCCAAAAAAAGCCACAGTCCTGAGAAGAACCGGCGAAACAAACTCAGCGGGCTTGCTTTTTTTTTGTTTTTTCTCAAATAATTTTTTTTTTTTAAATAAATAAAAATAATAATGAAAAAATAATAATAATAATGTAAAAAGTTCTAAGAGAGTTCTAAGTCTCAATTGTATAGCATAATTTATGTAGCACAGTATAGTGGGTGTGTGTTTTCCAAGTTTGCATTTCGTCGTTGAGGAAGCTCCGTGTCTATATCCTCGGTATTCTGTATTCGGCAACCGAGAAACGAAATTCTTCGACCGTTAAAAAGTATGAGTTTCCGCGGCTTTTGCTTCCTCATTAATTATTTATACGTACGATCTCTTGTTCGCGTTGTATCGCGAAGAATAAATAGCGGAGTATACCGTAACTTACTTGTTTTGTTTTTGAATCGAGATAAACTTGGGGAACGTGTTTGTTAATGTTGAATCGAATGAGATGATTTTAATTGAGTTAAACTGTAGACAAGCTTTTGGTTCACCTGATGGTAAGAGGTCGTCTTAGAGCCGAAAGGTGTGAAGTAGAAGCAATCGGCGTCAACTAATTAATATATTTAAAATAAAATAAAATGATACTGTCTAAACTAATTAGTTTTACAATATTTGCTATGTGTATGTGCATTACTATAATTCTCATGTTGTATTTGTTATTTTAGCTGTTCTACACACACTCATCGCTTTTAATTATTATTTTCATAATCCTCTCGCAGGTGTGCTGGAAGAGATTCCTTAAAGAAATAAGCAGTGCCTTTGTACATAGTTTTCCTATTACTCTGTAGTATGTCTTCTTTTTTGTGTGTACATAAATAAAATAAAATAAAAAAATAAACTATTAGTAAAGCCGAGAACCAATAGTTTACTTGCAATGAAACTAGTTTCGTTTCATCAAACATGGAGTCAAATTTGTTAGAAAGGGACAGAGCAGATCTGAAGGATAAAATCAGGAATGAGGTTATTCGACAGAGAACTAAAGTCATCGACTCGATCGATCTATGAGGAGAGCCGAAGACCGGAGTCAGTGGTGTGGATTGGGAGAGGCCTATGACCAGCAGCGGTGGTGGTGGTGGTGGTAAAGCATTAGGTAGAGAGACTCCGCACAGAAAATAGGGAAATCCCAAGAGACTTGCTTCATATGATGACTCGTGATGATAATTTGAAGTTGTCTTGGACTAAAGAATAAGACGTCCGGTGCATTCGTGTTGAAGCGACGCACCGGTGTTTGAATCCCGCAGGCGGGTACCAATTTTTCTAATGAAATACGTACTCAACAAATGTTCACGATTGAATTCCACGGTGAAGGAATAACATCGTGTAATAAAAATGAAGCCCGCAAAATTATAATTTGCGTAATTACTGAAGGTAGGACCACTTGTGAGTCCGCGCGGGTAGGTACCACCACCCCGCCTATTTCTGCCGTGAAGCAGTAATGCGTTTCGGTTTGAAGAGTGGAGCAGCCGTTGTAACTATACTGAGGCCTTAGAACTTATATCTCAAGGTGCGTGGCGGCATTTACGTTGTGGATGTCTATGGGCTCCAGTAACCACTTAATACCAGGCTGTGAGCTCGTCCACCCAGCCAAGCAATAAAAAAAAGATCATGATAAAAGAAAGAAAGAGAAAGATTTTTCATATTTCCAGAGACCCTTGGTTTCATTGACCCCGAATGTTGCATCCACAGCAATCCTAAATAACTGACGCCATATCGAATATTGAAAGCCTTCTTAGAAAAGTATGTTACGATTTTAGATAAAGTAATGTAACCTTATTAAGATATGAATAGTGGTGAGGTGTAGATAATGCAAAGCGGTAAGGTGTAAGGTCAAATGGTTTAATCATGTTTTATCATCGTGTAATAAATTGTAGAATGTTTGTTTATGGCCAATAATTTATTTTTAATGTATTTTAACACTTAGTACTTTGTGTCTGTTAAATTTTATGTAAGTTTTTATTTTATTTTTGTTTTTTTTATTGCTTAGATGGACGGACGAGCTCATGGCCCACTTGGCGTTAAATGGCTATCAGAGCCCATAGACATCTACAACGTAAATGCCGCCACCCACCTCGAGACATTAGTTCTGAGGTTTTAAAGTATAACAGCTGCCCAACACTTCAAACCAAAACGCATTACTGCTTCCCGATACTTCGGTTTGAAGGGTGGGGCGCCCGTTGTACTGTTAAAAGTGAGATCTTTGAACTTATATTTCAATGTTTCAATGAGATATAAGTTCTAAGGTCTCAGTATAGTTATAACGGCTACCCCACCCTTCGAACCGAAACGCATTACTGCTTCACGGCGGAAATAGGCGGGGTGGTGGTACATAAACGTGCGGACTCCCAAGAGGTCCTACCACCAGTGATTGCGAACATCAGGTGGGTCGTGAGCTTGTCCATCCAACTAAGCAATAAATAAAAAGATTCCAGTAAAGGTTTATATCACATTAGCCGCTCAGAACAAGTCGTAAATTACGTCAAACAGTCATAGATAAATTATAGTTATTTTTTGTAGTATTTATTTATTAATATTGACGGGCAGACGATCGGGCCACCTGGTGTTACGAACGGAAGTAACAAAGAGCAAAACATTAATCACTGTTAACCTTGAATAATGAAGACGAATTCCAAATTATTATCTTCGTACTACTCTAAGCCAAATTCCATACACACAGCTCACTGAGTTTCTAGCCGGATCTTCGGAGTGTGTTGCGATTCCGACCCGGAGGTAGATTCTGCTTAGCACTGCTCTTGCTAGGGCTAGTGTTAGTAAGCTCTCTCAAGTTGGGCCCGTGAGCTCACCTACCAGTCCGAGCGTGACCGGATTACTCCCTTAGGCTGCTAGCTATTGGGTAGGAAATTGGATAGGCAGATGGTACCAGTCACACGACTGCTTTTTCATGATTTTGGATGGAAAATCACTATTTCTGCCATAGGATAACCATTGCTTTGATCCCATTGAAACTTTAGCTCATAAAACATATTAGTAAAACAAGACTGTGACATTCATCATTTTGAAACACATGGCCACTGGTAACCAGGTAAGCTGTGAAATGGTTTTCAAGTTATCTTCGGAAATAATTATCATACCAAAAAAAAAAACCAAAGAACGACAGTGAAAGATTTTTTCTTCATAGCTTGAGAGAATAGAGACCAAACGTCAGAAGTTTTCTGCTGCCTTGGATGGGTAGAAAATGAGACATGAAACATATCTCTGAGTAAGTAGGATGTAGGAGGAGTAGGATGGTGATACCTACTGAGCGGATGAACATTAACGAAATACTACCAGTAAAATTGGGTAAAAGTTACTTAATGGGATACAAAGATAATTTGGGTAGCAGATTATTTAATAATATACTTTGAATAAGCTGAGTGAATGTGGCCTAGAAGTGGTCGGAATGACGGACCTGTATCTCCTGAATAAAAAAACATATCATTCTAGCATCATTTGAACCTAAGCTACAAATTTTAATAATAAAATAATTTCAAACAAACGTATTTATGTAACACATTAAAAATTATTTAAGCTTATATTTTATTAATATAAACAGTGGCTTAAAATATATTAGAAAAAAAACAACGGAATTCACGGAATTAAGAAACCCGTTTAAGCATAATTTAAAGCAGTCGTTTTGTTACAAAATTTGAATTTAATATTAACTGGTTATGTAATTTTCGTTGCTTGTTCGATTGGCAAGTTCATGGTCCCAACGGCTGCTAAATGATTTCCGGTGATAAAAGATATCACAACTAGATAATCAATCGCCATCAATCAACTTGAGAAGTGACGTCAAAATCTCTTTTATTTAAGTACTGTATGAGCCTTTACACAGGAACCCCTCACTTTTCAGGATAAAAAAAAACATTTAGTATATTTTATCTACAATTGCGGGCTCATAATTTACTCTATCTCCAATAATTAGGTAAATTTTGGGACTGAATTTTTTGCACGATTCTTCATCGTGCGAATGATTGATTATTGTTCGATTATTGATTGATTCATTATGTTAAATAATATATTAGAAAATGGTGCCTAACAAAAAGGCAAAGCCGTTTTTGACTATTCATAAAAATATATAAATTTCTATATTTAATAAAATGATATTATCGCTTAGCAGTTTCTATTATAAATTTGTACTTTTTGACATCTGAATATTTGGATCTCCAGCCATTACAATGAAATAATTTAAGATTAAATTTAATTATTCACCTGCACATGTCGGTGAATTTGCCAGAAATATTTTTTGAAAATAAAAAATTCTCCATTCCCGTATATGTAATTAAAATTCCATCATTGCTGCCTACAGTTTTAGACATAAGAATTTATATTTATTATTTTTTCAGTCGGCTTTTTTACAAATAAGACTTTGATCGATCGTGACCTTGACAAATATAGCTGTGAAGCATTCGTTGCCTCGTGATTAAGCCTTAATAAAATTATAATTTAGTCACAGTTAAATGATCTCCGAAGCTGAAAACGCCGACAGTAAAATAGTAACAACGAAGAAAGCTTTGGGCCGCAGATGCCGGAACTCTAAAACATTAAGCGTCCGAAATTGCTAACTCAATCTTTTACGTTCCGAATTCGTAACTTCGGTTTTATTGTTCTTAAAGGGGGTCTAATCAAGAAGTATCGAGAGCGAACTTGTAGACGAAACAAAGGCTTTGAAAATCAAACTATTGAATATTTCAGTGGCCCGACCGCATCCAAGTAGCTGTAATGATAAATTCAAATCTCGATTCCCTTGGGAACAAAGCAATCAAAAGCCGTACAAACGTTCGAATCCCCTTCGGCTAAACTTGTTCCTTCGAAAATAGTGGAAGTTCAGTCGCTTCGTTTCCTTCCAGGAGAGAGGCATTCCGTTTTTTGGATACTAATGAGAAGCAACGAATCAGATGAACATGCAGCCAGGTTTTAAGTTCGATTGATTTCCATGAACTTAATCCATATGAACTCCAGTTTGTAACTATACTTGAGACCTTACAACTTGTATCTCAAGGTGGGTGGCGCATTTACGTTGTGGATGTCTATGGGCTCCAGTAACTACTTAACACCAGGTGGGCTGTGAGCTCGTCCACCCATCTAACTAATAAAAAAAAAAAAAAAAAAGTTGAATTTTTGTCTAGTAATTTTCTAATTTTGCGTATCTGAAGTAAAGCTGTTGTATTCTTTGTACGTAGAGCACTGCCGCTTGAGATACAGGTTTTATCACCTAGTTCAAGCACAGATGCAAAATTTAGCAGTATTATGATTGTGTTTCTACTTCGATGTAACAATAAAAAAATGTGTGTGTGTGCAAGTCACACACGGTAGAAGTGAAACTTATACAATATAAATATAATCGCAAGGGTCAATCACTCCGCAGTGCAATGGAGCAGCCGCACGCCAGGGGAACCGCCTGCATGCTCACGGTATCCCGACGCCAGGTAGGTATCATTTAGCAAGAGAAATACGAGAACGTCTATCAACTGTGTAACCGCGATTCAGGAATTGTTGAATTTACATGCAGTAACATCTGTTAATAACAAACTAAATAGAAACAAAATAAACATGGCGCGTAACCGAAAAACGTTACATACGTTTTTTCCTCCCTACGTCGATAAAGAAATTTCACTTCAATAAATAAATAAATCATAAATAAATCATTTCCCAATAACAACAATGTTAATGCCCTGTCAACACAGTCCACAACACAACAATAAAACGTTCATAAAAGAACCCGGATTATGTACGTCAATCATAAATTTTAAAATGGAAAAGTGAGAGTAACTCTATATGTTAAACGGAGATCTCGTAATTAAGAAATAAGATTTTACCTATGAAGTGTTCACAAACAACTTCCGCTGTGAAAGAATATTAATTGAGTAATGAAATGAAATTTGTAAAGTTTACAAATGTCGTTAATTGCTGGAAGTAGGGTGTATTGGAAGTCCGCATCGTTGAATGTACTCACACTGCCTTTTTTAGCTATACAAGAGCAAGACAATCGTTACACAATGCAATTCAGGCCTTTCCTTCACAACGCAAGGCGGGTGATGGAATTCATATTTTGATGTCTATTGGGTTAACATCAAGTGCACTTTATTCTCGTCTACCCAACTAGAACCACAAAATAATTTAATTTACTATATAAAGATATAGATCGCCTTATCCCTGTCATATTTGAAGTCGTCGTGGCCTAATGGATAAGACGTCCGGTGCATTCGGATGTAGTGATGCAACGGTGTTCGAATCCCGTAAGTGGGTAGTACCAATTTTTCTGATGAAATACGTACTTAACAAATGTTCACGACTGACTTCCACGGTGAATGAATAACATCGTGTAATAAAAATTAAACCCGCAAAATTATAATTTGCGTAATTACTGGTGATAAAACCTCTTGTGAGTTCGCACGGGTAGGTACTACCGCCCTGCCTATTTCTGCCGTGAAGCAGTAATGTGTTTCGATTTGAAGGTTGAGGCAGCCGTTGTAACTATACTGAGAACTTAGAACTTATGTCTCAAAGTGGATGGCGCATTTACGTTGTAAATGTCTATTAACCACTTAACACCAGGTGGGCTGCGAGCTCGTCCACCCATCTATGCAATAATTTCACGGCAGAAATAGGTATATACTCGTATATTTGCAATTTTACGCTTTTAATAAATTAAGTAAGCCATGATATTGGTAATTAGAACTTTTTCTGGGTAACATGGTTGACTTCCATCCAACATACGATGTAGTTCTCAGCGGTTAATTGACGCACAGACCACCCGCTATTCATAATTGTAATCAATTAAAGAATACATGATATCTTCAGTTATTTTTAATTTTCAATAAGAATTGACATGTCATCTTAATTTTAATTATTTGTGGACATTCTAAATTTAGTATTTTGTAATCTCGAAATATGATATGAAGTAAAGATTCTTGATGCTCACCAAGATGTTTCAACTTTAAAAATGTATTAAGGATATTTTTTTTTCTAAAAGAACGATATTGGTATTTATTTCGATTTTGTTTTTGAAATTCATATTATGTACCTACATCAACAATTTTATTTATTTCATATCTATCTAGTTTACAGCTATTATTAGATTAGTTAGGAACGCTAAGCAAATGATGACCAATTACAAGTTTCCTCATATGATAATTAAATACACCTAAAAACAAGTCAAGGCTCCCAAAGGTCATTTCCAAGATCGTTAATCGAGCCGTGGTGTCGAAAAACAAGATAATGTGCGTTTTTAATGGAATAGTGTTAATTATGGTTTCCTAATGAAATCGTTTCAAAGAAACTTGATTTTTTTTTTGTTATTTTTTGTCTAAGATGACAAAAACACCTTATGTATATTATATATGTACATACGGCGTTCTGGCCATCTTATCCACTATGAAGTGGTCACTGGAACCTATGGGCGATGTATCTTCCTACCTTGAGACAAAGTCTTCATTGTACGTATACAGCTTCTAACTACCAAACCATATCAAACGATTGTTTTGCGGAAATAATAGAAAGGATTTTTGTCCTTGCTTCTGATTAGCGGAGCCACTTATGACGGACTGTGAATTTAGATTATAATGTTTCTGTGTAGAAAATTCAAGTAAGTATATAGTTATATATCATTAGAGAAAAAATAGATAATAACTGATATAAAAAAAATGACCAATTCAATTTTCAAATTTCCTTTATTTACATATCGATTCTCTAGAGTTTGAAATTCTTTATTCGCGATAACCCCTGACAAGACATTCCCTGAGGCTGTAACAGCAATGGCTAATTCGTTTTTATTCCACAAAAATGTTCACCGAAATATCCCATCTTCGC
Source organism: Bombyx mori (assembly GCF_030269925.1). Taxonomy (NCBI): domain Eukaryota; kingdom Metazoa; phylum Arthropoda; class Insecta; order Lepidoptera; family Bombycidae; genus Bombyx; species Bombyx mori. Next base: position 13,499,704 of record NC_085131.1, on the reverse strand, counting down.
CGTTCAGCTAATTTCTCTCTTTTTTTTGCTTAAATTAATGTCGGATGCTGTAAAATGTACGCAATTAGGTAACGTTGACTAATTTGCGTAATGAAAGTGGCATCATGGCGTGATAATTAAGGACGGATCCAAGGTGCGGGGTTCGAGCGTGTTTCGTCACGCTGTCTTTAGGATTTTTTTTATTGCCTTTGTAGGCAGACGAGCACACGGCCCACCTGATGGTGAGTGGTTACCGTCGCCCATGGACTTCAGCAATGCCAAGGGCAGAGCCAAGCCGCTGCCTACAAGGTGTCGAGAAGTTAATGCATACATTTTATTATAATTCAACTGTAAAGTTTTGTAGGTCAAAACATTTTTTGGTACTCTTATTGTAACTATAAATCATCGTGGCCTAAAGGATAAGACGTCCGGTGCACTCGTATCTAGCGACGCAACGGTGTTCGAATCCCGCAGGCGGGTACCAATTTTTATAATGAAACACGTAATTAACAAATGTTCACAATTATTGACTTCCACGGTGAAGAAATAACATTGTGTAATAAAAATTAAACCCGCAAAATTATAATTTGCGTAATTACTGCTGGTGGTAGGACCTCGTGTGAGTCCGCGCGGGTAGGTACCACCGCCCTGCCTATTTCTGCCGTGAAGCAGTAATGCTTTTCGGTTTGAAGGGTGGGGCAGCCGTTGTAACTATACTGAGACCTTAGAACTTATATCTCAAGATGAATGGCGTATTTCCGTTGTAGACGTCTATGGGCTCCATTAACCACTTAACACAAGGCGGGCTGTGAGCTTATGCTCATGCTTTTGAGGCTGAAGACGTCATGGCAATGGTTTCAATGCAATTGAAATTTCTACTTCTGAATTTAACGTGCGTAACAGCATTAATTTGGTGTCTAAAGTCTTCAGTATAGTGGATGATATAAAGTGGGCCCATAGACATTTGAAGTCGTCGTGGCCTAACGGATAAGACGTCCGGTGCATTCGTGTTGAAGCGATGCACCGGTGTTCAAATCCCGCAGGCGGGTACCAATTTTTCTAATGAAATACATACTCAACAAATGTTCGACGATTGACTTCCACGGTGAAGGAATAACATCGTGTAATAAAAATGAAACCCGCAAAATTATAATTTGCGTAATTACTGGTGGTAGGACCTCTTGTGAGTCCGTACGGGTAGGTACCACCGCCCCGCCTATTTCTGCCGTGAAGCAGTAATGCGTTTCGGTTTGAAGGGTGGGGCAGCCGTTGTGACTATACTGAGACCTTAGAACTATATCTCAAGGTGTGTGGCACATTTACGTTGTAGATGTCTATGGGCTCCAGTAACCACTTAACATCAGGTGGGCTGTGAGCTCGTCCACACAACTAAGCAATAAAAAATAAATAAAAAAAAACATGAATAACGTACTAGTCACTAACACATCCTGAGACATGAGTTCTAAATTTCAGTTTTATAGTACAATTCTATGCTAGGGAAATCCTATTCTAGGGAAATTGATAAGGAATGTAGCGAAGCGATAACAGAGAAATAGTTCTATGAAATACTATCTCAGAATGGCCGAGGTTGCGCATCAAGTACATTAAGTCCTGGTCGTACGTATTTACCATTTCCATTCACAACCTCTGTAAGACTTCGCGATTACTATCGAAAAAGCGACCTGGCCTTTTCAAGTTGTTTCAAATTTACCGTCACATTTTATTCTAAATTACATTAAACCTCAACCAGAACCATCAGACTCAGTATCTCGAGAGCTAAAGACATCATAAAAATGCAAAACCGAGCTACAGAATAACGATAGATATTCGCTTATGACTCCCACCCCACAGAGATCTCGAAGCTAACCGTTTTACGGGAACGATTTTAGTTTGCATATTATATACAGAAAATATTGCACGATTATCGCGTGATTTGAGTAGACTTGTTTATTGGTTGACAAGATTCCCAATAGATATAGATGGACTTCACATAGGTCATTACTCTCAACTGAAAAATTTTAACGTTGCCGATTTGAACACATTTTTAAGGTTTGGAAACACATTTTTTTTTATTCTTAGATGCATGTTTGAGCTCACAGCCCACCTGGTGTTATGTGGTTGCTGGAATCCATAGACATCTACAACGTAAATGCGCCACCCAACTTGAGATATAAGTTCTAAAGTCTCAAGTATAGTTACAACGGCTGCGCCACGCTTCAAACCGAAACGCATTGCTGCTTCACGGCAGAAATAAGCAGGATGGTGGTACCCACCCGCGCGGACTCACAAGGGGTCCTACCACCAGTAATTACGCAAATTATAATTTTGCGGGTTTGATTTTTATTACACGGTGTTATTCCTTCACCGTGGAAGTCAATCGTGAACATTTGTTGAGTACGTATTTCATTAGAAAAATTGGTACCTGCCTGAGATTCGAACACCGGTGCATCGCTCAACACGAATGCACCGGACGTCTTATCGCTTAGACGACTTCATTAGCTCTCAATTCGACAATTAGCTCTCAAGGTCAGCAGCAGCAATCACACTATGTCATTAACCGCTTAACATTGGGTGAACCGTAAGCTCGGTTATCCAACTACGCTAGTAAATAATACTCGTAAAAACGAACATAAATCAGTTTACATATGTAGACACTAAAATATGTTTTTATTGGCAATCTACACAAGTGTCAATTTTTAACAGTCCCGTGCAAATTCCAATTAACATGGTAATAGAATTACTGTGAAAGATCCAGTCAGACGATAGCAGGATTTATTCGAAATTTTAGGATTTTGAATTTGGTAGTTAAAGTCATATTTCCTGGTAGGTACACTGTTTTGTTACATGCTCAATTTTTCATTGACATCTCGCAAAGAGACTGTTGACGCTTTTAAAAGTATTTATATTAATATAAAAATATATTATTTTCTTTAGAATTTGAAAAACATGATAGTTACAGAACTGACACGGTCAATGGCGAAATTTAAACGGAATTCCAATAAAGCAATGAAACACGCGTATAATCAATTTCTCTTCCATCACAAAAAAACACCGAATCATTTAACTGTCATCGCAATTTCAATAAACTTAAATCAACGGGTTAGAGTTTATTTTCGAATGGCTTTAGTTTATGGAAAGTGTTTTAGGTTGGTCGAGGACAATCGAATCGCGCTGTGGTCCGAATGTACCCAAGCAGAGCGAACATTCGTTCATTCGTTTAGTTCATTCAATTGAACGGTTGACCGGCGGACCGAATGAACTTCACCTGAACTAATTCGTGCTCCGTGGACGGAAAAGTTGAGATTATTTTTTTTATGACCGAAATAAATAAAATAATATATTTGCAGCCACTTACTGGCCAGGTCGGGCCAACGAAGACGTACATTTATTATGTACCTACAGTTCTTAAATGAAAAAAAAAATCGAATTATCAATGTGTCATTTTAGAAATCTTCTTCTTTTTCTCCATCTTATCCCACTAGGTGGGGCGGCACAGCTAATTTTTCTCTTTCATTCTCAGAATTCTCACATTCACTCCTCTCTCTTTCATATCGTCATTCACACACTCCATCTATGTCTTCTTCGGTTGACTTCTTCCCCCTCTACCTTGCACTACCATTTCCATACATCTTCTAGTCACATGCGTCTTCTCTCTACGCATCACATGTCCATACCACGCTAACCGTCCGCTCCTTAATTTGTAATAATTGTGTTTCCGCTCTCAGAAATAAACATCTAAACATTTATATGGATATTTTTCTTTCACTAATGCCAATAGACGTATTTTTGTTTGAACAAAATAGCTAAGTCGATCAAATACTTTCAGGTATTTAAGTGGGCAGGTAGAAAAAATTTCAAACATTATTTTAGCTACACTTAATTACACAATATGTCGAGATACGTAGAAAGTGAACAAAAAAACCGAAACACCTGAAACAACTAAAAACATTTACTTGAAATCGGAATGACACTTTTCATTGTCATTTCATTTTACTGGTGGTAGGACCTCTTGTGAGTCCGCACGGGTAGGTACCACCACCCTGCCTATTTCTGCCGTGAAGCAGTAATGCGTTTCGGTTTGAAGGGCGGGGCAGCCGTTGTAACTATAATTGAGACCTTAAAACTTATATCTCAAGATGGGTGGCGCATTTACGTTGTAGATGTCTATGGGCTCTAGTAACCACTTAACACCAGGTGGGCTGTGAGCTCGTCCACTCGTCTAAGCAAAAAAAAAAAAAACTAGAAGAGGATTTTTCAGAGGATATCAGCGGCTACTTCTATCCCGAAAATTTCCATTACTTTCTGTGGGGTAACATTCATTAATACCTTAACAATAAACCCAACGTGGGTTTCATTGTGTTTTTCATATAATTCCAACAGCAATATGAAATAAATAGAAAAAGAAAATTACTGTCAACAACAAGGCTTAAATATTAAAAAATAAAAACAAATAAAATAATAACAACAATAATTAAAAGCACGCTCTTACTTCATCATAAATCCGATTCAAACTAATACTTGTTGCAATTAAGATAACAATATAGCGTATCCAATCTAGACTCATCGCCCACATAACCGGCTTGTGTTTCTAAATTAAGAACATAACATAACACTGTATATTGTAAAATTGCGTTTACGTCATTGTAGGGAAAAGTTAAGTGTTCTATAGTAATATCTCGCCTTACTTTCCCTTATTACCCTTTCTTCGGTCCCCAGAAACTCCATACATGAGCACATGTGGCATGGCGCTCTACTGTTATATCGCGAAAAAGATACGTTTTAGCAAAGCAAAGCTGCCGTCGCGCAAAACATGTCTTGTCGGATCCCCCGGATCCACTCTCGGTACTTTTAGGGTCTTCAAGCACCGGTCCTCATCGAACTCGTCGACTTCAACGAAGAGTTCGACATCCAAACTAGCCCATAGACACAACCCACTGAGTTTCTCGCCGGACCTTCTCAGTGGGTCGCGATTCCGATCCGGTAGTAGATTCAGCAAAACAATGCTCTTACTAGGGCTAGTGTTAGCAATTCTGTTGAGCCCGTGAGCTCTAGGGCTCTTAGGCTACCAACGATTAGGTAGGGGAAAAAAAGATACGCGTTATAACACAGCGGTGTCATCTACATCACTTCAAGGTCGATGGATTTCACTTTCCGTCCTCTGATTACCGATAAGTATCAAGCAAATCGAGTTTGTCTCCTAAATAAGTGTTATCTAGATCAAAAAAATCAAACATGATTTACTTTGGATGAACGTTCTATCGAGGATAAAGTGTAATCCAGGGAAACATTCAAAGCTGGTTACACGCGGTGTTTTTCTTTAGGAAACATAGCACTGCTTATACGGTGTCCAGACTTCCCTTTGTTGTGGTAGTAATGACAACTCATATTATTTGAAAAATTATTTATTGATAAGCTTATACTGACTCTGATTGATGGTATGGTATAAATTATCTTATGCGAGTACGCGTCGTCTTGCTCATGGTTGTACACGAATTGAATTGAAAATTAATGATTCCGATGCAAAATGCATCCGTATGCAATAATATGTGCGAGCGTGCCTCCGTCTCTAGAAAGGCTAGAATTGAGTATTATTTTTTCGATTCCCACCCTATTCAATGGATTGTTACTATTAGGATAATTGAAAGAAAACATCGTTCGCAATGCTCTTGACATAGTTGTGGCCGATTGTAATCGAATGATTGTCACAAAAGCATGGGAAGCTTGTGTTCTGAATCACAAGTGTACCTCAGACACGAGTCTCGATACAATTATTCTTTATTAGTGTATCATAATACATTATAAACGACAATGACACCACATAAACTATTTAATGTGGTAAGAAACATGAAAAAAAATCGGTTGTCTTTAAAGTCGGTTTACTGACGATAGTTGAACGTGACAATGTTATAAGAAAATACTGATGGAATGGTTTCATTTTTCAATTATCGCAATTATCGTTGCTATAAACAATTGACACCACATTCACTTTTCACTGAACTTCATACTTGACGAAAACATGTAAATGTATTATTGTATAGCAGCTGTCCACGCAGATGCATCGCTCACTCAAGTAGGAGAGAGACAGATGTCAAACGCTGCCGAACGCGGAGGCCGATTGTGCCTCTTTGTCGCTCGTTGCACGCTCTCGCTTGCACTTCAAGCCTTAAATGGAACGCCTGAGAGCGAGGTAACGCCGCATGCGTCATGTTTTTTCATGCGTGCAGCCAGCTCCATCGAATTATAAGACGTTGTCACGTCAAAATATATAAATATAATATATTATGGTGTGTCCAATGAGAAGTGAATATCGCACTTGTGTGCATAAATTTGTAAATTACAATTCACGTTGTGTTCAAATTTCGAAATCAGACCATGCATATCCATTTTAGTTCCCTCTCACCCACACAAACACAAACTTAATCATTCATTTCGCTTACTACAATTTATTCGAAAACCAAGCCAACTATCGATCAACTTATCGAGGCCAAGGTCCCGGGTCAATTTAATCTGTAATCTCAAACAATTCATGTTAACAAACGCTAATTACACAGTAAAAATAAATCTGAAAAAAAAAACGATCACTCAAAACACAAGGAACACGAAGGAAAATATTTAATTAATTATGTGAAATTTCATGCTGACAAATTAGGGCGTGGGGCGGTCAAAGGGTTGCCAAAATTCGAATAATGTTAAACAACCGAATAAGCCCGAATTCGTTAAGTCATTAATTTCTATAACATGCTTTTGTTATTTTTTAATTAAGCAACGCGGGACGTACCTTCTGTGTGCCCCTGTGCTCTCCAACTTTGTTATAATTTTCACGAATTTTCATTAAAATGATTTACGGCGTTTTAATTGGACGCCATTGTACGTGCGATGTTTGATTTTGTTTCAACGTAACGTGTGCACGTGACATTTTGTTTCAACCAAACCCAAATCGTGTGAAAATTTCGTGTTAGGATTATTACGATAATTCTTTTAAGTTATTACTAAGATACGCTTACAGCTTTTGAGTTGACGGGGACGATCTGTTACTAAGATGTTCCTGGTGGCTTTGTAACTCCATTTTTATTATCATATTAAATCAGGTCTTTTAATTTAGCTGGATGTTTCTAGAAATCAATTAAATACATTGTACATTCATGTTTCTTTTTTTTGTAATAGATAAGATGATATTGAAACATTCGATTTAATGAAAGGGATAGTCTTTATATTGAGACTTAGACCTTTCGTGCTTAAATCACTCTGTTGATTTTTCTCAAATTTGGTACGAAAATAATTTGAACTCTGAGAAAGGATGTAGAATATATTTCAGTGCATTGCTGGGGACGTATCTATGTATGCAAGCAACATCAAAACTATCCCAAGCAGACGAAGCCCCAGACACCTAGTTAGATATGAACTGTTAACAAAAATATTAGAACTAGAAGCATCTAGCATTGACGAGTGCGAATGCAAATGGAAAAAATTGAAAAAAAAGAAGGTGGAATTATAAAACCTATTTGGCACGCTTCGACGCGGTTCCCCACCTGACCTTTGAACACCGAGGGGTGTCGAGTGCTGGCATTATTTCGAGGAGTCAAAGGAAAGCTCGCTCATTCAATGCGTGTAATTAACGCGGACGTAGTTGCAGTATAGCCTTTTTGTGTTGCGTGTGGCTGGTCCGGAGACTTCAGCATTTTTTTTACGACTGAAGCAATATGGGCACCTCGGGTGCTTAGCAATTACCGGGTAGGTACTACAGTTTTGTCCATTTTGATGTAGAGAAACCTTGCGTTCCCATATTTAGACTAAAACTGATTTGATTCATGCTTTTTTTATTCCCCTTTTGTACGTACTTGAATTCGTCGTGGGCCTAAAGGATAAGAGGTCCGTTCGAATCCCAGGCGGGTACCAATTTTTCTAATGAAATACGTACTCAACAGATGTTCACGATAGACTTCCACGGTTAAGGAATAACAATTACATTGTGTAATAAAAATTAAGCCCGCAAAATTATAATTTGCGTAGTTACCGGTGGTAGGTGGTGTGGATCCGCACGGACAGGTACCACTACCCTTCCTATTTCTGCCGTGAAGCAGTAATGCGTTTCGGTTTGAAGGGCGGTGCAGCCGTTGTACCATTAAAAGTGATACCTTACAACTCATGTCTCAAGGTGAGCGACGGCATTTATATTGTAGATGTCTATGGGCTACGATAACCACTTAACCTCAGGTGGACGTCAGCAATGCCAGGGGCAGAGCCAACCTGCTGCCTACCGTAAAGTACTCTCCACAAGTCTCCTTTCAAGAAGGACATGTAATAGCGCTCGGGACACACCGTAGAAAGGAGCTCATTCCAAAGCCGGATGGTACGTGGCAAAAAAAAGGTTTTCAAGTCCTATGGGCAGTTCTCATAGTTTTTATGATGTCATAAATCTGTCTAAGACTAGAAGACTAGCTTAAGCTGTTCTTTTTATTTATAATAAATTATTAAAATGTGGAGGGGTATACAACAAAGGGAAGATCTTCTACTGAGCGGGTGATATTGTTCGTTAGACCAATGCCACTGTTCAAATGTTGTTGTTCGGAGCTTGTATTTAAGCAAGCTCATCTTGAAAATGTCGTAAGCGAGATTCAGGCTTTTGTCAAATATCTCGTGTTGTATGATGGCTACCCGCCCCAAAAAAAAACAATAATTTGATTCGATGATAGCAGAAGTAACACAATCTTATTACGCACAATGTTCCAAAAACCAATTTACGTCGAGCCTTAAACATATAACGACAGTATTCTAAATGTAATCAAACACTTTCCGCGTCCCCGGGAACATAATTAAAATATAAGAAATTTCATATTTTTATTTTTTATAAAAATACATAATGCCTGTGAAATTTACATAATAGACAATACCCTGGTCCCTTGGCCCTCGATTCAATGGCGGTCCGGAGGGAAGCTTGATAATGCCCTCTCCATTTACGCGGCCCTGTTTAGACCCTCAAGAGATAACAGCTAGATTAGACTGCGGAGGAAGGTCGTAAGTCGTTTGTGAGGTCAAAAGTGAATATAAAAATTGATGTGTGGAATTATGTGCCCATAAAATTCGGCAAGCGGCAGTTAATTTTTTAATTGACTTCCTTTCGATTTCGAAGTGAGCTTTAGATTTTAAAAATAACAGCAAGGCTTTAGGTAAGTTCATCGCTTTGCATCATTAAGGTGAAATCACTACATAGTATAAAACAAAGTCGCTTTCTCTGTCCCTATATCTGTCTGTACCTATGTATGCTTAAATCTTTAAAACTTCGCAACGGATTTTGAAGCGGGTTTTTTTAATAGATAGAGTGATAGAAGAGGAAGGTTTATATGTATAATAACATCCATTAAATAGTGGAGAAATCAAGAACAAATTACAGTTTCCGAAGCGAACCGAGGGCGGGTCGCTAGTCTTTTCATATATTTGATGTAACACAGGATTACAACCACGCCAACTTTCACTTTGAAGTCCAGATTTACACTAATGACCATTTGTTATAGCGCTTACTTGGGTACCGTCTAGTTATCCTTTTGAAGAAGGCTAAGTAAGCTAAATCGATGCACATAAATGTTCAAATGTGTTTTCTTTAACATTTAAAAAGGGTTGTCAGTTTCGTTTGAAGTCGAAGTTGAAGTCGTCGTGGCCTAAAGGATAAGACGTCCGGTGCATTGAAGTCGTTGTGGCCTAAAGGATAAAACATCCGTTCGAATCCCAGGCGGGTACCAATTTTTCTAATGAAATACGTACTCAACAAATGTTCACGATTGACTTCCACGGTGAAGGAATAACATCGTGTAATAAAAATCAAACCCGCAAAATTATAATTTGCATCATCACTGGTGGTAGGACCTCTTGTGAGTCGGCGCGGGTAGGTACCCCCTGCGTATTTCTGCCGTGAAGCAGCAATGCGTTTCGGTTTGAAGGGTGGCGCAGCCGTTGTAACTATACTTGAGACCTTAGAACTTATATCTCAAGGTAGGTGGTGCATTTACGTCGTAGATGTCTATGGGCTCCAGTAACGACTTAACGCCATGTGGGCTGTGAGCTCGTCCACCCATCTAAGCAATAAAAAAATAATTCATCCTCATATGATATGTGTTGATATTGAAGTTGTCATCTTAATGGCTAATGTGAGTACTATTTTGTTTTGAATCAGTTAATAGCAGCTAGATTGAGGACAATCTTACTAACTTCTTGTTCTCCTTGTTCTTCTGTAATCAAACGCGTCCTACGTCCAGAACGAATAAGATCTAAAATCCTTCTAAATAACCTTTTATATTATGTGACGTAAAGGGGAGTATTCTAATAATCCTCTTAATATTTTTCTTAGTCATGGAAATAAAACCGGGAAAAAAATCTTGCTTTTTGGTTTGTTTTGCCAACAGTACTAGTTACTGTTTTCCTAACACGTTCGAATGCGGCGCGTGTGTCTGTGTGTGTGTGTATCAGCAAGAACTGAAATATTCTGACCGATATTATCGTATTTTATCACGTAAAGTGTCACGTTTTTCTGTTGTTGTGCGGAATACGACATTTTGTGGTTTGGTCCAAGATACGAGCTGCTTTATTTAGCACATCTAGAGTAAGATATGACGGATTGGCCGGTTTAATGGTGTTTTTAAAATCATAACGTCAGCGTCACTGAAGGCATTCTCTTCATCGTTTTCCTTAACTTCCATAGTGACAGTAATTAAGATTCACTTTTCCAATTAATTCCATTTATTACATTTCAGTTGTACAACGATAACAGCAGAGAGCTCTATCTCGTTTGGCTGTTCGAGCAGAAATGCTTTGACCGTTTTTTTTCCTACCTAAGCTGATGGTCTAGAGAGACCATATCAGCGTAACCTTAACTAGTAGGTGAGCTCAAGGGGCTCAAACCTGACGACGTTCCTAACACGAACCCTAACAAGAGCCGTGCTTCGCAGAATCTACCACCGGATGGGAAACGCGACCCACTGAGAAGATCCGGCGAGAAACTCAGTGGGCTGTGTCTGTGGGTTAATTCGCTCGTCGAGCCTTTCGTCGCAAGCGACAGGTTCGACGAGGACGGTGACCGGTGCTCGTGGTACCTAAAAGCACCGTTAATGGATCGGGAGGATCCGTAATGACGTGTTTTGGGCGACGTCGACTGTTTATCATTCGGTCTACAGGATCGGGTATGTAATTTCCAGCGGCCACGACAAAAGGGTTCTCATGTCGTGCCGCCTTTTCAAAGTGGCGCAATGATGCCGACTGTAGATACTTACTGACTGAGTCAAGCTCCAGGTAATCATGGAGATCCACGTGGTTTGAGCGACAAGAGTCACTCGTATTTATAGTAGAAAGTGGGGGTAACTTAGTCATGAATTTTCTTGAATAGCGTCTTAAGTAGTTGTTGACATGTGTTGCATTAATTGAACAGTTAACTTGAACTATTTTTAGTTAACTAAATAGTGACGTTGCGACGACATATATGTTTAGTTAAATCACGTGATTTTTGTGCTTAGTAAAATGATTGTATAGTGTATTTGCTTGGAATTGGATGATAACTGAATCTGAACTCTTATTTGATTCAACGGTCTCATTGATCCGGTGCGTGATCCTGAGTACTATGTGGGTTCTAGATTGAATTCAATTGAATCGAATTTGGGGTCTAATTGTTCTTATCTTATATCTGCTTCCGACATACAGTATCACAGAGAAAATACCAGATTAATGTCGCTGAAACTGTATTAATTGGCGAGCTATTTATCTGATTTTTCGGTAGTTGAGGGTATTAGTAAAAAAATTGAACGAGAATAGGAAGTAAATTTTGACTTTTGGCGGGAACGCGAGAAGTGAAGTTGTGTGATTTGTTTTATTTTGTCCAGGTATTTAGTGTTTCTTCAGGCTTAAATGTGTAATAACGGTGGTTTATTAACTGTTTAATATCTGTGAAAGTGCACAAATGTGGGAAAATGAAACAAAGCTGCTGGACGTAACTTCTTGGGTTCCTCCAAAAAGTCCATTGAAAAATCTTAGTAAATGACCACCATTTTACTGAGATTCTATTTCAACCCACATCATCTCATTTCATTTAATATCATCCCAGTTGATTAATGTCTCAAATTAATCATCTTCATTTCATTTCACTCCATATTGTCATTTTTCATAAAAATATATATAGAATATAAATTAAAATAAGACATGACTTAAAGTTCTTAGCTACCAGGTCATAAAATCCCTTAAAAAAACCGAAGATAATTATAAATAATCGCAGCCGCCACCGCGAGAGGCCGCGTCTCGACTAATGCGCGTCTTTGAGTGAAAATTTGGCAGAAAATGATAAATAAGGGACATGACAGTCACCGAATTTTGATGGCGGCCTTTTGTATCGTATCTTGTTTCAAAATAGGATTATCCGCTCCTCGTGACACTACGTGTTGTTAGCACACCAGAACAGCAGTCGAGTGTGTGCGAGTGTAACTTATCAAAAACCGTTCCGTGGATATCACACTGTGAGTGGCGGAGGATCTCTGCTGTAACGCAATACGTCACGCGTCGCTCATACTGATTGGCCACTCACACATCCGAGCGCTTATTGAATATGTTATCAGAAACGTGAGCCGGACGGGTCCGGGACGTTGTCCTTAATGGATTTAATAGGCGAACTATGATCGAAGACAAAACATCGGTCTTGTGTATCTCGATCGGGCTTTGTGTGTTCGTTAGAGAGGAGCTTCATGTGATCCTTAAACGAATACGCTGTTTTCCTTTTGACTTTGCTTAACTTCACTTCTTTTCGTTATATTGTAATTACTAATTAATTACTGGTGGTAGGACCTCTTGTGAATCCGCACGGGTAGGTACCACCACCCTGCCTATTTCTGCCGTGAAGCAGTCATGCGTTTCGGTTTGAACGGTGGAGCAGCCGTTGTAACTATACTTAAGACCTTAGAACTTATAACTCAAGGTGGGTGGCGCACTTACGTTGTAGATGTCTATGGGCTCCAGTAACCACTTAACACCAGGTGGGCTGTGAGCTCGTCCACCCATCTAAGCAATAAAAAATAAAAAAATCTAATGATAAATCGATATTCCTTTGAGTGAAACCATGCTATCAGTGCATCGGCGAATACCATCACCTATTTATTTCAGCCATTGTGCACAAACGCACCAACCCTCAAAATAAAAATATTAAATCAATTGAATCATAAGGTCGAAATCATAATTACATTGTAATTAATTTTTATTTTTTTTTGCTTAGATGTGTGGACGAGCTCACAGCCCATCTGGTGTTAAGTTGTTACTGGAGCCCATATACATCCACAACGTAAATGCGCTACCTACCTTGAGATAAGTACTAAGGTCTCAAGTATAGTTACAACGGCTGCCCACCCTTCAAACCGAAACGCATTACTGCTTCACGGCAGAAATAGGAAGGGTGGTGGAACCCACCCGCGCGGACTCACAAAAGGTCCTACCACCAGTAAAACTGCTTCAAGGCAGAAATGGGCACCTACCACCTGTAATAAAGGTTGAGCTCAAGCCTCAAGATGGGCGATAGCTTACACGTTGTGATATCTTTGGGGTGATATCTATTTATCTAATAAATTTACCGCACAAACTCAACACTGTCAAACTTATTTATTTTTTACATTCAAGACAAGTTATACATAATATACTTTGAATTTTATCCCATTTTAATATTATTATTCTATATCATTTCAACTTCACTGTAGTTCCCAAACAATCTACAAAATAAAACAGACCGCAATATTATCACATCCTATCTTAATCTTAAGGTAATTTTAGAACAAATACCGTAGTACGATAAAGGTTCAGTTTTGTTTAGCTTCTTAAAAATAATGCGTACAAAAAACTGGTGGGTCATAAAACAACATCAAACAAAATATAGCAAAGAATACAACCTCCGTCATCACAAAGAAACCGCCCGAAACAATAAAACACAAAAGCGTTAACAGCTTAATTAATCAACACGAACAGTGCAGAAGATTCGCATAGGAAAAAAAAAACTATCTGGCCAAGGGATCCGGCTAATGGCCGGTCCATTTAGCCCGGTTTATCCGAGGACTCGGTCCCTTAGTAAATCATTCCTACTGCAGACGTATGTTTTTTCTAGGGCAAGTCGTTTTCAATTAGAAGATTTCATTGTATTAAATGTTTATTTTTTGTTGTACTACGTTAGTTTAATTAAAACTGTGGGCTCACAAAACGTCCAGTCATCTCCATAAATGTAATAGGTTTACTGGTGGTAGGAGTTCGCACGGGTTGATACCACCACCCTGCTTATATCTGCCGTGAAGCAATAATGCGTTTCGGTTTGAAGGGTTGGGCAGCCGTTGTTCTATACAAACTGAGAACTTAGAACACATGTCTCGAAGTGGGTGGCGGCATTTACGTTGTAGATGTCTATGGGCTCCAGTAATCACTTAACACCAGGTAGGCGTGAGCTCGCCCACACATCTAAGCAATAAAAAAAACAATTACGAAACAACAACAAAAAAACTTTGATCACATGATCGTTCATAGTGGAAGTCAATTGGAAATATGTATCAGATACGTAATTCCTTAGAACTAGTAGTCGAAATTCGATTACAATTAATTGAAATTATAAATTTAACAATTACTATGGTTCTATAGTCAAAGACTATTTATTATACTTCTTTAATCAGTGCTCTGAGGAATTGTTCGAGATGATACCAGCATCTCGTTTTTACCATCGCACCGCCCGCCACCGGAGTAGAGTTCATCCATACTACCTGGAGCCACTGCGGTCATTCACAGTGCGTTTTTCTTTTTTGCCACGTACCTACCATCCGGCTATGGAATGAGCTCCCCTCCACGGTGTTTCCCGAGCGCTATGACATGTCCTTCTTCAAACGAGGCTTGTGGAGAGTATTAAGCGGTAGGCAGCGGCTTGGCTCTGCCCCTGGCATTGCTGAAGTCCATGGGCGACGGTAACCACTCATCATCGGGTGGGCCGTATGCTCGTCTGCCTACAAGGGCAATAAAAAAAAAACACAGATTTCGCTAAGATAAATAATATTAAAGACAAACAATATAATCTATACTTAATTTGACCACAGACTTTAATGATAAACAAAAGAGCTTAAATGCGTGTGTGTGTCAAATACATGGTAGTGGGTGTAATGTTTTTTTTAATTGATTTAATTTATTTTTTATGCATAATTTAAAAAAATAACCTTCTGCACTCCTTCTCTATATTTTCTATAAGTGTGGGAATTTTTCATACTCCTCCGATGGAGCAATTCTCGTTAAAAGGGTACAAAAGTTTTAGCTTCACGTATTAATACATAGATGAAATGGCTTAAATAGCAAGTATCAAGCTCAAATTAGTAAAAGTATAACGATTTCCGTTTAATTGATAAGTAAGCCCCAAAAAAAATCAAATATTAAAAAAATCTAATGCTTAAAAAAAAAGACATGCCCGCTGAGTTTCTTGCCAGTTCTTCTCAGGACGGAGGCTAGTTTTTGTGAATTGGCGGTAGTTCTTTTTGACGTTCAACAAGTATGCACTTACTTCATTTATGTTGAATAAAAAAAATTTTATTTGATTAATTTGAATGTATGAAATATGAAAAAAAATTATTTGATTTGATTTCGACTTGCGTCATTATGTATGATAACATATTATGATTAGGACTATCTAAACAGATAAAGATCTATCAATAACAAAAGATGTAAATCTAAAATCCATTCGAGCTCTCTCTGCAAGCAGCGCAACGAAATCCCTCGGAACTCCGTAAAAACAAATGGGTTCTGCTTAAGCGATCAGAAAATAAGTTTTTGCTTATCGCTAACAACGTGCTGGATTAGCGGCCTTCGTTGTGTAGGTTCACCATGCTTCAGGATTTGGGTCGAATTCTTTTCGAAACTATCAAAGAGATGAATTTCGAATTTGTCGTAAACAAATAAGTAAAATGCCAATTTTATTTATATTAAATTTTTTAATGTGTATTCAAAAGTAACTTCCACGATGATTAATTTAACATAAGACCTCTTGTTTTTACTGGTGGTAGGACCTCTTGTCAGTCCGCACGGGTAGATACCACCACCCTGCCTA
The DNA here is from genome assembly GCF_030269925.1 of Bombyx mori. Lineage (NCBI taxonomy): Eukaryota > Metazoa > Arthropoda > Insecta > Lepidoptera > Bombycidae > Bombyx > Bombyx mori. Next base: position 13,483,644 of record NC_085131.1, on the reverse strand, counting down.
TTTCTGCCGTGAAGCAGTAATGCGTTTCGGCTTGAATGGCGGGGCAGCCGCTGTAACTATACTTGAGACCTTAGAACTTATATCTCAAGGTGGGTGGTACATTTTCGTTGTAGATGTCTTTGGGCTCCAGTAACCACTTAACATTAGGTGGCCTGTGAGCTCGTCCACTCAGCAAAGCAATAAATAAATAAAAAAGATGATCAAATCAAAACTGCTATTCATAATAAGGCAGATTTTCAGACCACACGGGTCAGTGCCGCTCGTGCGAGAACCGGTCACGAAACATATGAGCGTTACGGTTCAAAGAAGCTTTTACAATAGAATAGAGACTTCGCCATCGTGGAAAAAATCGAAAGTTAGATATTTCTAGAAGAAAAAAAAACTTTTAAACAATTATTTTATTTAAAGCTACAGTAGATATTATAATGGTATGTCTTATATAGTATACATATGATATAGTAGTTAATGTCATAACAAGGGAGGAAAAAACAAATAAAAACTGCTATTACTTATGATAATTTTCAGTACTCTCATTGATAATTTTTTATCGATTGCATATATGGGTGGACGAGCTCACAGCCAACCTGATGTTAAATGGTTACCGGAGCCCATAGAGACCTAAAGCGTATCTAAACGGATCTAATACCACCAAACGTAAAATCCACCTCGAGATATGAGTTTTAAGGTCTCAGTATAGTTACAACGGCTGCCCCACCCTACGCATTACTGCTACACGGCAGAAATAGGCAGGATTGTGGTAACTACCCGTGCGAACTCGCCAGAGGTTTTACCACCGGTTAATAAAAAGTCAATAAAATATTTTTCAACTTCCTACACACACAATGCGTCACTAAAATCATGGTACCCCGTCGTAACCCTTGAAACAAAACTACGGCTGCTCTGTTCTGAAGCTTTGAATACATATTCTGAAGCTCTGACAAACTACATGCAGATGGACATAAAATGTATAAAGTTAAACAGTTTCAAGAAGTTTCACTCCTTGAAGGAGATTTTGTATTGACAAGTTATTTGTTAAACTTGTTTGATAGGAATATGAAAATTAGATGTGTTTTCTTTGATAGAGTTTTTGAAACTCTTTCGAGATGAGAGAGAGATTTCTTCATACCAAAATCGATTTGGAAGGAGTTAGAATTTACACTATTTTTAGATGAATTTAAAGAATACATACCTTAACAAGAATAACAAATTTAAGTTCAATAGTCCACTAAAATTAAATATAAAATTTTAAATGCTTATAATAATCATTTTGGCACATTCAAGGCATAATATCTCAAGATACGAGGTCGTGAGGTCACACTTTAAAATGACAATTTGACGATGAATGTATTTGCTGTAGAAACAGGTACGACTATTAATTTAAATTCACCAACTGTAAACTTTTAGTGTAGCGATAGCTATAATACAAGAAATCTTGACTTGCGGAATATTAATGTAATGAAGTGCATGCAACCTAACTAGTTGGTTAAATAAGGCACGGTAACTATGTGTTTCTGAGCAGATAGATCCTTTTATGGAGTGAGGACTCCGGAATCAGCAAATTGCTCACCGTCTGATGAGTGGTCAATCCAGACTATCCACTATTCATCAATAGAAGGTAATGTGACTTGAGCTTGAGATTTCCAAGATAAGCACGCAAAAAGATATAGATGTTTTAAATAGTGATAATTGGGCAGTCGTGTCTGCCTAGTAGCAACGAAGTTTGATGGAAAACCTTCACTGTACATAATTAAAGCATGTTCATGTCCAACATTATAGCATTTTTATTAATATCTTTCATCGGCTATCCATTTCTAATTACGTGTTCGAATATTTATAGCACCATTCAAGTTATTTAATCATCAAAAACAATCAAAAGCCCTAATGAATTTTTCTTTCGTAATCTTAATATATGTTAATTTATCGTCGTTGTTCAGACCAAAAAGATCTTTGTCGTTTTTTCTAGCTATTTGTCTGTGAAATTAGCTTCACGTAAAACATAGGTATATGGAAATTTTATTAATTGGTTTTCATGATTAAGCTTATTAGTTATTTTATTGGTTGGTGTTGATTTCCTAAGTAAGGGAGCTTGCAAATTGGTAAGTTCATTTATTGATAGTATTTACAGGTAGCGATAATGCCTTGCGTCAAATATGTTATACAGGGTGGCCCATAAGTCCTTTGAAAAGTAAAATTTGAATAAAACGAATAGGGCGCGCGTGAGCGGTGCAGGGGAAGCGGGGGGAGTAACTTCGGTTTCTGGAAATTTAGTCGCGATGGAGCGTTTTACCGGAGCGGACCGTGCGTTTTGTGTGCGCGAGTTTTATAAAAACGACAATTCGGCAACCGTTGCGCGGCGTAAATTTCGAGAACACAAAGGTTTACACAACTTTGACGACACTCCAACTCTTCAAACGATTAAGAACTGGGTTGCTAAGTTCGAGGAGACCGGTTCGACGTTAGATAAACCGCGGTTGGGTCGCCCAAGGACGTCACGTACGGAACAAAACATAGACACAGTGACACAGTCTATTCGCGAAAATCCGACACAGTCAACTCGTAAGCGCGCCAGAGCATTAAACGTATCCAGGACATCGTTACAACGGATTTTGAAGAAAGATTTACATATGCACCCTTACAAAATTCAGTTGGTTCAAGAATTAAAGGAAACTGACGGTATTCAAAGACAAAATTATGCGAATGAAATGTTGAATCGGTTTACTTCCTTCAATAACATAATGTTCTCTGACGAGGCTCATTTCCATCTTAACGGGCATGTTAGTAAACAAAATTGCCGCTATTGGAGCCCCATCAATCCAAAACTTAAGCATCAGAAGCCCTTACATAGTCCGAAAGTGACTGTTTGGGCCGCTATGACAGCCCATGGTATCCTAGGGCCTTACTTCTTTGAGGATGGCAGAGGGCGCGCAGTTACTGTTACGTCGGAGCGATATGTGGCTATGATCGAAGAGTTTTTCATACCAGAATTGCAAAACTTTTCAGGCTTTAATGCCAGGACGTGGTTTCAACAGGATGGGGCCACTTCTCACACCTCTAACACTGCTATGCCCGTTATCCGTCAACTTTTTCCTGGCAAAGTTATCTCTAAGAGAGGAGACATTTCCTGGCCTCCACGTAGTCCAGATCTGACCCCGATGGATTTTTTTTTGTGGGGCTACCTTAAGGCTAAAGTATACGACACAAACCCGCGGTCAATTGAGGCCCTAAAAGAAAACATCCGCAGAGAAATGACAAGCATTTCAGCAGTGACGTGCCGCGCAGTCATCGACAATTTTAGACGTCGTTTGCAAGAGTGCCGTGATCGCAACGGATTACATTTAGGAGATGTTATTTTCAAAAAATAATTCCCGTTTTTTAAGCTTTTTATGTAAATAAAAATTTAATTCATAATGTAATTAGTTTTATTTTAATAAATTTATTTCATATCAAAGGACTTATGGGCCACCCTGTACCTTCTAAGAACAATTTTACAGTTCAGTGGAAAAAAATATTAATATTCGGTATATTGTAATTAAACTATTTAAACTTCAAAATTTCAAAAGTGTAGGGGAGTAAAATACAAACCTATGCTTAAAATTAATCCCATTCATGCTTTGTAAGCTCGCAGCCCAGTGCAAAGTATTTGTACATATATAGAGTGAAGTAGCTGTTTTCTCTACTTAGGAGCCCCAAAGTTTTAGGCGCTAACTTGGTTTTACCCTCCAAATGATTACGACATTGAATACCGCTTAAAATGTGGACACCAAGAATTTCAATATCCTCCGAAGGTTTTAGGGCTACCGCTTGGATATGCGACACCATAACAAAAAACTCACCCAGTGACATTCGTGCAACAAGACATTTTATAAAATTAAAGATTTACAAGAATACTTGTACTCGTGTAATAAATGTTCATGATTGACTTCCACGGTGAAGGAATAACATCGTGTAATAAAAATCAAACCCGCAAAATTATAATTTGCGTAATTCCTGGTGGTAGGACCTCTTGGAAGTCCGCACGGGTAGGTACCACCACCCCGCCTATTTTCCGCCGTGAAGCAGTAATGCGTTTCGGTTCGAAGGGTGGGGTAACCGTTGTAGCTATACCTTGCTATACCTTGGAACTTATATCTCGAGGTGGGTGGCGCATTTACGTTGTAGATGTCGATGGGCTCCAGTAACCACTTAGCACCATTAGGTGGGCTGTGAGCTCGTCCATCCATCTAAGCAATAAAAAATAATAAAAAAAAACTCAGGAATGAGACATTTACTGAGATTTTATCTATATTTTAACATCAGAAATTTGCAATTCAAGTATGGTTACTTTGACTGTAAAAAGAAAAATACAAGAATATAAAAACAAGCTCGCTCAGTTTGCGGCTTCTTTACAAGGCCACAAAAGTGACTAGAATGTAGCCTATAGTTCTTGTGATAATATCTTCTGTTAATCTAACTTAGTTTATTAGATCACAGCATCTTAACGATAATAATCCTTTTGTTATTCGACCTAGATCTAGCTACACCGACTATTACTATACCATCTATTCACATACGAACCTATTTCTCACCTAACAGCTTAATTACTAAACCAGTTTCTTTTGTCTAAAAATCAGGTAGACCACAAAGAAAGAAGCACAATACTTTATCTATTATTCGACCTAGATCTAATATTGCTATAGCGATTATTACTACACCATCTAATCATACACGAACCTATTTCTCACCTAACAGTTTAATTTCTAAACCCCTTTCTTCTTTTTGATGATCAGGTAGGCTAAGCTCCAGCACAATATGTCGTAAATAAAAACTTTACATAACTTGTTAAAGCGTTACCCACGTTTGGCTTTCGTAGTCGGGTAAAGGTAGCGAAAACTCTCAACAATTAAAATGCGCAGTCGTAAAACATTTTACGAGTGCTCGAAATTCGGCATCATGTAAAGCCGTTGGTCTCAGCCTAACTTAATCCTTACAGCCTTTGAGAGGCTCGAAATCTCATGACATTCAAGTTCAAGCCAATGGCCACTTTAGTAGTAGTTAGCGTAAACGACCTTTTCAATGGTCCATAGAACTATTTATTTAACAGAATATTAGAATGAATTAAGAGAACTTTATGAGTTGAAATCAAGTCTTGTAAATTTTTTTCACGTGGTTGTAAATCAGCCTATTGGTAATTTACTGTAATCTATACATATTTCTAAAAGCGGCAATATTATAACAATCACTGATACTAGGGATAACCACATCGTTATTTAAATTTTAAGCAACTAACGGTTTACGATGACGGACACATCGATTTTATGAAAAATCTAGCCAAACTCGTAACTCGATCACGCGAAATCGGTACTTTGGCCGATTGCAAGTCATTATGTTTTCGTTTTCTCAAAAGTTGTTTCTATATAACCGCCTTTACTAATGCTTTAATAAGATTTATTTAAAATATCATAGGTTAAAATGTAAGCTGAGACTATGTTCATTTCCATAAGTACAAAATAAAAATATCTAATCAAAACAGATTCACCTTTTGTTAGAACAAAACAATCATGTACCTACATTATTTCATCTATCGTTTTCCACTCGAGATGAAATTACCCCCAAGCGAAATTCGTCGAATAATCCATTGCCGAAGATCCAAATAAACAATATTTATTGGAAAAAATAAATATTCACCGATAAGGGAATAACCGTTCGTATTCCAAAGATGCCATAATTTCTACCGACAATTTTTGGTACATGTCAATTACACAATAACAATTCATATCTTGTGTTATTGCAAAGTAACGTATATTTATTGGCAATTTTGCCCCACCACTCTCCACCCTCCTACCTTCTACCCTGTCGGTGGCTCAACATATTACAAGGCCCCCGGCAGTTCCGAACTAAATTGCCAGACCAGACAGAATAATTTATATGTATGAATGCCAAATATAAGGAATTTTGCCGTATGTACGTGGTTTAATATTGTTATTGTTTATGAACTTTTGAAAGCGTAGCCGAGTTGCCTGTTGTTCTTGAGGAGTTGAGGAGTTGTTTTGATAAACATGGAAATGCTGATTTATTTTTGTACTTGCCAAAGATAGGGTGGATTACGATCAACATAACGTCCGTTGTAACATCAAGCTTATACTATTGAAAAATAACTTTATTTGAAAAATAACTTACTCCATTAACTATCTTCTTTTTTGGAGTTATAAATAACAAACAATAATATAGCTAATCAAAGTCCTTAGAAGATCCAGACAAGAATTTACGATTTTGCTTAGTAAAAAATACCTGTTCCATAACTTCGTGAGCTTTATGAAATTGGTTAACTTCACTCTAATGACGATCTTAGTTCTGTTTCATAAAACCAGGTCCGAAAGATTGTATTTACTATCAACATAAGACAACACTTCATTATAAGGTATTGAACAACAGAAAAAATAGTAAAATTTACTAAGACCGAAAATCACACCCAAACTCAACATATCAATTTTGGACGAAAGTCGAAAATCGCGCAGACATCCTAACAGATCGTAAATACAGGGTGTTGCCAATTAAGCCGGATGCAGGGTTGTATTGGGAACTAAATGGAATAACTGAGGGGTTAGAGACATCACGTTTACACGTAACGCGTCGGGTATTTGAGTGGATGATGTTCTCCCTACGGAGGGTGCCGATGAGTTTGTTTTCTTTTTTCAATCTTTTTTTACCAACTAAGTAAGATCGATCAGCTCACGCATAGCTTGGTAGCACGCAGCAACGAGAACCCAAAATATCAACTAAAACTACTCATGATGAAACATTAAGGTTGAAGTCTAATTTAAAGATGGCTAACACAACAAAGCTAAATCGCAGGATTGCTTCATTGCCGAAATAAGCAGGACACGACTATCGGATCACAATATTAGTAAATCTAAGACCAGTATACTAATTAGGTAGTGTAGTACTGACTTATTAAGCTATTGCATAGCTTTTATCGCGGGCCTTGAGCGCGGCAACCGAATCAAGAAATTCCGTAACGAAAATAAAACCTAACACTCCCCACTCCGCCTACCTTGCAGCTCGTGTTCAACACATCCACACGTTGCGCTTGTGTGTGTATGTGAATAAGCGCGTGGCGTCACGTCGCACTGCATAAGCACCATGAAAAGTTTGCACATCTCTCTCTCGCGCGGTCTAGCTTAATGAGTGTGAAGAGGAGAGTTAATATTTTGCTTTTGTTTAGGTATATAAATATAGCGTGGTCCTATTTTATTATTGTTTTAATATTAAATTCTTATTGTCTAATTATAATTGCATAAGTTGATAAAAAATGCTATGTAATAGTTGTACCGCAGTCCCCGAGTGCCACACGTGTTTTTTTTTTCCTTTTATAGGGACTACATTCAATGAACACTAAACATTGACCTAAAAATAGTATTAAGTGTTATTCTGATCAAAGAATGTGTGTGGAACGTGAAATGTGTTTACGAATGCTCAGGATCGGCATGGTTGCGTTTTGCCCTTTGCTCATCCACAAGCGTTAAGTAAGAACAAAATAAGCTGAAGCATTTTGATACGAATGCAAATAGGGGAAAAAAATATCGAATAACTTAACACCTTATTGCTTTAACTAAAAAAGAAAACAAGGTGGCTTACTGAGAATACTCGTCCAATATAATTCAGGTCAAAAGGAAGAGATTATTACCATAGCATCGAGGGCGTCGGGCCTGCATAATTTTGAATATCGACTTTCAACGCGTTTACGAAATAACCAAATCAAGTATCACTATAAAGTTTGTGAATTTCCTTTATTTTTACTAGAGCATGTATCAGTTGGTCGACTTTTTTGTTAGTATTTAATAATAAATAAATAATAATAATAAATATTTACTAACAATCACGCCACCTTAACTGGTCCCATGCTAAGTTCGTAAAGAACTTGTGTTACAGGTACCAAATAACGGAAATAAATGTAAGATTTTTATTATACACATACTTAATAATATATTTAATATACATCCATAGCCTTAGAAAAGATATTTTATATTTATTATAGAAATATCCTCCCTTGGCGGGATTCGAACCCGCGACCCCCTTGTGCAGTGACCATGCCACTTACCACTACACCAGACGGCCGTTTGGAAGTCGGGGTGACCTAAAAAACTCATTACAAACATTTATGGATGTGACATGTTTTACACACCAAGATATCCTTTTTTTTTTTTTTCATGAGGAATTCGCCGGACTTCCGCCCTTCACTGGGGATGGAGGGCGGGGCATGTCGGACCAAGATATCCTAGTAACAAAGTTAGTAATCTCTAAATAGTACTCTTCTTATCCATGCAACTGATTTTAGTATAATTTTTAGTAGTAGAAGGGGTAAAAAACTCTTTTTTTTAATTCCTTTTTTTCGCAGACGAGCTCCTGATGGCGATTGGCTACCGTCGCTCATGGATATATATTTTTTATTTTTTTATTTATTGCTTTAATGGTTGGACGAATTCACTGCCCACCCGGTGTTATCTACAATGTAAATGCGCCACCCACCTTAAGATATAAGTTTTAAGGTCTCAAGTATAGTTAACAACGGCTGCCCCACCCTTCAAACCGAAACGCATTACTGCTTCACGGCTGAAACAGGCAGGGCGGTGGTACCTACCCGCGCGGACTCACAAGAGATCCTACCACCAGTAAAAAACAATACTTTACAGTTTTCGTATTAACGTTATTTATTATTCGCCGACTTTTGAATAATGTGCTAACTACATCCGATCCCAATTTAGGATTCCCTGTGTTATGGGCGCCAGAGACTGATAAACAGATTTATACTATGTATCTCTGCTGTGAACGTTTAGCGTTTTATTTACATGGGATACACCTTATCACAACGCATTAGGGACTATAATCTCGCGCTCCTCAAATAAAGTACTATAAAAATGTCCGTGCACCTTAATAAAAACAAAAAACACAACCCAATCTATTCAACAATTCTGTTACAGAATAACTTGTTACATCGTGTATACACGCTCACTGGTAGATTTTATTTCTATTTAAATGAACGAACGCCAGCTCTGTACTTTACATCCGGATCACACACGCATGTAAAGTTGTCGATGACGTGGAATTTAATTACATTTTTGTAGTTTCGATTTGTGCAAATAAAAAGTTTGTAGGTATTTGCGAATTCTTTTTATTGGTTATGCAATCTTTTATGATAATTACAGTGTAGTTTTTTTTATTTTATTTTTAAGCTATTGCATAGCTTTTACCGCGGTCTATGAGCGGGGCGACCGAATCAAGAAATTTCGTAACAAAAATGAAACCTAACACCCCCACTCCGCTTACCATGTGGTCGCGTTCACCACATTCACACGTTACGCTTGTGTACTGTTTATGAACAAGCGCGCGGCGTGTCGTCGCACTGCATGCGCATCATGAAAAGTCAAAAGTTTACCTTAGTCGTCCAAGATAACGAAAATTCTAGAATAGTCGAAATTAGTTCCCTTAAATTCGAGTTTCAAACCTGAAAGTAATTTTAATTGTGTCATTCGTTCATTGATTATGAAACAGCAAAAAGCTTCTCTCAGATCCAACTTTAATGATTTGTAAATACAATTCATTACAAGACACGATGACGAATCATAGTATGCGTCATGTAATTATAATATCCGTTTTAGGAAAACAAAGATTATTTTAATGATTAAACCTAAACGCAGATTTGATGATGCCGCGTTGCTTTTTTATGATTCGGACCGATGATCTTACATCATATTAGTTGGTCCGGTTTATTTTCCGAGAAGCCAGGATTTGCAGTCTCTTCGAGCTGTTCTGCAATCAATCCGTTGCTAATTCCCTCTCGTTCCCAAGCAAGTCAACGATTTCATTATTAATTTCCAAATCAGCCAAGATCTTAATAGAATATCATTGGGAAAATTCGATTTTGTTATATAGTAAATACAAAGATATTTAACCTTTTTGGACTAATGATCCGATCACATATAGTATTTTAAAATGCAAGTTAAAATTTAGAGCTTATTAATGAGGTATATAATTTCGTGGTCCATCGCAACCTAATGTATGAGAGGACATGGGTACTGAACTTCAAAATTAATTTATTCAGTTTTCCTGAAAACCATTTGTAAATCAAAATCTAAAAAAAGCAAAATGATGATCTGCTCAATATTAACTTTGTTAATAGCCTTCGCTTCCGCTCACACCACGTGTTCGCCAGTCAACGTGAGCTAATAAAAGTATAATATCTAACAAAATTAGTCGTTGAAAATAGAACGAACTTAAGAGACCCCAAGAAATTATTGAGAAGAAAAGGGTCCTACAAGGACATTCGAGTCCGTCTTATGTCAAGAGTTAACGGAAAAGGACACGACCTTTGTTGTATAAAAATCTTTATGTGCCTACGTACATAATATAATGTATGTGTATGGTTTTGCGTGTCTACTTTGAATAAATCCTTTGTGAGATTTAGCTAGTGAAAAAGAGACCATTTTTTAAATGTTCGCGGCTCTGGAATAGATATTTCTTGTGTGTGTTTTTTTTTTTGCAAAAGGCATCCAGAAGAGTACTAGGATTGACTGCACTGTTAATATTACCAATGTCCACGAGCATCCGCCATTGCGGGCAGTAACAATATGCTTAAAAAAAAAAAGATGTGTGGTGTTGTGGGACACCGAATAGGAACGAAGTTCCTTATTATAAAAATATTAATGTTAAGTTCTATTCGAGGTATAAAGAAAATAAAAGTGGAGGTTTCGCAACAGACCACGGTCATTCGGTCAAACTCAATGTGTGAGAATTAATATCCATTAAACAGTAAATAATATTTCTGTATTTGTTCGGAAATGTACGTAGATGAAATACACTCTATTAATATGTGCTGTTTTATACAGAATAATTTGTGTTAGTCAAATAATTAAGCAAAACAGAGCCTACATAACCTGGTTACAGGGAGAATTGTCTCATCGTGTTTAAGAGCTTCAATCTGCCTGTTAGGGGCGACAATTAATCATGTTACTAAATTACGGGGCACTCCTCGTTCCACGTTAGGAATATTAATAGGATAATTTAGGATCTTCAATTTTGTTTGGATAGTGTTGTGAGCAGGGGTGGTTGGCTAATACTTCTCTGTCTATTCTAAAGCGTTTCGTTTCGGAGAAAAGTCATTGTTCTTTAACAACATTGGACTTTTCGAACTTCTTAATGACCATAATCTGTTTGACCCTGGTCAAGAGACAAATCGGAATCCAGAGTTTACTCATTTCTTGTTATTAAAACAAAAGCTACCTGTGATATGCACGGTCTGTGAACTTCAAACACAATTTATAAGGCAACCCTTATTCTACTCCAAAAATAAATCAAATTTAAAACAAAGCACTTTAGTACGATCGATAAATACTCATCTTGTTACGAACCGGTTTGACTTCGCTACATTTAGGTACTTCTTAAATAATTAATTACGTTTCGTTTCACGCACAATGACCTTGAATACCCGTAAAGTTTTCCCTTAAGGCACCACCCACCCATACCTAACAACTTCGTAGAACTTAAGAACTAACTCGAGAATCGAATTACCTAAGGCGAAAGCAGATAACACCGTATTTTATGAACTCTCCCCTTCTCTGGATCAAAGTTTGGCGAAAAGAACACTAGTTAAGCGAAATGAAACGTCTTGTTATTATCTTGTGGGATTTCCAAGTGCGCAGGCAACATATGGCGAGGACTCTGAGAGATCTGTTACTGTTTGATGAATTATTTTGTCTTTGATTAAAAGTTCTTAATACATCATTCGACGGCGTCAAGCAAGGTATACTATATATTTTATGGATACAAGAAGCACATGCTAGAACAGATCCAGACCATTGAAATTTCGAAACAAATTCAATTCATACCTCAGTCATTGGCCGCAAGATCAACTGAGCCAATTCAAAAACTGAACCAAACCATAGTGTATCTTTTTATTTATTTATTGCTTAGGTGGTTGGACGAGCTCACAGCCCACCTGGTGTTAAGTGGTTACTGGAGCCCATAGACATCAACAACGTAAATGCGCCACCCACCTTGAGATGTAAGTTCTAAGGTCTCAGTATAGTTACAACGGCTGCCCCACCCTTCAAACCGAAACGTATTACTGCTTCACGGCAGAGATAGGCAGAGTGGTGGTACCCACCCGTGCGGACTCACAAGAGGTCCTACCACCAATAATCTTTTTAACACTGATAACAACAGAGAAAATTGCCACCTTAAAGCTTCGAAATTGTCAGTGTAACTAAAACATCAAATACGTAATACGTCAGCTAAACCGGAACTACGTTATTCATTATTACTCGGCTGAGAAACGGCTGGCCATGATCCTCCCAGCAAATAAGCCGGCTCGGCCATCTCACGGACCTATTACCTTTTAATCACACCCCTTTCCTAATTAATTAGGGTCAAAGGTAGACTGCTACAATAATTAAAAGCGGTAAGCGGCTTAGTTTTACAATAATTTTAATGAGAATCCTCCGAAAGCGCTTGATCCGTAAAAGTCTGGGTGCTAGTTTATGTTTTAATCTCAATTTTATTAAGGTCTTTGACCAGATTACGTACGATATTGTTATATGATGATCAGTTAGTATTAAGTTTAAGCCTTATAATATTATAGTAATCAGCAATGCGGAGAATTTTTAAATACAATTAACTGTTGTAGGACGTATTTGTAAGGCCCAATGCCTTGCCAAAACCATCATCGTGCATATTTCAGCCCTAAAATAGTTATGCCCTCCGCTTTCAAGGGCTGAATTTCTGTTCTAATAATATATTTGAGGCTTATTCCAGAACGGTTCGTTCACCTATTTATACAAATAAAAAAATGAATTTTATTTATTAATTGAAAGGGTGGGTACCACCACCCCGCCTATTTCTGCCGTGAAGCAGTAATGCGTTTCGGTTTGAAGGGTGGGGCAGCCGTTGTAACTATACTTGAGACCTTGGAACTTGTATCTCAAAGTGGGTGGCGCATTTACGTTGTGGATGTCTATGGGCTCCAGTAACCACTTAACACCAGGTGGGCTGTGAGCTCGTCCTCCCATCTAAGTAATAAAAACACCACTATTTGAAAGAATCTAACGAAATTGTTCGTCAAATAATTGAAAACTATTTGAAAGTATGTATGTATCTGAATAAATAAAATTGTATGTTTCTTTATTTATTTATTATATTTATTGTTGTATCTATGTATGAATAAGATAGAAATGTTTTAAAAAAAAAATATTAATAATACGCGCTACAAAAATTAAAGCATGTAGGAAGTAATTCACATTTCACTAAACTACTCTAAAAACAATTTTCTTTGAAGTTTTCTTTGTTTTTTTTTTTTTAATTTGATTACTATTTTAAACTAGGTTATTTATTTCGAACTTATGTTAAATGTGCACCAGAATTTTCTATTTGTTTTTTTTTTTTATTACATAAAACACTACATTGAAATCGCATCTAACGCTCGAATTGATTCCAGCAATTTCTCAAACTCATTCTATATCGATCACAGCAAAAACAGTCCTTACAATAAATTCTTAGTCACCGCGTAGACGATTCATAGAACACTGTAATGTACTATCGCCTCAACAAAAAGTATTGTCAATTATTTCGGTTCCCACAATGTATTTCCGTTCGCTTTTTTGTACCACACGAACGAATCAGCGGTAGAATGATATTACCAAGCACCTTATTTCGATATAATGACCGAATTAGATTTTGGTTTCTTAACGTTTGAATTGTGTTTATCAGATTTGATGCTTATTGTACACGAGGTCATCGTGACTGGTAAGGTAGATGGGAAAAGACCTCGGGGGCGCAGCCCAATACGTTGGTCCGACCAGATCCGCACCGCTCTTTATTCCACGTTTCACAACGCCCTCCACACCGCCAGAGACAAGAATAAATGGAGAAAGATCGTGCTTGCGAAGGTGATACAAAATGGTGGTCACGACCCTCAGCAATGAGGAATACTACGCGAGGAGGAGGTACACGAGGTTGCATGTTGAGTGTCGAGTATGATTCTTTGGATTTTTAGCGCCCGAGATCTAATGACAAGGCTCGTTCTAATGAAAAATAATAATATCCTGTAATAAAAATAGTTTGTATAACAGCATACACGATTTTTGTATTGTGTTTATTAGTACATTGTACAGTACAAATAAAAAGGACACTGTTGCGAAGTATTTTTCCTGGAAATGGACATGTTGCATAAGAGCTTGATGTTGATTGTACTGTAGTGTAGCAGGTACATATAAGTCATGTAACTTGTAATAGTAAAAGAGTATTAAGCCAGCACTTGGACATGGCAGTTGTTTTCATTCTAATTAGATTACAATACAACACAACACAACACAACACAACTCCACACAACACCACACAACACAACACAACTCCACACAACATCACACAACACAATACAATACATTACAATAATACAGTCTTTCCTGTACGCAGACACCCCTAATATTAAGTGGCTATCGAAACCGTCATTACGAATGAGTCGTGACTACATTCAGAACCAAAGCAAGCGACGACCTATGTATGTATGGCTAACGTTTTGAGATGTGTAAATTTTGAAATTCATACGTTTTATATTACGATTAAAAAGATATTTTTAACAACCCTTATAATTACTCGTCAGAATGTTATGCTATTGGTGTTCAGTTGGCTTTATTGTTCTTGCGGACTAACTTTTTTTTTTTTATTGCCCTTGTAGGCAGACGAGCATACGGCCCACCTGATGGTGAGTGGTTACCGTCGCCCATGGACTTCAGCAATGCCAGGGGCAGAGCCAAGCCGCTGCCTACCGTTTAATACTCTCCACAAGCCTCGTTTGAAGAAGGACAACGTGCAAAAGGATCATCTGTTGGTAAGTAGTTACCGTTGCTCGTGGACATCAGTAATGTCAGGGGCGCAGGCAATTACCCGCAAAGACATTGGTACCCAAACATGGTTTCGTAATAAGTTCGTATTTAATTTCGTCGTGTGTCAAGAGCGCAGTTTTGGCGAATTGCTTCATTGCTTGTGTTCTTTCAAATGTCACTTACCGGCCTTATTCCCGATTAACATAAAACATGTTTGTCTACACGAACTTATTCATTTAAAACCATTCTATCAATTCAGTTATTTGTTGGAAGAACGGCTAATAGTGTTAATTACCTCCATATATAAACAATAGAATTTAGATGTCACTTACTCCTCCCGATCCACTAACTAACTAATATTAAAAAAAAAAAAAGACATGCCCGCTGTGTTTCTTACCAATTCTTCTCAGGACGGAGGCTAGTTCTTGTGAATTGGCGGTAGTTCTTTTGACGTTCAACAAGTATGTACTTTCATTTATATTGAATAAAAAAATTTTGATTTGATTTGATTTGATTTGATTTGATAACGGTGCTTTTAGGTACCTCAAGCACCGGTCATCGTTCTCGTCGAACCCGTCGCTTGCGACGAAGGGCTCGATGAGTAAATTAACCCTCAGACACAGCCCACTGAGTTTCTCGCCGGATCATCTCAGTGGGTCGCGTTTCCGATCCGGTGGTAGATTCTGCGAAGCACGGCTCTTGCCAGGGTTCGTGTTAGCAACGTCATCAGGTTTGAGCCCCGTGAGCTCACCTACTAGTTAAGGCGACGCTGATATAGCCTCTCAAGGGTATCAGCTTAGGTAGGAAAAAAAATGTCACTTAAATCGCCGATTTGTAACTATGTATATAAAAAAAATATACACATTACTATCAGAGACCGACAAAGGGGAGGTCGTTGACCGAGCGCTTGGCATAGCTCAGTACATTACCTATACGGATACTGTTATATGTTATGTTATACGGATATATGTTCTAAATTTGAGACATGAATTCTAAATAGGATAATAGGAGTAATGGTAGGACCTCTTGTGAGTCCGCGCGGGTAGGTACCACCACCCTACCTATTTCTGCTGTGAAGCAGTAATGCGTTTCGGTTTGAAGGGCGGAGCAGCCGTTGTAACTATACTGAGACCTTAGAACTTATATCTCAAGGTGGGTGGCGCATTTACGTTGTAGATGTCTTTGGGCTCCAGTAACCACTTAACACCAGGTGGGCTGTGAGCTCGTCCACCCATATAAGAAAAAAGAAAAAAAATGAAATTATAAGTCTAAAGACTTACTATAATCTATAATCACAGATATAATACTTCTATAATCACAGATTTCGCCAAGACTACACTTTAGACAAATATTAATAAAGACAAACAATAGTAATCTATTCTCAGTTTGATCACAGACATTAAGCAATAAGAAAAGTTTGACAATAAACAAATAGTATGGCATGCGTGTGTGTCAAATACATTGTAGTACGTGTAATTTTTTTTAATTGATTTAATGTGTTTTTATGCATAATTTAAAAAAATATTAACATTCTGCACTCCTCTATATTCTCTATAAGTGTGGAAAATTTCATTTTCCTCCATCAAAAGTGGTACAAACTTTTGCTTCACATATTAATATATAGATAAATGAGATTATCTTAAAATTGTCGGCCGAATGATCAACGCCCCCAATCTCTTCCCGCGGGTATCGTAAAAGAAGACAGAGATTCAACGAAGTACAAGCAATGTTTTCTGAGCAATAGACTAGCGTATTGCGTCAACCAGCTTATACTTTTGGTACCACCACTCTCCCCATTTTTGTCGCAAAGCAGTAAATCATAGCGCTTTGAATTAGTGGGGCTACCACATAACAATCGCCAATTCAGCTTGTTGGTGTGATGGGTCAGTATGATGAAAATATATGCGAACGATGTTTGGGTTTCAAAAATCATCATTAATTAACAATCAATAACTACTAAAAAACATGGGTAACATATTATACAAACAGAAATTTACATACATAAAGCATACAAGATATTAATAGCTTTGCAGTATTTAATGTACCTACAGTTACCTACAGTTTGTTACAAAAATATTCTTAAGCAATTAATACATTGTCATAACAAACAATTTGGCGTGCACACAAAAAAGAAACCTCAATTAATTGAAGCCTCCGTCAATACTGTCAACACATCGTTATGTCAAATGTCAAGTTGACAGATCTGACATAAGAATCTCGACCTTAACAGCCAAGGTTTGAAGTTGGAACTAA
The DNA here is from genome assembly GCF_030269925.1 of Bombyx mori. Lineage (NCBI taxonomy): Eukaryota > Metazoa > Arthropoda > Insecta > Lepidoptera > Bombycidae > Bombyx > Bombyx mori. The sequence goes on along the minus strand of NC_085131.1, from coordinate 13,466,539 downwards.
ATTGTCGAGAGATAGGTTATTATACCTTCCAAATTCTTGACCTCGTGGCGCATGTCGACTGTCATTAATGTCAAAATATGGGACGCCTGAGTCAAAGGTGTATTTTTTGTCAATAATGGATTTTGTTCGGACGTGTAGCCTCGCGTTGTATGTAAAAAACGATTTATTTCACGTCACGTTGTTAAACTTTAGGTGGCCAGGGGCTATTGGATACCCGACTTAACAATTATTCTCATTGTTTTAATTAACTGGCTGTTTTTTTTTTCAGATGAGAATAGCTGCTTACTATGTCTCAAATTGCAAGTAAAACTTGAGGTGGTCATTCGCTCCGGCTTGAGACTTCGACCCCATGTCTCAAGGTGCGTGATGTATGAATGTCGGTGACTACACAACACATCGATACCTTTTGCTTCGTACGCTTGGGAATACGTTTATGGATCCCCGGTCGAGGAGGGTAATAGACCGGATTATGTCGGACTCCATTGCCTCCAGAGAAGAAAAGGGAGAAGAGGAAAAACGAGGTGTTCCTCCTCCAATTCTTCCTTCGCCTTGAGAAAGGAGCGCAAGGTACCCACTCCGCAGAACCGACTACCGACTAAGTTCCATTGAGCTCCACCACCCCGGTTAGAGAAACCTACGGCACAGCATAGTGCACGCCGAAAAACACATAACAATACCTTAATATGTATTAAGCATTCTTATATACATAATACCTTAATATGTATTAAAAATTCTTATATACGTAAGTATTTTCTGGATTCTATTTCAAAATGTCTGAATTGCATTCTATAAATAGTCTTGAACATCAAAAATTTTATAAGCAAAGGCTTTATGTGCTTTTAATATGATACACAAAAAATAGATATTTAGTTATTACGAAGAATTTCGCGGCGAATATGTCACTGAGCAGAATTTCATTGAATTCCCGCCCCGTGACGTCATTTCGTTTACCACATTATGAGATTTGGAGTGTTCGGTCGGACTATTTATAGCTAATTACGGAGTTATGAGAGAAGGCACCTACAGAGCATTAATCAAATAGTAATGTCTGGGAATGTGACCATCTTGCCCCAGTGGAAACCACAATCCTGACTGCTGAGAGCGTTAGGTCATTGTGCATTTTACTTTGAAATCTATTCAAGACGTTGTACTGATGAAATGGAGAGGCTCTATTAACCATGCAGCTGGTCTTTTGAATTGTCTCCGGATTTAGTTCACAAAAACTTGACGTTACGAACACAAAAGCCCTGCATCATCGCATCTCTTCCGTGGGTGTCGTAAAAGACGCCTAAGAGATTCACCAGAGAATAGGCAGCAGAGCTCCCTAAATACTATACCATACGTATATTATCGAAAGCGATTTAAATTAGGCCAGTGTTCTCGAACGTCATAGAGCGAGATCGGTAGACTTGCCAGCTAAAATCGGTATATTTGTACTATTTTGTACCCAAAATCGGTATTTGTCAAAAAATATACAATATTCAATCAAATTCGTTTATTTATTGAAAAAAATAATTAAAAATACTTACAGACTAATTTATTACAATCATATTTAAGAATAATAGGGAATAATAAAATATTAAGGATGAAATTAAACAACAAAAGAAACATAATTTGAGTTACATCGCCACGTTTTAGTAAAGTTACTTCATCCCAAAATAGTTCTACATCATTAGGAAATGTTTTCATTTGTTCACAATTTCTTGCCACTCTAAAGTATATCAAATTCCTGGAAATCATTGCTCTGAACAATATTGGGAAAGAGCTTACGCTTAAGAAGCATCGAAGTATTTTTGCCAATTTTAACATTTTTCGGATCAATAATGTCTAAAAGTGTCAAATCGGTAGAAAAATCGGGAGAACTTCCATGTATACTCTGAAATCGTAGAAAAATCGTTATATTTCGGTATTTCGGTAGAACAGAACCCATATCGGTAGAGATACCGAAAAATCGGTAGGTTCGAGACCACTGAATTAGGCGTTTATTACGCATAGGCATTATTGTGATGCGTCGTGTTGTGCCCACCTGCGTTGGAACGATTCTGCATATTTCTAATCCCAAATAATCAGGCTTATCTATTTGAAGGGTTTTTTGTTGCTTAGATGGGTGGAGGAGCTCACGGCCCATTTGGTATTGAATGGTGGTGGATATGAGTGCTAAGTCTCGGTTGTTTCGGTACAACGGGTGCCCCACCCCCTTGAAACAATAACGCATTATTGCTTCACAGCAGAATATGTAGGGTGGTGGTACTTATACGTGTGGGTTCACAAGGCCTACCAGTAGCAAAATAAAACTGATACTTCATACTCATGTCTCAGGGTGGGTAATTGAATTCACGTTGAGTCTATGAACCAGTAGGAGTTTAAAATCGAGTGGGTGAACTCTTGCAATAAATAAATAAAGTCAATCCAAAACTGTACAGTACATGCGACCTTTCGACACGGAAGACGGAACTGAATTATGGCCGCGTTGAATAATAAATCTAATTCTCGGCTCTCAGTCTTTTGACTGGAGCGATCGACGTCATTATCAGTTTATTTAAGTCGACATGTGTAGCGATTCTTTCATTTGGCTAAACAAATTTAATTCTATTTGTAGAAACGTTTCCATTTTTAAGCATAGGGCTAACTTTTGAAGTCGTCGTAGCCTAAATGATAAGAAGTCCGGTGCATTCGTATCAAGCGATGCACCGGTGTTCGAATCCCGCAGGCGGGTACCAATTTTTCTAATGAAATACGTACTTAACAAATGTTCACGATTGACTTCCACGGTGAAGGAATAACATCGTGCAATAAAAATCAAACCCGCAAAAATTATAATTTGCGTAATTACTGGTGGTAGGACCTCTTGTGAGTCCGCACGGGTAGGCACCACCGCCCCGCCTATTTCTGCCGTGAAGCAGTAATGCGTTTCGGTTTGAAGGGCGGGACAGCCGTTGTGACTATACTGAGACCTTAGAACTATATCTCAAGGTGTGTGGCGCATTTACGTTGTAGATGTCTATGGGCTACAGTAACCACTTAACACCAGGTGGGCTGTGAGCTCGTCCAAACATCTAAGCAATAAAAAAAAAATACCACGAGTAACGCTTGTGGTCGAAGATCGATGAAAGATGGTTCCACAATCAAACATGGAGACATTCACGGCACAAATATGACGACGGTGATGAATACGGCGTCGGTTTAAAAATAAAGAGATACAAAATGAATGCAATACACGACAAAAGTGAACTTTCAGAAGTATTGAAGTAACCGTGGCATAAAAGATAATATATCAGGCGTACTTACATCGAACGATGCGACTGTGCCGGTGTTAAAATCCCGCAATGTACACGGTACATTTTTTTCCTACCTAATAAATTTTAGCCTGGGGGTCTATTTCAAGTTTAGTGATTTTTCTAATAAAATAAGGACTTAACACACGCTAACAAATGACTTTCACGATGAATAAATAGCATAACGTGCAAAAATCATATCCGCATAAATTAGAATTAGTGACATTACTATACAATTGGGACATAGTTCTCAATTGGTCGCATTCACGTTACAATGTCTTTGGGATTCAGTTGACCTATTGACAAAAGGTTTTTTTTCGGGTAGTGGAACGAACCTCACACGGGGTGCTGGTACCTAGTTGGCACTTGATGGTCTGCAGATGTTGCGAACAGACCGCGGGTTCACGGATATATTTAGGGCCCTACTCACCAAACGACTCCCCTTACACTCTCTCACCTGACGTCCGATCTCAGAGAACCCGGGCAGAGTTTCCGCGGACAACCCTTCATCCAGACTCGCGACGCCACTCCGATGACGCTGACCAACGGGTCGACCGCGAGGAGACTATCCCTCACGGGGATCGGAGCTGGATGAACACTCTCCCCCGACCCCCCCAACACCAGGCAAAACCAAGAACTAGTACAACCGTCTACGCAATGAAAAAAATATATTTGATGCTATGGAATTCTGTCCTTTTTTTTGTTTCTGAACGCTCCACAGACTTTCTCCTGTGTTATGGGTACTGGAAAGAAACATAACAGTCAAGCACAAATACATGCAGACCATTTATGAATTGGCACTTCAATTTGTCAAGGATCTTCGTTCTAAAATCGGTAATCGGTACAGAACTTAACACGCAAAATACCAAGTCCAGTTAATTATATCCATATTAATTAGTTGCCGAACTAAGTTGAAGTCGGGCTCGACTCGAGCGTGACTGGAGCGTTCGGTGTGTACATTGTAACCGACAGTTTCAAGTTAACTGATCCGTTTGTTCTGATACCCGATAGTTCATGATCGATTTGTTTGTGTGCATTGTTATGGTTATTGGAAACTGGAGTTTGTTGGTGAGGAACACCCGAGGGGATACTGGAGACGACAACGTTAACCGCAGCTGGATGTTCTAAGACGCTTTTGAAGAAACTTCATGGCATATCCTCAAAAGCCGTTCTGCATGCACACATATTTGCTATGTGTATGTGAATTACTATAATCCTCATGTTGTATTTGTTATTTTAGCTGTTCTACACACACTCATCACTTTTAATAATTATTCTCATAATCCTCTCGCAGGTCTGCTGGAAGAGATTTCTTAAAGAAATAAGCAGTGCCTTTGTACATAATTTCCCTATTACTCTGTACGATGTCTTCTTTTTTGTGTGTACATAAATACATAAATAAATAAAATAAAATATTGTTCGTACCCATATTTTGGCTTGTCGTTAGTTATTGGAATTTCCTTTTCCTAATTCATTCTTCAATTCACGCCATCTGTTGTTGCTTCAAGAGAAACACAGAGACAGAAAAAACTTTGAAACAAAAATGGCGTTAGGAATCAAAAACACGGTGTCGGAGCTAAAATGAAAATTTGTGAATAATTTACATCAATCTGGGTAGAAAGCTTGCAAGAGTGTGAAAAGTGCATCAAAAGACTTCGGGCTATTTTGAGAATTGTGCTTAGCTGTAAAATTTAAAGGTCCAGGTACGAGTGTTTGCAATGAAAGCTCCAACCAGAGGATATATTAATGTGTGTTATGACTCCGAAATTCGTTCTATATTTGCCGTTACACAGATAGAAGTGCCCGCGGCTCACCTTCTGCTAAGTGGTTGGAGCATAGACATCAAAAATAAATGCTGCCATTATTTGTGATAATGGAGCCTAAGTCGTTACCACAATAATATATCAGCCCTATTCTAAAAGAACGAATTCGCAATACGAAAACGAGAATTCGGTAAATACAGCAGCCATCAAGCGTCCTCGTGAAAATTGTGAAGTAATGCGAAGGACCCATTGTAAAACCTCCGGCACAACGCATACGACATGTCGAGTGGTTCGACATTATGTCGACAGAATACACAATAGTTAATTGGCGGTATTGTTGGAAATGTTTTCGAGGCGGGTAATCGGTAAGAACGTGGCCCAGTTCTGGGACGTTCGGGCCGATTCGGAGCGCGACGGTCCGACTGGGACTTACTCGGCCGGATTGTTTAATACATTTTGTTGATTGGTCCGGCTGATTGTGTTTTTGTCACGGAGGTTCGAAATTCGATTTGTTATCAGATAATTAGGTTTCCGTGAATTCTGAACATGATGCCGTATGGAGGTGTTTATTCAAGAGGACTTGATTCAAATTTTTTTTTTTGTATTTTCCTTTTTTGATATGATGCGAATATAATATTATATTTGGCTACCAGAAACTACAGACACGGTAACCAGCTATACCAATACAATCGATACGTTGGTCTCAAGGATATGGTGACCATTTTCCAGCAGGTGGACCGTCATGCAATGTGACAAATAAAAGTTATGATGGGCAGAAGAGCTCACGGTCAACTTCATAATAAGTTGATGCGACTGTTCCATGGCATTGGTAACATCCATGATCGACAGTAATCACTCACCATCGAGATGGCCGTCTGGTAATTTACCTACAAAAGCAATCATATAAAAAGAAAAAAGAAAATATTGACACACAAATTAGCGTCCTAAGTTTAGGTTCTATTGAAGGCAGCCGAGGTAATGGATTGGAAGAAAAAAATTGTTTACATTTCTGTTCGATCATCTTAAGTATTCGGTCATTCCGGGACTCAATTGAAAGTAGGTACGTGCCCTTAAAATAAATAGAATATACAGTGTTATGTTTCTGCTCGGTCAATCAGATTCAAACACTGACAGTGAAAAATGCAAACCGCTATAAAGCAACGCAGGGGTGACTGACAAAAATCTATCTCTATTTGTAAAAAAAATTAATACAAAATTCGGTCATTCATTACGAGGAAATAAACGGTAGTGATGACCCTAACGACCGCAATACCTATTAGACGCACTGACAAATGACAGCTACTACATATTAACAAAAGGGTATCATTAAATAGTTTTCCGTGTACAATTTGTCGTATTTACAATTTACCGCGTTCAAATTTGGTATTTATATAGAGTACCTATATAGCAGGGGTGGCCAACTTGATTAGAAACAAGATCTACTGTAGTCTTCTGACGAAACACACTGCGATCTACCAATGACCTTTCTTGAAATTTTATGAAACAATGTAGTTCAGTATACAAATAAGTAGCATAGTTTCTTTTATTAAATAGATTAAAATATACCGCAAATTATATAATAAAAGATATTTTTTATTGCTTAGATGGGTGGACGAGCTCACAGCCCACCTGGTGTTAAGTGGTTACTGGAGCCCATAGACATCTACGATGTAAATGCGCCAACCACCTTGAGATATAAATTCTAAGGTCTCAGTATAGTTACAACGGCCGCCCCACCCTTCAAACCGAAACGCATTACTGCTTCACGGCAGAAATAAACAGGTTGGTGGTACCTACCCGTGCGGACTCACAAGAGGTCCTACCACCGGTGTATCTGAGAACTATTGTGTGAAAGAGAGGATGAATAATGTGACGTCATTAACAAATGATAGAAGATGAAGATGATGAGCGCAGTAGTTGGTGATTACGTTGCGCAGTCTATTCTATGTATTTATATTTTTTGTCTTGCCACGATCGACCGGTCGATCGCGATCTATCGCCTGGCCACCCCTGCTATATAGGGTAGGGTAGTACCTATATAGGGTAAAAGGTTTAATTAATTAGTTCAGTTGTAGCGTAAAGAAAACAAAGCCCGCAATATTTACGAGTACATGAAATTTGATAGCGCGCTCCGATTGTAGTTTTTTTTTTTATTGCCCTTTTAGGCAGACGAGCATACAGCCCACCTGATGGTGAGTGGTTACCGTCGCCCATGGACTTCAGCAATGCCAGGGGCAGAGCCAAGCCGCTGCCTACCAAAATTGTTTTAATTTGAGTCTCCTCAGTTTTACGATTCACAGCATTCTCCTCGTGCTGTTACATCTAATGCGTATTTGAATAGCAACAAACAAACAAACAGACTTACGCATTTATGTAGTGACTTGATGATGACCGAGCTTTGCTCGTTTTTTTTTTTTGATAACGCCATCTTGTTGTATCTTTAAAGCGGTTACTTGCCCTCAATTAAGAAAAATAGTATTATTATTCGCCAATAGATGTCGGAAAGAGTTGATTATTGAAAACCGATCCCCTGTATACTAAATTTTATGAAAATCATTGGAGCCGTTTCAGAGATTCAGATTAATATATATGTAGGTATGTATACAAGAATTGCTCGTTTAAAGGTATAAGATAAGATAGTGCTTGCAATTGCACGATTTTATCGAACTTACTTCTATTTTTTTCCCTACCTATGCTGATAGCATTGAGAGGCTATTTCAGGTTCTCCTGAAAGTCTAGGTGAGCTCAGGTGGCTCAAACCGAGAGTGTTGCTAACACTAGGCCTAGCAAGATAATGCAGAGCTTCTAGTTCATACAGTTTGTTTTCTTTTATTATTGTATTATATACTGATTAAATAAAATTGCCGAATTTTAACACGCATTACTGGAAAAATAGCAAACAAGTTAGACTATGAATTTTGAACCATTCATACGAATGAGATTTGGGGTAGTTTTTAATGTATAACACCTAATTTAATAGTGTTTACGAATATATGCCATGCCAAATTTGCTGTACTTATAATTACGGTAACATTAAGGTTATGAGAATTAAATCAAATAACTCGCTTTTGGCCCCAAATTTGAAAACGACCCTGGTTCACTCGTCGAGGCCTTCATCGCAAGCGACGGGTTCGACGGGGACGGTGACCGGAGCTTGTGGTGCCTAAAAGCACCGTTAATGGATCGGGACGATCCGTAATGACGTGTTTAGGGCTTTAGTTCTATCGTTATTAACAGCCACTACCAGAAAATAGGTAGACAAAAATAATAAGACAGCGTTATCCGTGAATATCTCCGAATAATAAAACTATTATTATTCGTAGGTGAATATGATATGTCCAAAATAACTACTTATATATTCAACAATTTTATATCTATACTAGCTGACCCGGCAAACATTGTTTTGCCATATATAAGATTTCTAGGGAATTTCTAGTGTAGAAAAAAAACTAACTTATTATAAGTGTGTAAGGATGTGGTAAATGAGTGAAAGAGGTATGTAGTGCTGTGAATGATGAGGGAATATATAATAAAAATAACAAAACCTCATTCAATCACATAATACCTCATTATAACAAAAAAAATGTCCAAATAAAAAAAAATATGTTAGGGGTGGATAACCCTAATCACTTAGGGGTATTAAAAATAGATAGTAGCCGATTCTTAGGCTTACTGAATATGCATAAAAAATTTCATGAGAATCGGTCAAACGGTTTCGGAGGAGTATGGGAACGAACATTTTGACACGAGAATTTTATATATTAGATAGTATTAATACGTGAAGCAAAAACGAAAATTACGCGGATGCAGGAACATGAAATTTCCCACGCTTATAGAGAATATGGGGAGGGAGTGCAGAATGCTGATTTTTTTTAATTATGCCTAAAAAATACATTAAATCAATATAAGAAACATGACACACACTACTATATATTTACACAACACACACACGCATACATACACTTCGTTTATTGTCAAATTGAAACTGTATTGAGATTGTGTTGGTCAATTTAATTATTTTTTATACATAATTAAAAAATATATTATCATACTGCACTTCTTCTCTATATCTATAAGTGTGGGAAATTTCATACTCCTCCGTCCGCGCGATTTTCGTAAAAAGGGATACAAAGTTTTTGCTTCACGTATTAATATATAGATTATATAATGTAATGTTTTCATTGTGAAACGTTTTTTTTTTTCTTTTAGTAATTCTATAAAATTCTAATAACATTGTAATATTTTGTTTGAACAGGAACAAACAAATTTACAAAAATATTCAAATAGAAACATAAGCTGTACGTACAAGACGAAATACTCAAAAATAAAAGGTACCGACATCGGAATACTTCAAAGAGCACTCATTAGCTATGCAATACAGTTAAAATCACAAACCACTTCCGTTTCAATGAATAAAGTGAATGATAATGTAAAAATCTAGTAAGTAAACATTTAATTTAAAATCTAATATATAAAATTTTCGTGTCACAATGTTCGTTCCCATACTTCTCCGAAACCGCTTCACCGATTCTCATGAAATTTTTTATGCATATTCAGTAAGCCTGAGAATCGGCTACTATCTATTTTTCATACCCCTAAGTGATTAGGGTTGTCCACCCCTAACATATTTTTTTTATTTGGACATATTTTTTTTGTTATCATGAGGTATTATGTGGTTGAATGAGGTTTTGTTATTTTTATTATATATTCCTTCATCGTTCACAGCACTACATACCTCTTTCACTCATTTACCACATCCTTACACACTTACAATAAGTAAATTTTTTTTTCTACACTAGAAATTCCCTAGAAATCTTATATATGGCAAAACAACGTTTGCCGGGTCAGCTAGTATAATATAAAATGTAATAAAAAAAAATCATTAATTCATCAAACTCGCAAATTCACTTTCAAGTTTCAAAATTTTATATTTGTAAATTTCATGAGTCGATAATTTTCAAGCTTAGAACACGCAAATTCAAACATTCAATTTCTTTTTGAAATTCGCGCGAAAAACTATTTTATTTAAAAAAAACATTTATATATTAAAGCAAAAAAGTTTTTGAAAACAACTACGATTTAGTATCTATATACCTATTAATACGTGAAGCAAAAACTTTGTATCCCTTTTTACGAAAATTGCGCGGACGGAGGAGTATGAAATTTTGCACACTTATAGAGAATATAGAGAAGAAGTGCACAATGCTAATATTTTTTTAAATAATGCATAAAAGATACATTAAATCAATAAAGAAAACATTACACACATTACATAACATGTACTTGACGCACACACGCATGCATACTTTTTATTGTCAAACTTTTGTTCTTGACGTCTGGTCAAATTGAGAATAGATTAAATATTGTTTGTCTTTAATAATATTTTTTTTATAGTGTAGCCTTGGCTAAATTTGTGATTATAGAAGTATAAAATACAATCATAATAGTGTACAAATTTACAATTCCAATTATAGTCGAATTTCGACTACTGCGGGACCTCTAGTTAATTTAATTCTCTAAGCACAGTTTCCCTTTACAGTCGGTAGCTTAATAAAAATCAATGTTTATTATACAATGTGTACGTGCATATTATTTAAAAAAATCTTACTTGAGAAAACAGGGGCAAATCTCAACGTCACATAACTCACAGAACACTTTTCCGTCAAATCAAATAATTCACGGATCACACAATCAAACGAATTATTATCACTAAAAAAAAAAACAGCGTCCACTGAAACTCCACAATCAATCAGGACCTCGAAATAATAATCGGAATTCCCTGATTATAAACTCGCGTTCGAAATTCGAAATTACGCTTCGTATCACATTACACCGACCGGCATTCGGCTTGGCGGCCCGATGGGAACTGACTGAAGCTTCGATACCTGCAGAGTCACGCACACAGATGCATTCGCACAAACACAAAAGCGAAGTTAGAACTTGCGCTTTAAAGCGCTGTATTCTACGTTCTGACTAGGAGACGCGTCTACATTGACCAGTTTTAAAGCTTTATTCCGCTGATTGAATACAGACATATCATTCTAGATTCTGGTTTATTTGGAAGCAAAATAAACTGTGACTAAAATTCAGATAAACGGTACATAAATACACAAGAAAATATTGAAGTGATTTGGATTGAAGAATCATTGATTTCCAGAGAAGGAAGTCATGAGCTAGTTTTTTTTTTGGAACGAAGTTCCTTATGGGACGATGCGGAGGGGTACCCTAACCGGGAAAAAACGTCCATAACGTAAGATTTTTATTAGTAACGCACACAGTGTATGACTTAACTTTGTAATAACGTACAAATTAGTAATGCACACAGTGTACGACTTAACTTTGTAATAACGTACAAAAAATTACATATTTTTTTATCATTCATTGACCACGATCTCAGAGCATTCGTTTGCGCAATACACTAACTCTTATGCAAACAGCCGTGAGTGAAGTGTACCACAATAAGTTCGCACGTTACCGATTGGCCGTGGGTTGTTGCGAAACCTCCAGTTTTATTTTCTTCATACCTCGAATAGAACTTAAAATTAACATTTTTATAATAAGGAACTTCGTTCGGTGTCCCACGTCACCACACATCTTTATTTTTACTATCCACTGATAAGCAAACGGTCACATAGATTACATAGACACGTCTCACCGGCTCAACCTTAAGACAATACTTCGCGGTTTCAATTTCTTTGGTATATTGAGTAACTTGTCGTTTGAATGGCTTCAAGAATAGACAGGAAAGTACTTTTAGATAGACGTGTGAGGTAAAATTATACTGCCCAGAAATCACTGTACCTTTTACGGGCATATTAAGGTTGTAAAAGCTGTACAGAGTGACGTCATTAGGGAGACTCGTGTCCAAGTCGTCGTGGTCTAAAGGATAAGACGCCCGGTATGCCTACACAGCGACTGTGCCAGAGTTCGCATCCCGCAGGCGGGTACCATTTTTTGTCATGAAATACGTACTTAGCAAATGTTTACGATTGAGTTCCACGGTGAAGGATTAACATTGTGTGATAAAAATCAAACCCGCAAAAGTATTATTTGCGCAATTAGTGGTGATAGGACGTCTTGTGAGTCCGCATGGTTATGTACCACCACCCTGGGTATTTCTACCTTGAAGCAGTAATGCGTTTCGTTCCCAAGAGTGGGGCATTCGTTGTACTATAAAAACTGAAACATTAGAACTCATATCTCAAGGTGGGTGGCGGTGTTTACGTCCTAAACGTCTATGGTCTCCGCTTACCACTTAACACCAGGTGGGCCGTGAATCCGTCCACCAATCTAAGCAATATTTTATTTATTTATTAATAAATGAATTATTAACTATTTATACATATTTCATGATCATAAATAAGAAAAAAGCTCTTGAGAGAGATCCTTGAGGATTAAGATCACTTCAATGATCGTCGACCTCACCTAAAAGATGGTATGTGAAAAAGTTCACTCATACTTACTTTGCACGTTTTAGGTCCGTGTGTCAAATTGCAAGGGAGTGGTGAAAGGTACCCACCCTTCAGTACTCCGGGCATACATTTTGTACAAGTGCTTACAATTAAACTTCCTGTAGATGTCCAGTAATTCCAGATGCGTACCCAACTTACCTCCTACTACCAAGCATTCTTGTCAATCCTTAATTATAAGAAGGACACGTGGAAGCCCTGCGGAAACATCGAAAAAAAAAAAACAATCAAATCCGCCAAGACCTATTGAAGTGTTGCTTCGTCATGCTTGCAGCAATTACACTCGATCGTCGTAAATGGAAACCTATTTTAGAAACACAATTCAGTTCTATTTGTATATCTGTAAAGAGAGTTTCTTCACTAATTCCTTTTGTTCACATATACAGTGACTTTTCAATTCAAAAAACGCCCGATAATACTAATTAATCAAAAACCCAAAACGCAACATCGACGACATCTTAAATAAACAATCACAACAACCTTACAATCAGACACGAAGAATTTTATTGTTAGAGTCACGCGCACTTCGTCAACTCCTGACAGCCCTACGACACCACAGAATAAAGCAAACAGAAGCGTCAACATTAAACAGACCATGTGCTTGTTTTCTCTATAATATTTATTTAGGCTGTGACCACTCGAATATCAGTTAGCGGAGTTCGACAAAAATGACTCCTGCACTCGACCTCCATGGGATGCGGATCATTGGGTAGCGAGATTCGGACCGGATTTAACTGAGAAATTTATTTTACAACTAGCTGACCCGGCAGACTTTGTGCCTCAATCGACAAGTAAAAAATCTAAACTATTGTATAAAATAGACTTAAAACAAACAAAAGGAATCAGTCCAACGGAGGACACATCAAAGGTAATAATACAAAATTGTTATTTTTATTTAATTCCGAGCATTTTCATATTTATCTACCTTTTAAACCTTCTCTGGACTTCCACAAATAATTCAAGACTGAAATTAGCCAAATCGGTCCAGCCGTTCTCGAGTTTTAGCGAGACTAACGAACGGCAATTCATTTTTATATGTATAGAGTCTAGCTCTAAGGTGAAAAGATTTGAGTGCTACTTTCGTATGGCAGTTTTTCGGGAGCCAACGAAGGATTGGGTAATAAAAAAGTAATAGAAAGATGACATAGAGTAATCTAATACGCACAAACTACTCAATCCGGATTCTAAATTGGGTTAATCCTTTCCCTTGCACGCATTTTTCCAAAGCATTATATGATTATTCCTATCTTCAAAAGAAATTTGTCACTAGCGATGACCAAGTTGGCTGAGTTGGGTGAGTCCTTGATATAACTGATGTCTTCAGATTCTCCAGCCTTCAAAAATAATATTTTTTTTTAATTGCTTATATGTGTGACGAGCTCACAGCCTACCTGGTGTTAAGTGGTTACTGGAGCCCGTAGACATTTACAACGTAAATGTCGCCACCAACCTTGAGATATGAGTTCTAAGGTCTCAGTATAGTTACAACTGTAATTATTAATTAGTAATTTATAAGTTGAAGCAATAAATATTTTTTCATTTTTCATTTTTTCATTTCATTTTCATTTTTTTCATTTCATTTTCATTTTCATTTTCATTTTCATTTCATTTTTCATTTTTCACAACGGGTACCCCACCCTTCAAACCGAAACGCATTACTGCTTCACGGCAGAAATAGACAGGGTGGTTGTCTTGTGAGACATCCTACAACCAGATCTAGATCAAACCCTTAACAACTTAATAAAACCTAACAGAATCGACCTATTTAAAGTACATATTAACGACGTAAACTTTTATGTGATCGTAAACCCATGTGATTACCATGAAAGGTTGAAGTAATAACCTGTTATTTTAATGTTTCTCACACCGTAAGTACTGGTCTCGGACTGAAGAAATTATATGAGTGGGCCTGACGTAATTACTAGAAGCAAATTTTTGGTTAATTTTGGATATGAATTCATTGCGATAGCTCTCCATTTTTTTATAATGATTAATTTCTTCTTGACAGCATTAACAATAAAATTCATTTTTTTCAGCTCTTTTCCACAAAATTGACACAACTTAAAATAAGTTCGACGAAAAGAGCTGCCGTTGTGATACACTAGGGACTTACAACTTCAAATCTGAACTTTAAAAATAAAACCTTAATCTGAACTTTATTAATAAATCGACTCCTTTTACTCTCAGAATCTGAATTCACAAAAAAAAAACCTTCCAACTTGACTTACCTGTTCAAAAAAATCTAAATCAAACCACACTTAAACGAAATCGAAAAAAAAAAACCTTCGTAAAATTCTCCCTCGCAATATGAAGAAGACGTTTATCGGAAATATTTCCAACGGGATGGCTCTTGATTGAAGACGTCAAGCACCACAAAAATATCAGTCCAATAACAAACATCGCTTATAGAAAAGTCGCCCGGTCTATATTTACTTACTAAATGAAAATATGTTTGGGTTGTGATTCACGAGCGATAGCGAATATACATTTTTTTTTATTCCAAACGAAACGTAGCCTCCCAAAAGGCAACTAGGTATAAGCAAACAATCTAAAAATTATATTATTGTTTATTGTGTTATGATTAGTCACAAGCGCCATCACGAATTGACTACACGAGAATATTAGAAGCAGACAAATCCCTTTTTTTTTATTGCCATATAGGCTGACGAGCATACGGCCCACCTGATGGTGAGTGGTTACCGTCGCTCATGGACGTCAGCAATGCCAGGGGCAGAGCCAAGCCGCTGCCTACCGTTTAATACTCTCCACAAGCCTCGTTTGAAGAAGGACATGTCATTGTCATAGCGCTCGGGAAACACCGTGGAGGTGAGCTCATTCCATAGCCGGATTTATTTACCCTCTTTCTGGTCTTTTGGATGCTACCAGGTACAGTCCTCGGCTGAAATACCAGGAAACCGCAAAGAATGATGTTTATAAGATAGTAGTGAAAGGTTAAAACAATAAGGAACCCTAATAAAATGAATGAAAATGAATGATGAATGAATAAAATGAGAACGATCATAAGTCACTGTCTCCTGGTAAAATAAATTATTTTCATTTAAATTACTAAATAAGACCCATCAAGTAATAGGTAAAAGAATAATTGAACACTAATCAAAAGGTACTACTATTTCATCGTATACCTGAACAGATGGCAAAATTAAATGAACAAATAAATAATCAGGAACAGATCACACACTCGCACGACCTAGAGACTGAAATACTAGTTAGTCGTGTCAAAATGTTAAATACCCAGGGAAATCAAACAATCCTGTTCGTTTAACGAATTGTTACTTGAAGCGAGAATCAAATCCACGACCCCTAGATCCAGCAGTTAGGGGCGCTAGTTATAGTGCCATCGAGTCAGTGAAACATAAAAAATCTCAAAATACATAAACCTTTATGTGCGCTATTTCCTATATACCTACATATGTACATATGCTTACTAGCACTGTACTCAGTGTAATACGCAACATTACAATCTTATCTTGTGCTCAGGCACCGAAAACCTCAGGTCCGCTTCGTGCTAAACTCTACCAGGGAGCACGAAGAACCCTAAAAAAGCTGTGATCTTCAATAAGCCCTTAATACCACTGCAAATGCTTCTTAGACGAATTCACAGCCTAACTGATTATAAATATCGTTATCAAGGTCCATCGACATCACATCGCGTATGCGGCCATCCACATAGACACATAACATTTAATTCTCAATTATCACCGCAATATATCGCAGTAGGAATCGACAGGACGGTCTTTCATAATGAGTGGCGACAGTCACATGGTATTGACTTAATTTATAAACACTTAAGACTTATACTGGTGGTAGGACCTCTTGTGAGTTCGCACGGGTAGGTACCGCCACTCTGCCTATTTCTGCCACGAAGCAGTAATGCGTTTCGGTTTGAAAGGTGGGGCAGCCGTTGTAACTATACTGAGACCTTAGAACTTATATCTCAAGGTGGGTGGCGCATTTTCGTTGTAGATGTCTATGGGCTCCGGTAACCACTTAACACCAGGTGGGATGGGAGCTAGTCCACCCATCTAAGCAATAAAAAAAAACTTAAGAAAGGAGACGTTGACCTTGCATGCAAAATTATGCAATCCAAAAAACCCTCAAATCGCTACGTCTCTTGCTATTAGGTCACACTCTAACGACTCTGTAGAAAGCTGAAGCATCTGATCGATCAGCGTCCCTCAAAACTCTAAGCAATCGATAACTAAGTCTTGTGATAATTCGATAGGACCATTTATTACTAGCGGCCCCTCCCCGGCTTCGCACTGGTGAATTTCGGTGCTGAAAGTAAATTACAGTACTTATAATGTATTGTTTGTAATAGTCCTTGGTAAAGTTTAAACAAGATGGCTTAATATTGAATTTCGTGCTTCTTCTTTTAAAATTGACGAATCTGTCACGCCCAAACTCATCGTCTTAGAAGTAGAATCGATATACGCCTACATTTTTCTCTAAACAGCTCCAGATCTTTTCGTACATCTAAATTTGTTTTTTTTTACTTCTATTAACTCCTTATATGTGACATTTCTCAACTCTACATAATAATATTTTATTAACTAACAGACTCACCGTTAGTCAATATCATGTCCTATCTATACAACAGAATTATATTTTAGAATCCACATACTTTACTTGGGTATTTACTGGCGTATTTTTACTGCTTAGATGGGTGGACGTTCTCACAGCCTACCTGGTGTTAATTGGTTATTGGAGCTCATAGACATCTACAAAGTACATGCGCCACATGAGATGTAAGTTCTAAGGTCTGAGTATAGTAACAACGGCTGCCCCACCCTTCAAACCGAAGCGCACTACTGCTTCACGTCAGAAATAAGCAGGGTGGTGGTACCGTGCGGACTCACAAGAGGTCCTGCCACCAGTAATAACGCAAATTATAATTTTGCGGGTTTTGATTTTTATTACACGGTCCTATTCCCGGTAGAGGATTTTATAAACATCCACAGGCAACTACCACGTATCTTATTTCGCTGCCGAAGCCGTAAATTGTTTAGATTTAGATAGGACAGTTGTCAATATCAATTGAGCCTTTGATCCCAAAATTCAAGACAGCATTGGCATTACGATATCATAGGCCCATGCCAGCTACTTAAGATGAGTTAGGTAGTGACCTTGTCAGCCCAACTAAAGCAATTGAAAACCAATAATGAAAACTGACGAGATATTATAATAAAAGTATTTAATGTATTCCCGCTACTAATGCGATTTTTTTTATTGCTTAGATGGGTGGACGTTCTCACAGCCCAACTGGTGTTACTGGTGATTACTGGAGCCCATAGACATCTACAACGTAAATACCGCCACCCACCTTGAGATATGAGTTCTAAGTTCTTAGTATAGTTACAACGACTGCCCCGCCCTTCAAACCGAAACACATTACTGCTTCACGGCAGAAATAGACGGACTCACAAGAGGTTCTACCACCAATAAAACTTAGATATGTAAGTTTGTGTAACTTGTTATCCTAAGCTTAATCATGTCAACATATTTTTTTATTTCAAAATAACGTATGTGAAAATAACAAGCCCATAAACACCTCCATATGAATAGAAGCTATTTGTGACCTTGCCAAATTTATTACGACCACTGTGTTACATCTTACTGATATCACGCCGCACTCATCCGCCCCTGCAGGGACCTCACCTCTGCAGGTACCATAGTCTGGTCTATTTCTGTCGCGAAACAGTTATTTGTTCCGGTTTGAAGATCAGGAAATAATTTTTGTCAAATAGTTGTGAACATGACCTCATGTCATAACCTAGGTGGTGCCAGTCAGGTTGTGATGTCCACGAGCTTAGGGGCAATGAATCAACACCCAATGATTTAGTTTAAAAAAAAATCCAGTTAAAGTTGCGACGATTTGTCGGTAAAAATAAAATAAAAATGGAGCCTCAAATTACTCTGTTCTCTTAACGGTTAATTTTCTCGTCGCAGCTTTGCCCTTCTTAATTGCTCCTAAGGCTATCCGCACCATGAGATTTTAAAAGAATAGGGATGTACACAAAATTTGAAAAATCTAAATTTTTTATTTTCTTTATCATTTTGATCACCAAAAATTCATCAAAATCATCACCGGATTATAATCATCAGAAGCAATAAGCATCCACTTCTGGGCATGGAAATTCTGCAAGTCATGGATCTTCTTCGCTGAATAGGAAAGAAGCTTACTACATTTTTTGATGAGTAGTTCGACTTTAGAATTGTTAAGTGATTTCATAACACAAAACCAAAAGTGAGCTGAAAAATGCCAGCTTTCCGGGAGGAATAAACAAGGTGTCTATCCTAATCATATCGACTCACAATTTACCGCACCATCAACAATTTTTGACATTTACTGAAAGCTATCCATAGGAAAAAAGTGCGCCTTATATAAACGTCAGTTTCTAATTTTACGAATGAAAAAAACCCTTTTTATAACTCTTATAAATAGAATATTCTTTATTTGGTAGTCGAATTAAATGTTATATTCTGTGTGATGATTAAAATAATAGCCCTAAAATAATTGAGCGTGATTAGAAACAGTTTCGATAAAGCCACATCCTTATTCGTGACACAATAAGCTCCGACCTTGGACGTTTAGTAGGTAATCGTGAAAATTTTAAATCCTTATTCAGATCTGCAGTCGGGCGTCTGGCCCATTTTGTTTTTTTTAATCAGCAGAGGTTGTCACAGACCATCTGTTTAAGTGCAGTACCGTAGTTCCGGACCCTTCAATTCTCAAGGAAATAACAATTAGCCTACTTTTTAAATTATCTTAATTAGACTTTGAATAAGAATTAACCTGTACCCTGGATGTTTCTTCAAATTGTTTGATTACATAAGATACGAAATTCATTCGGGCGTTTGTCTGTGCGCCTGTACAACAAAATCCCACAAGATGTTCAGAACCTACATATACATAGGTTTAAGAAAACTATTAAAGAACATCTGTGCAATAAAGCTTACTATAAAGTCAATGATTATCTAGAAGATTGCACAAAGTGGGAATGAGTGGCTCGCTCCGGGCATTTCAATATTGCAATAATTGTTACGTTATAATACTCATTGTAAAAATTAATATTAAAAAAAATATGTAATATAAAAAAAAAAGACAATATGCCCGCTGAGTTTCTTGCCAGTTCTTCTCAGGACGGAGGCTAGTTTTTGTGAATTAGCGGTAGCTCTTTTTGACGTTCAACAAGTTACTTTCATTTATGTTGATTAAATTTTTGATGTGAAACATCTATAGCCGCACGTAAAACCGATTTCTGGCGTGGCGACGCATGCCGTGGCGACGCGTCGTTTTTGACGTTCAACAAGTATGTACATACTTTCATTTATGTTGAATATTATTTTTTTTGATTTGATTTGATTTGATTTGAAAAGAGTTCGAAACCAAAACAACACATTTATATCATAAACTTCACTGTGCGATTGAATTAATTCCCGATTAGAGATTATGGAAAATAATTTACATCCCAAGAGAAATCGCTGTACAAAGATTTTTTCAGGGCGAAGGCGGAGTTAGTTTGCTTGTAAATTTGGAGTGTTTTGGCTGCAACTCTAGTTCTCTTTTCAGAGCGGCTGCTTAAAAATATACACAAAGACATTGTGTGCCCCAACCCACCATTGGAGCGAAACTTTAAAAATAATTGTGAATACTGATATTTGTTATGGATTTGATTTTCATCAGACATCTTTATTAACTCTCTTCGTAGTGGAGGTCGGTCATTTAGATTAGTTAAGCACATAATATTTATCAATAAAAAAATGTACCCTCCGCAGTATTTGAGCCATAGCAGAGTCTCATCAATCTAGTATACAGGTTGTTCATACTATTGGGCCACGCACGCTTCCACTCTTTTATTCATGAGCCGTGGTGAGCAATTAACATAACAAAACAAAATAAGCATTGTTTTCAACAAAACGTGAACAACTTGTTAAGGAAAGCTCCTAAAGCGACCGCAACTTTGAAAAATGCAAAGCACATAAAAAATTCATTCCTGCCCCGCTAATACGGTGGAAAAACAACGTAGACGCTGCCGAGAGCTGGATGCGTGGAGAAATAGAGAAAATTAATGTGCGTTGAAATGTTTGTGAGCTATAATAATACAAAGAAAAGCTTCCCAAAGAAATTCGCCAAGCTAATCTAGTAAACTAATTCCGCGGAACAAGATTTGATTTCCACTCACATTGAGTATTATTGTTTAAGATATAAGTAGGTATTCGATCCTATATTTTAGAACTAAAATAATAAAAAACTATCCAAAAACAACATGATGAAGCTTTTCTACAAATATGAAGAAGATCTGTTAAAGATATTTATTTAAAGTATATTGTAATGTAACGTGATTCTATTTAGTAAAAAGTAGTAAATATTTAATAGTTATATACTGTATAAAGTTGCATACTGTTATAAGATTTAAGTAGCATGTATAGACACCAGTGCTAGCTTGCTACAATTACTATCAAGGATCATAGTTAAAAAGTAAGAATTTCTGTGTTTACATAAAGAAGTTAAAGAACGATGATCGCAAATGAGTATCTTTTGGTTATTAACCTCAGAGCTTGGTCTCAATAGAGATTCTAAATCAGATTTTTGAAGTGAAACTTCTAACGCGACTTCCAACAAGGTTGCGTTAAACGTTTAACGCTACCATACTAGAAAGAGATAAAGCGAGAGTGAATGCGTAGCACTCGAACGCATGCATGTAGTATATTATGTTACAGGCCAGCGCGAGCGTTAGCAACGAGTAGTGTCCAATATTTTAACGGAGTATTTAAAAAATACATATATTTATTTTTCTATCTATGATTTAAAATGTGTATAATATAAATGTTGAAGATGTCGCATGTCTTATACACAGCATTCCCTATTACAAGAGCAATCTGATTTAAGGATGAAAAATAAAGAAAACCACAATACTACACATCAAAAAAGAAGTTTCACTTCATTCACGTGCGCCAAATTGCACGCACGCACGCACCGTTTTTTTTTTAAGGTTCCAGCTAGCAAACATGCGTTTTGAAAATTTTACCTTAGGCCTATTTCCAGGCCATTCAAGACATTTGCAAGCAAACCCAAGTGAGTGGTCTACCGCGTTAATAAAGTATCTTCGGGGATCAAGTTGATCTCGTCGAACCGGGGACCCGGAAATTAAAATATTCATCGTTGATTCCAGGCGCGTTTATGAATACAAAGGTTCTCATATTTTGAGAGTGTTGGAACTAAAACGAGATTATTAAGAGATCTGTCTTATTCAGATTTTCGTTTTTTTTCCATTAAAGCAAGCAACGCCAAGACGGGGACGGTTCCAGAGAACGGATGAGGATTTAATTATTTTCTTGCGGGATATATATTTTTTTTTTTGTTCACATCAAAAGTTAAGGTTCGCAAAGTGAATAGATGTCTTTGTTCTCAACGGTGGGATAGAAACGATGAAAGAGAAACCTTTTTACCAGATTGCCGCAGGTTTAAGGGCGATCTTAATTTATTTTTGCTGTGTATGGGAAAATGTACGACCTAGTCTGTGATTCCACTGACTTTGAGATACCATATTATAGTAGTCTTAAATGCATTAGAGTGTCTCCCTATGCAAACTGAAATGCATGGCAACCTTATATCATAAACGGACATGAAGCTGGATAACGTGCTTTTTCTAATTCAAATCATTTCGAAATTGTCGTGGCCTAAAGGATAAGACGTCCGGTGCTTTCGTGTTGAACGATGCACCGATGTTCGAATCCCAGGCGGGTACTCAACAAATGTTCACGATTGACTTCCACGGTGAAGAAACAACATCGTGTAATAAAAATGAAACCCGCAAAAATTATAATTTGCTTAATTACTGGTAGGACCTCTTGTGAGTCCGCGCGGGTAGGTACCACCGCCCTGCCTATTTCAGCCGTGAAGCAGTAATGCCTTTCGTTCTGAAGGGTACGGCAGCCGTTGTAACTATACTGAGATCTTAGAACTTATATCTCAAGGTGGGTGGCGCATTTACGTTGTAGATGTCTATGGGCTCCAGTAACCACTTAACACTAGGTGAACCGTGACCTCGTCCTCCTATCTAATCAATAAAAAATATAAAAAAGTTATTCGTACTGATTTAAGTACGCTTTGTAGGATAAGCCTTGTGTTTCTGGCCGATTCTTCTTAGTCTCGATACTGCATTCCAAATCGGTGGTAAACTCATGACGATTGAAAGGGTAATCTTGAAAAAAAGCTTTTGATTTTAGTATATCTCTTTTATAATTACTCAAAGTGGATTTTTTGTTTTGTAGTATTGACCCATCTGGTGTTGAGTGGTTATTGAACACCACATCTGTGATGAGTTGCACTGGTGGTAACTCCTGTATGCTTACATAGACGATATGTAATGGGTTGCACTGGTGGTAAGTCCTGTAAGCTTACATAGACGATATCATCCTCGTTATTTCATCATAGAGTCATCCATTGCGACTTGAGGGACGGTACAGGCTTCGAATTGGTGGCAGCGTTCAATATTGTTAAGTCTATGGGCCCCGGTAAGTCCTTAACTTCAGGCACATTGAAAGCTCACTCACCTATCCATGCAACAAAAATAAACTCAAGCACTGAAAGTTTCTAGTACATAATTCGATTTCTTTTTAAATAAAAGTTGAGGGCCGCTGTGTTTTATAGGAGGCTAATAGAAATGTAATTTTTTACATAAATTACGACAAACAAAGAATATTACAAATTTAATCAAAATATTTCTATATAGGTATTTTTTTAAATCAACAGAGATGCCGTCATTTTTGATTAATTTCAAACTTGAATGTCTTCAATTATGTTAATATAATACTAGGATATAATCGAAGCCTTATTCCTTTTGAACCACTAATTAGCTTTATGAATGGGGTCTTAGTCACATTTCTAAATTCCAAGATACAGATGATGTTTTTATTATATGAAGACCATGAAAATTTATGTTTAACTATTGAAATTCATGAATAAAACGATCTTCTTAAGTATAAAACTAAAAAAACTAATTTCCACGTAGTAATAAGTAGTCGCACGGATACAGGGTTAAGTCGACCTATTCCCGTTAAGGGCGTGTAGTTTACATTGTATCTGACTGATTTGACTATGAAACACCCAGGGGGGTGCAACTCCCATACAAAGGAAAAGAACATTCAACTAGCGTCATCTTTAGGAACCGGCGAGGTCATTTTTGAAACGTTTTGGCCTTAATGAACTAATAAACTCACTAGATGGCAGATACGAGTTCTGACTCAATAAAAAAGGTAAGCGTACTTTGAAGCAGTGCTTCCACTTTTAGGGAATTCTCCCTTTTTTAGGGAAAAATAGCTGATATTTTGGATGATAAAGACAATTTAAAAAATACCAGGATTTAGGATATTTCGGGGTAAAAAGCAAAGCCTATACTAGTAACTGTTGTGAATTTTAAAATAAACGATAATTAAAGTAAAACAATGAACATTTTATTTTATGGAGAGAGAATGACATTAAGTCGAGTTGACAAGTAAAAGAATAAAACAGAAATGTGTATAAAAACTATAAAGATGGTTTGATTCAACAGTAACCCTCTAGTAAAGTAAATCATAGATTAAGCCACTGCTTTTTTCTTAGGGATTCCCCAGAATCCCAAGAAGTATAATCCGCCAAACTTTTATTTACCTATTTTCGTTGATGTCACCAGAACTTACTTGTATTGTAATATACAGGTACTTCATGTACCATGAAAGATTATCATGGTAATTTCATTTACGAAAACCTTGTAATTGTCATTTCACTTTTGCTAGCAGTTCCTTCTTCAAAGACTGAGGTGGAAAGATTATTCAGTGTTCTCAAATGTAAAAACTGACAAAAGAAACAGGCTTTCTAACGAAACCCTGAACGGCTTGCTTCATAGAAAGTTCCCAACTTTGCCAGCAAACAATTGCTCAATTTTAGAACCGAACAGTGTTAGGTTGCGTGCAGCAAAAGAATATAAAAGCAATGCGTCGACTTCCTTGAAAATTCTAATCCTATAGATCTATGATCTTCTGGGGGCGTTTATATTATATATACCTACATTAAATAATATGCTGTGGTTTATTTTCTGTATTTTATTTATGCTTTCTATATAAAGGATTTATGAAAGTTGTCTAGGAAATTTTAGGGATAAATTCAAAAGAAACTAGGGAAAATGTGTTAAAAAAAACGTACGTGGAAACACTGCATTAAAGTTTTCAATATTCCAGGGCCGTAAAACAATCTCAAAAAAAAAAAAAAAAGTTTTCAAAATGTCGTAACGATTTAATTTTTTAAATCGTTTTTTTTTTTGTCTTGGTGTGAGTTATTTTACGTTGTAGTATTAATTTAGAGCATCTTTTAGCTTTATGAGAATATTAGACGATTAGACATTGAGAAACTCTGTTTTGAATTCTCTTTAGACGTAACTTGGCTCCAATACTTTTTCTTCGTTAGCGTTTCGTAAGCCTGTGTAACTATTTACATTTCTTACAGAAAGTTTATTATTAAAAATCAGCATGCCTCGAAGATCGAAAATGAAATGCTATTTCGGATGCCTTGATAACGGTGAGTTTACACTATTTTCCCGGTATATTATTTGCTAACAGAATTATTATTCATAATATAAATTAAATGAATTAGCCCCAACTAATGGTCCTTCCTATTTCTGCTGCCTAGCTATCATATATGTTAAGTTTGATCAAAACAGTCGGTATTAAGTCTCGTACTATCACACACACACCTCAGATAATAAAATTGTCTCGAGTGGGTGGAAGTATTTATGTTTTGCAACTCAGCGTATTATATGCTTATTGTCAAGTGGGCCCGAACTAGTTTTTTGGAATGATCAATCAGTCATGCTTTCCTGTTTAAATAAAATACAGCACAATTGATCTCACATCCAAAGCTAGATGATGGCATTCACGTTTTGTTTCCTGGTGTTTGATAATCAAGTTACACCAAGTGGCCACGTTCATCCTTCTACCCAATATAAAATAATGTTTTTATTTTTGTAGACAAAGGTTTGATAATGACAAAATTTTATGGAAAAATTATAAGGAGCACTAAAATGTCTGAAACATGAAAAGATTGATGCACTATATTTGAACCAGAACGTGTTATGTAATATATTAATTTGTAAGTATGATTACATTAACACTAAATTTTTCATGGTCGTATTTTTTCAATATTTGTTACATACTTAAGATACTTTGTTTCTCCGTTTCAGAAGAGAAACTGATTCAGCAAGGAACGTGAACTCTCAAGGATCTTAATTTTTTTAAAATATGTTTATAATTTATAAATTAATAATTGAAATAGTTCATAAGAACTAAATTGATGCCAATTTTGTTTTAAAATAGGTTGCTTAGTTCTTATAGTTATAGTATTACGTTTGAATAGTTGTAATTAGTAAGTTAGTAATATATGAAAATACTGATATAAATTTTTGTAAATAACCTTTTGTAAATTCTACGAGAAGACGATTTTAATTAATGATCAAAAGTCAACGGTCTTCAAAAGCATTATTTGCAATTATTTAGATTAACTGTGGAATATATTTGCTAAGTTGTGTTTTCTGTATGAGCAGATATAAATGAAAATGCCCAAACATGATTATGTTTCTTACATTTTCATTATGTGAAATCAATATGCTTGTGACTGAGTATATTAATAATTTATTAAAACTTCAGTGATAGACAGCAACCTCTATGGCACTGCTGAAGTTTATAAGCACTGGTGACCACTTATCATGAGCCGGGTTGCGTGCTCGTCTGCTGTTGAGTGCAATAAAAATTTTCGAAACCCTTTCTATTATTTAGATGTAATATTAATGTACATTTTATTTGGATTAAAAGATAAATTTACATTTTATGTTTGCATGTGTATGTTTATAATTCATTTGCATGTAACGAACATCAGTTTCTTTTGTAACAAAATGCAAACTAATGGTTTGTAATGAATGTAATTAACTTTAAGATGATTTTCTTTCAATCTGCTGTTTGTTTCATCTAGTATTACCAAAGCTAAAGCATCAGAAACGTCAGAATAGAAATAATTTAGATAGGGAATAAAAGTATAACTAATGTAATCATGTCTAAAATTACTATAAGCGTCATTAAGTACAAACTATCAATATTTAAGAGTACTTTAAATCATCATTACATTTTTTAAACATTTTTTGTTTTTTTTTGTTGTGCAGAACAAAATGTCACATGTTATGAACATGATTGTGGGTTAATCGTTTCTTAAATTTCTAAATATTTATAAGAATGCTAAGATTAATTTAGTATTCACTTTAGTGTGTGTATTATCTCTACAATGCTAGTTTAAATGACAATTATTGTATGACGAAGCATAGGTAGTGTTTATAGATGTAATATTTTCATACAAGGTCATGATCTGTCACGATCAACTTTAAGCAAGAACTGCTATCGTTAAGAAACAAATTTATTAAATTTAATTCAAATTGTCTACTATGTTTGTAATGGAAAGCTGACATGTTTATATTTCGCACAAATGACTTAATTGACATTGAATGATTTGATTATCTAGACTTAATTAACTTTTAGATAACTTTCGATTTAATGTGTACGCTAGTAGGATTAATCTAGAGGAGTTATTGTTATTCAAAATTTTATACAATTGTGCGTTCATACAATCTTTTAACAGAAAATTGTTTGTAATATAGGGAAATTAAATAGCTTACAGAGAATTACAGCTTTTTATTTTAAAAAACTGTTTTCTCTCTGTATGAAAAGATCTTATCGATTAGAATGCTGAACACAATCAAACATTCCTTAATATCTCATAAGTACTACCGGGAATTTCAGCGATTCTAAACGATAAGATTTTTTCATAAAGAGAGTTATTAAAAATATTAAAATTACTAAAAAAGCCACCTGGTGGGGGGTAGGGAGACTAATAATCGACCGTAGCGACGCCTGCTGGACCGGGCTTTAACTAAAGCTAAAATAAAAATGAGAGTTGCGCATCTATCTCGAATATATTAAGTGTATAATCTATGGAAACACCCTATCCTAAATATAACCGATTTAGAGATATTCATTTCACAGAGATCGTCACTTCAGTCCACGTTGCTATCCACACAGCCAAGGATAGGCCGGAGTGGCGCAGGATTATCTTGGAGAGGTGGTGGTAGGACCTCTTGTGAGTCCGCGCAGGTAGGTACCACCACCCTGCCTATTTCTGCCGTGAAGCAGTAATGCGTTCCGGTTTGAAGGGTGGGGCAGCCGTTGTAACTAACTTGAGACCTTAGAACTTATATCTCAAGATGGGTGGCGCATTTACGTTGTAGATGTCTATGGGCTCCAGTAACTACTTAACACCAGGTGGGCTGTGAGCTCGTCCACCCATAAAAAATAAAAAAAG
Organism: Bombyx mori; assembly: GCF_030269925.1. Classification (NCBI taxonomy): domain Eukaryota; kingdom Metazoa; phylum Arthropoda; class Insecta; order Lepidoptera; family Bombycidae; genus Bombyx; species Bombyx mori. The sequence goes on along the minus strand of NC_085131.1, from coordinate 13,438,632 downwards.
TTATTAGAGGAGGCCGCGACCCTCAGCATTGAGGATTATCGACGCAAGTAGAGGAAAAGGATATATGTCAATCTCTGTTACCTTTAACAGGGAATCCTAGTTTGGGACCGGATATGACCGTGCGTGATTTGTTGCCAGTTATTTATTTCTTGATGGTAGCACAAGAATGCTGCAAGTACTTAGTTAAGAACGTCTGCGATGCCTCCGCTTGTAAACTGTTGAAATTAAGCAGGAACTATACTTGAGACATTAGAACTTATATCTCAAGGTGGATGGTGCATTTACGTCGTAGATGTCTATGGATTCCAGTAACCACTTAACACCAGGTGGGCTGTGAGCTCGTCCACTAATCTAAGCCAAAAAAAAAACCTGTTCATCATACGAATGTTTGCCCGATGTGAGAATTGAACCCACAATCCTCGGCGCATCATTCAAGGGCACTAACTGTTTCACCAGTCAGTCATCAATAATATTCATAATTTCTGATTAACAGCTAGACAGACCATAGCATTAATTCTAACTCAATTTTTAAACAAACATGCCATTGTTTTTGACAAACAGAAAATACTGTTACACCGGTAAGAGTAACGCCATCTATCGCCGAATAGCCGAACGAGTATCGAAGGATCTAGTAGCACCTAGAACGCTCAAGAAGTACAATACCATCTACGGTCAGATAGCGGAAACACAATACTAGATATGTGTGGAATATTCTCGATGATTCTAGGGATTTCGTCTCGACCATAAAAGCTTTGCAGAGATGGCACGCAGCCAGTCAGTAATCGGAGCTAGTCGAAACGAAACAGCGAACGGATCACCTGAAGCGAAGCGGATGAAGCGAATTGAGAATTTTAAAGTGTAGTGAAGTGTTTTAAGTGTTGAATACAATCTTAGCTTATAATTAGGTAGAATTTTATTAATCCCGAACCATAGTGCGTAACAATATATTTTTTGCTCCACGAGACTGGGATAAATAGGACTTATGGACGTCTTATGTTTGCTGTTCAATCTTTCAATCGTCTTCAAAGACGATTTCTTTATTATGTAGTACGTTTTCAAGTTTCTGGAGTGCTCATTATTTCGTTTCTTAGTGTTGTGTTAGCGTAAGCAGTTTTATTATTCGTGAATGTTTTTCTTTGAATTTGTTTTCTGTTTGAACTACCCTAGAAAATGTTCGGATGACGTCTCATGACGAAGATGATGACGTTTGGAGACGCTTTGATGCAGCCAGTGAATGTGATGTGTAAGTTATCTCTAAGATGCTTACATATTGTAGTATAAAGTCGAAATCGTTATTTTATAGGTACGTTTATATCGTAATTTTCTAGGTAATTTATCTGTTTTTCTCGTGAAAGCATTTATTTAAGTAATTATTAAAAAATGAACGCTTGACTGTTCAATATTCATGATATTTTATCCCTATAAAATATCACGAATATTTAAAACGACGTAAAATATTTCAATACTTTACACCCAACGATTCTTGGCTTCATTCCCGATCCTGCAGACAGAATGGAAAGCAGTCGACGTCGCCCAAAACACGTCATCTCGGATCCTCCCGATCCACTAACGGTGCTTCTAGGTACTTCAAGCACCGGTCACCGTTCTCGTCGAACCCGTCGCTTGCGACGAAGGGCTCGACGAGTAAATTAACTCTCAGACACAGCCCACTGAGTTTCTCGCCGGATCTTCTCAGTGGGTCGCGTTTCCGATCCGGTGGTAGATTCTGCGAAGCACGACTCTTGCTAGGGTTCATGTTAGCATCGTCGTCAGGTTTGAGCCCCGTGAGCTCACCTACTAGTTACGGTTACGCTGGAATAGCCGCTCCAGGCTACCAGCTTAGGTAGGGGAAAAAAAAAAACTGGGCTAAGTTTTCCATGGTTAAGATACTAAAGACACACACAGGCCTATAAAATATACACCGAAATCCGAGTAGCTGTTTTAACAAAGACACTAACTGTGAACCATCGTTCTATTATGTGGTCATCAGCCACTAAACCAACGAAAACAGAAAGGATAATATTCTCACCAAAAAACCAAATTCGTATAAGCATATAAATTAAAATCTTCAATTTAAAAACGCAAGCCGAGAGTCGAAACCCTGATGAACTGTTTAATGGCCAAAGCAATAAAGATTATTTCAATTAGTAAAACCCATCTCTATTTCCTGTGAACATCCCCTAAACGTTGAGACTTCGGGGGGAGATAAGAATACAACTGTGGTCATTAAAACTTAACTGTAATTCTGTGACGGCGCGAGGGATTGATAAGACTGAGATACTTTTATTTACTTAGATGTTCCAATGACGCCACTGTCCGCAAGGTGCCAAACTAACAGAGTTACAGCCTACTTGAAGTTTCTGTTGTTTTTATATCGTACGTACGTTGTTTTTTTTTTTTTTATTGCTTATGAGAGTGGACTAGCTCAACCGGTGTTAAGTGGTTACCGGAGCCGGTAGACATTTATAACGTAAATGCCGCGACCCACTTTGAGATATTAGTTCTAAGGTATCAGGATAACAATGGCTGACTCACCCATTTTTTTATTTTTTTTATTGCTTAGATGTGTGGACGAGATCACAGCCCACCTGGTGTTAAGTGGCTACTGGAGCCCATAGACATCTACAACGTAAATGCGCCACACACCTTGAGATATAGTTCTAAAGGTCTCAGTATAGTCACAACGGCTGCCCCGCCTATTTCTGCCGTGAAGCAGTAGTGCGTTTCGGTTTGAAGGGTGGGGCAGCCGTTGTGACTATACTCAGATTCGAAGAAGCATCAAAGTCCAGAACCTCGTGCAAACGTTTCTCTGTCCATCATAAATTAAAACCTGAGGTGTAGCTATAAAGCGCCAAGTAACTATACCGTATTTAGAAGTCATGTTTGCCTATAATTAGAGCGTTTACACGCAAGTCCTGAAGTCGTCGTGGCCTAAAGGATAAGACGTCCGGTGCATTCGTATCGAGCGATGCACCGGTGTTCGAATCCCGCTGGCGGGTACCAATTTTTATAATGAAATACGTACTCAGCAAACGTTCACGATTGACTTCCACGATGAAGGAATAACGTCGTGCAATAAAAATCAAACCCGCAAAATTATAATTTGCGTAATTACTGGTGGTAGGACCTCTTGTGAGTCCGCACGGGTAGGTACCACAGCCCCGCCTATTTCTGCCGTGAAGCAGTATTGCGTTTCGGTTTGAAGGGTGGGGCAGCCGTTGTGACTATACTGAGACCTCAGAACTATATCTCAAGGTGTGTGGCGCATTTACGTTGTAGGTGTCTATGGGCTCCAGTAACCACTTAACACCAGGTGGGCTGTGAGCTCGTCCACATATCTAAGCTATAAAAAAAAAAAAAAAAAACTCGACATTCTAGTCAAACCTGAGAACATTAGATAATAGGTTAAAACAACAAAAGTCCAGCTAATTAAGTTCGTGCTGAACTAGCAAACTAATGTATATTGGATGTGAACATATACCTAAAGCACAAATTGAGCTTTAATCATATGAATACAGTCCCAGAGATTTTCTTGCCAGAAGTAAATCGGAATATAATCAAGTGAAAATCAATCTATACAATTAACTTATGAATCGAAATTGTGCTTACACTTGCTTTGAGAAGTCGTAAAGGCCTAAAGAATAAGACGTCCGGTGCATTCGTATCTTGCGATGCAACGGTGTTCGGATACCACAGGCGGGCACCAATTTTTAGAATGAAATACGTACTTAACGAATGTTACAGTGAAGGAATAACATCATATTGTAATAAAAATCAAACCCGCAAAATTATAATTTGCGTAATTACTGTTGGTAGGACCTCTTGTGAGTCCGCACGGGCTGGTACCACCACCCTGCCTATTTCTCCCGTGTAGCAGTAATGCGTTTCAGTTTGAAGGGTGGGGCAGCCGTTGTAACTATACTGAGAACTTAGAACTTATATCTCAAGGTGGGAGGCGGCATTTGCGTTGTAGATGTCTATGGGCTCCGGTAATCACTTAACACCAGGTGGGCTGTGAGCTCGTCTGATCTATGCAATAAAAAATGAAAAAAGGTTTCTTCAGTTAGTCTATTTCATTTGAGAGCAGTTTTGGGTCTGCGACTTGCGAAAGCCTTAAAATATTATAGACTAGATGACCCGGCCGACTTCGTAGTGCCTCAATCGACAAGTAAAAAATCTAAACTTTTGTATAAAATAAACTTAAAACAAATAAAAGGAATCCGTCCGACGGAGGGGACATCAAAGAACAACATCTCAGAACTATATCTCAAGGTGTGTGGCGCATTTACGTTGTAGGTGTCTATGGGCTCCAGTAACCACTTAACACCAGGTGGGCTGTGAGCTCGTCCACATATCTAAGCTATAAAAAAAAAAAAAAAAAACTCGACATTCTAGTCAAACCTGAGAACATTAGATAATAGGTTAAAACAACAAAAGTCCAGCTAATTAAGTTCGTGCTGAACTAGCAAACTAATGTATATTGGATGTGAACATATACCTAAAGCACAAATTGAGCTTTAATCATATGAATACAGTCCCAGAGATTTTCTTGCCAGAAGTAAATCGGAATATAATCAAGTGAAAATCAATCTATACAATTAACTTATGAATCGAAATTGTGCTTACACTTGCTTTGAGAAGTCGTAAAGGCCTAAAGAATAAGACGTCCGGTGCATTCGTATCTTGCGATGCAACGGTGTTCGGATACCACAGGCGGGCACCAATTTTTAGAATGAAATACGTACTTAACGAATGTTACAGTGAAGGAATAACATCATATTGTAATAAAAATCAAACCCGCAAAATTATAATTTGCGTAATTACTGTTGGTAGGACCTCTTGTGAGTCCGCACGGGCTGGTACCACCACCCTGCCTATTTCTCCCGTGTAGCAGTAATGCGTTTCAGTTTGAAGGGTGGGGCAGCCGTTGTAACTATACTGAGAACTTAGAACTTATATCTCAAGGTGGGAGGCGGCATTTGCGTTGTAGATGTCTATGGGCTCCGGTAATCACTTAACACCAGGTGGGCTGTGAGCTCGTCTGATCTATGCAATAAAAAATGAAAAAAGGTTTCTTCAGTTAGTCTATTTCATTTGAGAGCAGTTTTGGGTCTGCGACTTGCGAAAGCCTTAAAATATTATAGACTAGATGACCCGGCCGACTTCGTAGTGCCTCAATCGACAAGTAAAAAATCTAAACTTTTGTATAAAATAAACTTAAAACAAATAAAAGGAATCCGTCCGACGGAGGGGACATCAAAGGGAGAACAAAATTGTTATTTTTATTTCATTCTGAGCATTTTAATATCTAAGTATCTACCTTTTAAACCTTTTCTGGACTTCCACAAATGATTCAAGACCGAAATTAGCCAAATCCGTTCAGCCGTTCTCGAGTTTTAGCGATACTAACGAACAGCAATTAGTTTTTATATATATAGATTATAGGATTATGTTATATACAAAATGCCTCTATATTACCATTACACCACACACCACTGGGATGAGTTTATTCCTACTCTGTGAAACCACTGCACTGAAACAGTGCGTTTTCAAATTACATTCTGAAAAAACTCATTCGTCAGCATTTTGGAGGCTATTGCAAGTCCTTTAAACCCTTTGAACGGGTTAAGTCGTATATTACTGGATTATCTGGAAGAAAATACCAATAATTACATAAGTTCTTTTCACGAGCCCGCATGGGGCTTTCTTCAGTTTTACAACAAGCGCATGAAACTTTACTCCAACAGCGGAGTTTGTATCGCTGTTCTAAGAGTATCGGTATATCGATGACAGGGACGAAACCGACAGTATTTTTGGGGGGTCATACCGAGAAAGATTTATAAATTGAAAGAAAAATAGATTGACCAAGTAAGTAACAACTTACCACGTAATTTAATTAGAGAATCATATTTTAATTACAAATATCACTTTAAAAAAAAAACAATATACATTTTAACTATGGCATGTTGCCGCAGTTTTTGGATACGCGGCTTTTGTAGAATAATAGTGTTACGCCGGTAAGAGTAACGCCATTTGTCATCAATAGCAGACACGAATATCAAAAAAACTAGGAATATCGAGAGCGCTCGAGAAGAGACGCCATTACTGGTGGTAGGACCTCTTGTGAGTCCGCGTGGGTGGGTAGCCTCACCCTGCCTATTTCTGCCGTGAAGCAGTAATGCGTTTCGGTTTGAATGGTGGGGCAGCCGTTGTAACTATAAGTATACTTGAGACCTAAGAACTTATATCTCAAGGTGGGTGGCGCATTTACGTTGTGGATGTCTACGGGCTCCAGTAACCACTTAACACCAGGTGGGCTGTGAGCTCGTCCACCCATCTAAGCAATAAAAAAAAACTCTATTAACAAAATAGCGGAAACACATGTCGAAACGACTGGTCCTACTGGGAATTTTCTCGATAAATGTAGACATGTCGTGTTGACTATAAAAACGTCGCAGAGACGACATGAAAGCAGCTAGCAATTGGTTCTACTCGAAACGAAACAGCGATCGCATCACCTGAAGCGAAGCGGAAGAAGTGAATTGCCAATTGTAAAGTGTGCCGTAAGTGTTCTAAGTGTTGAATATGGTTTTAATTTGTTTTTTATTGCCTTTGTAGGCAGACGGGCATACGGCCCACCTGATGGTGAGTGGTTACCGTCGCCCATGGACTTCAGCAATGCCAGGGGCAGAGCCAAGCCGCTGCCTACCGCTTAATACTCTCCACAAGCCTCGTTTGAAGAAGCACATGTCATAGCGCTCGGGAAACACCGAGGAGGGGAGCTCATTCCATAGCCGGATGGTACGTGGCAAAAAAGATCTCTGGAAACGCACTGTGGATGACCGCAGTGGCTCCAGGTAGTATGGATGAACTCTACTCCGGTGGCGGGCGGTGCGATGGTAAAAACGAGATGCTGGTATCATCTCGAACAATTCCTCAGAGCACTCCCCATGGAACATACGGTATAAAATACAGAGGGAACCGAAGTCCCTCCGCAGACCCAGATTTATCCCTTAACAATAGAATTAGATAAATAATAAAAATAAATAAATTTGAAAACTAATATTATGTGATAGATATTAGATGAAGTAATTGACTAAATAAATCTTTTAATAATAATATTAATTATTTAATTAGCATTACTAATTTTCTTTTTGTCCATTCACATAATATAGATTTAGTCCTTCTCATAACTTCTTTACCGTGTCGCAAGGGAGATTGGCCACACATGCACCTCATTGCGCTCTATTCCCTTATGTAATTGCTGCAATCTTTAAAATGACGGTATTACCTGGTTTCGCTTAAAACCTGCGCTATCGATTTCGTGTAGTTCTTTCTTTTCAACGTTCGAATGTGCATTTAGCATCACTAACATTGACGACTGAGTATCGATAAATACCATATTTGTAGAAAAAAATATAAATCAACCAAAATTGTCATGGTAGGATGTCTTGGCATAGAGCGATGCAACTATGGCAATGTTCAAACCCTGAAAACAGGTACAAAGCTTTACCAAGGAAACGCATACTTAAGCTCTGGTCTTCGACGACTTCCACATCGAAGAAATAATATCGATTAGAAAAAAAGAATCCCGCTTAATATAAAAAATAACATTTACTAAGGATACGGCAGATTTTGAGCATGGGTGATTACCACCAACCTAAATAATTGTGCCGTAAACCAGTCATGTATTTGAATGGTGGGATTAATGGGACTAATTTCATAGAGAGCTTTGTTAACCGGTAACACGTAAAGCTTTAAGCTTGAATGTCATTTTCTTATATTGGTCTTATATTATTTATTCGTAGATTGGTTCCCTGTGAATTACTTGTGCTGTTAAAATTGGCCTATTCTTAACAGATCAACGTCGCGCCCAAATCAATGAGAAATCAGAGAACGCAACATTGTCAAATTTTTTATTAAATCACGAAGAAAAAAGATAGACGCGCATGTCAATTTACCTATATTTGTAAAATAATTAAAAACAATATTATTAGTATTTGAAGAAGTAAACGCATTTATTCATTTACCTGGCCACCTTAAGACAACTCTAAGAAATAGACGGAACACCTATCTTCCCGAATAACTTGACTTTACGAAACATCAAGTCAATAACACAGGGTGGGTACACATAGCGAAACCAGAATTTTAAGGAAACACCCTTTCCCCGTGAAACATCCTATGCTTTCCCACGTGTAGCATCCCACTCGCCCATACATACAAATAGTATCCACTTAAATTCTGTTTGTATAGATAAACGAAATGTGTGACGTATCGCGTCAGGGGATCGACTCGGGTCGGTACAAATTCTTGGCCTAAGTAAATATTGGAAAACTATGTTTGGCCTTCGACTATAGAGAACGTTTGTAATTACTTTGAAGTTGTAAGAGCGATTGGCCTGGCGGTTACTTTTAAGGAAGATTTGGAGGATCAAGGAATCATTTTCGGGTATTTAGTTTGGAATAGTATTTACAAAGGTGGTCGCGTGTGGAAGGAATAACTTTAAGAAAAGGTAACAGTGCTAGAACCGTGTCCAAAATTTTTTAAGGAAAAATAAACTAGTAAATAATGAAATAATTGGAGACAAATCACAGGCATTTGGCTCCCAACTAGAATTCTCTGTACAATGATATCCAGAGACTGCTACACACACACACTTCTGTAGGTGAAAATATAATCGACCTATCGACGCCAAACCAATTTTTTTGTCACATGAATGTTTATTGAAAGTGGGAATCGAAGCAACGGTCATAGGCCTAGCAGTAAGCAGTGCTAAGCACTGTGTCACTGAGTCAGTCACCACAGGAAATCACAATAATTTTAATTACAGCTTACTGGTGGTAGGACCTCTTGTGGTTCCGCGTGTGTGGGTACGACCACCCTGCCTATTTCTGCCGTGAAGCAGTAATGCGTTTCGGTTTGAAGGGTGGGGCAGCCGTTGTAACTATACTTGAGACCCTAGAACTTATATCTCAAGGTGGGTGGCGCATTTACGTTATAGATGTGTATGGGCTCCTGTAACCACTTGACACCAGGAGGGTTTTGAGCTCGTCCACTCATCTAAGCAATAAAAAAAGCTTTTATACAACTTTTTACTTATCTCAATCCTACAGCACTATAAAATAAAACAGAACTTAAAATATCTCCCTAAATTTACTTCAGGAACTCACTATTCAGTATCATTTCCGTATGCTCATCTCGATTTCTCAAACAAAAATGCTTGACCTATCTGCTGACCTTCAGAGAGAAATATTTACGATCCACAGATCGTAACTAATGAAAGAAGTACCAAAATAATCCCACATAAAAACTGTAGATATTAGCGTTATTCAAAAGTTAGTACCAGGTAACCGTACACAGCATTTTGCTTATTACGATAGGGCTTAAAGCTTCTACTAAAGCTTTTACGCTGTCTCTAGACAAAACCACATTCGTTATCAGGCTAATTAAGTATTCAGTATCCTAAGATTATATTTTACAGCTTACGTTCCAAATAATACACAATTTTGGGACTAAATGAGCGCTATGTTAGGTAGCTAATGACTTTGACACCTATACCTATTTTTTTTATTGATTGCTTCTGTAGGCAGACGAGCATACGGCCCATCTGATGGTGAGTGGTTACAGTTGCCCATGGACGTCAGCAATGCCAGTGCAGAGCCAAGCCGCTGCCTACCGTTGAATACTCTCCACAAGTTTCGTTTGAAGAAGGGCATGTCATAGCGCTCGGGAAACACCGTGGAGGGGAGCTCATTCCCAAGCCAGATGGTAAAAAAGATCACTGAATAACATTGTGGATGAACGTAGTATATTGTGTTATGATTACCACAGATTAAAAAAACCCACAGCCCTCCTGGTAAAATAGAGATCAAATATTTAACACCATTATTTCTTAGCATTAATGTACATTACGTCGGTACCACAGCATGGCCACACATCGCGTACACGACGCACCGAATTCCGTTTTGTTTATATGAGTCAACAACAAATATTGTAGGCTGGTTAGATTTGCATAAAGTTGAACGAGTAAATCTTCGGCCATCTATCAAAATTACATTTCAATATTTGTAATGTCTTCGATGATGCAAGCTTAGTGGAAAGCTATTTCAGTAACTCAATTTTTTTACTTTTATTGTTATCAATAGCAGACTAATCTGTGGGTGAGTGGACGAAAACTGGTTAGTGTCGCAAAGGCCGAGCTTACTTTAGTTTTTTATTTTATTTTATTTATTAACGTATATCGGTAATTTAATGTAGAAATGTAAATGGTGAAGCTTATTCCAGATTATCGTTCCATAAAACAATACCTATGAGAATTATTACATTGTTCATATATATACTATATGTATATATGTATGTGTGTGTATATATATACTATTAGATATTTCAATCGTTAGGTACATCCCGTGTAATTCGTTTACAAATGCTTCTTGTCCACCTGGTGGCCTAGAAGAAATCGCTCTTAGCGATTAGACCCCCAATTGTATATTTTTTTGTGTTTAATGTTTCGCATTGTTTATTTATTTTGTGTACAATAAAGAATGCTCTCTCTCTCTCACTCCTACTCTCTCTCTCCTCTCTCTCGCTACTTCAGAATGGGAGAATTCAAAATTTCGCTAAAACAATATGGAGTCAGTTTGCAACAGAGAATATTATTATATTTGTCGTTTTAAATACAATAGAGACATTACCTCATGCCTCAGGGTGAATAGCGTCATTCGCGCTATTATGTTTATAGGTTCCGGAAACCACTTCCATCAAAGTGGAGTTTTTCCATGCTTTAATGGGAAGCTCACGTCCTATCAAAGCAAGGCAATATTTAAAACATGCGGTTATTCGTTTTTGTTTTTGTTTAATGTTATCCAAAAAAAAGGTTTTCGGCTGTTGAAATTGAATTACCCGACGCTTCTACTCTTGAGACCATTTCAGTTACCATTATCATCAGTTGAAACTAATAGTGCATTTAATTTCCAGATTTTCGTCATAATTTCCAACGCGATCCAAGGAAATTGTCTTAACGATGCATTCCTGTAGTATATTTATCTACCTACAAAAAACTACGTCATTTCTGCGTATTCAATATACCTGACCTATACTGTCGGCTATTAGAAAATGTAGCTAAAAGATAATCTCAATACCGGGTTGAGTTTGAACAGTTAGATCACTGCAAATGAATTACTCTATGTCATATGTTATGCCTTCTATGAGGTCATAGTCCTCTCTCATTTACTCAGTTTAGCCTCATTAAAAACACTTCGTACAACAAATAAAACGCGGAGGCGGGTTGCGAAAGAGAACATTTTGTAAACATTATTATGAGATGTAGTTTGACTTATGTTTGTAGAGCACATTGGTTGGTTTAACCGAATTTGTGTTTGAGTATTTTAATATGATTTCATTGCCTATATGGTGATCGGTCTGTTTGCGTAAATGCATTTTTTTATTGCTTAGATGGGTGGATGAGCTCACAGCCCACCTGGTGTTAAGTGGTTACTGGAGCCCATAGACATCTACAACGAAAATGCGCCACCCACCTTCAGATATAAGCTCTAAGGTCTCAGTATAGTTACAACGGCTGCCCAACCCTTCAAACCGAAACGCATTACTGCTTCACGGCAGAAATAGGCAGGGTGGTGGTACCTACCCGTGCGGACTCACAAGAGGTCCTACCACCGGTAATAAAATGCATAGACGTTAGCACTGGTCTCATGCAATCAGACCTACTGTTGCATAATTTAAAACATGGTATCCACATGAATAGGCCAGGTTCAGGCCTTACGCTATTTAAAACAGCTTTGTGACAACTTCCAAAGTGTCGAAGCAACTTTGGGAATCAAGGTACAAAACCGGGTCCAGGAAGTCCCTAGTTAATCAAAGGTGTAACATCAACAAGTTGCGCGTTCCGGCTAATCTGCGAGATTGTAACGTCCCAACAATTAAACTGTGATACCGTACGCCATATTTGCGTGACGGGATGAATCTTGTCCCCGTGGATTTGTACATGCGCGATCAATTGGGTACGGTCCAAGATTATGATTTTTTTCTTACGTTAATATTTTAGGGAGACGAAAAGATTTTTAGCTGACAGCGTGTAATCGCTCTAATTGTAGGCAAATATGAGTCTTCTAAATACGGCACAGTTGCCTCTTTATACCTACACCTCATGTTTTAATTTTGGGTGGACAGTAAAACGTCTGCATGAGGCTTTGAACTTTGATGCTTTTTCGAAATCAAAGTGGTTTTATTCAAGTAAGCTTTTTAATGGCACGTTCAAATCGTTCACCATTAATTCGTATCGTAGTTCCTTTATTGAGAAGAATCGACAAGAAAGATGTCATGCTTTGGGCTTTGTGGGTCAATTTCTTTTATTTTCATTTTTTATTGCTTAGGTTTGTGAACGAGCTCACGACCCACCTGGTTAAGTGTTTACCGGAGCCCATAGACATCTACAATGGCTGCCCCACCCTTCAAACCGAAACGCATTACTGCTTCACGGCAGAAATAGGCAGGGTGGTTGTACCTACCCGTGTAGACTCACATGAGGTCCTACCACCAGGAAGAGTATCTATCAATTTAAATTATGAAACTGATTTATTAATTGAATGATATTGTCTTACATGGCCAGTGTTTTCGGATCCTCTCTGAAACAAATACTCGCCACTAGCATTACATATTTTATCCTCTTTTACACTGAAGTACGCGCGACCAAAAACCAAATAAATAAAAACGCTACCGCTCTCAACTTAAAATATTGCGTCAAGACTTAATTACATAAGTCCAAGAGTTCACTAATTGTCCACCAGAGGTTGCCATAGCGACGTCCAAAGATGTCAACTTCACCGTCATAACTTTTAAGTATTATCTTTCCATATAATCTTTGCTGCCGTGAATTTGGCCTATAATAATTCACGAGGGATCGCGGCTATACTAATAGTTTCCATTAGTCTTTTTAATAATGCAAACAACCCCAAATTTCGGGCACACTAGTCATTTTTGGTAGATGCTTAAAATTTTTAAAGTCTGTCTATATTAATTTAAAAAAACCCAGCTTAGCGTATAAATAAAGTAAAAATATTAGTAGCAACTATAAAAAATTGTCATCATCATCATCAGCCTTTATCTACCCACTGCTGGACATAGGCCTTCCCCAATGCCGTCCACATAATGCGGTCCTCCGCCTTCCGCTAATTCTCGATTACTCGTAATATCCTATCAAAAATACAAAAATCAAGAAATATTGGTTTTGATAAGCGTAAATAGCGACTATAGTGGTTTGTTTTTAAATGAATATCAGAAGTTACCTTAGGCAGTTTTGTTTTTAAACGCAAATTACGCTCAATACCTAATAGTGTACACGCCTACGCACACAGGTACCCAGTAAAATGTTCCAGAATTTCTTCAGAAACCTAATAGGTAAACGCTTCCCAGCATAAAATTCTTAGCAACCAAAACTAAACAAAATCCAGTTTTCACCGTTCTAGAAGCAATTGTAACCGGCTATACTATTTTCGGGCGGCACCTCCACCGAATAAGCGAAACGGCTACGTGGCTATAATATTTTCAGCGCGTGTTCTAGCGTCGAACGAAATTAACAGTGCCGGAGAGGCAGAATTTCTAGAAACATCCAGATAGATTCGGAAATAGCCGGTTTTACAGGTTCGAGCCGGTCCTAACGGGTTCAGGTCGGTTCAGTGTTTCCGAGAATATGTTACGTATATAATATGCTATGCGGAATATTTTTGTAATTTTATTAAAGGTCTTTGTATTATAGTCAGTGTGCCGAGCGTGATCCTGCAAGAGTATGCACGGATGATGTATTCATGGCGAAATTGAAATTCATAATCGCATTCCAATATTTATTGCTTGTTTTGGGACATTGATATTTATTATCACGAAATTAATTTAATTGAATTAATGGAAGCCAGTCATTTGTCTGCGTGCAGCGTACCATACCTTACCATATTTAATATAGTGCCTGTATTCGAACACGAGTACGTTTTTGTTGAGATCACGCCTTCTTTTCTCAAGCTTCTATTATCTTGTAGTAGTCTTTGGGTACCCTGCTGGACATAGGGCTCTCAGAAGTTGTCTCCACTTCACCCTGTCCTGCGCTTGCTTCTTTCCATCGCTTCAGGTCAGGCCGACAGTCCACATCTCGCTCTCCACAATACATCACCAAGTGTGTACAGGGCAACCGGGTCCTTTCTTGCCACGGTTGAATTTTCGGATGTTGGTTCTGTTTTGATTCCAATACATTATTATGGATGGCAGGAGCTGGATGAGAGAAGCCGGGGATCGTGCTCAATGGCGACCAATAGGAGAGGCATATGCTCAACAGTGGACAGACATAGGCTGATGATGATGACATTGTTATGGTAAATACGATCGCAATCAAAACCCAGGGGTAAGTTGGTTAGGTTGCAATTCTCCAACCGTAACCTCCGACATAGAAGCGTGGTTAGAAATCGATGACGCGCTGGTAATGCGTCCTTGGAGTGAGCCACTCGTCTGACCGCACTGTTGAGCGCGGTAATATCTTCTATTACTCCCAGGTTCTATATCGAGTGGGAATCGGACGTGTGAATTGTTTAGTAGGTGGTTACCACAGTACCACGTACCTCGCGTTTTACTATTTTTCAATGAATATGTTCAATATATCAAACTAATTCAATCAGAGACTGATTTTCACGCAGGGTTCTCTTAGCAAATACCATTCCGTTTGTCAAAATACTGAAAGGGACCTAACTAAGAATTAGTTAACTTGTAATGTAATTTGAAATTATGTAAAAGACATCATCACATACAACAACTGTTTCAAAACGTTCAAAGATAATGCATCAGTATTCACCCATCGGAAGAAGTAGGTCGCCATTGCCGAAATCAGCATATAATGTATTGTTACGATTTTGTAACAGCACTGCATGCATGATGAAATTAGATATCATTGAATTGGTTCTGTGTACCTGACTTTTGAGATTTCTAACTTAACGTGGTTTGCGGGAGAGTTATTTGTGCTCTGCTATCGGTGGGTAATACGTTATCTGCTCTTATATCAAGGTAGGAGGCATATGCACTGAAATTAGTAATGAGTAAATCTATACATATAAAATAATGTGGCATACGATCTGAAAGTGAATAACCACAACAGTTCAAGGTCATAAACAATACGGCAGTGAAATTAAATCCTTTGTGCCGGGGGAGAATCTTTTGAAAAACTCATTTGAAGAAAAAAATATCATGGCGTTCAAAAAACACTGCTGCTGAGAATTCACTCCATGATTAAATTTCATTCTATAGCTCTTCTACGGTAGCGTTGGTTGCAATGGTAAAATGGTAACAGGAGGACCCGTTTTTTTTTACTCCTACCTATGCTGATAGCCTTGAGACGCTATTTCAGCTTCTGCTTGACGTGTAGGTGAGCTCACGGGGTTCAAAACGGAAGTGTTGCTAACGCTGGCCCTAGCAAAAGCAGTGCTTCGCAGAATCTATTACCGGATCGGAAACGCGACCCACTGAAATGATTCGGCGAGAAACTCAGTGGGCTGTGTCTATGGGTTAATTCACTCGTCGAGCCATTCGTCGCAAGCGACGGGTTCGACGAAGACGGTGACCGGTCCTTGTGGTACCTAAAAGCACCGTTAATAGATCGAGAGTAGGAATGACGTGTTTAGGGTGACGTCGATAGACCCGTAAACTTTTTCTGGGCTCATATCACCGGGCTGAAGACTTACGACTCAATATCCTAATCATGAAACTCAACTGACCAACACGGTGTACCTTCATAATCTCAACAAAAGTAGTGTGGAATCTAATTTGGATTAGAATTTAAATGGTTTCGTTATATCAACTCAAAATGAAGTTTTATATTGTTAATCAGAGGAACAATCACATATTAGCCTTTGGAAAAAGCAGAAGAGTAGAGTTGTGTAAGTAATCTATTTTTTAGTGTTGCCAATTTGTCGATTCGACTACTATTGAATTACAAAATCCATATAATAATATGAAAACCAAAAATCGGTAAAGGTTGGACTCCAAAAGTTTTCTTTTTAGTGTGGCATGTTTTATTTCGTTTACAAGCTAGCAACTCAAGCCTCACCTGAACAGAGCTAATTGAATCCTCAGCTGCTCCCTGTCTATTAAATTTTCATCTACTAAAAAACGCTTTTGAATATTTTTCTTGACATTAATTTTTCTTTTTCTTCATTCACGAGGATTAATGAGTTTCAAAGTTTTATTTATGTAAACTTATGTAACATTAAGCATTCTTGAAACGATTACTTTGAATTATCAAATTAATGTAAACCATGTAATGTTGTCGTAGTGCTCAAAATCTTACAAGGACTTACACTTCAGTGCCGTATGGCACAGTCCAAATACGAATCCTCAAGTTCTTCGGGCACATCACTCATAATGAGGACTTCATTGAGCGGTTGGTGGTGCAAAGGAAAGTCGAGGGCAAAAGATCTCGCGGACGATTTCCAACACGATGGACCGATCTCATAAAATCTGTGACTCGCTGCAACATTAATGATTGCTCTCACTCTGCGAAACACCGTGCCACATGGTGTCGCATCGCGAGAGCATCGATATCGCAGGATCCGACTGATGCATCACCACGACCACTCTGTCAAGAGTGTACGAATAGGAATCAAATCAAATCAAATCAAATCAAAAAAATTTTATTCAACATAAATGAAAGTACATACTTGTTGAACGTCAAAAGAACTACCGCCAATTCACAAGAACTAGCCTCCGTCCTGAGAAGAATTGGCAAGAAACTCAGCGGGCATGTTTTTTTTTTTTTTTAATAAGAAATTATTATTTATTAATTTTTTAATATTACATTTTTTTTTTAAATATGAGTTTTTTACAATGAGTATTATAACGTAACAATTACTACAATATTGAAATGCCCGGAGCGAGCAACTCATTCCCACTTTGTGCAATCTTCTAGATAATCATTGACTTTATACTTTATAGTAAGCTTTATTGCACAGATGTTCTTTAACAGTTTTCTTAAACCTATGTATATGTAGGTTCTGAACATCTTGTGGGATTTTGTTGTACAGGCGCACAGACAAACACCCGAATGAATTTCGTATCTTATGTAACCTACTCATCGGCACAACAAGCTTGTGTTTGTTCCTAGTATTTCTATTATGTATGTCCGACTTTTTAGGAAACTCCTCAATATGTTTACGAACATACATCAAATTTTCAAAAATGTACTGGGATGGCATAGTGAGAACTTTAATTTCTTTAAATTTCTCCCTCAGGGATTCCCTTAAGTGCATGTTATAAATAGCGCGTATAGCTCTTTTCTGCAGAATAAATATCGTTTCTACATCGGCCGCATTGCCCCATAGCAAAATGCCATAGGACATGACACTGTGGAAGTAACTAAAGTAAACTAAAGAAGCCGTTTGTCTAAATATTAACTATCTATAGGTTAATCAAACAACAAAAATAGCGGCAAGGACAATCCAATGCCTTTAAATAATTGAAAGATTCAAGAGACCATTTTCCACGTCATAGAATCTTACTTCGTCCTCTCATAAACCGTCTTTATTAAAAATCTATTACAAAAGAGATCCCAGACGATTGAACATAAAAAATTCAGATGGGAAAAGAACCGCCGCAAGAACCTCTCAGGTTATGGAGACTTCCGAAATCTCTACGCATTAACGACGCAAGTTTCAAACGTAGATTTTTCAAAAGTTCCCTCAAAATTTAAGCCATTAAAACCAGTCGGGTTTATAATTCAGGAGGCCAGCGTACCGTGGATATGTCTTTAATAATATATTGGTTTTGTTCGGGTGAAGTATTATACTTTTGCGCGATTCTGGTTTTTATCATTTCTTTCAATAGACTTTTTTTTTCGGATATGTCATACAGTGATTTAAAAACGGATTAGTATTACTTTAGTATTTATCCCCCAGTGTTTAATAGTAACCGAATTCCATGAACTACAACAAGAAGACCAGTGTGAGGTTTTGTTGGGAGAAGACGGAGGAGGTGTGTGTGTTGGTTGATTGTCTGTTGTGCGCTCTCCTCCTTAAACCTCATCAGAGCGGTCAATAAAACATTACTTATAATTACATGTTTATTCGCGTCAGCAACGGTGGTGGATCGCTGTACGTTAACCACTGACTGACTAACGTATGTTGCTCATTACTATAAATGCATAGTAAGCTAAGCAGGGCGGGGGTATCGTTCCCCTACACCAGTATCCAGTTTGATTTTCTCAGTCGCGATTCTATTTAAGGCCGATCTACCTTCTTAACTTAGGACATATGACTGTTTTCGGGCAAAAATAGATCTATCTGGTCGGCGATTACCTACGATGTCACTAGTAATAACGAAAAAAAAAAGATGTAAGTTTATTTTAGTAATCCAACGCTCCTTTCATATATTTTTTTATATTGCTTAGATGGGTGGACGAGCTCACAGCCCACCTGGCGTTAAGTGGTTACTGGAGCCCATAAACATCTACAACGTAAATGCGCCACCCATCTTGAGATATAAGTTCTAAGGGCTCAAGTATAGTTACAACGGCTGCCCCACCCTTCAAGCCGAAACGCATTACTGCTTGACGGCAGAAATAGGTGGGGTGGTGGTACCTATCCGCGCGGACTCACAGGAGGTTCTATCACCAGTAAACAAGAGGAGGTATCACCATCATCTGTTCATTTCAATATTAAGCATAGATGTCATTTGCTGTGGCTATGCCGTGATTGGTGTCTTCGTCCGGGTACCAATTTCACTAACCATCAAAAGTGTATAAAATGCTAGACAAATTCAAGTTTATCTGATATTATGTAGCAGAACCCGTAACACAGAAGAATAACTAAACTCGGATCCTACAAATTCATAAAACATATGCATACATTTTTTATTAATGTCATGTTATTTTTCTAACTAATGCCCAAACTAAAATGGATTTCAATTAATTTACATCACATTAAGGCCTTTCACTAGCACAATGAATTAGATTCAATGCCCTTTGATTAATCACATCATTCTATAGAATATTAGTCACACGGTAGATCGAAGGAACAGAAGATACATTTTTTGTCTTTGAATTAGCGGTATCTTTCTGATTGTACCGACTTACAACCTTTTAGTTCTAACAAGAATACATTCGTCTCTTTTATATTGAGTACACTAGTTCTAAATCTTAAAAACACTTCTAAAACTGATAGGAACCATGTTGCATTAGCATTTTTTATATGTTTATTTGCAATTGTATTTATTATATACGAGAGGTCCCGCAGTAGTCGAAATTCGACTATAATTAATTGGAATTGTAAGTTTGTGTTTATTTACCACTATTATGATTGTATTTTATACTTCTATAATCGCAAATTTCGCCAAGACTACTCTATAAAAAATATTAACAAAGACAAACCAGACTTTTTGGCGGGAACGCGAGGAGTGAAGTTGTGTGATTTGTTTTATTTTGTCTATTTAGTGTTTCTTCAGGTTTAAATGTGTAATAATGGTGGTTTATTGACTGTTTAATATCTGTGAAAGTGCACAAATGTGGGAAAATGAAACAAAGCTGCTGGACGTAACTTCTCGGGTTCCTCCAAAAAGTCCACTGAAAAAATCTCAGTAAATGACCACCATTTTACTGCGATTATATTTCATCCCATATCATCTCATTTCATTAAATTTCATCCCAGTTGATTAATGTCTCAAATTAATCATCTTCATTTCATTTCACTCCATATTATCATTTTTCATAAATTTAAGAAAATAAAGTAAAATAAGACATGACTTAAAGGTCTTAGTTACCAGGTCATAAAATCTCTTAAAAAAAAAAAAGACAAACCAAATTTAATCTATTCTCAATTGACAACAGACGTCAAGAACAAAAGTTTGACAATAAGTAGTATGCATGCGTGTGTGCGTCAAATACATGGTATGTAGTGTGTGTAATGTTTTCTTTATTGATTTAATGTATCTTTTATGAATTATTTTAAAAAAATATTAGCTTTGTGCACTTCTTCTCTATATTCTCTATAAGTGTGGAAAATTTCATACTCCTTCGTCCGCGCAATTTTCGTAAAAAGGGATACAAAGTTTTTGCTTCACTTCTATTTATTATATATATATATAATTGGTGACGGTAGTAGCGAACACAAAATAATTAATTATCATTATCACTATATTATGATAATACAACAGCAAAATTCTCTGTACATTGAGAAAAGTATTAAAAATCGAAAGGGGCAAACTATAGAACAGTAATAATATTTAATGGAATATAAACCAACAATTTATATTTTACTATCTTGTCAGTTTATTTAAGTTATGAAGTATTTTTTTTTCAAATCATCCCTTCTTCGTTTTTGAAATGAAAAAAAAATAAGGGACGACAAGATTCGCTTAGGAATTTAATATTCAAGTAATCCTATTACGTTTAATCTTCCTGGAAGGGGATATTCGATTATTCCTTTTTTTAAAGAGATACTAAAAAGTTTGAACCTAGAAGATGCCTATGTATTGACTGATTAATCTAATCAGAACTTAAGGAGCTAAAAAGACGATGAACGGTTGTATAGCATTTTTTTTATAAAAGTTTAAAAAGTAGTATAAAGTTTAATTATAAACCTGGTGATTTAAAATTTCTGTCAATGCTTAGGAAGCATATCTAAAACTATAAATGTATACAGAGCTATCATAGAGCACTTTGCAAACAGTATATTCATTAACTCATTCGAAGCCGGGGCGCTAGTGGTTTTCTTCTTAGTTGTTTGCACTCTTGGCAGAGTGGTCGTGGTCATCAGTTCGGGTTGTGATGCCTTTCACCAGATTTGGCCATTTCTCGCGACGGGACCGCTTAAAACTGCCTTTATTTGGTAGGTCCATCATACGTTAAATCATACTTTGTACCACAAGACGCTAACCTGAGTCGTCACCCCGTTGCGCCACATGTCCAAAGAAAGTGAGAATGCAACCTTGAACGATGGAGGATAGATGCTGCTTGATGTCAAGTTCCTGTAGAATTGACTGATTCTTTCTGAACTCCGTCCACGATATTTGCTGCATTCTTCTCCGGCAACACATTTCGAGAGCATCTATCCTCTTATTTTCACTTTCTCTTAATGTCCGGCAGTGTAAAGAAAATGGGCAGTGTAAAGAAAACGAACATTCTTACAAGTCCAATTTTAGTGTATTTGGTGATATTTCAAGATTTAGTGAGTACTGGTGGTAGGACCTCTTGTGAGTCCGCACGGGTGGGTACCACCACCCCACCCATTTCTGCCGTGAAGCAATAATGCGTTTCGGTTTGAAGGGTGGAGCAGCCGTTGTAACTATACTGAGACCTTAGAACTTATATCTCAAGGTGGGTGGCGCATTTACGTTGTAGATGTCTATGAGCTCCAGTAATCTCTTAACAGCAAATGGGCTGTGAGCTCGTCCACACATCTAAGCAATAAACAAAAAAAATATAAATTTCGATTGCCCCATTTTTCTCCAATCTGTCCATGTCAAAGTATCATATAATAGTGCAATATATATAATATAATACCTAGTAGCAGGTACAAAGAAAATGTATTGAAAAAAAAACCTGGATAAATCCATAACAAAGATTTAAGAAAGAATACGTTTGCATTCTCATACTTTATTTACTTACGAGTGTTACATACATAATGGATCCATTCAACTTGATATCGTGCTTAATCGACCCAATTTCCAAATTGGTTCGGTTTAGTGATGTGGTATAATGGTTATAGGTTTTAGCAATTTTTTTTTATTGGTTCCGAAAAAAGCCTGCAAGAATTGTGTTCGGTTTCGTTCCTTTAAAATCCTTTCGGTGTTATTAGTCTAAGAACCAAATTATCGTTTACTGCATTTTGAGACTACAAGGTAGAGT
Source organism: Bombyx mori (assembly GCF_030269925.1). Taxonomy (NCBI): domain Eukaryota; kingdom Metazoa; phylum Arthropoda; class Insecta; order Lepidoptera; family Bombycidae; genus Bombyx; species Bombyx mori. The sequence continues at coordinate 13,416,749 of NC_085131.1, read as the reverse complement.
TTTTTTTAATTAGAAATTAAGGACAACGTTATTTTAACTTTCACACATATACTTTTCTTTTTATATTGCCCTTGTAGGCAGACGAGCATACGGCCCACCTGATGGTGAGTGGTTACCGTCGCCCATGGACTTCAGCAATGTCAGGGTCGGAACCAAGCCGCTGTCTACTGCTTAATACTCTCCACAAGCCTCTTTTAAAGAAGGACATGTCATAGCGCTCAGGAAACACCGTGGAGGGGAGCTCATTCCATAGCCGGATGGGACGTGGCAAAAAATACCTCTGGAAACGCACTGTCGATGAACGCAGCGGTTCCAGATGATATTCATGAACTCTGCTCCGATGGCGGGAGGTACGATGATAAAAACGAGATGAGGGGATCATCTCAAACAATTCCTCAGAGCACTCCCCATGGAACATACGGTACAAAATACAGAGGGAACCGAAGTCCCTCCGCAGACCCAGACTTATATTATTATAAATGACCGTTATGAAATTCATCAAAATAATTGTATCGTATATAATAATTCCAATAATTACCCGTTTGATATACTAAATAAATTTTCGCATCGTGGCCCAAATTTAATCAATCAGTTTTCGATAACCGTTTATTCAAACAAAAACATCGATACTTCCCAGCACTATCAAGGGGGATATAGCTAAGAGATGTTTTCGCTGCTAATAGAATGACAAACATCCACCGACACGGGGCGATCGCTTGTCATCTGTCAGTGAGCTTCACTTAGAAGCTCCCATACAAAGTTCAGTAGAGTAGTTAAGTGTTTTTGGGGATATTAATAAGAAACATAATCAGAGGCGAGAAACTACATAATTATGTTTTTTAACAATGAAAGACACCTATTGACCTGCAATGGCACAGGCCAAAATCCGAGAAATTCCAGGTTCGAAACTTTATCTCTTTTCTCAGTATTGGGACCAAATGTGACACTTTTTAATGACGATAGTCCTCCAGTTACATAAATTTTTAGCAGCACAAATATCGGCAGAGACTAAAATTTTGAGATTGCCACAATCTTAACCGAGCCAACGCTTGATTTTCTGGATCTCTTTCTTCGCACATACCTGTCAACCCATTTTTAAGCTATTGCATAGTTTTTATCGCAGGCCTTGAGCGCGGCGACCGAATCATGAAATTCCGTAACGAAAAAAATCTAACCCTACCGCCTACCATGTAGCTCGCGTTCAACAAATTCACACGTTGCGCTTGTGTAGTGTTTGTGAATAAGCGCGTGGTGTGACGTCACATTGCATGCGCATCATGAAAAGTCTGCCCATCTCTCTCTCGCGCGGTCTAGCTTATGAGTGTGAAGGGGACAGTTAATGTTTTGCTTTTATTAATGTTTAATATAGCGTGGTCTTGTTTTATTTTGTTTTAATATTAAATTATCATTGTCTAATTATAATTGCATAAGTTGATAAAAAATGCTATGCAATAGCTTTACTGCGGCAGTTCCCGAGTGCCACACTTTTTTTTTTTTTCAAATTATTACCTTGCTTTCTGGCATATCCGAACCATACCAGATTCCTGTGGAGATGCATGATTGTGTAAGTTCTAGTCTGTGAACATACCACCATATTTTCAAGGTTTTTTTAATCAAATGCACACACATAAAATTAAGTTTATTCACGATTCATTTCGCTCTTCTAACTAGTGCTAATAATAGCTTTTACAAATATGGAACTGATTGACTTATTCCAAAATATTAAATTTAAGTGAACATTACAACAAAACCATGTTTAGACCAATTTTATCATATATTTGACGTGACAATGTCTTATAATTCGATGGAGCCGGCTGCACGCACGAAAAGACATGACTCATGCGGCGTTACCTCACTCTGAGGCGTGTTTTCTTATGACGTTGTCACGTTCAACTATCATCACTAAACCGACTTTACAGACAAACGATTTATTTAAAAAAAATTACTGTTAAGTCCAGGGTCCAGGGAAAAGTACAATGCTCAATCCGATGGTGACTCTTTTAATGTAAAAAAAAAAACGTGCAAAGCTAGAATGCCTTTGTTTATAAGCCCGCTCACTCTAAGGTCGATCAAAGTCAACATTACAAAACTCAATAAAATGACACTAACGTATGTACGTCATTAAACGTAACCAAACTAATGAATTATCCGTTAAATGGGTTGGTTTCGGTAGGCAGCGGCTTGGCTCTGCCCCTGGCATTGCTGAAGTCCATGGGCGACGGCAACCACTCACCATCAGGTGGGCCGTATGCTCGTCCGCCTACAAGGGCAATAAAAAAAAACTTATAGCTAAGTAAAAACAAAGAGAAGCAAGCTTAGACCTCACTTTTCCACCCCTCCTCGTGACACGGCAAACACTAATGTTTTCCCAACAATTTCTTATGCTCAATAATAAGATATATCGCAAAGGGACGTTATCCCCTAAGCTTCTGTCATTGAAATATTACAGATAAACGCACAGATTTCTAATGAGCACTCAAATTGATTGCAGGTCTTTTATGACCTGTAAAATCTAGGGAATATATGTGGTAATATCAAATTGTAATAGTGGGACATGAATGAAAATTACACCATAGCCATGATATTATAGCCAGAACCAAAAAAGAAAACTAGTTGTTTAGTCTAAAGAAATTGATGCGTAGGCACTATGCACAGAGCATGCAAAAAGAAATTGTATCGGTTATGTCTCAAGATGAATAACCGTGCTCACATCGGGATGTCTATGGGCTCTAGTAATACATAAGGTTGACCACGACGTTGGCCAGCTCTATAGAGAGATTTTAAATAAACGCTGCGTCTGTACGTAATATAATCTGAGAATGTAGAAAAAATAATGACCACGATTTTCATCTTAGTCGCTTTCAAGTTTGGCAGAGTGGTTGTAGTCATTAGTTCGGGTGGTGGTGCGCTTCACAAGACGTCGCCATTCCTCGCGTACTTCGTGCTTTTTTGGTGCACTCATTGACGGGACCTTTTAGACCTGCCTTTAAGCGGTTTTCTTATTTTAAGATAAATTGTAACGTAAATTGTTAATACCTACATTTAATGTAAATCATTCGCTCACACAGCATTTAATTCGTAAACAAACAACAATGTATGAAATGAAATTATCAATTTTTAATTGAATATGCGTTCAAAGATTCCGTACGATTTATTTATCTAAGTACGAGTAAAAGATGCATGTTAAGTTTTTTGTATTATTATTATTTTAATATTATTATCAAATTATGAGTAAAATAGAAAATGCTACCGCATGCATCAGTTGTGGGGTCTAACAATAACATATATTTACAATCTAAGTGCACCGTGAACTATATACCGTTGGTTTATTACAATGAAGTAGGAAACCTATGGAAATGAAACGTCAACCAAAATTTCGTGCCACTGTGACGTCATCTGGCCACAAAACATGGCGGCTTTAGTGCTGTACAAAAGATTTCAATGTTATCAGGTTTTATCGATAAACGTTCTTGGCTCATTTTATTTTAAATATTGTTGAGTATTATTTATTTGTAGAATTTATACTTTAATGGGAAGTAAGTAGGTATATTGTTATGTGCAAATATGATATGATTTAGATGGGTGAAATCTAAGACAAGTTCGTCCCTCGAATTTGCCAAGTAAACGATATGATGATTTTTAAAAGTTGCTACACTGATTTTATAAAGTTGTCGTTTGTCGCAAAACATAAAGATATGGCGTAGTTCAAAGTCATCAGCCCATTTCTAGCATGCTAAATGTTATCGTATTTTGAGTACGTGTTTTTCTTAGACTATAACAATCTATTTTAATTGTTTTGCTGACTCTAAAGTCCGTAACATACTACCGCAGCGCACCCCAAGGAAGGTGCGCCGCACCATTTGAATCACTTTCGCTTGAGAGTGATTCAAATTTTAAACTTATCAAGGGACCGCGTGAAAAAAAAAACACCTACAGAACATTTATTCATTAATTACAAACGTCATTCCTTGTGACTTCCTCTCTAAAATCACTTAATTATTAAATATTTAACAAATTTACAATAGTGTTTTCCTCACTGCGGAATAAAACTATTTTATTTAAATAGTTCCGAAGAGATTTTGTCGGTAGCCTTTTTCCCGAAATATCTAAACAGAATGTCTAAATATGTTTTGATGACATATTTTAAAGTGGTATTTATGATTAGTGTCATGATCAATAGATTCCGACCGAAAAATGGATTTTTCGGATGAGGGCTCCATAATGAATTTAAATACATATAGATAATAGTTTTAGGGCATCGACTTTCTTGAGATCCTATAAAATACGTTTTAATTATTATTTTTGTATGTTTTAAGCATGATAAATTATGAAATTTTATATAATCAATCATATTAAATCGATATCAAAGTCAATAAATAATGTACAACCCAAAACAGACGGCCGAACTGACGTGACAATGACATTTGGCGCGCTAAACATGGCGGATTTTCGGCCTCATTAGACGGAGACGGAGATATTTACGTATATTCATGTTTCATTTTATGTACGCACTGAAATACTGTTATATTGTTTTCCTGCGAGTTAAAGTGCTGAGTAAGAACGAAATAGATATATGTTTATGTATGTGCCTTCAAAATGGGTGCTATTTATATAAGCAATTGTACGTATAGAACAATATGTCGTGTCCCTACTATATAGGTCTATGGTTTATTAAACTGACAAGCTGTGGGTAGTGTAAAAATATTGTGATAGGAGGCTTCAATATATTCAACCTTAGGCGAAGCGCGGCTCTATATTTGGTAGCGTTTGTGAGTATCAAGGTGGCCGTATCAAGGTTGTGGTGTACAGCGTTAAGGTTGCTATGTAGGCCCCTAACATTGCTGAAATCCACATTAAATGTGGAATGGGAAATCGCCGAAAAAACCCTTTTCCTTTTTCTAGCTGTCATAATTTTTGTTGGAGTGTAATTGGGTGAGGTAGGATGTCCAAGGTGAAATCATGACAACACCCGGATAAAGCGCGGAGCACAGTGTGTGCTCGACCATGGGTTGCGAGAAGGACTGACGCGTGGACGGGAAGGGCACCCAGTACTCTGCGTACGATCACCGGAACCCACTTCGGTCTCCGACTCCGATACGACGACTGCACAACTGTTTCGCTAGTATTTGTGACATGATTTACGAGTATAACAGTCAGTTAGGTCTGAGGTGTAACCATTAACAGTAACTTTTTCGTTCTCTAAGTAACCCTAAAATCCTTGAAACTCAAATGCGTCACAATTTCAATAACATTGTATAATTTAATAAGTATTTAAATAAAATATAATGCTGTAATACCACTGCAGATCTTGTTACGTTTCAGTAAAGGCCATTATAATGGAAGCCACATTTTCGTGCTTGAACTACTCTGCGGTTGATTGATATTTTAAATTATCAGATTTATTATTCGTTAAATAGTGAGTGAGTTTCAGCTTTGATTTTTGAACATTTATCGGCGCGTCAGTTAGCAAACAGATTAATTAAACATTCTGTTTTAACGAGGTCTCAATAATGTGGAATTAAATTTGAATTTAGTGAAATTTGTTAACTAGATGGTATATTTCTGTTTTAGGATATTGATTTTGAATACAATTTTCTATGTTGGAAGTTAGAGTATAATGTCAGATTACAACGAAAAATCTGATGAATGGGAAGACGGAAAATTTGTTTTCCAATTCGTTCAAAATTTGGCACCGGGTACATACGTACCTCGTAACAGTGAGTAGTGTTAACTATAATTATGAATTAATTTTAGTTTAGATTTCATGGCCTGGAATTTTTTTTTGCTTTCAATATTATCTTTTTTTATGTTTGGTTCATCTCGTCAATAGCAAAATTATTATCGTAAATTCAAAATTTATCAACGACAAAGATGAGAAAACCATAATAAGTGTCACGTTGCCAAATAGAAAATTCCCTAACTTTGATACAAAAGATTTGAGATTGTTAGTACACATTGTCATAGTCATGAAGTTCATATTTGATGACCTAGGAAGAATAACGGGCTTATGTCCTTCTTGTAATTAACCGTAAAAATATTTTAATAATATAGTAAGCTAGAATATATTGTATATTAATTATCTAGTGAGAGTTTTTTAACGTTCTCGATAGCGTTAAAGTTAACTCAAATTTGTATGCAGTTGAAACAACGCCCCTAGCGGCAAACGTAGGCGTAGGCGTAAAACGTTCCAACTCCATACAAATTTTTACGCTATCGAGGACGTTAATAAACTAAGCACACAGAATAAGGCTTCATAACCCATCCAATATCCGTGCGTTCACCCTAAAGTTTAAGGTTATACCGATAAAAACTGTCAAATTGAAATACAGTTTCTTTTTAAACAGAATTCTATCATCAGATTCCAGTGACAGCAAGAAACAGAAGAGTTTTGTCTAAGGATGGGGAATCTAATTTCTCAAAGCCATTGTTACATTGCCGGAAGGGATTTTCCTACTCTTTCATGACTATAGTCGAAGCCAAATGGAGATGGACCTTATTCTACTTATTTCTGGCCTTCTGCGCAGATTGGTTATTTTTTGGTATAATTTACTGGTTCATCGCACTTGTCCATGGAGACTTATCTGAGGATCATCTGCCTCAATACCAAAACGCAACCGGTTGGGTGCCTTGTATCAAAAATGTCTACGGGTTTACGTCTACATTTCTCTTTAGTATTGAGGTTCACACAACCGTTGCGTACAGTCAAAGGGCGATTACCCCCAACTGCCCAGTAACCATACTAGCTATGTGTCTTCAATGTATAGTCAGTTCTATCTTTCAAGCTTTCATGATCGGGATATTGTTTGCAAAAATAACACGACCCAACGCTAGGGTTGATACTATATTATTCAGCAAACGGGCCGTTATTTCTCTTAGAGACGAGAAATTGTGTTTAATTTTAAGGGTTGGCAATGTGCGGAAATTTAAGATACAAAATGTTAAAGCTACAGTTATTCTATTGAAGTTTATTAATAAGAACAATAACATGTATTTTGTAGAGCAAAAGGAATTAGGTGTTACAATGGATGGATATGAATCGACATTTTCTTTGTGGCCAATATCTGTTGTTCATATTATCGATGAAAAAAGTCCACTTTACGACATATCAGCTGCGGATTTACTATGTGGACATTTCGAAATTTTGGCTATATTCGAAGGTATTAATGGAATCACCGGTCAAGCAGTCCAAGCAAGAACTAGCTACACAGAAAACGATTTGCTTTGGGGTCATCGTTTCGTTCCCATGATAAACGATATAAACAAGATAGCATATGATTTATCTAAACTCAGCGCAACGCATGAAGTAGATACCCCACTGTGCTCGGCTAATGAATATGATGTTTTAATGACGTTAGTTGACTTTGAAGACAAAATATCTGATAAGAAATAGTCGAAATTAATTCTCTTGATGAAATATATCTGTTTATATCCGTGTACAAATATTTGAACGTTTTGGAAGCATCAAAGAGGATTTCATTAAATAGTTTTCAGTATACAAACAATACTGTCGGTAGTTCTCTAATTTCGTACTCTGTTTTATTGTTTTCTTTGTTTCGTAAAGCCATTTTATGTTTTATATTAGTTTATACTCGATTAATTTGATTTTTTTTTTAACATTTCAAACATAATAACGTTAGCATGAGAGACGATAATTGATGAGCCATAGATGAAGCATGATGATGTATGTGCCTTTGAGACATGAAGTCAAATTTTTTTTCCTACGTATCCTAGTAATCTCGAGGGGTTATCTTAGATTCAGCCAGCGAGTAGGTGAGCTCACGGGGCTTTCATCTGAGGACGTTGCTAACAATAGTCCTAACAAGAGCAGTGCTTCGCGGAATCTACCACCGGATCGGAAAAGCGACTGACCGTGAAGATACGATGAGAAATCCAGCAGGCTGTGTCTGTGGTTTAATTTGCTCGCCGAACCGTTCGTCGCTAGCCACGGGTTCGACAAGAAGGGTGTCCGGTGCTTGAGGTACCTAAAAGCATCGTGAGTGGATCGGGAGAATTCGAAATGACATGTTTAGGGCGACGTCGACTATTTACCATTCGTTCCACAGGATCGGGTATGTAGTTACCGGCGGCCACGATGAGAAAGTTTTCGTATCATGTGGCTTTCTCGAAATGGCGCACTGATGCCGACTGTAAATACTTACTGATGGACTCGAGGTCCATGTCGTCGTGGAGATCCACGTTTCTTACGTACCATGGTGTGAAGTCAAAATGAGTATCCATTATTAAACGGCCGTCTGGTGTAGTGGTAAGTGAGATGGTCACTACACAAGAGGGTTGCGGGTTCGAATCCCGCCAAGGGAAGATATTTGTATGATAAATATAAATGTCTTTTCCAGGGTTATGAATGTATATTAAATATATGTATGTGTATAATAAAAATCTTACATTTCGGTTATCTGGTACCTGTAACACAAGTTCTTTACGAACTTATCACGGGACCAGTTAACGTGGCGTGATTGTTAGTAAATATTTATTTATTATTTATTTAAAGCCGCAATAGGCCGTAACTGTCACGTACCAAAAGTTTTAGCAAATAAAAGACGATGAGTGACGAGATAGCCTACCATTACTACCAACTAATTTCCCGAAGAAATAGTATTCACAATCTACACGTTTTCTAACTTCAGTCTCGAATACATTTTAACTCTGGTTTGTCGATTTGAAGCTCCAACTTGAACAAAACTGACATGACGTGAGGCTGGTACTGGGAAGTTTGTTTTACGCCAGTTTATGGAATTGGGACAAAAAGATCAAGTGCACAGGAAAGCTTAATAAAAAAGTCTAAAAGTTTACGCATTAACACAAAATAAAAAAAAGATGTGTGGTGTTGTGGGACACCGGATAGGAACGAAGTTCCTTATTATAAAAATAATAATTTTAAGTTCTATTCGAGGTATAAAGACAATAATTATTCGGGTATACATTTTTTATTATGATTTTTTTTTGTAAAAAAATAAAATAAATACTACTTTACAAAGTTATCAACTTTATTTTATTCACAATGATTTATAAAATATATGTAATAAAAATATGCAATTTTTGTACGTCATTACAAAGTTAAGTCGTACACTGTGTGCATTATTAATAAAAATCTTACGTTACGGACGTTTTTTCCCGGTTAGGGTACCCCTCCGCATCGTCCCATAAGGAGCTTTGTTCCAAAAAATCAGTCATTTTCACTAGAACTCAGCCCTAAACTAGTATAACAAATATCTCAGTCGCTCATATTAATGGCATAATTAAAACATTCAATTTACAAAGCATAATGACGGATGGCTCTATCAGTCTTGTCTGTTGTGCGATATTTATTTGTTAATAAGCGTATCTTCATCATTCACGTGCTTCGAGAACTCAGCAACTCTCTAAACTTGGGCTCCTGTTAGCTCCAACTAGAGATAAAGTGTTCCCAATTAATTAACAAAACTTTGTAACGTAGAGTCGATTTGTAGATTAGACAGATACATTTTTAAGTTGTCCATTATGAACATTATAACCAGACTGAATACAAAATTTAAAAAATGTGTTTTTTTGTTCATATTACTAGGTTTTTTACTGTTTTTTTTTTATATTGAACATAAACATTGGTAGGGTGTACTAGCGAGCCCATAGGTACTCACCCGAACCAGCGTCTTTCTGCCAAGAAACATTCAATAAAGACCCTTATATTCTTATTCATAAGCTCAGTGTGAACTGTTACCAGTTACATTGCGCTATATCTTGAGCAGCAATCGACTTCGAAGAGGATTGAATGAGAAAACGCGCTGTGTCTATTTTATTTATATATTACATTGATGGGTGGATGAGCTCACGGCCCACCTGGTGTTAAGTGGTTACCGGAACCCATAGACATCTACAACGTAAATGCCACCACCCACTTTGAGATATGAGTTCTAAGGTCTCAGTATAGTTACAACGGCTGTCCAACCCTTTAAACCGAAACGCATTACTGGTACCTACCCGTGCGGACTCACAAGAGGTCCTACCACCAGTAATTACACAAATTATAATTTTGCGGGTTTGATTTTTATTACACGATGTTACTTTTTCACCGTGGAAGTCAATCGAGAACATTTTTCAAGTACGTATTTCATTAGAAAAATTAGTACCTGCCAGCGAGATGCGAACACCAGTGTATCGCTACATACGAATGCACCGGGCGTCTTATCCTTTAGGCCGCGAAGACTTAAACTCCTATTGGTTGCACCACTAATATGTTCAATATTTATCAATAACTTAAATGACTTTATATCAGCATTTTATAATAACTGAAGGTGTAGGCGTAATTAAATCTTCCATTCTTACTCTTTTACGGACGATTTGCAAACCTGTACATATAATTAACATGCCTATTTCTGTCGCGAAACATTCGTTCCGGATTGAAGGATGGGACTGGTATCATACAACCCAATGAAGACTTCGAGCTAGTGTCTTTCTCAAGCCTATGTCAACTTGGAACTTGGCAGTTACCCCATCGTGATTAGTATTTTGTACATGGATTCCTGTGCGATCCCAGTCAATAGCTTTGTTAAAGATACAGACCGAAATTTACGGGAAAATATGATATTGTTAAGCATTAGTTCTAATCGATTTTTAGTTAATATTAAATTATAAATAACTAGCGACCCGCCCCGACTTCGCTTGGGAAGTAGCGTACGCGATGTAAAGAATTTTAGGTAATTTTTTTACACATTGAATTACATTATTTGAGTTTTAGTAGGGATCCCTAATTTTTTGAAAATATAATAAATATAGCCTATGTCACCCGGGGATAGCGTAGCTTTCCAACAGTGAAAGATTTTTTTAAATCGGTTCAGTAGTTTCGGAGCCTATTCAATACCAACAAACAAACAAATCTTTCCTCTTTATAATATTATATTAGTATAGATATCAGATTTTTCAAGTATAACATTCTTTGCTATAAAGTTAATTCCAAGGAGTTTATATCCTAAATCACTATTAATTGATCATGGACTGTCTTGTGATCCTTTCCAAACTTAAACAGCGTGTCCCTTCTCATATATTTCAACTCTTCTAATCTCAATACTCAAACTATTCTAGAACTAATAAACAGTTTGACGAAGCTCGCTGTGTTTCTGTCGGTGATTCCGAAGGACCCTCGTTGTAAGTGCAAATAAATGTACCGGGAACCAGGTTTGTTTAGGGCATTCACTGTTAACTGGACGTAGTCTTGCAAAGAAGACTTTATCTATCTATTTATATAAAAATGAATTGCTGTTCGTTAGTCTCGCTAAAACTCGAAAACGGCTGGACCGATTTGGCTAATTTTGATCTTGAATTATTTGTGAAAGTCCAGAGAAAGTTTAAAAGGTAGATAAATTAATGAAAATTAAATAAAAATAACAATTTTGTGTTTCCTTTGATGTGTCTCCCGTCGGATGGATTCCTTTTGTTTGTTTTAAGTTTATTTTATACAAAAGCTTAGGTCTTTTATTTATCGATTGACGCACTACGCAGTCTACCGGATCAGCTAGTACTAATATATAAATCTACAGTGGTTTTTACGGATGTTCCGTTATAACTACTGAACCATGCATCCGCTTGACTTGAAACTTGGTATCCATGTAGAAAATATACGTACTTAATGGATAGGCTAATATTTATATGAGTGTTGGACTCCCTACACCAGTTGCGGGGGCGTTAATGATGAGAATCTTTGTGGGGGTGAGAAATAATAATGTTAATTTTAAATGCCCAGCGAAGCGGACGGGTACAGCTAGTCATATATAAAGCCTGATATACTTTGTTGTAGATCTTATTTTTGTTCAGATTTTTGAAAAGTAATTATAACTTGATCGGTCTTTTAGCTACGTTGAAAGACATACTGATAATAATAAGCATGATATTTTATGTTTCACCACCCACGAATATAAATATAGTTCTGCCACGTACCATCCGGCTTTGGGATGAACTCCCTTCCACGGTGTTTCCCGAGCGCTATGACGTGTCCTTCTTCAAACTATAGGCTTGTAAAAAGTACTTAATGGTAGGCAACAGCTTGGCTTTGCCTCTGGCATTGCTGACGTCCATAAGCGACGGTAACCACTTACCATCAGGTGGGCCGTATAAACATTACTTAATAAAACTTTATTTAAACTTAAAAAAAATTACAGCTACAATTAAATTTAATAATTTTAAGTGAGATGGTCTAAGATTTATTTGTCGTAGCTATTGATGAAATATTTTAAATAAAGGCGAGGTTGAGCTTTAAGACTCTTCTCTTGATTATTTCCATATAAAGCATTAGGATGCCTATGATGATGTTGCGTTATTCAGGCTTTCGTAGTGAAGAATCTCATTTTTGTGATGGAAATATCCAATGAAACAGTTTAGTATTCATAGAATTGTTTGATAATGTGGACCCTGAACGAAAATCTAAGTGCCGACAAATGCTTCGCTGACTTATTTGCTATTTATTTATGTCAGGAGATTAAAATCGTTTGGTGCCTTTATTAATACAGGTAGCCCTCCTTTAACACGGTATTTTACAACACGGTTCTAATCTAACATAAAAAGATAAATTTATCGAAACACCCTTATAATACCTACTGTACTTCTACAAAACGATAATGAGATTTTTGTTTAAAATAATTTAGAAAATTACATTTTGCGCTGTGAATATAAATATGGAAATAACTGAAATTTTACTGCTTATTTTTTTGTTTCTTTTAACGTAAGGAAGAGAGGCCGCCCCAGAACAACTTGGCGTCGCTCGGTGGAGCAGGAGCTAGGGGTCTTGGGCATGACGTGGGAGGAGCTAGAACAGACTGCCCAAGACCGATATAAATGGAAAAATTTGATTCGAGCCCTACACCCCAGCAGAGGGTAATAGGAAAGCATGATGATGATGATGATTTTTTTATGTTTAATAGGTAAAAAATATACACAAGAATTGTTGAGAAGTTTCATTCAGAAAAATGACTCTGATTTTTGTTCTAACTTGTAGTCTCTTAAAACACAATTTCCCTTTTTTTTCTACCTAATCTGATAGCCTTGAGAGGCTACTTCAGCGGAACCTTAACTAGTAGGTGAGCTCACGGGGCTGAAACCTCCACCGGATCGGAAACGCGACCCACTGAGAAGATCCGGCGAGAAACTCAGTGGGCTGTGTCTGAGGGTAATTTCGCATAACCCAGGACTTTGCAGGAACGTATCTACCGTGTTACAGGACGGTAACCAGTAATTTGATATTTACTTTTATAAGGCGCTTCTTCTGAGTCTTTTCGTAATCAATCGGGACGCCACATTTATGATGAAGTATCGTATAGCTTTCAGTTTTACGAAGCCTTTGACGGTGTGTTGTCTATAAAAGCAAGATCCCATTGTAAAGTATTTACCTGAGAATGGTCAGCAACGTCCTCTGAGTATTTTACCAGCACTGCGATCAACAACCGGCCTTTAATAGAAGTAGCATGTATTACGAACCGGAATGAACGGATATGAATCATCTATCATCTAAATTTAGTCTCTTCTTCGACCCGTCTCCATCCAATGCTGAGTGTACATCTTCTCAAACACACTCCATTCCTTTCGGTCTCTTGCTTTTCGCATTTTTAATTTTTTTATTGCTTAGATGGGTGGACGAGGTCACAGCCCACCTGGTGTTAAGTGGTTACTGGAGCCCATAGACATCAACAACGTGAATGCGCCACCCACTGAGGCATGGTAGGCAGCGGCTTGGCTTTGCCCGTAGTATTGCTGACGTCCATGAGTGACGGTGACCACTTACCATCAGGCGGGCCGTGTGCTCGTCTGCCTACAAAGGCAATAAAAAATAAAAAAGGTATGAGTTCTGAGGTCTTGGAATACTTACAACGGCTTCAAACCGAAACGCATTACTGCTTCACGGCAGATATAGGCGGGGTGGTGGTACCTATCCGTGCGGACTCACGCGAGATCCTACCACCAGTAAAAAGCATCCAGTCCCTTCAAATATTTTGACCAAGTCTTTTAGTAATTTGGAAATTACCTTTATTTTACTTTTAGTTACACTGCCTCATACAATAACATTTTGTACTTCAGACGTACCACGTACTATATAGGGGGGTTTAACACGATACACTAAAAATGCATAGAATTTTCTTAGAGAAAATCTCGCTGTTAACTTGGTATTTTACTACAAAACTTAGTAAGCGAGATCAGGCTAATACTAGAACTAGGACCGATATAGTACGTGACCTAAATGGAAAGCTATCTACATTCATTGTTTCCTTTAAGTTGTATTCAAAAAATTTTCAAAAATATATTTTATATTTAAAATATATGTATTATATATTTATATTGAGTGTATTGCGCAAACGAACGCTCTGAGATCGTAGTCAATGAATGATAAAAAAATATGTTATTTTTTGTACGTTATTACAAAGTTAAGTCGTACACTGTGTGCATTACTAATAAAAATCTTACGTTACGGACGTTTTTTCGCCCGTACCTCTCCGCACCGTCCCGTAAGGAACTTCGTTCCAAAAAAAAATTATATTTCGTGGAAAATCTGAAACTGCAATGCTCATGCAAATGTTACTGTTATAGTAACTACCCGGTGATATGCAGGCGAAATTAACTGTCCCTTAGAAATAAGGTGACACTACAGAACTTGCATACGCCCTGTCATGACCTATGCAAGTGTAGTGTTCGCTTACGCGGCCCGCACTAACTTAAAATCACTCCAAATCATTCAATCCCGTTTTTGCAGGATAGCCGTCGGAGTTCCGTGGTTCGTCAGGAACGTCGACCTCCATGACGACCTGGACTTAGAGTCCATCAGTAAGTATCTACAGTCGGCGTCAATGCGCCACTTCGATAAAGCGGCACAACATGAAAACCCTCTCATCGTGGCCGCCGGTAACTACATTTTCGATCCCGCGGACAGAATGACGCTCGACGAGTAAATTAACCCTCAGACACAGCCCACTGAGTTTCTCGCTGGATCTTCTCAGTGGGCCGCGTTTCCGATCCGGTGGTAGATTCTGCGAGGGGATTTCTAGGTGGGAGGGAAAGTAAAACATATCTCGCGAGTGCGTATTGACTCCGCGGGGCGCCAACGCTACGACCACTGTCTGGTCTTTCTATTCGGCTGCCCAAGCCTCGCCCAGAGCCGATTGCTGCAAGACAAGGACTTTTACTATACATAATTTTCTCAGGCAAGTAGAGTAAAAAAAACACTGCAATAACGTAGTGACAACGTTTTTTTGTAGAACGTTGAAAAGCTGATCGTATTGAACAACAGATTAATATTTCCTAGGAAAAAATTACAACGAAAATAAACCTCATCGGAATTTTTACAGGAAATTTGAACTCAACTCACCTCCCGACAAGATTATAGTCCTCATTCCAGGAAAGTATTTTGAACTATGAACTCCAAACAATGTTAGGCTCGCGTGAATATTCATTAACTCTTGAAATATTTCCCATAGTTTTGCGAGGGCAAAAATTGTTAGGTTAAAAGGTTCCTATTATAGATAATTGTGTTTTCTGATAAAATGATTTGATTAGCCCCGGCTTAATATGTTTTCGAGGTAGTTCAGGCGACACGAGATTGCTTCTATGTCAATATGATAAACCTGGCTTGACCGATATTCACAATAATAGTATCAAGTACTTTCAAGGCGAGATATAGGAACTTCATATGCAAAATTGTAATTTTCTCAAATAACCATTGAGCAAATTTGAATAACATCATTTCATCATCATTCTCTTGCCCTTCTCCCAGTCACCTGGGGTCGGTGCAACATGCTTCCTGCTGCTTTCCTCCTTTATCATATACCATTTCTTCGCTCACTCCCCTCTTACATATATTATCTTTCACGCAATCCATCCATTTCTTCTTAGGTCTACGTCTTCCTCTGTATCCTTTCACATTCATAGTTAACACTCTCTTTCACCAACCTCATTTTCATTTCGTCTCATTACATGTCCATACCATCCCAAACCGCGCACTTTTCAACTTCTCTGTCACAGGTGCCACTTTCAGACTTCCTCTAACATATTCATTCCGCATTCTATCCGTTCTCGTTACTCCACACATCCATCGCAACTTTCGCATCTCTGCTGCATCCAATCGCCTTTCATGAGCAAATTTGAATAACATGACCAGATAAATCACGAAATTCCCAAAAAAGGCCCATACTAGGAATCAAACATTTTATTCTTCGAACCGTATATTCTGGTTCAGAACTCACATACGGGCTGTGTAGCTGTTAAGTCGAACTCCGTGTCGATGTTTGTGCTCTAACACCGCCCAACACTACGTTTCGGCTCGTAAACTGGGCTACTCTAATGCACGACAATGAACAACGAAATTATTTGGAAGGGGATATGTATAGTTTTTGGAGTTTACTCCTTTAGAATCGATTTACATATATAGGCCCGGGGTATGAAAATTATGGGGACCAAAATCGTACTAGCATTTCACACGAAATGCGTTATGCGCCTGATTGCGCATGTCACACGAAATGCGTTATCGCAGGTGACGCCGGGCTGCTGCGCCGACAGTCCGCCACAAAGCCTCGTACTGATCGCGCGTTTCTCTCATTATTGTATTTTCATATATTTGTTAGTCGTTTGTTTTGTGTCTCGTTAATTTGTTAATAATCTGTAGTGTATCGTGTTGTCGTAATATAGAACTATTTCTCGTATTGTTTCGTTTAATTTTTTATATCCAGTAAACTCCAGTCGTGCGTCGGAGCGGACACACACACTTTTTTTTATTGTTGTTGTAAGCAGACGAACATTAGGCCCCCTTGATTGGGAATGGTTACCGTCGACACTGACGCCGGTAATGCCAGGAGCAAAGCCAATCTGCTACCTACCGTTGATTCGTAGTTTCGTGGATTTTTGCTAATGTCAACTACTTTTACTATTTAATCAGCGTTTGCTATTTTCGTTTCATAAACAAGTTTACGAAGACTTAAATGGAGGACTACTTCGTGGGCGAAACAGGGTAGATTACTCTTACTTACCCGTACCTACATCCACATTTTGTCACCAACAATAACGCATACTTATATTTAGCTACTTTTTTTTACATGAACTTCGTCCTTCGTCGCTGTAGTCCATCGTCGATCACCATCTGCTTCAAAATGTCAATAATGTTTTAAGTTCTCTTTATATTCATAGTTTATTGATTCTTGTTTAACTTACAGACCTATCGCGATAACTTCCTTGCTTTCCAAGGTGATGGAGCGAATCATAAACATCCAACTTCTTAAGTATCTTGAGAATCGCCAGCTGATCAGTGACCGGCAGTACGGTTTCCGTCATGGTCGCTCAGCTTTTTTTTTTTTTTTATTGCCTTTGTAGGCAGACGGGCATACGGCCCACCTGATGGTGAGTGGTTACCGTCGCCCATGGACTTCAGCAATGCCAGGGGCAGAGCCAAGCCGCTGCCTACCGCTTAATACTCTCCATAAGCCTCGTTTGAAGAAGGACATGTCATAGCGCTCGGGAAACACCGTGGAGGGGAGCTCATTCCATAGCCGGATGGTACGTGGCAAAAAAGATCTCTGGAAACGCACTGTGGATGACCGCAGTGGCTCCAGGTAGTATGTATGAACTCTACTCCGGTGGCGGGCGGTGCGATAGTAAAAACGAGATGCTGGTATTATCTCGAACAATTCCTCAGAGCACTCCCCATGGAACATACGGTACAAAATACAGAGGGAACCGAAGTCCCTCCGCAGACCCAGAGGCTCCAAACGATCCGAGAGAATGGGATTATCGACAATCCGAACGGCCCTCCTCTGTATGGAGTCAAATGGAAGAAGCTGGTATTTGGGAGCCCCGGCCCAGGAATGGGAGCAGTACTCCAAGCGAGGCCGGACTTGTGCTTTATAAAGCAAAAGTCTTTGTCCAGGCGTGAAGCACCGCTTCGCTCTGTTGAGGACTCCCAGCATTTTGGACGCCAACTTGGCTTTGCCTTCCAAATGACTCCGAAACTGGACATCGCTCGAAATGTCGAACCCAAGTATCCCGATACTCTCGGAAGGTTGCAGGGATACTCCTTGGAATTGCGGCGCCATGACAAAGGGGTCCTTCTTCGCAGTGAACGCGCAAACTTGTATCTTTATCGGATTGAATTGAACCAAGTTCAATTCACTCCATTCGGAGACTCGCCCCAGAGAGTTCTCCACTTCAGACACAAGTTTTGATCGTCTCTCTTGCACCACGCTCCGAGAGAGACTCTGATGGCCGATATATCGCGCATCCCCCGTGCTATCATCTGCATAGCAATGCATGCCATCAATATACAGCATGTCATTGATATACAGGATGAAAAGCGTGGGGGAGAGCACCGAACCTTGTGAAACGCCAGCGTTAATGGTCATCTCTCACTGTGAGCTTTGACATCGCGAAGGCCTTCGACAGGGTCTGGCATAGGGCACTTCTATCGAAGCTTCCAGCATACGGGATCCCTGAGGGACTCTGCAAGTGGATCGCTAGCTTTTTGGATGGACGGAGCATCACAGTTGTCGTCGACGGCTGCTGCTCCGATACCATGACCATCAACGCTGGTGTTCCACAAGGTTCGGTGCACTCCCCCACGCTTTTCATACTGCATATCAATGACATGCTATCTATTGATGGCATGCATTTCTATGCAGATGATAGCACGGGGGATGCGCGATATATCGGCCATCAGAGTCTCTCTCAAAGCGTTGTACACGAGAGGCGATTAAAACTTGTGTCTGAAGTGAAGAACTCTCTGGGGCGGGTCTCCAAGTGGGGTGAACTGAATTCAGTTCAGTTCAACCCATTGAAGACACAGGTTTGCGTGTTCACTGCGAAGAAGGACCCTGTTGTCATGGCGCCGGAATTTCAAGGAGTATCCCTGCAGCTTTCCGCGAGTATCGGGATTCTGGGGGTCGATATTTCGAGCGATGTCCAGTTTCGGAGTCATTTGGAAAGTAAAGTCAAATTGGCCTCTAAAATGTTAGGAGTTCTCAACAGAGCGAAGCGGTATTTCACGCCTGGATAGAGACTTGCGCTTTATAAAGCGCAGGTCCGACCTCGCGTGGAGTACTGCTCTCACCTCTGGGCCGGGGCTCCCAAATACCAGCTACTTCCATTTGACTCCATACAGAAACGGGCTGTTCGGATGGTCGATAGTCCTGCTCTCGCGGATCGCTTGGAACCTCTGGGTCTACGGAGGAACTTCGGTTCTCTCTGTGTTTGGTCGCTCGCATGGCCCATGGGGAATGCTTTGAGGAATTATTCGAGATGATTCCCTCATCTCCTTTTTGTCATCGCACCTCCCGCCATCGGAGCAGAGTTCATCCATATTATCTGGAACCGCTGCGTTCATCGACAGTGCGTTTCCAAAGATCTTTTTTACCACGTACCATCCGGCTTTGGAATGAACTCCCCTCCACGGTGTTTTCCGAGCGCTATGACATGTCCTTCTTCAAACTAGGCTTGTAAAGAGTACTTAATGGTAGGCAACAGCTTGGCTTTGCGTCTGGCATTGCTGACGTCCATTTTTTTGCCTATTATCTGTTTGACAACAAACAATATTGTGCCTACGGAGAAACGTTGCGCCGTGATGAGTCGCGTCGTCAAGGAAAATGTCGAGGTAAAAGACAAAGAGACTTTGGAATCGTTTAATTACTTAACTGGAGTGTTTAAATCACACAAAATTTCACAAAAAATATAAAGAAACTAAATGCGGAATGTCCACAATTCATACGTCCACGACACTCTTGGTCACATACTACACGTTCGTGAGGACGCGATTTTGCACTCGCCATTGATAAACAACGCTCCAAGCCTGATGCGATTTTTATTATAAACTATAGATCAATTTCAAATTTTAAATAACTTATCAATATAGTGAAATTTTGAAATAGATAGTGACATAAAAATTAGAACATCGTAAAAAGCTTTGTTTGAAAATAGTGGAACATTTTTACTGGTGGTAGGACCCCTTGTGAGTTCGCACGGGTAAGTACCACCACCCTGCCTATTTCAGCAGTGAAGCAGTAATGCGTTTCGGTTTGAAGGGTGGGGCAGCCGTTGTAACTATACTGAGACCTTAGAACTCATATCTCAAGGTGGGTGGCGCATTTACGTTGTAGATGTCTATGGGCTCCAGTTACTTACAATCGCGAAGAGCGTACCCAACAACACCATCGGAGTCGCGATGCTGCTTGCTCTTATCGAAATGAGGATAATATGAATATGGCTGATCTTATCACTTTTCATGTGTTTTTTATGGCATAGTTGGGTGGACGAGCTCACAGCCCACCTGGTGTTAAGTGGTTACTGGAACCCATAGACATCCACAACGTAAATGCGCCACCCACCTTGAGATATAAGTTCTAAGGTCTCAAGTAAGTTACAACGGATGCCCCACCCTTCAAACCGAAACGCATTACTGCTTCACGGCAGAAATAGGCAGGGTTACCACCAGTAATTACGCAAATTAAAATTTTTGCGGGTTTGATTTTTATTACACTATGTTATTCCTTCACCGTGGAAATCAATCGTGAACATTTGTTGAGTACGTATTTCATTAGAAAAATTGGTACCCGCCTGAGATTCGAACACCGGGTGCATCGCTCAACACGAATGCACCGGACGTCTTATTCCTTAGGCCACGACGACTTCAAATTGTAAAGACGACTAACTCACTGTCACATGACCATGGAGCCCTATGACCACTAAATACCAGGTGGATCGTGAGCTCATCTACACATCCAGAGCAGCCAAATAAAAAAGTTCTGGTCACACACAAGCCCCTAGTTGCCGGATACAAAGTGTTATTTCCCAACGAAAATTCATGTTCTGGTTCTAAAGCAAACTTTGTGCTCCGCCGATTTTTGTGTTTATTTCTGTTACACACTAAGCCCCGCAGTACTTCGTATGGCCCGACCACGATGTTTATTGCGTATTATATTTCAATCCATGTGCCGTTGGCTATTATTTATTGAACGCGTTTTGTCTTTCCGAAACTACATCACATTATTTTTACCTGCTTTGTTACTTCATCGAATTGTCTTTTTGCGTTCCTCGTTCTGCAACAACTTACCTTGAGAATTGATTACGAAGTGTCATATCCTCTACCCTTCAAACTATTACTTATTATTACGTATAAGTCTTAAATAAATGTAGTATATAACAGGTAGCTTGTCAATGAAAACTTTGAATGTTCTAAAACGAATACTGTCAAAATATAGCAATAAATTCCAGAGACCTGGATAAATTCACTCCATGAATTTACTCAGCTTTTATTTTATTACGCGTCACTTTATCTCGCCAATAAATAACACGATTGACATACAAAATGGTACATTCTTACTCAGAAACCAAATAATATCGAGTCCCGGTCTATTCAATAGGGCACGGTAAAGTTGCATGACCTATACGCATTATGCTTCTTTGGGTACAATTCCGTGCAATACATGTACCAAACATATCATTGTTTAACAAATGGCATATGCAAATGCTGCCTATAGCCATATGCGCCTTACACGGTTTACAACCTACAGTACTCCTTTATCAGTACGTCTCAACGAACTTTATAACCTGGCGTCATAAAATACACGATATCAGCCGAAAGATACGCGGTACGTTTTGCGCTACGTTTTCGAAATTTTAAAGATAAATATAAGGAATAGAATAGGAAACAACGTAGCGGCAATTAGAAGTATTTTAATAAAAATCGGGATTAAACTAACGAACATTTCAAGGATGTTTTGCATTTATTAGATTATCGAAAAATGACATTCGGATCATCCTCTAGCAAGCAAAAGTGAGCAAGACTTTGAAAGATTTAAATTTAAAGTCATTCCCTATCTTATACAAACAAGGGTGCGTGTACTTATGTACGCGCGTAAGAAGTTATACTTTATTTTTATTAAATTTATTAATTTTTTTTATTTAAATTTTAATCTATTTGAAAAAAAATCGATTAAACAACATCCTCAAACACGCATATTGGACATCCCTTTTCTTGACATCGTATAAATTCGGTAATTCTCGGTACGGTTCGGAAAGTTCACCTGCGGCTATATTCAGACTCGCCAAGTTACGTCGGTCGTATTGTAATGAGCGATTTAGTGGGCAACTTCATTCTGTTAATTTTGTGTCACGGTGCGCGCGCATCGTAAAATTTCACTCTCACCAATTTTTTATAACGCGCCTAAAGAAGTATAACTTCATATAAAATGTATTTGTAGGAAATCTAACATTTCATTAGAAACAGAAGAATGGCATTTCAATAGCTGACTATTTCTAAAATTGGCTACAGAGTAATTGAGTTTACAGGCAGGTTCACAGTAGCGTGTAGGTGAGCTCTCGGGGCTCAAACCGGAGGTGTCGCTAACTTCGCAGCAGCGCTTCGTAGAATCTACCACCGGATCGGAAACGCGACCCACTGAGAAGATCCGGCGAGAAACCCAGTGGGCTATGTCTATGGGCTAATTTACTCTCACAGCCTTTCGTCGCCTTTCGTCGGATTCGGCGAGGGCGGTGATGCTTGAGGTACCTAAAATCACCGTTAATGGATCAATAGAATGTTATGGGAGTAATTAAATGTCACAGCATGAGTGTCGCCACCCATCTTGAATCTTGAGGTCAAAGCTTCAACTGCATTATACCATTCCGCCCTACCAACAGTAGATAATTTAGCCTGTGGATTTCCGCAGGCAGAATTGCTGTGCTCCTGATAAGCACCCTCAGTACCACCAGTGCCCCCTCAGTGACATTGGCCACATTACCAAAGATCATGGATTTGATGAAGTGGTCTAGAAATCCCTAATACAATTTCAAATTGACCTGACAAAAGCGGTTTCCATCTAGCAGATTTCTACAATCTTATAAAATATACCGACCACTTGAGGAAAAGAAAGTTTAACGAAACTTTGACTTTTGTATAAAACTATAGTATTTTTATTGTAGCTTATGAAAGCTTATTCCATTAACTTTCATTTACTCAGCTTGGTCATAACTTTGTTACTGAACGACGAATTTTACGTGAACTTTAGAAAATTAAGTCAACGTCTCTAGAGCATTTGAAAGAATTATTCTATCTTCGTATGTTCTATCATATTGGTCATTAATATTTTGCAATAAGCTCAGTAACCGAAGCTACGCCCTAACTATATAACAAATGCTTTAGTTTAACCATCTACTACATAGAAGTTTATTATTTCTGAGTCAACAATAATTCATCGAAGACATATTTATTATACCAAAAATATTATCTCTCCGAATGTACGTATCCTTATTTCTATCGAACTGTTAAGATTTATAGCTACCTATTCGTTATACGGGGGAAGCTTGAGAATTTTATTGCACCACACTCGAGAAATGATGTAAAGCGGAGCGATCAGAGCATTGTAACTGAAGCTGATAACTATTATAAAAATACGCATATTAGTATTTTCAACAGATTTTTTGCAGGCGGCAATAATCATTCTAAAATAGAAATTTGCGTCACATTCGTCTTAAAAACGCTACGCGTTATACCAGGATGTAAAATATTAAATGGAGATACCGAGATATGAACCAATCTCGCTTGATATAGTTATTTTATGAGATGTGTTTCTTTAAAATAAGAAATACAGTTAATATATATTTAATTGATCTTAAAATAATGCTTTACATTCCTAGTGGCTCAGTTAGGCTCATTTGCATATTATCATACATTTTTAACTATTGTTGTTATATTAATCTGTAACTAATTCAAAATTACGTAAAATATTTATTGTTGGAGCGATGTTCCTTATGGTACGATGCGGAGGGGTACCCTAACCGGAAAAAACGTCCGTAACGTAAGATTTTTATTTACAATGCACACAGTGTACGACTTAACTTTGTAATAACGTACAAAAAATAACTTGAAATTGAATAGAGAAATTGATAAAAATAAAATAAAAAACTACTTTACAACGACTTTATTTTATTCACAATGATTTATAATTTCATTTATTCAATTCATTCAATTATTCAATTAATTCAATTTCATTTTATTTGTTTAAAAAATTATCGTGTTCATCAAATTTAATTCAAAGTTCCATAATTTTAATGATAATATTCCTTTAACATAATTTCAATTATTTCATATATAAGATATAGAACTTGCTTATAGACACAGCCTACTGAGTTTCTCGCCGAATTTTTTCAGTGGGTCGCGGTTCCGGTCCGGTGGTAGATTCAGCGAAGCATTGCTTTTGCTAGTGCTAGTGTTAGAAAATTCTTTCAGGTTGTGCCCGTGAGTTGACCTATCCGTCCAGGCTTTGCTGTAATAGCCTCTTAGGCTACCCGCGAATAGGCAGGAAAATCTATATATTATATAATATAAAAATGAATTGCTGTTCGTTAGATAAATATGAAAATGCTCGGTAATAAATAAAAATAACAATTTTGTTTTCCCTTTGATGTGTCCCCCGTCGGACGGATTACTTTTGTTTGTTCTAAGTTTATTTTATACAAAAGTTTAGGTTTTTTGTTTCTTGATTGAGGCACTACGAAGTCTGCCGAGTCAGCTAGTAATAAATAAATACAAAGCAGTGATGATTGTACTCATCACAAATACGACGTAATTGTTACGGTGCTCCCAAATTACTTAAAGAGCATAGAAGTCCTTTTTAGAGTGGTCGCACTTCACCAGGTCTTAGCAATACGTAAGTACATCAAAATAATACTATGAAACAATTTTTCGCAACAATATCACTCACTGGAAACTCAACGTTATTTCAAGTCGACTGTCTCTGCGAGGTCTTCGTAAATAAGACACTGCAGACGACAATGTATGGGTGTTGTACGTTTTAGCCTCTGTAGAAGAGACGCACACTGATAGATATTAGAAAATGTTGTCTTTCTAACATTTAGCAATTAAATGACAAGCACAAATTTATTTAAAATTATATAAAAACTATGCCAATAAAAAGATTTTTTAAATGTAATATTCGGAAGCATCTGTTTTTTATCTTCATTAAACCGTCGTTAGCAGTCATCAAGATGGCGTCGTAAGTGGATTCTATCATTGAGTCAACTATTTTGAGTAATATGTACCCGAAAAGGAATTTATGAATGACTTTAATCAATTTCAATTCACAGTATGCGCGAAAATTAAAATGAAAGCCAAAGAAGAAAAAACACAGACTCCAAAGCTTGTTCAGAACTAAGGAAGACATTCCACCACAATTTTTCCTATTTTTACCATGAAGCGTCAGTTCGTCTGCTTATTAATAAAGCTCTGTTTTAACCGCATCAGGCCATTCCAAAATTAATCGTTTGAATGAAGAAAGATTTTGCATGAAAACTACACTACGTTATTTAATGGGTTATAATTTTGGTCCCTAATTCACTTATTGGATCGAACACTTTAATAATCTGCAGCCGAGTTCACTATCAAATGTCTTGCGCCTCAGATGAAGGTAGTAGTCGTCGTGGCCTAACGGATAAGACGTCCGGTGCATTCGTGTTGAAGCGATGCACCGGTGTTCGAATCCCGCAGGCGGGTACCAATTTTTCTAATGAAATACGTACTCAACAAATGTTCACGATTGACTTCCACGGTGAAGGAATAACATCGTGTAATAAAAATGAAACCCGCAAAATTATAATTTGCGTAATTACTGGTGGCAGGACCTCTTGTGAGTCCGCGCGAGTGGGTACCACCACCCTGCCTATTTCTGCCGTGAAGCAGTAACGCGTTTCGGTGTGAAGGGTGGGGCAGCCGTTGTAACTATACTTGAGACCTTAGAACTTATATCTCAAGGTGGGTAGCGCATTTACGTTGTGGATGTCTATGGGCTCCAGTAACCACTTAACACCAGGTGGGCTGTGAGCTCGTCCACCCATCTAAGCAATAAATAAAAAAAAGGTCGTGATTCTTCTAATTGGTTTTATCCGGATTTTTTTCTAATATCACTATTCGTTCTGTTGTTTTTAAGCAACGGTTTCAAAATTAAAAAGATCCTTGTCAAATTTGCAGTGTGCAAACACACAGTTCTCTTGTCAAAGCTATTTATTCTCACGCTATGACAAAAGACCGTAGCGCCTCTTACTCCTTCATAATATATCACAGTTAAAATGTGTTCTGGAATTTAGTGTACCTATTTTTCGATTATGCATTATTAAAGAGGGTGAGTGAATTTGTGAAAATGTAACGTGAAGACTTTTGCTACTTTTTTACTGGTGGTAGGACCTCTTGTGAGTCCGCGCGGGTAGGTACCACCGCCCTGCCTATTTCTGCCGTGAAGCAGTAATGCGTTTCGGTTTGAAGGGTGGGGCAGCCGTTGTAACTATACTGAGACCTTAGAACTTATATCTCAAGGTGGGTGGCGCACTTACGTTGTGGATGTCTATGGGCTCCAGTAACCACTTAACACCAGGTGGGCTGAGAGCTCGTCCACCCAACTAAGCAATAAAAAAAAAAAAAAACTTATGAATTCAAATTTTTTAGACACTGCTTTTGTTAGTAGTTGGTTATTGTTTTTTAATTCTGTGCAGAGGTTTGGATTTAATTTTTATTGCTAGTGAAGGTGAAAGAAAATAATAAGGGCTATTCTAATAGGAAGTCTGTCACTTTCATCGCTTCAAATAATTCCAAAGGTTGTTAAAGTACCACTGAAGCAATTTTTTTCAGGGAAATCTTATTAAACCTTTGTATGAGAATCCCAATCATTTATTGGATTTGGTATTAGAAAACTAAGTGCAAGTAGCACTGGCAAGTCAGGTAATGAATGACCTTATCAGGTCCTCTTTGGCCCCTCAACTGACGTATCGACCACCATACTACACTAAAATGGCTAGACATGTGCATGCATAGATGTGTGGATGAGCTCACAGCCCAACTGATGTTAAGTGGTTACCGGAGCCCATAGACATCTAAAACGAAAATGACGCCACCTACCTTGAGATATGAGTTCTAAGGTCTCAAGTATAGTTACAACGGCTGCCCCACCCTTCAAACCGAAACGCATTACTGCTTCACGGCAGAAATAGGCGGGGTGGTGGTACCTACCCGTACGGACTCACAAGAGGTCCTACCACCAGTAATTACGCAAATTATAATTTTGCGGGTTTGATTTTTATTACACGATGTTATTCCACCACCAGTATGGGTTATGACGGCATAACCCTGTATCATCAATGCGTACTTCAAATATTGAGAGATAATCACAACGGTGCGTGACCGATTTTCACTATATCAGATAAAATCTGTGAAAACTGACTAATAAACCAACAAAACGGAAAATTCAAAAGAAAGTTCGTCAGCATAACTTCCCCGAACTTTATCAACGTCGGATAGTTCTCAAGTAATGCGACAGCGTTATCTATGGAAATAAATTCAACCCGACTCGACGAGGGCGCATTGCGTTACTCAAATCATATCTCTTTTGGTCGAGCAAGTAAGTAATCAAGCGAAATGAACGTGGCCAAATTTGGATATCTTCCAAATGCACCAGCGATACTCAACAGCGGCGAGCATGTTTTGTATTTGTTAGAAGTTTCTAAACGTCAGTTTTGTAGCAACACGTACCTAAGCAATAAATATGCTCGGTGATTCCCAAGTAGTCGAAGACAGGATACGTGAAGACGAAAGTCACGGCTGGATGTGGTGGTGACCCTCTGACATGTGGAGGAAGAAGCAGTAAATCATCATCATCATCAACTTGTATCTCTCCACTGCTGGATGTAGGCCTCTCCCATAGTCGGCCACAATGAACGATCCTCCGCCTTCCGAATCTAATCTTCTCCAGCATATCGCCGCAAGTCATCGGTCCCCGGGCAGGGACGCCCAACGCTGCGCTTACCGGTACGCGGTCTCCAGTCCAGAACACGTTGCTCCAACGGCCATCGGTTCTGCGACACGTGCATGTGTGCGTGACATGTCCAAGCAATAGAAGCAGCAAGCAGTAAATAAGACCAATCAACAGAAGCGTGTGAATATAAATCGATCGCTCAACCTTGTATTATAAAAGAGCTGTGAAGCCTTTAGATGAAAACTATACTATAATTCTCACGTACTTCGGTCACATCGCTCGTAGAGGCCCCGATAAGTTAGAGAAGCTGATAGTAGTTAGTCAGGTTGACGGGAGAAGATCACGCGGACGCTCACCTACCTGCTGGTCTGAGCTGGTAAAGACGCTCACCGCCCTACCAGTAACCGAGGCTATAAAGACCGCCAAGCACTGGAAGACGTGGGGAAGTAATAGTTTGGGGTAAAGTCTTTTCGCATTGTAGTATGTATTAACTTGCAATAAAATTTGGTGGCTGGTTTTGGTATCATTAAAAGTTTAGATTTTAAAGAAGACAATTCTAAATTCAAAATAGGAAAATGTGTGTTTTTTATTTTTTATTTTTTAAGCAGGTTAACATCACGAGGGGACTGCCAGAACCAATTGTCGCGGTCTTTTGATCAGAAGCCCCAAATTTTCTATAGCATTGGGATCATGTCCCTACCTACAAGATGGCAAAAAGTTATCGAACAAAATGGTACCTACATACTTTAGTTAAATGTAAATAAACTATATTAAAAAATGTTGTGAATTTTCTGAAAAAAATGCAAAGCAATTTGTTCCCCAAGTGGTCAGCATTTCAAATTAGACGCGACCTTCAACAATGAAGAGACCGACTCACAAGATACTACAATCACAGGAATAAAATGTGTGCAAAGCAGTGTACCGTATCGTGATTTAATTTAAACAGGCGACTTGGAGAAGCCGACGAATACATCTAGAGTTGAAACATTTCTTGTTACATTTCTCGCAGTGTCGAGGTGTTGAAGATAATTTGGTTTACACAAGAAATTTTAATAAAAATCGTTTGTCTTTTAAAATTATTAAACCAACTTTTATGTGAATTGCTGCGATAAATGTGTATCTCAAGAAAATAGGAGTTAAGAAAGTATCTCGATACAGCGACGCTCCTTAGCTTACTTGTTTTTAATTATATCATAAGAAGATGTTATGATGTTGGGAATATATTGTGTATTAAATTTTACTTAACTAGAATAATATGTATCCTTTTTCCAAATAGTCGTCAATTTTATCATTAATTCAAATTATTATTTTATATGGGCTCCAGTAACCATTTACGTCTTTGTAGCGAGGGTTGGGGGAGGCCCATGTCCAGCAGTGGACGTCTGGGCAGGAAGGAGTGCAGAATACTAATATATTTTTTTAGATTGTGTATATAAAACACAATAAATCAATAAAAAAAACATTACAAACACTACCGTGTATTTAACACACACACACGCACGCATACTATTTGTTTATTGTCAATCTTTTCTTATTGCTTATAGTCTGTGGTCAAATTGAGAATAGATTAAATATTGTTTGTCTTTATTAATATTTGTCTAAAGTGTAGTCTTGGCGAATTCTGTGATTATTGAAGTTTAGTCTTGAACAATAGCATCATAATAGTCTACAAACTTATAATTTCAATTGATTATTGTCGAATTTCGACTACAAGCAGACCACCAGTATGTATAATTATCCGTTACAGAGCAGTATAAGACTTAGAACCCACAAGGGCTCACGATAAATTTACCAATGAAACTAAATCGAAGGAATTGCTTCGTAATAGAACTACGTTTTTTCTTTATTGCTTAGATGGATGGACGAGCTCACAGCCCACCTGATGTTAAGTGGTTACTGGAGCCCATAGACATCTACAACGTATATGCGCCACCCACCTCGAGATATAAGTTCTAAGACCTCAGTATAACTGCAGCATGCATGTACTGTGCCTAAGTATTACTTATTGCCGTGTGTACCGGAAAGAGGAAAACTCGTAAATTTAAAGATGTGACGTGTGTGTAAAAATTGCATTTCGGCACAAAATCTCTCACGGCGCTTATTTGATTTACAACTATCGAATTTGTAAGAATATTTTATATGAAAAAAAAAAAACGCGTGTAACATTGTGTAAAACATTGTGTAATGGAGGTTGAAGGGTTTGTGGATCGTTGCAAGATGAGTGTTTGCTGGTCTTAGGCGGTCTTGTGAGCCCGCACGGGTTGGTACCACCACTCTACGGTTGACCCTGTACTCTACGGTTAAACGTTAGGCAGTAGCTTGGCCCCTAGCATTGCTGATGTCCATGGGCGACGGTAACAATTCACCATAAAGTGGGCCATATAAATATATGACTAAAAGCGCAATAAAAAAACTTATTGCTGCCGCTAAGTAGTAATACATTTCAGTTTGATGGGTAGGACAACCGTTATACTATTAAATCAAGATTTATGTTTCAAGGGAAGTCTATTTTCTTCTTCAACCCATGTCCACCCATTCTTGTACCCCATTCTTTTTGGTCTCTTGCCTTTCGCATCCAGCCCCTTCCAGCCATTCTCACCAGGATAGGAGGTCACTTGTATAATGATATCTACGGGTATATCAAGGGTTACCACTTAACACCGGCACAACCGTGAGTTCGTTCTTTCATCCACGCAATAAAAGAAAAATCTAAAGGGAATTTGCTGTGGTCAAGTGGCTCTGAGTACACAAATTCGAAACTAAACAATCACTACTGATTTTCTGAAAGTATCTCAGCTTTTTGTATTTAAAATTTATGACAAATACGAGTAACTCTCTTATTCTTCTTTTCTATCTATCTTCTCTTCTATTGAAAGGTCTTCGTGGCTCGCATATATTGTATGTTCATAGTGCACAGTGTATTTTAAACAGAAATCTCGTAATTGTGTTTTGGAAGTACCGTGTGAGTAAGTATAAGAGGGTGTTGGGTATTTTCTTTGTATTACAGTGGAGCCGTGTTGTATAATACCGTGTTATAAGAAGGTTACCTGTACTGTAAATAACAATTAAGATGACAACTTGACAAGTGAGTGTTGAGTTGACGGCTGATAGAAGAGAATGGAAGAGGAAAATTAGCTGTGCCGACCCCACCTAGTGGGATAAGGTGAAGAAAAAGAAGAGAAGATGACAACTTATTATTTTGAACTTATTTTGAATGCTCATTCTTTTGTTAAGCTATTACCTAATGCTATATGGTGGCCTTACGTTTGCGTATGACATTACAACTTCAATTCCATCACCCGCTTTGGGATATGAGGCCAGTTTTTCAAATTTACTGAAGAACAGCTGTCGCGCTCTTCATTCAGGAAAGTAGACTGCTATTTGCCTCAGCTACAATACTGTCAACCATATCGCTCATTTGATTTTTACTATACGAAACTATTCCTTTAACCTTTTTTACCTCTTACCTTATTCTTTTACCTCTTATTTTGGTATTACCGAGATTTTTAGTACAGTCGCATCACTAGATTCAAGTACCCTGAGAATCTTACCAACCCATTATTAGACTTTGCTTCGAATTTTTTATCTGATTAAAGAATTAAGTAAAACTTAACATCCCAATGCCCGTTCAGCTTCCCTAAAAAACTTATCGAAGACTTTTAATTCCCAAACGCCAGTAAAACGTACAAACTTTCGATGCTCAGCAATTCCTTGGGCACCTGAAATTTCCTGATTAAAATTTGTAACGGTTTAGTAAAACCAAGTTTGTAATGAGGGGTGGGTCTTTGAATTCCTCTGGGCGATTTTAATTATACTTTAATTATATTTTAAACCGGTCTCTCTTTTTTTAGAGGTCAAATCGCCACCGATCTTATACACGAGGTTCAAGTCTCAATTATATGGTATAACGGTCGCCCCATCTCTAAAATTCTACTGAATCATAAAAAACCTTAATTACATCTGTTTCAAAACATCGAAAATCGTTTAGGACCCGAAGCGACCAAGACTTCGAAGGATGTCGTCATGGTCAAAAGGATAAGACGCCCGGATTGTTCGCATTCGAGTAATACGACTGAGCCTGTGTTCGAATCCCAGAGGCAGGTACCAACTTTTCTGATGAAAGACGTACTTAACAAATGTTCATGAATAGCTTCATGGAATAACATCGTGTAATAAAAATGAAACCAGCAAAATTATAATTTGCGTAATTATTTGTGGCAGGACGTCTTGTGAGTCCAAACGGGTATGTACCACCACCCTGCCTATAGTCTGAGAGCTGGTACCAATTTTTGGGTAGGTATTTGAGGTAAGCTGAAAACTTGTCACATACCTCTCCTATTATATTTCAACACGGAATTGCAGACCTGGCTGGTGAGTACCGGGGCTAAATCAACCCCTACATTTTTAAAAATATTAATTTTTTTCCCCAAAAATATATTTGAGGCAATACGCAATTTATATATGTTGCAGTGTAATACTTAATAAATACGAAAAAAAATAAGCCAGACAATTTAATCAGGGTTGTAACATTGCAAGACGCGTGCAAAAAATTTTTGCAAAAAATTATAAAAAATGTTTTTGAGGCAGCTTGAAATTTTAATGGAGTGTTATTTATAGCTAAAAAATAAGATTCCCAAAAAGACAGATCATTTCGGTAGGGCTTTCTACCTGCCAGGTGATCAAACAAATAATGGATGGGTACGGGCCTGTACTGCTATAGACAAGCTGTAGTGTGAAAGAGAGCGCATATTTTCTATTGTCGCTATAAACCAATCGTGCTTTTTAGTTTGATGAATGCTAGCCATTGTACGGTACAACTGACCCATGACGATCAAACTCCAGTAAACACTTAACCAGGAGGGCTGCGGTACATCGAAAAGAAGTAGTCACTGAAATAAACCATTTTTTTATTCCTTAAATTAGTGAACGAGCTCACGGCCCACCTAGTGTTAAGTGGTTACTGGAGCCCATAGACATCTATAATGTAAATGTGCCACTCACCTTGAGATATAAGTTCTCAAGTCTCAAGTACAGTTACAACGGCTGCCCCGCCCTTCAAACCGAAACGCATTACGACCGAAATAGGCAAAAAAATTTATGAGATAATAATATATTTCTGCCGTGAAGCAGTAATGCGTTTCGGTTTGAAGGGTGGGGCAGCCGTTGTAACTATAATTGAGACCTTAGAACTTATATCTCAAGGTGGGTGGCGCATTACGTTGTAGATGTCTATGGGCTCCAGTAACCACTTAACACCAGGTGGGCTGTGAGCTCGTCCACTCATCTAAGCAATAAAAAAAAAATAAAAAAAAAATCGTCAACTAAAAAAAATAGATTACATTAAATGTCGGATGAAAAAGTCTAGACAGATTACGGAGAAAGACGTATTTGAGATAAGCCGACGTTCACGTGTCTACTGATAAATTTCACGTGCCTACTAATAAATAGGTATTATTATACGGGACTTAACGGTGATTGTGATTTAGAGATCACAGAAACTTTATAAATTATATTTATTTGTTGAATGTATTCAGTATTTAAGTACCTATGCGTGTTGGGTAATCTTGTAATCAGTAATCTATATATTAATACGTGAAGCAAAAACTTTGTATCCCTTTTTACGAAAATTGCGCGGACGGAGGAGTATGAAATATTTCCACACTTATAGAGAATATAAAGAAGAAGTGTACAGTGCTAATATTTTTTTTTAATATGGCAAATAAGATATATTAAATCAATAAAGAAAACATTATACACACTACATACCATGTATTTGACGCACACACGCATGCATATTATTTATCGTCAAACTTTTGTTTTTGACGTCTGTTTTCAAATTGAGAATAGAATGAATATTGTTTGTATTTGTTAATATTTTTTATAGTGTAGTCTTGGCGAAATTTGTGATTATAGAAGTATAAAATACAATCATAATAGTGTACAAACTTACAATTCCAATTAATTATAGTCGAATTTCGACTACTGCGGGACCTCTAGTCTTGTATAATATACGATTCTCGACTTTCATTTGTTATGAAATGTTCTTTCATCGTGGATTTTTTTATGATATAGTTAATTAGAAAAAATGTGTAATACTACCCAAAGATGGCCTAGCTGTTTCTCTATTCGATCATGGGGTTTCAAAAGTTAGAAGAAAACAAATTCTTAGCTTTTTTTATCCTACCTATGCTGATAGCTTTCAGAGGCTATTTCAGCTTCGCCCTAACATGTAGGTGAGCTCACGGTGCTCAAACCGGAGTGTTGCTAGCACTGGCCCTAGCAAGAGCAGCGCTTCGCAGAATCAACCACCGGATCGGAAACGCGACCCACTGATTCTTAGCTAATTAAAGGTAACATCATCACTATGAATATTGTTTTTAATCAAAATTCTATCTCAAACTAACATATGTTAAGATCACTTTAACAATTTTCAGAGAATTTCATCTTATAAACATAAATTAAACATTATGAAAATTCATAATTCAAATGAATGTCAAACAAGAATCGTGTTTTAAATCCGAACAGAAAGAAAATGACTATTCTAAGAACGCACACACCCAAAGCTGAGCTTACGAATGATATAAACAATCTTAATATCAAGCTCCATACATAATCCACGCTATTCTTACCTCATAAAAAAGGGATATATTCCTACTAAACCTTTCCATAAACACAATACATTCGCAATTCACTTTACGATCACAACGGCTCTTAGCTCTTGACTAATAAAGCTCAATTTCGTTCGAAATTCGGTCGCGCAAATAGTTGTTTGCGGTTAGTCTATAATGTCTTCTAATTCCTTCATAAAAGTATGGAGCACTTTAGTTTATTGCAATCTAAAGTTAATAACTTTGGTGATGCTCTTCGTATGCCTTTTCGCTGCGTCGTAACGTATGGTAATCTGGATATAACCGCGTTTTGATACATTTTAAGAAGGTCGTACGCTTTTATGGGCGACATCCATAAGAACGAGTTTCGGTTTTAATACTATAAACGTTTGAAATCAGTCTACTGACTACACGAATTTTCACTAGAGAAATTTAGGATGAAAAAAAAACAATAGTTTAAAAAAACTAAAAAAAACACGCTTTATATAAAATTCAACTAACAAATAGAAAATAAAATTTAATAAATTTAAATTGAAATTAAAACTTTTTTATTGTAAAAAAAGCGTGGAGTGCTTTTTAAGATACTATTGAAATATTAATTCTTCTCATATCTGCCAGAAAAATATTTATAACTAACTAGCTGACCCGGCAAACGTTGTGTTGCCTTAAATAAGATTTCTAGGGAAATTATAGTCTAATATATAAAATTCTCAAAAACCTCATTCAACCACATAATATAGTAAGCGGCACGTAAGTTGGCAAGGTTTTGGTGTAGTGGGGGTAATGTCGCGCATAGTGTACATTGCAACAAAAAAATGGTCACTTTTATGGCCCGCATATATGTTAATTTTATTTTATTAAATTTTTTATTTGCCATAATTTATTTTTAAGCCTGTGTGTTTAGAAGAAAGTTAAAGAAAAGAGAGGAATTCGTGAAGTGTATTAGGTGTTATAAATAAAACACAATTAAAAGTTAAAAAGTTTATTTAACAAAATATACTTAATATTAAAAATTATGTGTCGCCGTCGTCACTATCATTTTCTAATAGTGCTACCCCTTGGATTAAATTTATGGTAGGACCTAAGCTGGTGGAAGGAGTTGGCTCCTCATCGTCGACATAACGAAGAGTCGCTGTCGTCACTGGCGTAAATAATAAAACGCTCAGTGACTGAATCGACTATAATTATGGTCATTGGTATTTGGTCCTGCCATTGCAAACAAATTTAAAACAATAACACTCGTAACAAAAACTAAATTTAAAATAATAATAACAACTCGTAACAAAAACTCAATATAAACAAAGGGTTCCTACAACTTTAGTAGGCACATGTGTAACCGGGAGCGAACGGAACGTGGACGCGGTGCGGGAGGGGAGAGTCGACTGACTCACCAATCGTGCGCTCGGAACGGTGCTACGTCTTTCCCCGCGTCCCGCTTGACAATCAAAGAGACCTAAAAAACGACTTCTGCGCATCTAGCGACTCTTGCCAAGTTACGCGCTGGGGACTATACCTCATTATAACAATAAAAAAAAAAAAAAAAAATGTTTGGGGTGAACAACCCTTGTCACTTAGGGGTATGAAATATGTCATAGGAGAGGACCTCTCGCTGCCGCGCGTCGTGGCTACGATGCTCGGCAGCGACGCGTTCTGGAAGGCGATGCTCGACTTCTGCGAGTCCACCATCTCGCAGAAGGAGACGGCGGAGCGAGAGAGGGAGAGCTCTTCCCTTTCCGCACCGATCCGTCGCCGTCGAGCCGGGGGCCGGAGGCGGGAATACGCCCGTATGTCCCAGCCCCTGTAGGTAGCGGCCTCCCCCCGGTGAAGGTCAAGGGGCGACCTGAGGGGGTGTGGCCGCGCGGCGCGCTACCAGCACTCTAGCGCGCTGCCGTGGAGTGAATAGAGCGACCGGTCGACGGTGTATCGCGTCCCGACCCGGCAGGCTGGTTCTGGACCGGCGGGGTATTCCGGGACACCAGCGGCACCGTCTGGGCGGCCCGACGGGCTGCCGTACCGAGACGGCTGACGTTTCAGAGCCTTCGATTCGCCTCGAAGGCTCCGTCGGCTGGGCGTCCTTGGGGTGAGCCGCGCCGTCTGGTTGTAGTGTTGACCGCGGTAGCCCCCCTACCTCATCCGGGTTCTGACCTCGAAGGGGATCGGACGTCGGGCGTAAGAGTGCAGGGGAGTCGTTTAGTGGGTGGGCCCTAAAATCCTTGGGCCCGCGGTCTGCTCACAACACCATGCAGATCGTTGAGTCTCACATACCCCGCGCGCCCCTTTTGCGCGGGGACCTCGTAGGAGGTTCGGCCCTCTAACCGAAAAAAAAAAAAGGGTTATGAAATATAGATAGTAGCCGATTCTCAGACCTACTGAACATACTATAGATACACAAATAAAACCAAAGAAACATGGCTGAAAAATGTATAGTGAGTAAGACAGGAGACCGGCTTCGTCCTCATCCCTACTACGTGATGTTTGCTGGATGAGTGGTGACACCTGGCGGGGATAACTGATCGATTGATAGTTGATCAGTAGTCGACCGGCGAGGGCAGGAGATCAAATTGAATTAAAAAAAAACATAATTAAAGGAACTTGAAATTATAAACTCTGAATAACAATTTATCATACTACAATTATAATATTTGATTGCCATCTTGCAACCTTATTGCGGATCTGTGCATAGAATAAAAAAAATAAAAATCGGGATGGAAAAATAGGGGTTGATCGTATAAGAGTGAAAATTGAGAGTAATATATTTTTTATTTTATTTTAATTCATGACAAAATAAAAAATTAAATCTTGCCAAAAAATTTAAATTTTATAATTAACAAATAAAAAATAGGGGTTGATGGTAGAGGGTAAAAAATTCAGAGTAATATGAAATTTTTTATTCTAAGTCATGACAAAATAAAAACAAAATTCTTGCAAAAAAATTTAGTTTTTAATTAACAAATAAAAAATAAGGGTTGATCGTAGAGGGGTGAAAATTAAGGGTTGTATGTATTTTTGTATGCTGTATCATAAAAAAATAAAAACAAAAAATTTTGTTTAAAAAATAAAAAAATAAATTTAGGGGTGGACTACCCCTAACATTTAGGGGGATGAAAAATAGATGTTGGCCGATTCTCATAGATACCAGATAAGCACAAAAAATTTCATCAAAATCGGTCAAGCCGTTTCGGAGGAGTATGGCTACGAAAACTGTGACACGAGAATTTTATATATTAGATAACACCATGCATGCACCCAATTTTATATAAAGCGTATTTTTTTGATTTTTTTAAACTATTTTATTTATTTTTAATATCTTAGTTGAATTTCAATTTTTTTTTAAAAAATTTTTAATATTTAGTTGTCATCGGTCCTTGATAAATCTACAACGTTGGAATGAAATCTGACCGTTCAATGTGGGTCAAAATTGCGTCTAAAGGAGTCAGTTACACACATACAAACATACATACAAGTGAAGCTAATATAAAGCGTGTAATAAATCAAATAAGATTCCAACGTCTGTCGTATATTAGGTAATTACAAAAAGATGAACAATTTAAGGTATAACATAGATAACGATATGTAATTTTACGAAACCAATTACCAAGGTCACAGAGCAGAATAATTGATATGTGATATTCTATTGCTGAAATAAATCATACACGCTCAAGAGTATCTAATAGATATCCATCTGAAATACATCCCTTTCGTCCTTCCTCTGCATTCGTCGACAATATGTTTTAAGGCATTAAAATTGGTACATACAATCTAATATAGAATGAACAAATTCCTTTCCACTGTATTTCCTGAGCGCTTTGATATATACTAGAGGTCCCGCAGTAGTCGAATTTCGACTATAATTAATTGGAATTGTAAGTTTGTACACCATTATGATTGTATTTTATACTTCTATTATCACAAATTTCGCCAAGACTACACTATAAAAATATTAACAAAGACAAACAATATTTAATCTATTCTCAATTTGACAACAGACGTCAAGAACAAAAGCTTGACAATAAATAGTATGCATCCGTGTGTGCGTCAAATACATGGTATGTAGTGTGTGTAATGTTTTCTTTATTGATGTAATGTACCTTTTATGCATTATTTAAAAAAAAATTTGCATTGTGCACTTCTTCTCTATATTCTCTATAAGTGTGGGAAATTTCATACTCCTCCGTCCGCGCAATTTTCGTAAAAAGGGATACAAAGTTTTTGCTTCACTTTTGTTTATTTTTTGCTTTATTTTCCAAAGATCGAACAATGTTCTCAATTGTAGGTTGGCTTTTGGTTCCAGCTTGGTGTTGCAAATATGTATTAGCGTCTATAACTCAAATGTCTAATGGTGATAAAACAGCGTTCGTGATAGTGTACGCAAATTACCTTACAGACACGAATTACTATTCTGTTTATTTCTGTTTCAAAGAAGTTTTTGAAGTGAAACTAACTTCTTTAGCCGCGTTGAGAGTAAAAATGTACTTGCGACAGATTCGTTACGGTTAGAGAGAAGAGATACAATTTAGGATGAGCGAGAGTGAGAAAATAGACAGAGCGTCTCGCGAACCACTCGACCACTATTAAGGATACCCGCTTTATGTACTAAGCCCGTAACTTTATACTTTGTAAAGACGTTCGATACTTCAATACACACCAATGTTTCTGAATATCTGAACCAAAGTCATCGCACGATCTTCTCTTAGGCTTCCGCGTTGATTTTGTTCTTGTTGGCTCTCTGAAATTTTTACGTTAACCTGAAAACCTTAAGATACACGACTCAAACCCATTCCTCTTTTGCTAAAATTATAGCAATTTTTGTAAAAAAACCCATTAGGCTTAGAAAAAAGCTATCAACGAATCAGACGATAAACTCTGAATTGAATAAGAAACAATTCACGAACCAACTTAGAAATATATGGTATCTAAAGGAGCCATCACCTCTGCCAGAAAAGTACAGTATAAAGTATCTAAAGCCTTTTCAATTTAATTCGTCTATAAATAAAGCTATGCAAAGCTCTTTCGCCTTAAACAACGTATTTACCATGATATGTTTTCGGGGAAGGGTATTACGGAAATGCAAAAATAAATAATTTAGTAGGTAGATTCATTCGAAGTAAATTTCACATTATTATATTAATTGTATTTAATTGATTTTTTTTTTATTGGAGTTAACAAAATTTATGTTTGACTTCAGGGGATGCTTCACTGTAATTGTGGCTAAATATTTGCCAAATCGAATTGTGCAAAACTGTTAAAACTATCCACAAAACTCTGATCGTTTGTTGATAATTCTATGCTAAGAATTTGAACAAAAAGGACTGAATTTTCAACAACCGTACGCAGTTTTAACAAACATTACATGGATGCGTGTAATAGGAACAAACAAATGAAAATGAAAATGGACAAAGGCTTGCTCGTTTAAGCATGCTTACATATTTATTTTACATTTAAACTCAGTAAAACTATGAGCAGTATACCTCATAGCTCCTAAGCTATTTATCGTACTTAAGCAAATATATTTTTTGTTTGTTATTGCTGAGATGGGTGGGCGCGCTCACAGCCCATCTGGTGTTAAGTGGTTACTGGAGCCTATATACATCTACAACGTAAATGCGCCACCCACCTTGAGATATTAGTTCTAAGATCTCAGTATCGTTACAACGGCTGTCCCACCCTTGACACCGAAACGAATTACTGCTTCACGGCAGAAATAGGTAGGGCCGTGGTACCTACCCGCGCGGACTCACAAGAGGTCCAACCACCATTAATAGTACCATTTGCGACAGTCTTCTGCTACAACCAGCCAAACACCGAACTTATAATCACTCGCTGCTCCGACCCGACATAATGCAGTTCTCGTATACTTTGTGAGTTACTACATAAAGTTGAATATAAAACATAACTGCTAGACTCTAAACAAACAGTTACAGTTCAGTTTTATAGCGCATGCACTTAAGTTGGCGTTTATATTGTAGCATCTAGTTTATGGTCCGAAATACCCAGCTCGGTTATGGAGGGTTCGCTTGTTAAGTAAACAGGGTTGGCGTGAAATTTTCCCCGATAAGAATTCACTTTTATTTCGTGACCGAGTTGAAACATATTCTGAACTTCACACTGCTTAGATTTTTTTACCCTGCCTATGCTGGTAGCCTTGAGAGGCTATATCAGCTTCGCCCTGACGTGTAGGTGAGCTCACGGGGCTCAAACCGGAGTGTTGCTAACACTGGCCCTAAAAAGAGCAGTGCTACGCAGAATCTACCACCGGATCGG
The DNA here is from genome assembly GCF_030269925.1 of Bombyx mori. Classification (NCBI taxonomy): domain Eukaryota; kingdom Metazoa; phylum Arthropoda; class Insecta; order Lepidoptera; family Bombycidae; genus Bombyx; species Bombyx mori. Next base: position 13,376,134 of record NC_085131.1, on the reverse strand, counting down.
AAACGCGACCCACTGAGAAGATCCAACGTGAAACTCAGTGGGCTGTGTCTGTGGGTTAATTCGCTCGTCGAGCCCTTCGTCGTAAGCGACGGGTTCCACGAGGACGGTGACCGGTGCTTGTGGTACCTAAAAGCACCGTTACTGGATCGGGAGGATCCGTAATGACGTGCTTTGGGCGACATCGACTATTTACCATACGGTCTACAGGATTGAGTATGGACTGCTTAGATTAAAGGATCCTACAATGAGTATTACCTGTTTGTAATATAAACACGTAAATGCCGCTGCCCACTTTAAGACATGAGTCTTATTCTCAGTCGTAAGCCATAGCAGTTGTCCCACAAGCTACCCTTCAAACCGAACGGCTGGTTCACAGGAGAATTGGGTAAGGCGCTGAAAGTTACCATCAGTAGTTACGATCATTTTCACCATGAAACAGTCTTCTTTACAGATAACAAATTGTACAGAAACAAAGTAGTAGATGTATAGAAAAAGATATAGGTAAAGACTTACATAACAAGCTTGCTCGTATAACTCGGATTGACATAAAACTGATTCAAAAAGTTAACCCTTTCCAATATTCTTGATGGTCGATAGTAAAGCGGGCCATAGACGGTAGAGCATGTTAGTAGCAGTAATAATATTTTTGACTAGATTTTTCTGTAAGGGATATGGCACGTTGGTTCTATTGGAAACATAAGCAACTAGCTGGCCCGGCAAAGACTGTTATGCTTAGAAGAAATTGAAATTGAATGCTTTTACTATTGGTAGGACGTCTTGTGAGTCCGCGCTGGGGTAGGTACCAGCAACCCGCCTATTTCTGCCGTAAAGCAGTAATGCGCTGCGGTTTGAAGGGTGGGGCAGCCGTTGTAACTATACTGAGACCTTAGAACGTATATCTCAAGGTGGGTGGCGCGTTTCGTTGTAGATGTCTATGGGCTCCGCTAACCACTTAACACCAGGTGGGATGTAAGCTATTCCAACCATTATAACAATGTAAAAAAAAATTGCTCCTATAGTAATAATACAATCGTTTCCTGATTGTGTGATTCATTGCATAAAAGCCCGTATTCTTGATTAATTAAGCCTAATATACAATATAAAATCAAACGAACGATTTATTAGAAATAAAAAAATACCGTCACTTAATGTTTCGCTTTATTTGTTCTGAATCAATAGTAAGAGATGTTTTGAACTATTGCGATCGGGAGAGAAATGCTACGCTTTTTATATCTAGTATCACGGCTTTTTTTGAGAACACCGCTTTTTGTAAAAACGTTTAGTTCACTTGATTACATTTTAAGACGCATCGGGGCAAGTTCTTTTTTATTTTTATTTTTATTGCTAGATGGGTGGACGAGCTCACAGCCAACCTGGTGTTAAGTGGTTACTGGAGCCCATAGACATCCACAACGTAAATGCGCCACCCATCTTGAGATATAAGTTCTAAGGTCTCAAGTGCAGTTACAACGGCTGCCCCACCCTTCAAACCGAAACGTATTACCGCTTCACGGCAGAAATAGGCAGGGTGGTGGTACTCACCCGCGCGGACTCAGAGGTCCTACCACCAGTGAATATAGAATATAATAAAAAATGTTTATAAGTCGTTCAAAGTATAACACAAACGTTATTAAAATTTTTAGTTAAGTTATTTCTATTCTAAGGGTGCGAAATATAATACTAACTTATCGATAGGTGAATCTATGAATCTATATATTAATTCGTGAAGCAAAAACTTTGTATCCCTTTTTACGCAAATTGCGCGGACGGAGGAGTATGAAATTTTTCACACTTATAGAGAACATAGAGAAGAAGTGCACAATGCTAATATTTTTTTAAAATAGTGCATAAAAGATACATTAAATCAATAAAGAAAACATTACACACACTACATACCATGTATTTGACGCACACACGCATGCATACTATTTATTGTCAAACTTTTGTTTTTGACGTGTGTTTTCAAATTGAGAATAGATTAAATATTGTTTGTATTTGTTAATATTTTTTATAGTGTAGTCTTGGCGAAATTTGTGATTATAGAAGTATAAAATACAATCGTAACAGTGTACAAACTTACAATTCCAATTAATTATAGTCGAATTTCGACTACTGCGGGACCTCTAGTACAGTTAAATTCATAACCACCAGTTTTACTCGTTTGAAAAGAGCAAAGTTATTCGTTGGCGATCTGAAAATACTTTTGTTCATTTCAATCGGACGGTACGCTATTATTAAATTCAAACAGATATCTACATTTCGACGCTTAAAAGGCAAACGTGACTAAGCGACAAGGCGTGAACTTTACAGTAGACTAATTTAAAGTTGAAATACCTAAATACCTAAAGTTGAAAACAAAATCTATTTTAACGAATCTAGCTGTAGTAGAATCTAGCTAGTAGCTGTAGGATTGAAATGATTTTAATAGACCTAGAAATATATATTTTTTGCGCATCGAATATGGTTATTGCCTATTATTTTTGTATAAAGCAGTTATACATTGAATAAAAAAAACCCACGTTATTGTGATTTGTTGTGGACTTACTATAAATATATTTAGGTTTAATTTTTATAAGTGTTCGTTCATCATACATATTTAAAACTGATGGATTGATTTTTATAAAACTCGGTCTTGTGATCTGAACATCAAGTTCCATGATGCCCTTCACGAAGCCAAGGGTCGCAGCAGATGGAGGGAAATCGTTTGAGAAAATGATGCAGTGAAGGAGTCAAGACCTTTGGTAATGATAATAAGTATATTCCAACCACTTGAGCAGTTTCTTTAGAACTGTATCATTTTGCTTATTGTAGGGTTCTTCAATCGTGAATTTTTTTTCATCGGTGAAGAGGACATTTCTGTGCCTTTCAGCTGCGTATCGCTACAGAAGGAGTTTTGATCGATCCACTCTGTTTAATTGTAAATATTGATTTAGGCCATGTCCTGTATATCGACGATAAGTATCGAGCTTCAGGTCTTGTTTTTTTGTTTCCTAATAGGGTTCTGGCTTTAATATCATTAAGAATCTTTGTAGTTCTAATAGCACGCGGCCACCCCGACCTTTTCTGATCTTCTATAGACAAACAGATAGGTAGATTGATGGATGATCTCGCAGTCCACCTGATTTTATGTTTCTCATGGACGCTTCTGCTGAAGTCGAGTAGTTTAAATAGTAAACAACGGTACTCCAACCCATTAATATGGAAGGTACTACTGCTTGCGGTGTAAATGATGGTACCTACCCGTAGAGCATCACAATGATCCTACTACCAGTAAAAGCTTTGTGTTAAAAATTCGTAGTTGTATGTTCCACACTTGTTGTGACGTAAGTAATATAGCTACACAGCATATATCTGGAAAATAAGTTCCAAATCCAACCACTTCTGTTTTATATTTATTACGAATTCGGATTTCCCACGGACCGAATCCTCAGAAATGGCTAGTGCGATTTTAAAAACTATTTTGTATCGTATCGATTTGAGCTTTAAAAGCTTTCTGTTAAAACATCCCGTCCAATAAAGTTTTGAGAGCTAAATGGTCAGTCGATCGCAGAATTATTTTTATTTTTATTAGAGTGCTCACAATTATGTAATCCTTCTAGATTTCTCAAAGTGAGTATCATCAACCACCTTGAGACATTAGTCCAAGTTTCAATTGTAAGCTATAAAGGTATTCAATCTGGAACCCGTGACTGCTTCGCGGCAGAAATAAAGATTGTGATGCCTAAGCATGCTTTCTTACATACAATACAACACAAAGCCATTTATAAGAATCACCGGTATAACGTAATCTATAAAAAAAAGGATGTCCATTTTCAATTAAGTACTTGCAGATGATCTAAGCAATCGTCCTAGTTTCATACCTTTAGGTTTAATAAGGCCCCGACTTTTAATTACCTTTAGTAAAACTTCCCTTGATCGTCTGCCATTATAGAGCCCATTTTTTATGTTAAAAGAAACAAACTAATTATTTTATTATAAGATATTCAAATTTGTCCCATCAGACGATACATTGAGATAAGAAAATTTTAATATACAACAATAGTTCTAAAGAGAATTGTCCTGAAACTTTGTAGTCGCTAAAATAAAGTAACAGGGTGTTAAAGTTTGTAAAGGAAAAAAGTTTAGTACTTGTATGTGTCAATGAAGGAAGTTTTTTTTATTGCCCCTGTAGGCAGACGAGCATACGGCCCACCTTATGGTAAATGGTTACCGTCCCATGGACTTCAGCAATGCCAGGGACAGAGCCAAGCCACTGCCTACCGCAGCAGCCTAACAGCATTGTACCGGATGAGTCATGAGCAACGTCGTTAGAGTGTGATGAAATAGAAAGACTAAAAGTCAAAAGTCGAGATCACACCTCGAGGTAGTCGGCAACATCAGAGAGCTGATTGGGAATAATGAACTAGCTGGAGACATGAGGGAAAACTCGCACCTATCCACAGAATGTGCTTATGGATATCAATCTGCGGAGAACAGCTTGTGTGCCAAAAATTCAGCATCGAAGCCAAGGAATAAGATTTCCAGTCAAACCTTTAACCCTTTTTCATCCCATTAGAGGTGAAATATAAAAAACCTTTCTTATTACTTGCGTACTAAAGGAAAACGTTGGGAAAAATCAGCTTTATAACCCAACAGTCTGACCTGGGCCTTGATAAATGAGTCAGTCAGCCAGAGTAATTGATGTGTGCACATGTATGTATAATCTCAAATATCGGACCGCTTTGTCGCTTTGTCACAATCGCGACACGAAGAGTCTAAATTCGAAACCTTTTAAATAGATTTGATAGTTTATTTTGCTCTTTTTTGGGTCTCTCTCAGTTTCACGACTGTAATTGATAGATAAATTATTTAAATAAATCAAAACGCAGGATTGCCACATACAAGCTTTAAAGTTTAATTATTTTAGTAGCTTAAGATTTCTAATCCGGTAACCGTACTCGTCGAACTCGACAAAGAGGTCGATGTGCTACCTAACCCATGCATCAGCCCGCTGAGTTTCTCGCCGGATCTTCTCAGCGGGTCGCGATTCCGATCCGGTAGTAGATTCATTCTCGAAGCAGTTGCTCTTGAGTTGTTAGGTCTCCTTCGGAGGCGCTCGGGCAGCTGTTAGCAAATCTCACCCCTCCTGGCAGAGCCTTTGCTCGCCCACGTGTCCTGGTGAAACTAGAAAGGGCGACCAGTAATCCTTCAATCATAAAAAAAAGATTTCTAATAGGTACCTAATTCTGGGAAGTATTACATTAATCTTCATCAGCTTTTTTTTTTTTGTTTTTTTCCTACCTATGCTGATAGCCTTGAGAGGCTATTTCAGCTTACCCTAGCTTGTGTAGGTGAGCTCACGGGGCTCAAACCTTAGAATTGCTAACACTGACCCTAGCAAGAGCAATGCTTCGCAGAATCTACCACCAGGTCTAAAATGCGACCCACTGAGAAGATCCGGCGAGAAACTCAGTGGGCTGTGGCTGTGGGTTAATTCGCTCGTCGAGCCCTTCGTCGCAAGCGACGGGTTCGACGAGGACGGTGACCGGTGCTTGTATTGCCTAAAAGCACCGTTAATGGATCAGGAGGATCCGTGATGACGTGCTTTGGGCGACGTCGACGGTTTACCATTCGGTCTACAGGATTGGGTATGTAGTTTCCAGCGGCCACGACAAGAGGGTTCTCATGTCGTGCCGTCTTCTCAAAGTGGCGCAGCGATGCCGACTGTAGATACTTAGTGACGGGGGCAGCTTACTGACCTACGCTGCTCGATATAGGCCTCCCCTGATTACTATATTAGATTTTTCAAATGAAACAAAGAATACAAAATATATTTTATTTCATAATGCAATACTAAAACGTATACATCTCTTAATTTATCAAACTAAGATATTTCCGTTTCACAAACAGCCATTCTATTAAAATAAATAAGAAAATAATTAACCACGGGAATTCATACAAATTCTACGAAGTCTTTTTGGAGAATTTAACAGCACATTCACCTTAGTTAATAAATAAAAACAGATTAATCATCATCATTTAGATTTCTGCTCAATGTTATATTTAACTTTACAATTTGATTATTCGTTCTGAATATCCAGTTTCCGTGGACGTTCGCATTATAGAGTAAACTTTATAAAACCGAAATGTTGTTAATATTAAATTTTACCATTCGTGTTTAGTTGTTCTACTGACAACAACAAATATTTAATGGCCCAACATAATTATACTATCCAAACTAGGGAATTACTTTACACACACAACAAAATAGTATTGTTGTTTAAATTTTACAAGTAAAAAAAAAATCGGTTGTCTGTAAAGTCGGCTTACTGACGATAGTTGAACGTGACAACCTCATAAGAAAATACTGATGGAATGGTTTCATTTTTCAATTATCGCAATTATCGTTGCTATAAACAATTGACACCACATCCACTTTTCACTGAACTTCATATTTGATGAAAACGTGTAAATGTATTATTGTATAGCAGCTGTCCACGCGGATGCATCGCTCACTCAAGTAGTAGAGAGACAGATGTCGAACGCTGCCGAACGCGGAGGCCGATTGTGCCTCTTTGTCGCTCGTTGCGCGCTCTCGCTTGCACTTGTAGTCTTAAATGGAACGCCTCAGAGCGAGGTAACGCCGCATGCGTCATGTTTTTCGTACTTGCAGCCGGGTCCATCGATTTATAAGACGTTGTCACGTCAAAAACATATTTCCGTAAGGATAGTTTCATGAGAGACACGAACAAAACTTAGAAACTAAAAAAATAATCTACTTATTAAATTATACCCGTAATATAATATGGCATGTATTTGTTAGGTGGTTGGAGTGGGTTGGCGAAGCTTAGACAGTGCGACGCCATCTCACATTACTTGCTGTGTTCTGCTTTTGTCCGGACGGGGATTAGATACGGACGCCGTGACACTAGCGACTCAGTTAGCTTCCACAGCCCAGAAAGCGTGTCGACCGAGAATTTCGACCCAAAATCACGTATTTTGAACTTAGTTACATGAATATCGACCTTGTCTTATTATGACACTGACACAGAACTGAGCGTGCTATAAATTTGTTACTTTTTATTACTGCACACGCTTTGGCTTGTAACCTATAGACCACTTTAAGACCTGAGTTCCAAATTTGGATTTAGAAGTTGAAATAAGAAGAACATAATAGCTATCGGATAATAAAACTTACCTATGTATTTACCACCTTATTTCCTTCACAATAAGCTTTGGATTCAATTATTCGTATAAACTAAATACACTATAAACTAAAAACTGTATCAATAAATTAGTCAAAATTATTAATCACAACAACTACATACATATTATTATTATCACTATTGTAATACTGATATTATACAGTTACTTGTGGGCGATTGATTTAAATAACGTGTTCCTATAGTTTCCTAGAACAGAACACTGATATTATTTTCAAAGGACATAGCCTCTAATTGTATTACAAATATAGGCCGATTGCTTTATTTGAGAGCTTTTTTATAGATTTCCATTTAGCCCACTGAGTTTCTCGCCGGATCTTCTCAGTCGGTCGAGATTCCGATCTGGTGGTAGATTCTGCGAATCACTACTAGGGCCTCTTGCCCGGAGCGAATCACCAATGATACAGTACATTCCAGATCTTGACTAAGTACGGTAAATATAGTTCTGATCTGACATGTGTGTGATATTGGTACTATGGAATGTAAATACTGTATCTCTAAGCTCTGGTTCCAAGTAATGAGGAATCATTGATAAATTGTAAGCATTGCACCTAACAGTTGTCTTAAGTTTAGCGATTTATTTTATTACTGTAGCTCATACAAAAATCTGGCCCAGTCAATGTCAATTAATTACACGATCTAATGGATATCTCAAAAAATCTATATTTTTCCCAATTATTTTAGCGATTTCTTGTGCAGTTTTGAGAATAGCCTCCTAAATAAAGAATTCCTTCAGTTTTCTGTTATGGAATCGTTGTCAATACTAATCGCCCATCGCTACCACAATTACACTTTATAATTAAGAAAATCTAGTCAATAAATTATAACAAAACTTAAGCACATCTAGATTTGGTTTTCCCTATAGGATTGTATTGTAACATCTACATATGTATGTGCAAATACGCTCAGGTTTATGTTTTGTTTTTGAAAAGAATGCGTTTAATACGATGATTTAAAATTACCGTTTAAAAGTCTACTGTTACAATTAAAAATAAAATAGGAACTATTTTTTTGTTTCCGATAATTTTACGAACGTTTTAAAAAATGTAGGGCTGAACACATATTCATTAAAATGTTCTTTATTAATGCAACTGTCTACATTTTACTTCCAAATACTTATTTAGATTAATTAATTAGACATTAAATTTCAAAGTTCTGCATTTATAAATAGCGTCATCATGATGTAATTATAAATATGAACACAAATATACTGCACATCGCCGCCATTATTATCTTTTTGTTTTCCATATCTACTAGTTATAAACATTCTGATGCTGTCATTTGCTCATGTATCACTAAAATAAAATATTTTTCATCACCGTATTATCAAGTATCTATTTGACTTGTATCGTCTATATGCCTTGTCAATGATGTTTCATGATGATCTTCATCGCTCCGACTCGAATCACTATCTGCATCCATAATAATATTAATTTACTAGCGACCCGCCCTCGCTTCGCTTCGGAAACATTAAAACACACATGAAACAAAAAAAAAAATAAAAAAAAAAAAGAGTAGCCTATGTTCATCAGGGACAATGTCGGCTTCTAATGGAAAAAGAATTTTTCAAATCGGTCCAGTAGTTTCGGAGCCTATTCGAAACAAACAAATAAACAAACAAATCTTTCCTCTTTATAATATTAGTATAGATTTATTTATTTATGGCTTAAATGGTTTGGACGAGGTCAAGGCCCACCTGATGTTAAGTGGTTACCCATCTAGAACGTAAATGCCGATTAACGATTTAACATTGCAGTGATTTTCGTTAATGAATATTAAATATTGTGGTTATATTTAATCTTAAGAATAACTATTGGTTTATCTATCTCATGTTTATTACACAAAGGAACACTTAATATTTTCGTGAAGTTGGTTGATTAGAAAAAAATTAAACTGCTATTTAAAATTCTAAATTTTTCTAAGTATATATTAAAATAATTTACATAAAAGATATAGAAGCTACTTAGGAGCCATGAATAAAGCTATAAATATACTTAAATACTTTGATTACGTCATATATATAAAAAAAAACACAATTAATTACTTATACCAAGAAAGACTAATTCGCCGAAACACTTACCATGAGGTCTAGTATCCAAGGCTAGGACTGCGAGTGGAGCATCGTCTAGTACTCCAGACCACCTGGCTGCTAATACCCTGGAACCTCTATGTCCTCTCACCACCACCGTGGGCACTATACTCGGAGATATGGTTGAGGCTCCATACATTGAAACGCCGATGTTGCGACGCGATATTGTACTGTGAACCATCGAACTTCTATTATACTGTTTGAACTACATAAAATATTAAAAAAAAAACCATTAACCTTAAATAATTTAACGAATTTCAGTACGATGGTATAAAAAACCCAGCAATGAAATTCTAATAACATATATTTTCAGAATTAGAATTCCGTGGACCACGCACCGTACCAGCGTTTCGATCCTGAAAGAGCTCAACAACATCAAAGACTATCGTCAACAGTCCAAATACGAATCCTCAAGTTCTTCGGGCACATCGCTCGTAATGAAGACTCCATTGAGCGGTTGGCGGTGCAAGGGAAAGTCGAGGGCAAAAGATCTCGCGGGTGATCTCCAACACGATGGACCGACCTCATCGTGCCACATGGCGTCGCATCGCGAGAGCATCGGTATCGCAGGATCCGACTGATGCATGACCACGACCATTCTGTCAGGTGTGTACGAATAGAAAGAAGAATATTTTCTCAAACTTTTCCAAAAATCGTTACAGACCATAAACTATACCATCCTGGTAAAGCTATAAACCATATTGATTCGTAATAAAGTATAAATAGTACTAATTAAATCTCTAGTAAATCTTCATCGTTTTTAGAAACAAAACAAATAATACTCACTCTGGTTCAGCACCACGCCGCGGTCGATTTTTCTTCTTACACATCACGACAAGAGCAACACAAAGTGTCGTCAATATGGTCAGCAGTACCAATGAAAGTGCTGCACCTACTAATAATGCGACGCTGTTGTCAGTCTGGGCAGGCGGAGAGGGAGGACCGGGTGTCATTGTTTGCAGAGAACCTAGAGGTTTAGAGATTGAATGCTTTAGTTATTCCTCGTGGCGAACAATAGACCCACGCCCGAGTTCATGTCTAACTTGGTACTTGAATTGGTGAATTACAATACCAGCTTTAGGATAGGATATAACTTACTAATAAAATGACGTAAGTGACTACTGGAATACATAAATATGACATTATTAATGAAGTTACTTAAAATATATATTTTTTTGCTTAGATGGGTGGATGAGCTAACAGGCCACCTGGTGTTAAGTGGTTACTGGAACCCATAGACATCTACAACGTAAATGCGGCGCCCACCTTGAGACATAAGTTCTAAAGTCTCAAGTATAGTTACAACGGCTGCCCCACCCTTCAAACCGAAACGCATTACTGCTTCACAGCAGAAATAGGCAAGGTGATGGTACCTATCTATGGACTCTCAATATGTCCTACCACTAAATGACCTCCTACCACTACCTGAAATTGTCGTAGTGGCCTAAAGGATAGGATATCCAGTGCATTCTGATGGAACAACAGGACTGTGTCGAATCTGTATATTCGAGTCGTTTAGGACCCGTGGCGGCCAAGACGTCGATCGCAGTCGTCGTAGCCTATAAGATAAGACCTCAGGATAAGGACCGGTTCATTCGTATCGAGCGATGCGTTTGTGAAGGTGTTCAAATCCCGCAGCCACCAATTTTTCTGACGAATTACTGAATAGTGGTACTTGAAAAACGTTCACGACTAACTTCCACGGTGAAGGCATAACAAGGCCTAAAAAAATTAAGTCTCAAATAATTCTAATTAGTGTAACTGTTAGTAGTAGTGTCTTATGAGCCCACTCGAGTAGGTGTCACCGCCTTGCCTATTTCTATCGTGGAACAGCGTTTGAAGGATGAGGCAGCCGCCATACTTCAAAACAGAGACTTAGAATTCATGTCTCATACGACCAAGAGGCAGGAACCCGATCCGTTGGACGGACCAGATTCGTGCAGCCCTTGATACCACAGTGCACAATAATCTGCACTCTGCCGGTGCATTATAAAAAACAAACTGTTTCAAGGCCATGACCACGACCCTCAGTAATGAGGAAACCGACGCAAGGAGGAGGAGGTGGCTGGCGGCATTTGCGTTATTGATGTCTTGGATTTTCGGTAATTACATAAAACTACTACTCCGTGACCTCGTTCACACATATAATAAAAAGTGACGGCTATTCGAAGTCATTTAAGCCAATAGTTTAACTTCTGAACCATCTGGCTTTTTACTGTTACCTCCAGTAAACACTTACCCGGTCTGTCCAGATCTTCAACAGTTCGAATTGACACGCTTCTCAACGCGGCCGGCCTGGGAGACCTGCCTCGAGGAGTCTCAGCATAGATCAGGAATGTATACCGACCAGGTGACAGGGCGTCTAGAGAGAACTGCGGCTTGTCATTCCTGTACCTGTAGACGGCTTCGGAGAGACCGCGTCCAGAAATACCCTGGAGAAAATTGAATGAATTAATTTCGTGACTTTATCGAGCTCGTGGGTTAGACAAACCAGTCAACCAATGTGAACTGATTACCAGAGTTTATGGATCATAGCGCCAAAGTCAAATCAATACGGGAACATAAGTTTGTATTATGTCTCATTTAATTCACTGGCACTGGTGATAGAACCTCTTGTGAGTCCGCACGGGTAGGTACCACACCACCACCCTGCCTATTTCTGCCGTGAAGCAGTAATGCGTTTCGGCTTAATCGTGTAATAAAAATCAAACCCGCAAAATTATAATTTGCGTAATTACTGGTGGTAGGACCTCTTGTGAGTCCGCACGGGTAGGTACCACCGCCCTGCCTATCTCTACTGTGAAGCAGTATTGCGTTTCGGTTTGAAGGGTAGGGCAGCCATTGTAACTATACTTGAGACCTTAGAACTTATCTCAAGGTGGGTGGCGCATTTACGTTAAAGATGTCTATGTGCTCCAGTAACCACTTAACACCAGGTGGGCTGTGAGCTCGTCCACCCATCTAAGCAATAAAAAATAAATAAATAAACATTTGTTTTTGGTAATAACTGCTCCACCTTTCAAACTAATTTGATAAAAAAGAGGCAAAATGGTAGTATCTATCCATTTCGACTTACACAACGCCCCAGAAACAAGCGACAGACACCCTAGAATACTCGATTAAACCAATTCATCTTTCATACATTCTCCTATTCATTCACCCTCACCTGGTCGTTCATAGTTGATATCTCATTCTCGTCGACTGTTGGTTGGCGTGGCCGTACCTCCTCCAGCGCCTCCAACAGGAACTGCTGGGAGAGGCCTCCGTCGTGTCCAGCATCACAACGGAGGACTTCGTTTGTGACTTCGCAGTTACTTGGCGGCTCAGGCAAAGCTGGTCAAATGAATATGATTTTAAACGTACATATTCAAATTTCATCATCATCATCATCATCATCATCGTCATCATCAGCCTTTATCTGCCCACTGCTAGATATAGGCCTTCCCCAATACCTTCCACAGAATGCGGTCCTCCGCCTTCCGCATCCAACGAACGTTTTGAATAACTAAAATTTAATTATTCAAAACTTAAGAACATAAAAAATATTTTATACCTCGGGTAAAAAATCGGTCTCCCCCAAAAGTAGCAACAGAAATGGTAGTGCTAATTATTTTTGACACCATGTCATATGAAAGGCAATATACTCATTTTTTAGGGCATTTCAGGTAAACAAGCACACGTCTGAGCCGATAGTAAGTAGTTATCATCGCTCACGGACTTCAGCAATGCATAATCCATTGAGAAATCTACGACAGCGTAGAGCACTTAGGCACTTCAGAAAACAACTTGGTCACTGAGAAGAATTGGCAAGAAACTTAGGACCCGATTTTTTCCAAATATTTGGACACAGATGTTTTCTAAACTAAAACAAATCAGTTAATTTAATAAGTATGATTAGATCTAGAAGAAAATATTATAATAATAAGAAGAAGAATGATAAATGATAATAAATAAGTGGATATTTTTTTTATAGGCAGTTGAAAATAACAATTCAATACCCTATATAACAAATACAGTGGGTCACAAAACCACATTATAGTGAAATTAATACTATACTCGTACCAGCAGGCATTATCCTGAACAGACAAGGTTCTCTCTGGTTTCCAATGTCGTTACTGGCCCAGCACGCCAGCCAGCCCAAGTCCTCGTCTTCATCGTCATGCAGACCGTGAATCACTGTACTGCTGGATCCCATAACTGTTACATTGGATGCCGGAACCTAACAATGAATATTCACATCGATATTTCAATAGCACACATACTAGTGGTAGGACGTCTTGTAAGTCCACACGGGTAGGTAGCACCATCCTGCCCATTTCTGCCGTGAAGCTACTGCTTCGCCCTTAGAACCGAAACGCATTACTGGGGCAGCCGTTTTACTGTTAAAAGTGAGACCTTACAACTCATGTCTCAAAATGGGTGGCGGCACTTACGTTGCAGATGTCTATGGACTCCGGTAACCACTTCACACCAGGTAGGCCGAGAGCTCGCCCACCCATCTAAGCAATAAAAAAAATCAGCTTCCACTAAATTTTTTAAAGCATTATTATCACCAGAAGTCAACACCCCTGCTCATTTTGCTTCCTTTGAAAAGCCTATGATAAACGCTTGTAATTTCGGTTCTATTCCTGATTTCTGAATGCTATTATTTTTTTAGACCACAATTTGCAGTCAGGTTTATTTCACGCCTCTACTTTCTAAGTGGTACGTAATTCGGAGGTCACTTTTCCACAACATAGCATCTATCATTAAATACTAGAATGAGTTAAATATTATTCTCTGTTATTTGGTACTTTGATAAATTGTCTATTGCATTTTTTATGCGTTTCATCTATTTTAAAAAAAAATGATTAAAACAATATATTATAGATTACAAATAGCATATTGTGTACATAATCCATTTTTGTGTAACATACCGGTAAAACATCTTTAGTTCCGTTATAAGTCCAGTAAAACCTCAAAGGGCCAGCGTCTCTTGATGACGGCGCATTAACAGAACACCTTGCTCTCACTTCTCCTCCAGGAGCTCCCGCTAATTGCTGGACTACTGAACCAGCTGAGCACTCTGGGCGTGCTGCAAAAGACCATTTATAGAAGACAATACTTAAACTTTGGACCGGATTTTTGAACCGACGAATAAATAATCTATGTATTAATACGTGAAGCAAAAACTTTTACCCTTTTTAAGAAAATTGCGCGGACAGAGAATTACGACATTTCCCACAATTAGAGAATATAGAGGAGTGCAGAATGTTTTTTTTTTTAATTATGGATTATAAATACATTAAATCAATAAACATTATACACACTAAAATGCATTTTAGAAAACACACATATATATATATATATATATATATATATTATTATAATACTCTTTGTTTATTGTCAAACTTTCGTTATTATTCAAAGTCTGTGGTCAAATCGAGAATAGACTAATAATGTTTGTTTTTAATATTATTTGTCTCTAGTGTAGTCTTGGCGAAATCGGTGATTACAGAAGTATAATAATAATATTTGACAATAGAACCCTAATAATCTTCAAACTTATAATTTCAATTAATTATAGTCGAATTTGACCACTAGTATTTATAATTGATCATTATCACAGGGTGCCTTACTAAAACCATCAGGTTCAGCCATGACCTGGTTTCTGAATTAAGGCTACGCTCATGGTGAGGAAACTCATCAACAGCTCACAGTATTACTATTATCTATATGCATACTTATTTATAAGTTTATGGAGACAAAAACAGTCGTTCAAAATTAATTAACCTGTACTTAGCACTTCTGTTTATAACGAAAATAAATGTTTCTTATATATTTTAATCAGAATTTAAGAACTTACTTGATGTTAAACCCATAAAATTATAATTTATTATAAAAAAAAAGAACACAATATTCCTAACCTAAAAGTACATGTTATTATCCGCAACATGCTTCGTCAGATTACAGAAATAAAGTTACCAGCAACATGCTTCGTCAAAAAGTACACTACTTACTTTCAGCTGCAAGCGTCATATTACTATTTATATCATATGAAGGTTCATAAGTGAATATTTCCATAACTGAAGGTCACATACGTAAAGGTAAAACAACTCACTTAGTACGTTTAGTGTGAGGGGGTCGCTCAAAGCGCTGCCTTCAGAATTCCTAGCCTTACAGCGGTATACGGTTGAATGATGCCTTCTCAAACCTCGAAGCATAAGTCGATCGCCTTCCACAGCTATCCCTGCTATAGGGTCGTCTCGGATTTGGTACACCTGTTGAAATTGCCTTAAAATTTGATTTTTAAAGCGATTTTACTGGTGGTAGCACCTCTTGTGAGTCCACGCGGGTAGGTACCACTGCCCTGCCTATTTCTACCGTGAAGCAGTAATACGGCCTGAAGGGTAGGGCTGCCGTTGTAACTATACTGAGATCTTAGAACTTATATCTCGAGGTGGGTGGCGCATTTCCGTTGTAGATGTCAATGGACTCCAGTAACCACTTTAAACCAGGTGGGCTGTGAGCTCGTCCACCCATCTAAGCAATAAATAAAAAAAATCGATGGGGGAAGGCAGACGAGCATACGGCCACCTGATGGTGAGTGATTATCGTTGCTTATGAATGTCAGCAATGCCAGGGGATATAGATTGGATATAGAGCCAAGACTATATCCACCAAGTAGAGACTGAAGACATGGTTCGTCACTAGGAGAGGCATTTAGGATCCTCTAGGATTGCACAAGGCTTTTATAATAAAATTGCTAGACAAACTGCCGATAAAATCGTCCACTTTTAATTAATATACGGAACCTTATGTAAACTACCCTAATGAGATTAGCGCAAACAAAGGGGAACCCTCTTGTTGAAGAATACTCTCCGAACGGATTTATTATTTGCTACAAAAGTGGTGGATCATGCAACACATCTGATGGCAATCGGTTACTATGACTCATGGATATGAACTACAAGGATCACAGCCAATATACGGACTGTCGTACAGGACTGGTTTCAAACCTCGTATGAAAAAGGATTTTCCGTTAGGACATAAAATGGATGAGAGTTGACTCTTTAACCAATCTGTTCATTCTTTTGAATTGATTTATTGCAAATAGAAGGAAACTTTAATACTTACCAAATTTAGTTCTTAGATAGTTGATTTATTCATGACTATCGGTTATCAAATACAATTTAAAATTTATTAACTTTACTGTAACATATACCTACGCCTTCGGGACCAGAGATGGACAAAAAAGGTAACAATATGGACGGGCCCAATAGAAAAAAGAAAGAAGGAAAGACCATATACTAGATGGGAAGATATAAAGAAAGTAGCAACTACGAATTGGATTAAAATTGCGCATTCCAGAGAAGATTGGCTATCCTTAGAGGAGACCTTTACCCGAGGAGGGGTTCTTGCAAGTGGCAAATAATACCTAATATTGTTCAACAGACACATTATTTATTAGTTAAGAATTGCATTAATTTTTGTTGTTAATTTTTAATTTTTGTTTTTATGTCACTTTTTTATGTCACTTGTACGAAATAATAGGCTTTTTTATTTTATTATTATTATTATACTTACGCCAGTCGAGAAAATAGTGTATACACCAATGAATGGCTCATAAAATTTGTTTATATATTTATACAGAGCACGTATCGCGTCCTCTTCCTAGGATTCATTTAAAGTTCTTAAAACTTGGAGTGTAACTGCGAAATGAAGTTTACTTCCAATCAAGAGACAGGGTCATTCAAATTTCGATTCAGCGTCTAGACTTTTCATTCTTTTTCTAATGAGCAAAGTTAAAATTATTATGGATTTCATAAAACTTTAAGCAATTGGAACATTCTAGAAAGAAATATTTTTCGTCGACGTTATTAAGTCTGGGCTAAAATGATCGGTCTGGTTGATTTAATATTTAGTGTTTTAGATATATTTTAACCAGTTCTTGGTAATTACGTCAGCGGTAATATTTCATTGGTTAATACCAAATTTCTTTTAAGTTGAAAACATTCGTCGCAAAAACGCTACCTGTAAACACTAATAATATTATTTTATCGTTAAATCAAAATTAATTTTTACTCAAAAATATTATCTCAAATGAAGCGGCCTAGTTCTTAACAATGACTTTCTCGTACTGTAGTTTTATATTGTTATCTTGTCCTCTCTTTGAAATTATTTTAGTAACGATTTAAGTTCAGAACTTTTCTTAATGTTTTTTTTAATCCAATCTTACCTCTGTACCTTTGTAAAAGGTGAAGTTGTAGGCTGCCGGTGAAGCATCAGCAGAGCAAAGAAGCACAGCGTTCTCATCTTCTCGCAGCAAACGAGGCTCCTTGGGCTCTATCAGAGATATTTGAGATACTGGTGGATCTGGTAATGAAAAAGAAGGCGCTCCATTTTAACATTTTACTTTACAAATTCATTGGTAATTTTTTTATATCTTGGTAGCATTAAGAGGTGTTTGTTATGAATAGTCTTATAGAAACATATTATGACACCATTTGATTTAAAATGAAATCAGAAAGCGGCTACAAAGAGCCTGTATGTTCTACAAACGTTATGAACTTGATAGTAATTACGATTAGGTTTCGAATGTTTGTTCGTGTCAATGAAACCGATATTGATATTGATGTTGCATTATAGCTCCGGTTGCCGGTTAAGGAGTATTAAAATACATTTCAAGGAATTATAATATTTATATTTAAGCTCAAACTATGAACAAAAATATTATTATTCAATAACTGAAATATATTATACTATTACCTCCTGAAAATTGACAGACTAGCTTAGGGTTTCATTATATGTACATTTAAGACAACAAGCCAATAAACTATATCATAGCTTAGACTCATAATAACGTACATAGACTAAATAATAAAGTAGAAGAGTTTTTATTAATCAAAGACTAAAAAACTTTAGCAGCGACTCCGGACCAATGTAATTATAATTTAAATTTTAATAAAGCTCCGAATATTTCGATTTGGCAACAAGCGGATTGTTTATTTAGTGCATGGCTTTTCTCGGGCTTGCTGTTGCTGGACTCACAGATTAAAGTTCCCTTCAAGTATTACATGTGATAACAGCGAATTATAAACCCTAATTTGTGGGTATTCCGCTACATCATACGTTTGGGTTTGAAGGATAAGACAAATATTATTTAATACAGTGAAGATATACATGTCTGAACTTTACGACTCACTGTAAGTAGAGAACACCGGGTGGATATTGAGCCCATCGAAAGCAATAAAAAGGAGCATTATAGAAAAAAATCTAACCAAGTTATCAGGATGCACAGTTCTGCAGTGCAGCATCTACATATTTTTAATTTTTATTGCTTAGATGGATGGACGATGGCCCACCTGATGTTAAGTGGTTTCTGGAGCTCATAGACATCTACAACGTAAATGTGCCACCCAGCTTGAGATATAACGTCTGAGGTCTCAAGTATACTTAGTCTGGTCATAAATACTGTTACAATAAAAAATAAAAAAAAGATTACATTTGAATTTGGAATCTGTCACTTTTATATGATTGCTCATTGAGTTTTCTCATTTTGGCGCCAATACATTGTACAATATTTTGCGATATTAAAATGGAGTGGGGTGATAAAGAGAACCGAATCGCTGTGATTGCATTACACAAAATAGGTATAGAGCCAAATGCAATTTTTTTAACTCTCCATACGCTTGGTATTAGTAAAATGTTTGTGTACCGGGCTATTAATAGGTGCAATGAGACCTCCTCTGTTTGTGACAGAAAAAGATCTGGCCGTCCACGTAGTGTTAGTACGAAAAAGGTGGTCAAAGCAGTAAGGGAAAGAATTCGAAGAAATCCTGTCTGAAAGCAAAATAATTTATCTCGGGAGATGAAGATAGCACCTAGAACCATGTCGCGTGTTTTAAAAGATGTCTTAGGACTTACAGCCTATAAAAGACGTACTGGTCATTTCTTATCTGATAATTTACAAGAGAATAGGGTGGTAAAATCGAAACAACTACTGAAGCGGTACGCAAACGGAGGTCATAGAATTTTTTTGTTTACGGATGAGAATTTTTTTACAATTGAGCAACATTTTAACAAACAAAATAACCGTATTTATGCTCAAAGCTCTAAGGAAGCTTCCCAATTAGTCGACAGAGTACAACGTGGGCACTATCCGACTTCAGTGATGGTTTGGTGGGGTATTAGCTATGAAGGAGTGACTGAGCCATACTTTAGTGAAAAAGGTATCAAAACATCGGCACAAGTGTATCAAGATACCATTCTTGAGAAGGTAGTGAAGCCCCTTAACAACACCATGTTCAATAATCAAGAATGGTCCTTCCAGCAAGACTCGGCGCCAGGTCATAAAGCTCGGTCTACGCAGTCTTGGTTGGAAAGGAACGTTTCGGACTTCATCAGAGCTGAAGACTGGCCGTCGTCTAGTCCCGATCTTAATCCGCTGGATTATAATTTATGGTCAGTTTTAGAGAGTACGGCTTGCTCTAAACGCCATGACAATTTGGACTCCCTAAAACAATCCGTACGATTGGCAGTGAAAATTTTTCCCATGGAAAGAGTGCGTGCTTCTATTGATAACTGGCCTCAACGCTTCAAGGACTGTATTGCAGCCAATGGAGACCACTTTGAATAAGCTTTATAAACTTTAAATTGTTTTATATTTATGTATTAAACTAACACACTGTAAAAGTAGTAAATGTTATTTGCAATAGATATTTTTTTATTTTTTATTGTAACAGTATTTATGGCCAGACTAAGTAGTTATAACGGCTGCCCAACCCTTCAAACAGAAACGCATTACTGCTTCAGGGTCGAAATAGGCAGGGTGGTGGTGCGGACTCACAAAAGGTCCTACCACTAGTAATAATTCGTATAGTTCAGTCTCAAGCAACAGAGCAATTATTACGCTTGTTTTGTAACTTATACAAACAATGTTACGTACGTGCACCTAATGAGTTTCGGTGCACACAATAAACATTTTCTACAGTTTGAGCACTTATGCTATGAACAATAATGAAGCTATTAAATTTAAAATAGTCAGTGAAGTTGAAAGAATTTATCAGCTATTTGTTTTTGGTACGAAGCAACTATGTGTTCCAGTTTGATTGGGAAGCTAGCTGTATAGTAATTACTACCAATCTATCGATCAACTCAGTTGAAGATTAGATCTTATGTCTTAATAAATAATAGTTTAAAAAAAACTAAAAAAATACGCTTTTATAGAAAATCCTTCTAAGAAATAAAAAATAAATTTTTTAGTTCTTTTTAAATTTTTTCAACTTTTTTTTTAATATTAAATTGTCATCGGTCCTTAATAAGTATAACAAATTTTGAGTTAATCCGACGTTTTGAAGGGGGTCAAAATCATGTTCAAAGATACCGTTACAAACATACATACTAACATACATACATACATACTAACATACATACGTCTAAAGCTAATAAAAGCGTATTAATAAAAGAGTTGTGAAGCTTATAGCCTTTAGATAAAAACTATACTACGATACTCGCGTACTTCGGTCACATCGCTCGTAGAGGCCCCGATAACTTAGAGAAGCTGATGGTAGTTGGTCAGATTGACGGGAGAAGATCACGCGGACGCTCACCTACCTGCTGGTCTGGGCTGGTTAAGACGCTCACCAGCTGCCAACAACCGAGGCTATAAAGACCGCCAAGGACCGGAAGACGTGGGGAAGTAATCGCTTGGGGAAAAGTCTTTTCGCATTATAGTATGTATGAACTTGCAATAAAATTTATTTGGCTCTACTGTTTGTATCTGGCTGGTTTTGATATCATTAAAAGTTTAAATTTAAAAAAAGACAATTTTAAATTCAAAATAGGAGAATGGGTGATTTTTATTTTTTATTCCTTCCAAAACCAATTGTCGCGGTATTTTGATCAGAAGCCCCAAAATTTCTATAGCAATGGGATCATGTCCCTACCTAACTAACATACATACTTCTGAAGCTAATAAAAGCGTATTAAATTGGCTTATTAGTTGCCTTTATTATTTTGTGATCTGCTCCTACTTCTCTTCAACTCTCATTATCTATCCAGTAGACCTTCGATAAGCGTGAATTGATTAGTTCAGAAATACATAGATAGGGTTTCCCTTCATGTCACTAATTCAGGATGTAGGCCGATACTTCTTTACACTTAGACACTTTAAGGTATTTTGTATCAATTCGCTAATATCTACTCCCTACTTCGAATACTTGTATGAGTTTTGTTTGGAGACTTTCTTGTTATTCGACGTTCCCTCATTAGTGAGGATTTCGACCACACACATGTAAGTCTTTCCATGAAGATCGGTCCGCTGCGAGGTGGACCGCTTGTTGGATGCTGCCTCCAACTGTCCTCTCAATAATATCCCAACATCTTGTTGGTTCCCTTGCCTTTGGCTCGTTTCCCCTCCATTTGACCAAGAATGGGAAGATTTACCAGACAATGCCTTGGAGACCACATGATATGGCCGAAAAAATTTAGTTTTCGATTTTGGCAAATGATGGGGATCGGCCTTGCGATATGCAGACTAAAAACTATGACAATATTAATCCGAATTATCATTAGCTAATATCACAATTTTGTGCTTTCCAAATTCCACAAAATATACGATACGAAGATTTCGACGAGTTGTTTAATTCTCATCATCATCATCAGATCTCATCCCGAAAAGTTTTTACCGTAAGTAAATAACACGACAAAATCATCTCCAAATTTGTCTGAGCCATTCAAACAAGCAACGCGAACTTTACACGCGAAACAAACCAGTATGGTACACAAACACTTCATTCTGTATTATAAGGGAATTATTTTAACTTACACGCACGCATTTGATACAATTCAACTCGGTAACAAGTTCAAAAAGTTAAATAAGCAAGCCGACGGTATTAAGGACCCTAGTAACTTTATTTCCAAATTACAAGGCAAATGTTTGATCAAACTTCGAACGCGATTTGAAAAAGTACGCGCGTGTTAATAAAAGTTTTCTGATGAAGATTTTAATACAAATTGAAATATTTATTAACTATATCTACAGTGCGCTGTTGATTGTAGCTAGTAAGATAAGTGATATTTGGATGTCAATAAGACAGAGAACAATAATATAGTGTGACCTAAAAACTTGAATATATGCCACGAGTTTATAGCCTGCTGATCTAGAAAACTAAAAACATTGTTCAGAAAAGTACAATGCATCAGCTCAGAACAATATATATACAACTCCGTTTGGTTGATGGTGATGGTTGAACGAGCTCTCAGCCCACCTGGTGTTACCGGAGCCCATAGACAGCTACAACGTAAATGCCACCTTGAGGCATGAGTTCTAAGGTCTCACTTTTAACAGTACAACGGCTGCCCCGCCCTTCAAACCGAAACGCACTACTGCTTCACGGTAGGAATAGGCAGGGTGGTGGTACCTACCCGTGCGGACTCACAAGACATCCTACCGAGCGAACTGTTACTCCCTATTGCTATTGCTACTCCGTATTGACGTATTGTGTGAGCAATATAAGTTTAATTTTATTACTAGCTGACTCGGCAAACGTTGTTTTGCCTTATAAAATATTTCCAGGAAAGATAAATTAACCTATATATCGACTGCAGTGCCATCTGCCGGGCTGCTTTGTGAATCTAAGCCATCCAAGGCGCCACCCAAACGCATACAAAAAAATTCATTCATATCGGTCGGTATAAAGATTTACCGCCATATTACACAAATCAAGTCAAATCAAATAGTTGAAAAACGAATCTCTAGAAAACATTAATCACACATTTAGCTAAAAGATTGTTTGCGTGCTCATTTGATTTCGTATTCAATCCAAAAAATACGAGGCATTTCTGAATGACGCTCCAACATTTGATCAAACCTTTGGACACTATTGGCGAGTCTATCCGCGCCTTAACACACGAAACCACAAAAGATACACTCGCGTCGACACCACTTGACAGCAAGCGATAATATTTTAACTTGACGAGATAACCCGGCCGGTTGCGAAGTTACACAAGTCTGGTTCACGTTACGTTGTGTTACAGCGCAAATGTGTTTGGTCGTTTGGCTTTGTAATTCTCGGGTTTTGGCTGGTTCTGTGCCTTTGTAAATTGCTGTTTTACGTACTTCATACAACTTCGTATTTATGACGGATATTTGAGTTTTAGGAAGAAGATATAAAAAAAAATTGCCTTTAAAGATGCCTTTAAATTTTAATAAGGCGTATTTTGCGCAAATGTATGAAAATGGTAGTACAAGGTAGAGGGGGAAGAGGTTGACCGAAGAAGACATGGATGG
This sequence comes from Bombyx mori, assembly GCF_030269925.1. Taxonomy (NCBI): domain Eukaryota; kingdom Metazoa; phylum Arthropoda; class Insecta; order Lepidoptera; family Bombycidae; genus Bombyx; species Bombyx mori. The sequence goes on along the minus strand of NC_085131.1, from coordinate 13,352,571 downwards.
AGTGTGTGAATGATGAATGACGATATGAGAGAGAGAGAGAGAGAGGAGTGAGTGTTGAGATGACGGCTGATAGAAGAGAATGGAAGAGAAAAATTAGCTGGGCCGACCCCACCTAGTGCCATAAGAAGGAGAAAAAGAAGAAGAATGTATCGCCAATACAACACCGCAACATAGCTGCTATATTTTTACATTTTCCAAAATTTCTGTAAATTAAACGGTTATCTGGAATAGATCGCCTTTAGCGATAAGACCGCTTACTGTACAAATAAATCTGCTTATTGACTGTTTTTGAATGTAAATTGTGTTTTGGTGTGCAATAAAGTGTATTCTCTCTTCTCTCTAAAAGGCAACAGAAACCTAAGCCTTTTTCATGAGATAGTCCGAACAGCTATTCCGAAATCTCTCCTGACACGCGATATACTCAGTCCCATGTCTCCGTAAGCCAGTAGGCGCATGTGTGACAGCCGGCTACATAATAAAACCCGCCGAGACCCACTCCGGTCGTGATAATATTCAAACTTGCCACCCAAGTTGTTGATACTGATTTGTAGCTACAAAATTACCGGGAAAACGAAGGCGTAAATGTTAATATTTTTCTTGAATTGAATTGAAAATTGAAATCGATAGGTCTTTGAACTTTTTTTTTATTGCTAAGATGAGTGGACGAGCTCACAGCCCACCTGGTGTTAAGTGGTTACTGGAGCCCATAGACATCTACAATGTAAATGCGCCACCCATCTTGAGATATAAGTTCTAAGGTCTCAAGTATAGTTACAACGGCTGCCCCACCCTTCAAACCGAAATGCATAACTGCTTCATGGTAGAAATAGGCAGGATGGTGGTACCTACCCACGCGGACTCAAAAAAAGGTCCTACCACCAGTATTATTGTTTGTAGGAAGACTTATAGCAGATTTACCAATGTTTAAGGGGAATGACGTGTGCCAAGAAGTGCTAGTAGACATTACTGATATCCATGAGCGATGGTAAGCATACTTATGTTCGTTTGCCTACAGTGGCAATAAAAACAATATTGAAGGATAGGTTTTCAAAAATAAATGGTTGTCAGTTCTTCGTATAGAGCACAAAAAAGGCAACTATTCTTCGCACTGAAAATCTCATCATTCATTCGGATTCATCCTGGAAAATTAACTGATGTAATTTCTTTATTTCTTAATCGCGGAAAAAAAATTATGCTTCCCTATTTTCTTGTTGAAATCATATAAAAACACATTAAAACAAATCATACAAATTTCATATAAAAAATCAAAAGGACTCTCCTTGACTTGTAATTGTATTGTAATTAATTCTAAAGCATTATAAATTTATATATTCCTTGTGTTAGAAACGACTTCACTTGAAAATATTCATCTAAAAATTATAATGTTGTTGTGACCCAAATTAAAAAAAAAGACAGTTCAAATTGAAGTGATTTTTGCAGAAAGCCGATGCGAAATCATTCGTTTTGTGTTGCATATCTCGAAAAAACGATCGTCAGTTTTTCGCGAAGCAGACTTGTTCAGCTAAAATTATTTCCTACTCTGCTTTATAAATTCCCGTATCAGACTCTGGAATAGTTTTTGTTCGATGTGGAATTTTAACGATAATTTTTCAAACTATTGTTTCAGTTCCAGTAAAGTATATTCGATATTAATTGGTGCTCTGTAAATCCTTTTTGCATTCTTTTTTTTTCAATCCTTTTTGTTTATTTAGCTTTGCGTTGTATATTCACATATTTATTAATTCGTATTCCAAAAACTATATCTAATCAATGTGATGCTTACAAAAATACGTTGTTAATTGATACTGAGTACATTAACTAGCTTTATTAGTTAAATAAGCCTAGAATTTTTGAAGGATAAAGAGGAAATAAAATCATGAATTTATAGTCATATTAAATAAGCCGTATGTACAGTTTTTATTTTATTTTAATAATTATGGATTACTAGTTACCCGCCCTCACTTCGCTTCGGAAACTGTAATTTATTAATTGATTTCTCCACTATTTAATAGATGTTATTATACATATAAACCTTCCTCTTTAATCACTCTATCTATTAAAAAAACCGCATCAAAATCCGTTGCGTAATTTTAAAGATTTAAGCATACATAGGGACAGATAACAAACAAAAAAACAGACAAACGGTAGGCAGCGGCTTGGCTATGCCCCTGGCATTGCCGACGTCCATGAGCGACGGTAATCACTCACCATCAGGTGGGCCGTATGCTCGGCTGCCTATACGGCAATAAAAAAATAAAAAAAGATATAGGGACATTAGAAAGCGACTTTGTTTTATACTATGTAGTGATACGCTGTGTTGTGACGGCGTAGAAAAGAACCACCCCACATCCGTGGATGTCGTAAAAGGCATCTAAGGAACTCACTGGAGAATGAGTGGAGGTATTCTCTGAGTAATATACCAGCACACTACAATCGCCAATCTACTTTTACTGTTAGGTGTTAAGCCCTAATATGGGCCTGAATGTGTAGTACTACCGCCTATTTATACTGCGAAGCATTGCGATCAGAAGAGTTTTTTTTTTACAGGCAGTGGACCGAACCTCATACGAGGTCCCTGCAGTTGGGGGGGGGTCACCCAGTTGAGTATGTGAGACTTGTCGGTCTGCAGATATTGGGAACAGACCGTAGGCCCAAGGTTTGCCATTCGAATACTGGAATAGCCATTGTATAAGACAATTTACAGTTCCTGTTAATGTCAGTTCCAGTATCTGCGAGCCTTACTAATCACCTAGCCCTAGGTGAGTCGTGAAATATTCCAACTATAGCTGGATAACAAACAGGATTAAGCTATACGACCATCTCAAATTGAAACTGGCAAGTTACACCAAAGGACCTATACCAAATAATAAGAGCTCAGAGAAGTCACTTACACATAACCTCAAACATTAAGGAATCTTCTATGGTGTAGGCAGGGAACCATGGATTCGAGACACGGCACACCAATTGTCTACCGCTGTCTTCTCTTCTCACGTGCCAAGTTAGAATACTCTTTGTAACATCACCATCTACTTCGACCTGCAGAAAAATATGAGAATTCAGTATTCGCCAACGAAAATGTGTTTTTAATAGTACAGCTCCGCTTAAGTCCGTAAGTGTCCGTAAGTAAGTGTAAGTCCGCGTGGGTAGGTACCTTGCCTATTTCTGCCGTGAAGCAGTAATGCGTTTCGGTTTGACGAATGGGGCAGCCGTTGTAACTATACTTGAGACCTTAGAATTTATATCTCAAGGTGGGTAGCGCATTTACGTCGTAGATGTTATGGGCTCCAGTAACCACTTAACACCAGGTGGGTTGCGAGCTCGTCCACCCATCTAAGCAATAAAGAAAATAAAAATAATAAAACAAGTTTAATGTAGTGAAGTACGTCTTAGATCATAAAAATGAAGGTTTTGGAAATTTGATATAAACGAACTAACTAGAAACATTATTATTTCTGTTTATATCTTCAATGTGCTTAGTAATTAAATCAGATGGGCCGGAAAGATTGTGTTAAGTTGCTACCAGAACCCAAAATTATTACAGTTGCTCGTCACCCACGCATGAGGAATCAAATTGTAAGACTGTTGACCCTTAAAATCGGAACGTGTGAGAGCTTTACAGAGAGACTTACCAGAACGACTAGTGAAACATAATGCCTTACCTCGGTCATAGTCGAATCCACGAGGCGCGAGTTGATGAACCAGTCAATGTTAGGAGCTGGCTTCGATCCTCGTGTCGTGCACACGAAAGAACGATTCTGGCCAGCTCTGGTCGCGCCACTGCCAGTCACTCTGACGAACTGGGGTTTCACTAAATTCAAACAAAATCTAAATTTATTTCCGACTACCTTACTTTGTGAATCTATACTAACTAGTGGTACCGCAGTAGTCGAAATTCGACTATAATTAATTGAAATACTTATAGTTTGAACATTATTATGGTTTTATTGTCAAATACTTATTATAAGGTTAAGGTTATATTATACTTCTATAATCACAGATTTCACCAAGACCATAGACAAATATTATTAAAAATAAACAGTTAATATTGTTTATATTCTCAATTTGACCACAGGCTTTAAGCAATAACAAAAGTTTGGCAATAAACAAATAGTATATAATATGTATATTGTATGTGTGTATGTCAAATAGATGGTAGTGTATGTAATGTTTTTTTTATTGATTTAATGTTTTATTAATGCATAATTTAAAAAAAATGTTAGCAGTCTGCACTCCTTCTCTATATTCTTTATAAGTGTACGAAATTTCTTACTCCTCCGTCCGCGCAATTTTCATAAAAAGGGGTATAAAGTTTTTGCTTTACGTATTAATATAATATATACCAATATATAAATCTACAGTGGTTTTTACGGATGTTCCGTTATAACTACTGAACCATGCATCCGCTTGACTTGAAACTTGGTATCCATGTAGAAAATACATGTACTTAATGGATAGGCTAATATTTATGAGTGTTGGACTCCCTACACCAGTTGCGGGGGCGTTAATGATGAGAATCTTTGTGGGGGTGAGAAATAATCATGTTAATTTTAAATGCCCAGCGAAGCGGACGGGTACAGCTAGTTATATATAGCATCGAATTCAAACATGAAAATCATTTTTACAAATAAGTAAGAACTATATTTAAAAATTATTGGCCTTTTATTTGGTTTAGTATACTTATAATATACTTTTTTTGTGTATGTATTCGTAACTTAATATAAATTTCATTGCACCTACCACTATTTACTCTGCACTACCTTTGGTTGACTGGTAGAGAATGCTTTAGGCATTAAGTCCGCCAATGTAAATGTTAGATGAATTGTAAAAAATAAATAAAAATAAATAATATATAATAACTTACAAAACAATTTGATGGTAACATCCCTGAACTGCGGTTCGAGTAAAGGTGGTTCCACTCTGCACTGGAACTTGGCACCGGACATCTCCCTGCTCAGAGTTGGGATGTGAAGTTGACAGACCGAGCCTTCTCTGGTGAAGGCAAGTCTATCTGGACCTTGGTACCAAGAAACGTCTGGTGGTGGTTTACCTTAAGAAATAAAGTTCAAAATTATCATTAACACTACATAGTATAAAACAAAGTCGCTTTCTCTGTCCCTATATCTGTCTTTTTTTTTATTGCTTAGATGGGTGAACGAGCTCACAGCCCACCTGCTGTTAAGTGGTTACTGGAGCCCATAGACCTCTACAATGTAAATGCGCCACCCACCTTGAGATATAAGTTCTGAGGTCTCAAGAATAGTTAAATCGGCTGCCCTACCCTTCAAACCGAAACGCATTACTGCTTCACGGCAGAAATAAGCAGGGCGGTGGTACCTACCCGCGCGGACTCCCAAGAGGTCCTACCACCAGTAATAATGTCTGTCCCTATGTATGCTTAAATCTTTAAAACTACGCAACGGATTTGAATGCGGTTTTTTTTAATAGATAGAGTTTTTGAAGAGGAAGGTTTATATGTATAATAACATCCATTAAATAGTGCAGAAATCAATAATAAGTAACAGTTTCCGAAGCGAAGCGAGGGCAGGTCGCTAATGTAATAAAAGAAAGAAAAAATGGACATCAACTCATTGGCAAAAAGAATTGACACTGGAGGCTCACCAGCTCAGTATTACAATGTATTGGGGCATAGCGCTGATTTTCAATTGGACTTGCTTCTGACATAAGAAGGTCAACCGCAGCACGAAAAAAACATTTTTCCCCTACCAGATTGGTCCAGATTCTCACAGACAAATATCATAATATTGATATACGCACGTATTCACAAGTTACACAATATTCTACACAGCAACAATAACACAAGGTAACTACTAATCGGTTGGAAGCATTAGTAATGTGTGTTGACCTCTCAAATAGACTAAGTTCAACACGTGTCGGCTCTTTATTCCCATTGCCAACCAATATTGGAGTCTCAAGAATAAATGCACTTGATTCAAAATCTTACCACGGATGACCCTAAATCTAGAAGCATGATCGTAACGAGAACACTACAACCTCAGGGAATTGTAGTCTTACTATCGGTTCTGTATCTCCGTATTTGGAAATTAGCGTTCTACGTGCAAAGAAACGAAACGCAATTTCCTTTAAACTAGCGTTGGTACATTTTTTTTTATTGCTTAGATGGGTGGACGAGCTCACAGCCCACCTGGTGTTAAGTGGTTACTGGAGCCCATAGAGATCCACAACGTAAATGCGCCACCCACCTTGAGATATAAGTTCTAAGGTCTCCCAAGTATAGTTACAACGGCTCCCCCACCCTTCAAACCGAAACGCATTACTGCGTCACGGCAGAAATAGGCAGAGTGGTGGTACCCACACGCGGTGACTCACAAGAGGTTCTACCACCAGTAAATTACATTAATCGAAATTCAAAAATTTTTTTCATCAAAATCAATCAAACAAAAATTTAATTTGTTTTGTGTACCATTTGAAGTAAATCGTTATTTTCATTAAAAAATCTTAAGAATCGTAACTACTAGGTAAAAAAAAAATGTTTTAAAGTAAACAGTAATATCATCCACCTGATGGTTAGTAATTACAGCCCAAGCGAATCGCTAATACACACAACTGTCTCGTATAAAAGAAGCAAAAGCAAAAGAGCCATAATGTCTAATAGATATTCCTCTCTCGTGTTTCAGTTAATAGCAATCCTTAATAGCATTCGGATACTAATAAATCAATTCAAAATAGCCTCATTGAAAATCTAATAGAGATTTTGTTTGGCTTAGCTCATAACCGTTTCCAATTCGCGCTATCAAAACTGGCTCTTGGCATTTCTAGCTACTCGTCTTTCTTGGAAATATATAATATTAAAACGTAAATAGCCTTCGATAAAGATTATTTTCACTTTGATTAGTCACGATTCTGATGATTGATTAATTCAAATACGCAGTGATTAGTACTAAATTTATAGGTACAATGGTCAACTATAATATAATTTCAGATTTATCCAATTAAAAGTTTCAGATTAACATAGAATTTATACATGTAAGTGTATTTTAATTAGGTTATTCACAAAAAGGAAGTACAGAGGCCTAAAATGAGAGGAAAGTACGCGGTAGGCAGCGACTTGGCTCTGCCCCTAGCATTGCTGAAGTCCATGGGCGACGGTAACCACTCACCATCAGGTGGGCCGTATGCTCGTATGCCTACAAGGGCAATAAAAAAATTTAAAAAATAAAAAACCTAAAATTATACTGCTAATCTAATAAAATATGTTTTGACCACATTCAGTTGATATATATTATAATATAATATATATTTTATATCGACAAGTAGGTTAAAAAAGATTACAGTACTCTACCATTTTCATGGCTATTGGCAAGTATCGATGTAAATTGGATACTTGGATGTAAATTTAATCGCAAAAATATCACTTATATATTAACACTAATAAAAATCACATAATTAATTTACTATTTCAAAGTTAATCAATCATGGAAACGACTTAATTTTTAATAATCTAAAGCATTAATTCTTACCTCCAGCCGCTTGACACGATAAAAGCAAGTTTTGTCCTTCCCGGAAAGGTCCCGCGAAGTTCCCCAGAATCTCCCTCCCCTCGGAATCGTACAACCGAGGTGGTTCTGGAGGCACTATAAATAAAATCATACTTTTACAAATGCACGTGTATCATTTGAAGAGATCAAAAGAGAAAACGTAAAATTATTTTTACTAACTTGGACTTACTGAAAGCGAAGTGGCCAGTCTTATTTCATCCAAATAAATGATTTATTAAAAGTAAATACATGTTGTTGAACAAATTTTAGAATTTAGGACAAACTTTAAAATTATTGGTGATGTAGGGGATGACATAAAAATTTGTATGTTTTTATTAAAAATGTCACGTGAAAGCTACCTGAAAGTTTCCTGTCTTGAGGCTGAAGTCAGTATTAAATAAGAACGACTGATCCATACCCAGTTTTATTACTGGTGGTAGGACCCCTTGTGAGTCCGCGCGGGTGGGTACCACTACCCTGCCTATTTCTACCGTGAAGCAGTAATGCGTTTCGGTTTGAAGGGTGGGGCAGTCGTTGTAACTATACTTGAGACCTTAGAACTAATATCTCAAGGGGGGTGGCGCATTTACGTTGTGGATGTCTATGGGCTCCAGTAACCACTTAACACCAGGTAGGCAGTGAGCTCGCCCACCCATCTAAGCAATAAAAAAAAAGCACCCAATAAAAAACTCCTAGTACAAAACTCATACTATTTTTGCTATAAGAAGAAATATTATTAATTTTACTTCTGTTTCCTAAGGTATTTAATTATCACTTAGGTTTCTTAATGAAGGAGAACTCACAACGGCAGTAATTGCATTATCTAACTGAAGGTTAATACCACGTGTTAGGAAACCGACTAAAATTTCCTTTTCCTAATCCACGCCATCTATCGGCATAATGAAGAAATGTAACGCGCCTCCTAGCGGGCGAAGAAAAGAACTATAGTCGACGCTTTCGAACCGCGCGCGCGCCAAATTAAAAAGTCTTTTAATTCAAAAATACTGTTTTTCGCAAACTTTGCGATTCAACTTGTGCGTGTGTCCGTGTATTAAAAACTCCAGCATCCAGAACAGTGCCCCGGGGACAGAAGACCACAAAATATAGAAAGCAATCATTTGTGAGTACCTTCCCCTTTTTAGTCGGTTTAGTTTCTGGGAATTTAAATTTAACTCAACAAACTTGTTTACACAACACCACGTAATAATCATGTTTCAGCATAGCATTGTTATTGAAATTTAAACTAATTTCACTTACCAATTACAGTTAAATTGACACGATAATTCCTGGTCGGGGAATCGACGTAGTCAATTCTACATCTGTATATCCCCTCATCGTATCTGACGACCTTCTCGACCGCCAGGTGCGCTGATGATGGATCGGATTCGTTTAGCACAAAGTGAGTTCTGGCACCGAACTCACCAGCTGTAGCCCAATGTACTGATGGACCGTTTCTAAAATCCACACTGAAAAAAAAAAAACATTCGTAATAAAACAAGATCATAAAGCACAATTAACATATTAAAAACCGTGTAAAAAAACTAACGTGTTAAAATAAAATGAATTTGTTAAATCAGAACGAAATAAAAAGAATGAAATATAGAAATATAGATTTTGTGAGTCTGCACGGCACCACCGCCCTGCTTATTTCTGTCGTGAAGCAGTAATGCGTTTCGGTTTGATGGGTGGGGCAGCCTTATAACTACACTTGAGACCTTAGAACTTATTTCTCTGGGTGAGTGGCGGCATTTACGTTGTAGATGTCTATGGTCTCCAATAACCATTTAACATCCAGTGGGCTGTGAGCTCGTCCACACATCTAAACAATAAAAAAAAAATGTTTTTCTTTATTCCTTAAATGGCCATCTCCTTAGTGCTTATGTAGTTGTCAGAGCTCATAGAAATCAACAAAGTAAATTCCGTAACTCGCCTTGAGACGAGGCTCAGTTTTAAAGTACAGCAACTGCCCTACCTTTTAACCGAAGCGCATTACTCCTTCTCGGCAGAAATAGGTAGGACGGTGGTACCTACCAGTGCGGGCTCACAGCACGCCGCACCCCTAGTAATTACGGTAATAATAATAATCGTGTAATAAAAATCAAACCCGCAAAATTATAATTTGCGTAATTACTGGTGGTAGGACCTCTTGTGAGTCCGCACGGGTACGTACCACCGCCCTGTCCATTTCTACTGTGAAGCAGTAATCCCACCGCCCTGCCTATCTCTACTGTGAAGCAGTAATGCGTTTCGGTTTGAAGGGTAGAGCAGCCGTTGTAACTATACTGAAACCTTAGAACTTACATCTCAAGGTGGGTGGCGCATTTACGTTGTAGATGTCTATGGGCTCTAAAAACCACTTAACACTAGTTCGGCTGTGAGCTCGTCCACTCATCAAAGAAAGGAATAAAAAAAATTAATAATAATATATTTGAGGACTTCATTTTTATTACACGCTATTATTCCTTCATCGTAGAAGTCATTCGTTCGGTAACATATTGTATTTATTGCGTGTACGGAAGATGAACCTACGTGCAACTTGAAGTCAAATAATAGGCAAAACCTTCACAACCTAGCTGATGCCATCAAACTTTAAAACATGAAGTCGAATGCTAAAGTTCTTCACAGCAAAAATTTTCGCCAAAAAAATACCTAAAAAAATTTCCTCTAAAACTTCATTTTTTTAGCACACCACTAAACGCATCACAGAACCACATACTCGATAATTAGGTTAAAAGTTAAAAATAAAATATCTATACGAAATTTTTAAAAAACCAAACCTAAAACAAAATACACATATTGAGTGAGTAACAAGCGAATCTCGAAGGAAGGAAGCAATACAGTGAAAGAGCCAGCCAGCTTCCGTTTTGGAAGATTTCCAGAAACTGGTACTGAATCAAACGGGTTGTGTTTGTTTAGATCTTCCGGATACAGAGTGTTTTCTCTTGGGGGATGCGATCGTAATAATCGATATATTTAACAGCTGAATCGATTTAAAATATAATCTTTAGTCGTGTGCAAAATGTTTCTTGAACTATTTTTATTATTTATTTATTTATTAAGTTGCACCAACAAAGTGATCATCGATTCAAAACATTGAACAATTAACAAAAGTTCATGGCAGATGTCACCTCATTTATAGGTACAATCGACAGTGCATTAACAACAAACATAAAAAAATATATATTTATAGAACTAACTAGAACTAACTAGAACTATTAGTTTGATAAACGTTGTGGCTTAGTTAGTAAGAAGACAGGTATATTCGAGTCAAGCTAATTGAAACTGAATTGAAGATACCTAATATTTTAGCAGGTTTTAATTTTTGTAAACAGCTGCCTATAATGGTACGATAATATGAATGTGGTACACGTCAAATAGATGCTTGCGACGAAGGAATGGTGTAATCTATATATTAATACGTGAAGCAAAAATTTTGTATCCCTTTTTACGAAAATTGCGCGGACGGAGGAATATGAAATTTTCCACACTTATAGAGAATATAGAGAAGAAGTGCACAATGCTAATATTTTTTTTAAAATAATGCATAAAATATACATTAAATCAATAAAGAAAACATTACACACACTACATACCATGTATTTGACGCACACACGCATGCATACTATTTATTGTCAAACTTTTGTTCTTGACGTCTGTTGTCAAATTGAGAATAGATTAAATATTGTTTGCTTTTGTTAATATTTTTTATAGTGTAGCCTTGGCGAAATTTTTCATTATAGAAGTATAAAATACAATCATAATAGTTTACAAACTTACAATTCCAATTAATTATAGTCGAATTTCGACTACTGCGGGACCTCTAGTTCATATAAATAAACACCGCAATAATAATGAACTACGAAAACAGTAGTAAGTAGTAAATTTTATGACATCAATAGATACCAACATTCAATAGTAAGATATTACTAGGTTGGAGTGCAGCAATAGAATATAACAAGTCAGAATATACTACACTAGAAATAATTATATGTACTACCATTTAGCTTACAACTATGTTATCGAATACCTTGACCACTCTCCGTTCTGGCAAAAGTCCAGCATAATTTACTAAAGCAAGACAAACGAAATGAAGATTCTTGTAAATATGCAGATAATGTATTTTAAATTAAGCAGCGGTCTAGATGTTGAATGTGTTTATTCAAGAAGAGATTTTTCGGCAAAGAATTTGAATAAATTTTATTATTACGTTTTAGGAGCTTTCAGTGAGGAAGCATGGAGAATAGATGATGGGGTTGAGACTATCGAAGCTCCAACGTTAATTTTGTCATAGATTTTGAAGCGTGAAGAAGAAATCTCGTTGATATTAGAAGAATGGGATTTTGATTTTTCAAATCAGCACCCAAAAATTATTTGCCATACAAATACGCAAGACATTAACATTAATAGCAACCTGAATCTCATGGCACGCCACAACATACGATTAGAACTAGGCGGGACGATTAGGTAGAAATAAATCAGACTAATTCCGGTATTAATAGATCACAGTGAATTTTTAAATAATAATCTACGACTCGCGAAAACTGAAGAACATACTATACATATCAAAGAGAAGTTAGTGCGGTTCTCCAGGGGCCAGATTCACCTTATTATCAAAGATCATTAGCTTATGGGATATAAATTATTCATACTGGTAATAAAGTGCCAATATGTAATCTCGTGAGATGATCACTAGAAGTAGTGATCACTAGAATGCGAGTTTTGAAGCGCCCCTCGTAACAATTAAAAAAGTTTAGGTAAACTTCACTGTCTTGTCTATTTGTGGTATATAGTAATCATAGTTTTAGGTTCGAAAGGCAGCAAAGTCAAAATTCTGACTCGGCTTAGGCTTGAACTGGATACGGAATTGTACACGGCATTAGTCACTTTTAAAAATGAATATAGGAAGCTAACGGTCAACCTTCAGGATTGAAGAGGCACTGGAAAAAGAAGAAGAAGTCACTTTGTAATACCTATTAGCTTGAGGTATCGGTTTTGCTACCATTTATTCGTGATATCGTGAACACTCTAAATACGTGGTTAAAAAAATATGTACCATTCCTGAATGAGGAAACCAAACTGACACAGTTATGTATCTATACTTAATATTATAAAGCTGAAGAGTCTGTTTGTTTGAACGCGCTAATCTCAGGAACTACTGGTCCGATTTGAAAAATTATTTCAGTGTTAGATAGCTCATTTATCGAGGAAGGCTATAGGTTACCAATAAAGAATGTTTCAAAATCGGGGCTATTTTTACCTTTTGAGAGCTTCCGCTGCGTGCGCTGCAGAAACGGTTAAAGTTTCGCTAAAATAATGTATGACAGAATTGTTTCCCTTTAAAAAATCTAAAAAAAAGTCTAAGATAGCATGTGTCTATATGTTAAGGTTGGCTCACTATAACGTTTTTTTTATGATAAACAAATTTGTTCTAAAATAAAGCATTATTCGAGCAGCTGAGGACCGGACGAGATGGAAACAGCTCACGAGACAGGCAACGGTCAAGTTTCAGGGACACGACCTTCAGCAATGAAGAAAGCGACGAAGAAGAAAAAAGCATTATTTGTGAACTATTCCACGCGGACGAAGTCGCAGGCAAAAGCTAGTTTAATATACAATAAGAAGTTAGATGTTTTCGCAGCAAAGGGTAAAGGCTAATTATGATCTCAATACAATTTCATCTTTATCTCAAGACTGGTCAAGAACATAAAAAAATCAAATGAAAAAGGTTTTTTCCTCATTAGGTCGTTACGCAAGTACTTTGGATCTAAGCGGTCATCGCTTTATAGGCCCTTGCAAATATACGACTTCACCAATGATTCAGGAAGCAATTTCACAACTGTAAAATTCGGCAAAAAACGCAGGGTTGCTCTTTTCAAAACAAATGTTTATATCAAGGCAATTTATAAAGTATTTATGATAGAATAGTCGTAGATTCATGTAACAATACTCTGATTAGATAAGAAGAAACAAGTCATTACTAAGTCCTGACAAAATAACGATTCAGCAATACTTTAGTATTCTAGTAGACCTAGTATTTAGTATTCTGTGAAAGCTAGATAGACTCAACAAAGTGATGGTGATCACGATAATATCGTTTTGGATCACACAGACACACTGCCATATATATTGTTAATGCTAATGGTCAGAAATGAACAGCATAATAGTAAATTTTGTGTGTCATAAATTCATAGTGGAAGTAGACAAGGTTCGGTGGAATAGTTTTGGATGGATGCCAACCGTGGTAGGTTGCGAGTGAGTACAATGCCTACCAGCTTGTGTTTTAATATAGACTGAGTGGAAGGAATTGGAATTGAACCCATTTATTTATTTTTTCAACCCGCTATTACCACCTATTACGACATAGTAGTGAGCTGATAGATAATTTTAATGTCGTTAAACGCAACTCCTTCTTCCTTCTATATTATTTTTCATACTTTAAATTTATCATAGGACATTCCACTATAGATTTATTGTTAATATGGGTCCCCAAGGAAATGAAAATATTTAAAAGAAAATTCAAATAAAAATCAAAGCCAAATGGATGGTAGGACAAGAAACCATATGGTTTGATACCTTCGTATTACTCTTTATCTAGCTAGCTTACCAATTTAAGTATAAGTTGTTTTTTTATTATTATTTTGTGAAAAATGGTAATAGGAATTGAAATGAAATGAAAAGAATTTGGAACATTAATCAAATAGCATGTAATTAAATTAGTCAATTCAATTGGCAAAATATTAGTCATTTACGATTTAGAAATCTAAACATAATGTGACTGTCAACACTGAGGTTTGAGATTGACATTTGACAGACTTTTGGCGGGAACATATCTTCCTTTTTCCCTTCCTCTAAGTCTCGGAAATCTAAAGTTTTAGATTTGTATAAATATGAGCAAGACTCATAAATTAGTTCGCCAAAAAAGTTTCACTTCTGACATGTGTACTTTGTACACACGTTCTTTTATTTTTTATTTTTTAGGAACATCAAAAATCGACTATTTATCTGGGTCCAAAAATGTTATGAAGCTGCCTACATACACCAAGAAAATTCAGTTAGGAATTTATTAAATTTGCACAACAATTTCCAGAACGTATCTCACATATTCGTTACAATAACAAACTCCGTTAAAGCAAGAAATAAGTCGAGCAAATTGCAATTAAGTGGTCCCATGTACACCATGCGTCAAAATTTAATTTCAGTCTTGGTGCTTTAGGAACTGTTTCCATGGTAAGAACGACAGGACATTTTCCTGATATTGTCTTTGTTGAATTTCCGTTGAGTTAATCTGAACGATGCTCGATCGCTTCTTGTATGGATGCATTGTATGTACCACATATTTGCGGATAAGAATTTGTGTTCTCTGTTTACTCGGTTTTGACAAAAAAAAATACATATCTTCACATTTACGAACAACTGTAGTATCATAAATAATTTATAATGTCACTTGGTAAATATTTATATTATCTCTATTTCTTTGTATGTTTTCAATATTTGTTGGCATAGATAATGCACATAAACTAATTATTTGTTGGTGTCCAGTTTTAAATGATTATTTTTTTCAGTTTCTCGTAACCACCGAAGTTATTAATTAATCTCCACGCAGCGATAGCATTGGATAGACCTTTGGCTATTCCCCAGTATTATAGGCCTGTTTTAGTTCTCGTCTACCAGAAAAGAGCAAAACTGAATTAAAATTTCTGGTCAAACATTCTGTGCAAATTGCATTTTGAATTGTTGGTAAAGTTATGACAATCACAAAGTCTATGTTTTATCAAGGCTAATATAGACATTTGAGTTATTATTTAAAGAACTTAGTCAATGAGAATCGTCTTCACTCGTGGAAAGTGGCCGTCAGATGTATTCTCGGAACGTTGCTACAATTAACTCGAAATATCAAATAGAGTTATGTATGCGGTGATTCCTTCGACGTGTTCGACTCGGAGACGGGAAATCTTCATGTACAACTACTTCAACGCTATTTATAATTTCACACGTGAATCAATGCCAACAAAGACCATTATTATTTGAAGTTTTCATACAAACACTAACGGTGGGTTTTTGATCGAATTTTGGATAAAACTCTTTTGACTGTATGATCAAGTTCTCATACAGTCAGTTCAAGATTTGGAAGAAGCATCGGT
Organism: Bombyx mori; assembly: GCF_030269925.1. NCBI lineage: Eukaryota > Metazoa > Arthropoda > Insecta > Lepidoptera > Bombycidae > Bombyx > Bombyx mori. The sequence continues at coordinate 13,336,913 of NC_085131.1, read as the reverse complement.
GGTGTGTAGTGTAATTGCGTAAAATACGACACCTTGCACACTAATTAAATATTTATTACAATTAACACTTAGTCCACACGAAAATACAATACAGTCTGTATTGTTATAATCATGAAGAATAGAAGGTTACGAGCACAGAAAAGATTCACTAATCCCACCCCTATTGACTGAGCCTTTGCTCGCCCACCTGTCTTGTTGAAACTGGAAAGGCCTCTGGGCCACCAGTAATACTTCAATCCTAAAAAAAATTCAGTTTATATATACCTCTTTTACTGGTAGGACCTCTTGTGAGTCCGCACGGGTAGGTACCACCGCCCCGCCTATTTCTGCCGTGAAGCAGTAATGCGTTTCGGTTTGAAGGGTGGGGCAGCCGTTGTAACTACATTGAGACCTTAGAACTTATGTCTCAAGGTGGGTGGCCCATTTACATTGTGGATGTCTATGGGCTCCAGTAACCACTTAACACCAGGTGAGCTGTGAGCTAGTCCACCCATCGAAGCAATAAAAAAAAATTATAGGTAGCTCACAAGAGACCCTTTACACGACGATACAATTTTCCTTTTCGACAGTTGTTTTAAAATGGCATCAAACCGACAGAATTCATGCATTTAAATTCTCAAGGAAACTCAAACAACGCGTACACTAAACTCGCTCAACGGTCGAAAAAATTTCAATTTCGAAAAAATTCACAACTTCTCTCGTTCGCATTCGCATCAGAAATTGCATTTCGAAGCTCTGATACAACGAACATTAAAAAGTTTGATTCGGTAAGTTGAAGCGATCGTACGAAATAATATGAGCGGCGTGCGAGCTTCCGTAAAGCTCGTTTCGGATCCCCGTGCCGCCTTAATGCGCCGTCCGCACCGCAATAAAGCACGAACAACTCTAGCTCTTTTAAACATTCAGCTTTGAAATGTGGACCCGCCGTAAAAGCTTAATAGGTATTTTTTGCTATAATTTAATAATTAAAAATTAATGTTAAATAATACATAATCATTATCGTTACCATCATCAACTTACAGACGTCCGCTACTGGATATAGGGATTTCCCAAAATTCGCCATAATGATTGGTTCTACATCGACCGCATCAGCGGATTCTAATTTTGGAGGTGGAACTCAAAATACCATTGATGGGAATCGTTCAATAACGATGGAAGGATGCAGACAGTGCTTTCAGACAGTCGGCATGAAACTTTAACTAGTCGCGGGAGGTGCGATGGTAAAAAGTATAATATATTCCTTTTAATACCGTATAAACTATTATATGTATGTATGTATGTATATGTGATTGTGTATATATGTATGTCTATACTTTTTTTGTGTGTGTATGTATTTGTAAATTAATATAAATTTCATTGCACCTACCACTATTCACTCTGCACTACCTTTGGTTGACTGATAGAGAATGCCTTAGGCATTAAGTCCGCCAATGTAAATTTTACATGAAGTGTAATAAATAAATAAATAAATAAAAAGTAGATTTCAGGATCATCTTAAAAAAATCTCAGAACATTCGCTTCTCATAGTATTCATACGCAGCTCATATATGTACCTACATAAACTAGAGTAAGTTGAAAACATTATAAACAATAAAACTTTGAATTTTTAATTTCAATACCTAGAAAACCTAATGTTAGCTGTAGATTTTGTACGATAGCATATTTTTTTTTTTTTTTTTATGATTGAAAGTTTACTGGTGGCCCGAAGGCCTTTCCAGTTTCACCAGGACAGGTGGGCGAGCAAAGGCTCAGCCAAGAGGGGTGGGATTTGCTAACAACTGCCCGAGCGCCTCCGAAGGAGACCTAACAACTCAAGAGCAATTGTTTCGCGAATGAATCTACTACCGGATCGGAATCGCGACCCGCTGAGAAGATCCGGCGAGAAACTCAGCGGGCTGATGCATGGGTTAGGTTGCACGTCGACCTCTTTGTCGAGTTCGACGAGTACGGTTACCGGGGTCCCTAAGCCTGCCCCTAGTATTAGAGCTGAAGGCATCTAATGCAAAGGTTATTGGATCTGATGGATCCGTAAGGACGTGTCTAGGGCGTCGACGGTGACTGGCTCCTGCATGATCAGGATTCGGGGAGTAGTCAGCGGCGGCAACGATAAGGCGATTATCATGACGCATAGCCTTATCGAAGTATCGTTCCGACGCTGACTTCATGTATTTCCGAATTGATTCGAGGCCCAGGTCGTCGTGTAGGTCAACGTTCCTCACGAACCACGGAGCCCCGACAGCTAACCTGCAAAAGCGGGATTGTAGGGATTGGAGGGTGTCTATGTGTGTGCGGGCCGCGTGAGCGAACACCACACTCGCGTAAGTCATGACGGGCCTTATGCAAGTTTTGTAAAGTGTCACCTTGTTCCGAAGGGACATTTTACTCCGCTTACAGATCATGGGGTAGAGTCTACCGAGAATAAACGCGGCACGGTCACGGACTGATTTTATATGCGGGCGGAATGTCATCGATGCATCCAGGGTAACGCCCAGGTACTTGACCTTCCTGGCCCAGGGTATGGATTGACTAAAGAGAGTAATCGGGGGTGTGAGATTCCTCCTCCTAATACGGGAGGAAATCCGTGTGGAGCTTCCCCTCTGAAATAGCACCGCAGTACTTTTCGCTGGGTTGATGTCTATGCGCCATTTTCGGAACCACTGTCCTAGGGCTAGGGCTGCGCTCTGAAGCTTCTTCGCGATTAGGGACTTATTTCTACTAGAATAGTAAACAGTCGTGTCGTCGGCGAATAAAGCTAAATGGGTCGGCGGCGACCGGGGAATATCGTTGACGAATAAGCTAAATAGGAGGGGTGAGAGGACAGAGCCTTGCGGGACTCCAGCTGTGAGAGGTCGTGGGGAGGAGCGGGTTCCCTCGACTCGATATCGAAAAGAGCGGTTCGACAAGAAGTCCCGTATGATGAGCACGAGACTATCCGGCACGCCCATGTTGAATAGTTTGAAAATCAAACCATTGTGCCAGACTTTGTCGAACGCTTTTGCGACGTCGAAGAAGAGAGCTCCCGTGTATAACGGTTTTGGTCGATTAAGCCCCACAAGAATGTGCTCCGTGAGGCGGTGCACCTGTTGAACGCACGAGTGATTTGTACGGAATCCGAATTGTTCATCGATGAGAATGCCCTTGGATGAGACGAAGTCTCTGAGGCGTTTGTAGAGCAGACGCTCATACAGTTTGCCTAGAGACATGAGGAGGCTAATCGGGCGGTAGCTCGTCGGATGATTTTTTGGTTTACCGGGTTTATGTATGCCGATAACGTCTGCTTCTTTCCACACCGCGGGAAAGATACAGTTCGCCATAGCGGCATTGAAAATAGATGCCAACAACACGATGAGTTGGACGGGTAGAAGTTTAATAACGCGGTTAGATATACCGTCGGAACCGGGAGCCTTGCGAGGACGTAGGTCTTTGATCAAGTCTTTAACTTCTATCGGGGTGACGGGTGGTAACGCATCCGATGGTGGCAAGGAGGCTCTGCGTTCTACCTCACTGTCTACTAATTCTACATGAACAGGGTCCACGGATTGAGTGCTGGGCGTGCACTGGGCTTGCAATGTATCGGCCAGCAGCTCTGCTTTTTCGTCATCATCGAACGCCGCGAGTCGGCCTGAGGGGCCTACGAGGGGGGGCATAATTACTACCGTATCCGATTTGAGAGTACGAGCTAAGCGGTAGTAAGACCTTTGGGAGGGCGCGAGTCCTTCTAAGAAATCAGACCATCTGGCATCTCGGACTTCGGCGATGCGAGACTTTACGTCGCGTTGTAGGGCACGCATTCGAATACGATTTTCCGCGGTAGGATACCTGTCGTAGGCGCGTATCGAGGCGTTCTTAGCTCTAAGGAGTTCCCTAATATCGTCGGACAATTTGAAGCGGTGAAGGAAGTCCTCCGCTACAACTTGTTTCGATGACCTATCTAATGTCACGATAGCATATATCTGACGATTAAGCAGAAGCTATGCGTCTCCCTTAACCTTTTCAAACTACTGATATTTCACTTAGTTAAATCCCATGGTATTTAACAGCCGTAGACTTTGCCTCCTCAATATATGGATTCTCACAAATACTTTTCTACTCTGTGAATTGACAGCGATATGACACTAATCCATTAAGACCATGATATGCCTAGTAAGACTAGTTACCAAATAAGCTCAGCAATGACAATTCAAGATAATAAAAGAATAAATCATTCAAAGCTTAAACGTCACATCAACTTATTCATAGTTCAACGGAAAATCTACAATAAAACCAGTTCACGAGACCCAGCAAAATTTAGCAATATTCCCTTTGGACTCCAATTTGAGCCTCCGTAAAAGGGTGAGATGGATCTTTATAGACTGGTCTTCTTATCTATTTTTCCAATGTCCGTTTAATGGCTCATAGTCTTAAATAAAACGAATACCCTATTAGATAAAGCCTGACTGGTCTTTTACATTTGGACTGTATTTTTAGGGACCATTTCATAACTTTAAATGTAAGCTATCATAATACAGATCAAGGTTTTTCTCGTAGTAAGTAGGTTGAAGACAAAGGTTTTACGAAAACACGTGGGCTTGAACGATTAATTCTTGAATTTTATTAAGTATTCCTAGAAAGGATTTCTATAATAATTTAACAGAAGAACATTGATTTTGATTTTGTATATTATTTTCTACGTTGATAACAATTATCTTTATCTATATATTATTATATAAAAATGAATTGCTGTTCTTTAGTCTCGCTAAAACTCGAGAACGGCTGGACCGATTTGGTTAATTTTGGTCTTGAATTATTTGTGGAAGTCCAGAGAAGATTTAAAAGGTAGATAAAAATATGAAATTGCTCGGAATTAAATAAAAATAACAATTTTGTTTTTCCTTTGATGTGTCCCCCGTCGGACGGATTCCTTTTGTTTGTTTTAAGTTTATTTTATACAAAAGTTTAGGTCTTTTATTTATCGATTGAGGCACTACAAAATCTGCCGGGTCAGCTAGTCTTTAATAATAAACTATTAAATAGCTTCCAGAAACAAATGACTACAAGCACCTTTCGAATAAGAAGCACCGACATGATGGTAACGTGCTTCTTACCTACGAGTATATAAAAACTAATTAACAGTTAAGTTTCTTAATATGTATTAGGATTTTCTACACATCGGAAGTTTCAAGTGAGCATATAGCCCTCGAGCAGGCCAAGATGTTTCCTGGCAAGTTTCCAGAGTCTACGTACACCAATCAACCAGAATATCGTGTGAACTTCCTAATAGAGGCGTTACTTCGACGAATAATAAACAACTGTATATAATCTTGTATGCTTATCCAGATATTTATTGTGATGCATTGTTGCTGAATGTTATAACCAAAAAATTCGTTAATTTTCCAATACTTCAGCAGCTTATGTAATGAAAATATTAAAATAACTAATTCATAGCGACCAGTATCTAACTTGGATTTAGTTTGTTGGACTAGTTAAAGCAAAGCTGTATCTGATTATTGATCATTACATCCAAAACTATTGTAAGGTGATAAAATTTTTTTTTTTTTATTGCTTGGATGTGTGGGCGAGCTCACAACCCACCTGGTGTTAAGTGGTTACTGGAGCCCATAGACATCTACAACGTAAATGAACCACCCACCTTGAAATATAAGTTCTAAGGTCTCAGTATACTTACAACGGCTACCCCACCCTTCGAACCGAAACGCATTACTGCTTCACGGCGGAAATAGGCGGAGTGGTGGTACCTACCCGTGCGGACTCCCAAGAGGTCCTACCACCAGTGATTACGCAAATTATAATTTTGCGGGTTTAATTTTTATTACACGATATTATTCCTTCACCGCGGAAGTCAATCGTGAACATTTGTTGAGTACGTATTTCATTAGAAAAATTGGTACCTGCCTGCGGGATTCGAACACCGATGCATCGCTAGATACGAATGAACCGGACGTCTTATCCTTTATACCAATACGACTACTATTTGATACACAAAATAAATTATTTTTGAGGATTATATTAGATTAGAATTGTGCATTGCCCCTATCTACTACTCCTTAACAAGAAGCTCAAACTAAATGTAGGTTAACTATAATTTGGAAGCGAGCCAGCCATCATCTTAGCTGTTGCAGTTTCAAAATTATATCGAAATTTTTAGATGTCATTTAGTTTGCTATATCGGTATGTTTGTTGATTTTGTCTTTTTAATTATCGAAAGATCACTGCTCTTAGAGTTGAAAAAACAAATCCAGGGATATTGAATTGTTGAAAAAACTTACAAAGACAGCAGAATTAAATTTGCTCAGGGCACCATTAAACATTTTTTACTGATGGTAGGACCTCTTGTGAGTCTGCATGGGTAGGTACCATCACCCTGCCTATTTCTGTCTATCTAAAATATTGTATCTAAAGTTTGAATTAGTTTTGTTAGAGCCATCGCTGAACAAAGACTGTTAGAAACACTGAACGCTAACGAACCATCCATTAATTTGATAAGTCCCCTAAAACTTTTATGAACAGATAATAATTTATAACTAGCCGTAGTAAAGTTTTCGACTTTATTATTGTGCTTGGGCTGAACGGCGGAGCAGGCTTGAAATTCTCAGAAAATTGTGTCAATTTAAATCTTGTATTTTTTTAAATCTTGGCATTAAGCAGATTAATTATTAGGGACCAGGCTTTTTTTTTCTTAATTCATAAAATTAGTGTGTAACTTTCGTCCTTTTTGATGGTAGTTATTACAATATTCCAATGTTAACGCCTCTATCCGATGATTTTCAAGCAAAGTAAGAAATTGTCCCTTAGAAGTAAGGTGACACTCTACAAAACTTGCATACGGCCCATCATGACCTATGCAAGTGTAGTGTTCGCTCACGCGGCCCGCACTAACTTAAAACCACTCCAGGTTATTCAATCCTGTTTTTGCAGGATAACCATCGGAACCCCGTGGTTTGTCAGGAATATCGACTTGCATGACGACCTGGACCTAGAGTCCATCAGTAACTATGTACAGTCGGCATCAGTGCATAATTTCGAGAAAGCGGCACGACACGAGAACCCTCCCATCGTAGCCGCCGGGAACTACATAGCCAATCCTGCGGATCAAATGGTAAACAGTCGACATCGCCCAAAACACTCGTCATTTCGGATCCTCCCGATCCACTAAAGGTGCTTTTAGGTACCTCAAGCATCGGTCATCATTCTCGTCGAACCCGTCGCTTGCAACGAAGGGCTCGGCGAGTAAATTAACCCACAGACACAGCCCACTGAGTTTCTCACCGGATCTTCTCAGTGGGTCGCGTTTCCGATCCGGTGGTAGATTCTGCGAAGCACGGCTCTTGCTAGGGTTCGTGTTAGCAACGTCATCAGCTTTGAGCCCCATGAGCTCATCTACTATTTAAGGTTACGCTGATATGGTCTCTCTAGACCATCAGCTTAGGTAGGAAAAAAATGTTAGCAAAAAACACCTTTGTCATCCGGGACCACGAAAACTGTAAATTCTTCGAAACTTTGCAAATTGTAATTAATAATTAATTAATATTCGCGTATAAACCAAATAACGCAAAAGTAATTTTAATAAACATCACGAGCGATTATTGACTTTTATTATAATACCATATACCTATTTTAATACCATAATAATATTATTATATACCATGGTTCCACGGTGCGCAATTCGACTCACATTTCGCAAAGTCACATGTTAAAATACAAGTATACGCAATTGCGCAGTTTTATCGTAATATAACAAAAAAAAGTAAGTAAAAAAAAAGATTGCATCCAAGCATTACATACAAGCTAAGTCGACATATAAAAACATAAACAAACATGATCAAATACATGATATACCATGAGCAAACGATATGACCCTAATATTACTTAGAAAACGTATACACAATATCTACGCAGAAAAATATTATATTCAAAACAACGATAATAACAAAACCATTTCGCAATATTACCACACTTTTAGAAAAAATCTAGCAAGTACTAAAAGTTTTCCTCATCCAGACGTACCGTTGTGTGATGCGTGATATACTCATACGTATTTCGCTATCGCGCTATACGTGGTTCAGATACTTCGAACTTCCATAACATGCGCACTTAGTTGATTAACAAACAGATTGAAAAAAAAGCTAAGGTACACAGAGCTTAAGACTCGGTTGCATTTTAGTATCTGGATTTGATTGGCAATATAAAATCTTGTAGCAATCTTACAGGTATATCGCAATAAATTGCCTTTAGTTTTTTTTATTGCCTTTGTAGGCAGACGAGCATATGGCCCACTTGATGGTAAGTGGTCACCGTCAGGCAAAGCCAAGCCGCTGCCTACCATTAAGTACTCTCCGCAAGTCTCGTTTGAAGAAGGACATATTGTCATAGCGCTCGGAAAACACCATGGAGGGGAGTTCATTTCAAAGCCGGGCGAGTACGTGGCAAAGAAGATCTTTGGAAACGCACTGTTGATGAACGCAGCGGTTCCAAATGATATGGATGAACTCTGCTCTGATAGCGGGAGGTGCGATGATAAAAAGGAGATAAGGAGATGACTTAGCATGCGTAGCTCTTGAAAGTTGAATTTGTCTGAGCGTTTAACAAATTCATTTTCCTCAAAAATTACCTATGCTTTTGGAAATCGAATAAAACTTGGTAATTGTCGCTAAAGAATAGGAGCAACACCTAATATTACACCAAAAATCTAACATCAACAAAGACTCTCTAATTACATCACAGGTATACAATGAAACGCCCATCGCATTAGCACTAAACCGCCAATCTCAGGCCAAATATCTTCAATAAATTATAGCGTTCCCTTGCCAATTCGAAACTTAGCCACCTGTGTTTTCAACCTTACAGTATATCCAGCGTAATCTCCGACCTCTGGGGATCCATCGACAACTAATAAACTACGGGAACTTTCCGCTACTTTGTTTTCCTGTTTTCGTGACCGCAGTCATTACCGGGTGACACTGGCCCGGGTCTTGCTTTAAGTTTATCCTGTTTAGGTGCCTCGAAGTTCTATATGTCAATTTGGGGGGGTCAATCGAGTTTGAACTACATGAGGATGGTGTTTGAGCGTTTTATTTAAGATTATTTTAACAAATTTTATCTGTCACCTTATGCCGTTATCTGATCAGTTTATTTATAATAGGATTGGGCATTTTCCTGATCTGCTTACATCCTGCCAGATGAGTCATTGAGCTGACATTACCATCCTACCCACTTCTGTACTCGTAGCAATCACGCCTTTTTTCCTTCCTATGCTGATAGCCTTGAGAGGCTATTGCAGCTTCCCCTTGACGTGTAGGTGAGCTCACTGGGCTCAAACCGGGAGTGTTGCTAACACTGCCCCTAGCAAGAGCAGTGCTTCGCAGAATCTACCACCGGATCGGAAACGCAACCCACTGAGAAGATCCGGCTATGTCTATGGGTTAATTCATGCTTGTAGTTCCTAAAAGCACCGTTAATGGATCGGGAGTATCCGTAATGACCTGTTTAGGGCCGATTTTCAATATAAATGGTAGTAAATCTATGCGTATCTCTTTGGTGTCATGTAATTGTCTAGACGTGGTCAACACCAGACTGGACATAGAATTATTACGCGTATATCTCTCAAGTCGCAAGTTAGCTGACTTAGCTGACTAAGCTGCCCGGTTCTTTATTGGTTACCAAAGCACATAGAAATAACAAGATGACCCACCTCCTCTTTTGTATACACTGTCTTGTATTCAAAAACCTTAAGCATTCTAATTAGCTACTTAGCGAGCATATTTCTTGTTAATAGATCGTTTATTATAACTAACGATAGTTCCAAACCTCGAGTACTGCACTTGACGTATTTAATTTATTCTCGAAGGGAATCCATCAAGCAGCGATCAAACGTGGCCGACACTAATTAATTACGCGTTTTACGTCGTTTACTAACTAGATTTCTGAGCTTTAATCTCGTTAATGTTTTATTTGTAACGAAAATTATTTTTAGTCTATACTATAATATTATAAAGAGGAAAGATTTGTTTGTTTGTTTGTACTGAATAGGCTCCGAAACTACTGAACTGATTTCAAAAATTCTTTTAATGTTTGAAAGCTACACTATTCCCGAGTGATGTAAGCTATAATTTTTTTTTTTTTGAAAAAAATTAGGAATCCTTTTTAAAACTCAAATAATGTAACCCAAGGTGTAAAAATTACCTAAAATATTCTTTACATCGCGTGCCCTGCGAAACCTATTGATGATAGAATAAAATAATGTACTACGACTTTGTAGAACACATTATTATTTATAAAAAGTGTCGCGACAGCATATATCTAACTGTTATAGTTATGCTGCAATAAGTGATATTTAAAACAAACAAAAAAAACAATATCAAATATCGTTGAAATTTTTGTTAAAGACTCGAGCGGAGCCAGAGCGGACGCTTGTAGTTCATAATTTCATAGATAATGTATTGAGAGGATATTTCCTAGAGCAAAATATATTACATTAATCAGAAGACTCCGTTGCGTACAACACTTCCTTAAGTTACTGCTTGGTTAAAGTACATACCTATGATCTGTTAGCAGAGTAAAATGTCCCTTCGGAACAAGGTGTGTCACCTTACAAAACTTGCATAAGTCCAGTCATGACTTACGCGAGTGTGGTGTTCGCTCACGCGGCCCGCACATACATAGACACCCTCCAATCCCTACAGTCACGGTTTTGCAGGTAAGCCGTCGGGGCTCGGTGGTTCGTGAGGAATGTTGACCTACACGACGACATGGGCCTCGAATCAATCCGGAAATACATGAAGTCAGCGTCGGAACGGTACTTCCATAAGGCTATGCGTCATGATAAAGGCCTTATCGTTGACGCCGCTGACTACTCTCTGATCATGCAGTAGCCAGTCACCGTCGACGCCCTAGATACGTCCTTACGGATCCATCACAACGAATAGATACTGTTAATATCAATGAGACTTGCAGTCCGCTTTGAGGGCTAAGTCGTACCAGGCGCTCGACTTCACCCACTTCAGATTTTCCTATTCGTACACTCTTGACAGAGTGGTCGTGGTCATGCATCAGTCGGATCCTGCGATACCGATGCTCTCGCGATGCGACGCCATGTAGCACGATGTTTCGCAGAGTGAGAGCAAACATTTATGTTCACTTCAGATAATACTAGTTATATTGCTGAGTTTTATAGTTACTCGATTTATGAATTAGGGCGATTTATTAATGGGCAATTTCCTTTGTTTATACTGGTGACGCGTTCAAAAGCAAGAAGACTTATGAATGAGGGCGTTATCAATGCTACTTAAAATATTCAATACAATTTAAGATTCGCTTGTATTGCCTCAATTCTCGTAGCCAATAACGAACGTGGAAACAATACGTCAACGCATTTCGAAGTCTGATGATAAAATAATGAAAATTTGATTATTCTTTCAGTCGTTTTCAATCAGCTAAAAACTTGACGCAAAATGAATTACGTGCGAAATTATTTCTCAGGGCCACCTGCCCCGGCGCGTCGACAAACTCTTGTATCCTATCGCTCATTGTGACGAAGTAACTTCACGATTAAACAATGCAGGATAATTCGTCATGTTTCCCTGATTCAATACCGTTAATGAATTTAAAAAAATATATATTTCAAGCTTAATTTTTCGAGAACAGCTTCCAGATTTTTTTTCCACCTATAATCCGGCTCTGAATGGGCAACTCATAGTGGTGAGATATGACATCTTTTCAGGTTTGAAAAGAACAATGTTCGAAAGACAACGGCCTAAATTGGCATAACTGATATCCATGAGCACAATGACTAACTACTTACCATCAAATGGATCGTAAGCTTGCCTTCGTAACAAAAAAATCTGTCTTTTGTTAATCAGCTATTCTTTTGTTTGGCCATAAATGAGCATACAGCGAATCAAACATATGATAGGTGTGATATTTTAGTGGTGGTAGGACCTCTTATGAGTCCGCACGGGTAGGTACCACCACCCTGCCTATTTCTGCAGTGAAACAGTAATGCGTTTCGGTTTGAAGGGTGGGGCAGCCGTTGTAACTCTACTGAGACTTTAGAACTCATATCTCAAGGTGGGTGGCGTCATTTACGTTGTATATTACGTCTGTGGGATCCAGTAACCACTTAACACCCATATATGTAATAAAAAAATTTAAAAAAAACGTCGACGGTGCCCTACGTGGCGCACTGAAGTAATGCCTAACTTTGTCTTCGTTTGTTTTTAATGTGTGTTTTAGTATTTTAGGTGTCTTAGAAATAGATTCATTCTCAGTGCCTTCTGAATCGTCTTTCCCTGAGTCTATTGATATTCCGGTGCCTTAGCAAGAAGATCTAAGAGAGAAATCGACATAATTACTTCAGTGTGCCGCGTAGAGCACGGGTGACCTACAAGGCAGTTAAAGAGTTAATCCTCTCTATTTTTTGTCTATTTTGGCCGCGAAACAATCATACGTTCCAGTTTGAATGATAAGACAACAATTTTTCCAAAACCATTTGAGTCTTCGACCTCATGCCTCAAGGAGGTAATCGATTACTTAACCAATCCTTTTCACAACTCATTATGCATTTAATAATTCACTAGATGATGACCGAGCTTTGCTCGTTTTTTTTTTTTTGATATCGCCATTTTGTTGTGTCTTTAAAGCGGTTAGTTGCCCTCAATTAAGAAAAATAGTATTATTATTCGCCAATAGATGTCGGGAAGAGTTGAATATTGAAAACACGAATAAAACAACATTTTCTGAAAATAAATCGTAGCTAGATCGATTTATCGCCCCCGAAATCCCCTGTAATAATAAATTTTATGAAAATCGTTGGAGCCGTTTCCGAGATTCAGATTATATATATATTAATATACAAGAATTGCTCGTTTAAAGGTATAAGATAAGATAGCTGTTCATAAAATTTGAGGAAAATTAACCCAACACATATCGGTATTAGTCATCTAACACACGACGCAGCAGACAGTACAAAATGAAGCCGGTATCTGATGATCTAGAGCCGTCACACGGAACCGAAGGCAATCAATCAACCGTGCGTATGTCAACCGAGAACACTTCTATAATGTGTGATCAATGGGCCCGACGGGGTCTCGCAGTAGCGGGCTGCTACAAGGCGAAATTAGATTTCAGTCCAAAAAGGCTTAAATCGGTAAAACGCGAATTTATTATTTAAAATTATGTTTTATAGTTTCAAGTCGTTGTGGCCTAAATGATAAAAACGTCCGGTGCGTTCGTGTTGAGCTACACACCGGTGTTCGAATCCCAGGCGGGTACCATTTTTTCTAATGAAATACGTACTCAACAAAAAATATTCACGATTGACTTCCAAGGTGAAGGAATAACATCGTGGAATAAAAATCAAACCCGCAAAATTATAATTTGCGTAATTGCTGGTGGTAGAACCTCTTGTGAGTCCGCGCGGGTAGGTACCACCACCGCGCGTATTTCTGTCGTGAAGCAGTAATGCGTTTCGGTTTGAAGGGCGGGACAGCCGTTGTAACTATACTGAGACCTTAGAACTGATATCTCAAGGTGGGTAGCGCATTTACGTCGTAGATGTCTATGGGCTCCAGCAACCACTTAACACCACGTGGGCTGTAAACTCGTCCAACCATCTAAGCAATAAAAAACAAATTTTGTTTTGTGACGCAAATTTGATTATTTCTACTCATATAGATATTAAATTGAAGGATCTATCGCATTGGGATTTTATATTCTCTAATTTGAATGGCATACTTCGTATACATCATAATAGAAATAAACAATATAATTGTGACTAGCATAAATACAACATGCACCACCTTCTTTGTTTTTGACTTAGGCAAATCTCTATCTATGTAAAACTGCAAGAACTAATAACTTCTAGGAAATTAAAATCTTAGCTTATGTATGTTTTTTTGCAAATGAAGGACCGATTTCATACTAATACAATAATGTTATCGTGCCTTTGAAAATCTTAATCAATTAGTCGTACCTAGGACTTGGTAAATGAATGGAAAAAAGTTGATCGCATTTTTATGATCAAGAATTGAAATTAATTTTCTGCTATATTTTTTTTATTGCTTATATGGTTGGACGAGCTCACAGCTCGCCTGGTGTAAAGTGGTTACTGGAGCCCATAGACATCTACAACGTAAATGCGCCACCCATCTTGAGATATAAGTTCTAAGATCTCAGTATAGTTACAACGGCTGCCCCACCCTTCAAACCGAAACGCATTACTGCTTCACGGCAGAAATAGGCAGAGTGGTGGTACCTACCCGCGCGGACTCACAAGAGGTCCTACCACCAGTAGAATTTCCTATAGTGTATATAATAGTGCTATGAAAATGTCATTTTAAAAGTAAAACTCCAACTCTGCTATGAAACCTTTTCCTTAAACGATTAATATCGACTGCCAGTATCTGATTCTCAAATGACAGTAGTGTTTTTCAACGATTCCGGTGTTTGAAAGCTCCGTGATCTTTGAATAATTTGGATTTGAAATTGCTTTTACAAATATGCATTTAATGAGCTTTTATTAAAAGCTAATTAAAAAACTTTTACTTACGGCCATTTAAAATGAAATTATATTTTCTGTCAATGGTTGGACGAGCTCACAGCCCACCTGGTGTGGTTACTGGAGCCCATAGACATCCACTACGTAAATGTGCCACTCATTTTGAGATACAAGTTCTAAGGTCGCAAGTATAGTTACAACGGCTCCCCCACCCTTCAAACCGAAACGCATTACTGCTTCTCGGCAGAAATAGGCAGGGTGGTGGTACTCACCTGTGCGGACTCACAAGAGGTCCTACCACCAGTAATTACGCAAATTATATTTTTGCGGGTTTTTAATTTTTATTACACGATGTTATTCCTTCACCGTGGAAGTCAATCGTGAACATTTATTGAGTACGTATTTCATTAGAAAAATTGGTACCCGCCTGAGATTCGAACACCGGTGCATCGCTCAACACGAATGCACCGGACGTCTTATCCGTTACGCCACGACGACTAGCCAAAAAACTATTATTTGTTTAAAGAAATCACGTATCGTATTGTTATTTTGTTTTACTGAGACTTGTTTATTTGTCTTTGAGCAAATAATAATCGTATGCATCTTGCGATTTGTGAAAAAAAAAAAAAAACATTCAGGATAATACTATAAATTTCAATGAGAGCAAGACTAAAGTACAAACTGGTGAAACTGGAAAGGCCTCCGGGCCACCAGTAATCCTTCAATCATAAAAAAAATAAAATAAAAAAAATAAACTAAAGTACAAAATTGAATTGGTTTTATTAACTATAGAAAAAAAATTTTTTTATTTATATGTGTAATTGTGTATGTATATAGTCTGATATATTATGTATTAGTGT
The DNA here is from genome assembly GCF_030269925.1 of Bombyx mori. Taxonomy (NCBI): domain Eukaryota; kingdom Metazoa; phylum Arthropoda; class Insecta; order Lepidoptera; family Bombycidae; genus Bombyx; species Bombyx mori. Next base: position 13,321,562 of record NC_085131.1, on the reverse strand, counting down.
TTTTATTTATTATTGTTACTATTATTGTTATTATGTACTGTATCTATACTAATATTATAAAGAGGAAAGATTTGTTTGTTTGTTTGTATTGAATAGGCTCCGAAACTACTGAACCGATTTGAAAAATTCTTTCACTGTCTGGAAGCTACACTATTCCCGAGTGACATAGGCTATAATATTAGGGGTTCTTACTAAAACTCAAATAACGTAACCCAAGGTGTAAAAAAATTACCTAAAATATTCTTTACATCGCGTGCCCTGCGAAAACTATTGATGATAGAATAAAATAATGTACTACGACTTTGTAGAACACATTATTATTTACAAAAATTGTCGCGACAGCATATTTCTAAGTATTATAGTTATGCCGCAATAAGTGTTGTTTTATTTTAAAAAAAAACAACGTCAAATATCATTGAAATTTTTGTTGACCCGAGCGGAGCCGGAGCGGGCCGCTAGTCAATAAGTAAATTGATTAGATTGTACTTTTCTACCCAACTATGTAAAGCTCACCCTCTTTAAGAACGGTTAGCTAGTAACTCAATTGTTGAGTTAAGCTCGCCATTTTATAACTTTTCGCAATTATTATATTTTATTAACTGTGTGTACAATAAAGAATAACGAATAAGAAGAAAAAACATTGCTTAAAAGTTTCAGCAAACAAACAGTTGTTAATGAAGCCAAAACAAATGACAATCCCGTGTCTTATCTTGTAGTTTCCCCATATTTTCCTTTAGCAGCACGCTTCATTTGCGCAATGGAATAAAAGCATTCACATGATTAGGTCTCTCCTCAACTATGAGGAATCTTTTGCGGTTTATAAACATTTCTTGTCAACGGATCAGCTCGCAGGGCCGTAAGGGCGAAAATTGCTTATTTTTTAAATATACTGAAACATCGCTGAAAGTAATACTGGTACCATATTGTTTTTGAAAATGATGACGTCAGCAACGTTAATTCTCTTCATTATTATCATTACCTTTTATAATGACAGTAATTAAGATCTACTATGGTCACTACACTAGGGGGTCGCGGGTTCGAATCCCGCCAAGGGAAGATATTTGTATGATAAATATAAATGTATTTCCAGGGTTATGGATGTATATTAAATATATGTATGTGTATAATAAAAATCTTATATTTATTTCCGTTATCTGGTACCTGTAATACAAGTTCTTTACGAACTTATAACGGAACCAGTTAACATGGCGTGATTGTTAGGAAATATTTATTTATTATTATTTACTATTCCAAAAAATTCCTTTTATTGAATTTCAATTGAAAAACAATAACAAGAAAGAGCTTGGCTGCTCGAGCCGGAATGAATAAATACAAGCCTTATTAAAACTACCTTTATCACAATCTACAGAACACGATATTGTAAATTGGTACCTATTCTAAACATCTGAAATTGTGAATCTACGAAAAAAACCTGCTAATAAAACAACCGTCTAGAATTGCATAAGACTGAAAATTTCAATGGTATCCACATAGATATTTACATTAATACTGTTGTGTTTAGCCATTAGAAGTCTTCAGGAGAACGTTAAATTAGAGTTTAAATCATGCATATTTCTTATTCAAGTCAACGCTATGTATTCTGAGTCAAAAAAAAAGTTTGTATTGAAAAATTAATTTAAATAAATCGCCCTAGGAATTTCACTTAAATCATTTTACAAGACTATATCACTAAACAGACTTTCAGTATCAATAGGAATATGTTTGTGTGTAGCTTGCTCCGAAAATCGTTAGAAACGTTGATGGGCTTACCAAGTGTCACGTTTGGATTAGACTGTCTGGGGAGAGTGCCGTATCCATGTATTCAAATTTATACCCTGATTCAAATAGTTTACTATGTATTATTTCCTTCCTATTCAGTCACTGCTTCGATCGTGAATTCCTTTAACATCATGCTATTTTTTATTATTAGTGATTTTATTATTAGTGATTCTCGTATTTTAACGTCCGTCTGGTGTAGTGGTAAGTGACATGGTCACTACACTAGGGGGTCGCGAGTTCGAATCCCGCCAAGGCAAGATATTTGTATGATAAATATAAATGTATTTTCCAGGGTTATGGATGTATATTAAATATATGTATGTATATAATAAAAATCTTACATTTATTTCCGTTATCTGGTACCTGTAACACAAGTTCTTTACGAACTTATCACGGGACCAGTTAACGTGGCATGATTGTTAGTAAAATAAAATATTTATATTTAAGGTTTACATCCTTTTTTTTTTTTTGCTTAGGTGGGTGGAGGTGCTCACAGCCCACCTGGTGTTAAGTGGTTACTGGAGACCATAGACATCTACAACGTTAATGCGCCACCCACCTTGAGATATAAGTTCTAAGATCTCAGTATAGTTACAACGGCTGCCCCACCCTTCAAATCGAAACGCGTTACTGCTTCACGGTAGAAATAGGCGGGGTGGTGGTACCCACGCGGTCTCACAAGAGGTCCTAACACCAGTAAAAGTAGCTTGTAATGAGTAAAAACTCATTTCCATCTTGATTTCATAATATTATAATGCTTTGAAGCAATATGGAATACAGTCATAGATACAAAGCTTTGTAGGTACAAATCGAATATCACAATTTCACATATCGACAACTGTATCAGTCAACTATTGTCAACGACCGATTATTCCATTCACGCGCTAGACAATAGCGATATTAACAGATATCCGATGAATTGCGAAGCGGCTTGTTCTGTCACTCACTTTGTTTGGGGGATCGGAATTAATTAATTAAGTGTAATTGTCCTATCTGTTAAGTTGTTCGGTTGTGTGGATTTTACGTGTGCGTGTTCTAGTTTTGATCAAGAAAACGACATATACTTAATTTTAGTTAATTGATTTAATGGGTATTATCGCACTTGTCACGTAAGCTGAATCTTGCGTGCCTATCCAAGCATGTCCCAAAGTCAAGACTGAAGCTATTTCCAAAGGATTGTGTTGTTTTATGAAACCACGGTAAAAGTGAAACTTTTTTTCACATTATAGACATTTAACTCTGACAAACAAGATTTACATCAAACACTGGCAACTACACGGTCAGCTGCTGCGAATTATAGGCGCCGCCATATTGGTCTTGGCTGCTCTAAACAGCGCCGTTCACTTTATCCCTACTCCGCGACCGACCGTCACGCGACATGCAACACACAGACGAAAAATTTGAGACGATGTAATAATTAAAGTTTCAAGTAAATAACATGATTTGAAGAATAATTGTTAATAAATACGTGTACTTACGTATATATGGGCATTCTATCGCCGTCTTTAAACCACAGCATCATGGCGACGTCTCGTACAGGAGCCGCCAGATCGCAAGGCAGTCGTGTCGTCCCTCCTGGTGCTGACCACACTTGGATTACGTCTGAAAAGGTAGAGGATATCATAAAATCATTGCACTTTTAAATTTAGAAAACCACGTCCCCAAAAAACAAAAAGTATTTACAAATTTCTAGGTGCTGATAGGTCTGCTACGTTGGCTAAATGGAAATTTCTAGAAACTCAATCTAAACTAAAGTTGGGATTTTAACAATAAAAAATATGATTTCAGCAATGGTCGGACGATGTGGTGACGACGACTTTGGGCCTGGTTTAGGACTCACCAATGCTAAAGAGCAAATCAAAAGACTGTCGCAGTTGGGCGTCACAAATTATGTCGAGCCTTAGAAATAACGCAGTAAATAGATAACAGCGCACCTATTTTTTTTGTCATTACACCATTCTGAACTTTGATGATTGCTCGGGAATTCGGCTATAATTGAAACCTCCCTTTGTTTCCTTTCAGTTCCATCGTCCAAACGTTTTGATTGGTAATTGGTTTCGTCTTTGAAAACTGTCCGTGGAATTTCTTTTGTCTCTGCCATGTTGAATATTGTGTTACTTTTACAGTCGAAAATAATGGCCCAGAATTCTTTAGAGATATAATTATATCAGTTTTTTGTTATTACATGAATTTGAATATTGGTGGATGTAGTTTTATATTTAAATGTATCTTTTGGAATAATATACTGTTTTTTTATTTTTTTTTTTATTGCTTAGATGGGTGGACGAGCTCACAGCCCACCTGGTGTTAAGTGGTTACTGGAGCCCATAGACATCCACAACGTAAATGTGCCACCTATTTTGAGATACAAGTTCTAAGGTCTCATGTATAGCTACAACGGCTGCCCCACCCTTCAAACCGAAACGCATTACTGCTTCACGGCAGAAATAGGCAGGGTGGTGGTACCCACCCGCGCGGACTCACAAGAGGTCCTACCACCAGTAATTACGCAAATTATAATTTGCGGGTTTCATTTTTATTACACGATGTTATTCCTTCACCGTGGAAGTCAATCGTGAACATTTGTTGAGTACGTATTTCATTAGAAAAATTGGTACCCGCCTGCGGGATTCGAACACCGGTGCGTCGCTTCAACACGAATGCACCGGACGTCTTATCCGTTAGGCCACGACGACTTCAAAACAACATAACACATAAACATAAACACATAAACATTATGAGACCGCAAAACATCTTGAAATACGTATTTCTAAATCATTCCAAAGCTTTCAGTAGTTTTCAACGCCTATTGATATCAAAACATGGATTTCGCTACCTTATAATCAGTGATTGAAATCCCAATACTGTTATTCACGGCTATACTACCTTTTTTGAGACAGTGATGAATCTCCGTATTAGATCCCAGCACTGAGCAGATGCGTGGAGGCTGCTACGCGGCTCTATTAGCATAATAATCGGAACCTATGACTTAAATGTGCTTCGAATGATTATTACTATAATATATCATATCATATATCGGCAGTAGCCGCCTGAAAACGCCCAATTAATATTAACTCTATAGCACGATAGCCATCATTATGCTGTTGTACTTATACCGGTCACCGTCCTCGTCGAACTCGTCGCTTGCGACGAAGGGCTCGACGAGCGAATTAACCCATAGACACAGCCCATTGAGTTTCTCGCCGGGTCTTCTCAGTGGGTCGCGTTTACGATCCGGTGGTAGATTCTGCAAAGTACTGCTCTTGCTAGGGCCAGTGTTAGCAACACTCCCGGTTTGAGCCCCGTGAGCTCACCTACACGTCAAGGAGAAGCTGAAATAGCCTCTCAAGGCTATCAGCATAGGCAGTAATAAAAAAATATACTTTTGCAAGAATTATAACGTTGATTTTTGTCAAAGCGTAAATACAAGGCCAAAACACGATGACTCCAGCCCCAGTAAAGACTCGTTGAGCGCTATACATCAAGTAGAAGCGTGTTTTTCTCCTGTCGTCGCGCATTAAGACGTCCTAATACAAATTGGAGTGAGCGGGCTTTGGGGCGTGGTACAAGAGTGAAGGGCCTTTTTTCCATTTATTTTACAAAAAAAAAAGTTTCAATTCAAAAACATCCATTAGAGACAAATAGTACGTATAGACCAGACGAGAGAACCAAACATATTTCACAGGCATTGACTTCGAACGGGAAACAAAATTAGACCCCGTGGTGTAGTATCCGGGGTCACTGGAGGATTAATGAGGCATAACATTAGATTATACTGGCAGAAGATAATGCAATTACAAAAGTACTACCAATATCCATGTTATTAACAAACCAACGTTGCCAAATAGCTATAAACTATGAGCACTAATGAATCCACTTCAAATTACCAGCACAATTTTACCTTGAGTAAAACTGGTCATGAGATTTCAGTGAATCCTCATCTACCTTACTTTACTCACTAGAGATCATCAGTAAATACCAATCATTTCTGAATTAAAGACTATACAGCTGAGTTTGCTTTGTACATCAAAATAATACACAAAGAAGCATAAATCTAAGATGAAAGCACAATGAAAGCTTTAGCGTGAAGACCGTTTTTACATCAAATTATTTCCCAAATTGGACCACATCATTCTGTATGCGCCCTAATAGCTTACAACCTTGATAGGCGGCAAATGTCGCGTCTGCTCTGTACGCCTCGGCTGATCTATGGCGTATACAACACATAAACCTAAGGATGTGTACGCAAATTGCTCAACACTCTGCGAAGCTTCATATTAGGTTGAACGTTTTTTACTGCTTAAGTTTGCTCTTTGTTGAACATTTAGTGACACAATTATGCTTTAATTAAAATTAGAAAAAATAGTACAGAATAAATAGTTACCGAGAAGCTAAGACACATACGTTGAGTTTGCCACAAACTAAGGATTTCTAGATAGATTGGATATAACAAACACCCAGACAAAGAGCAACCAAATCTGTTCATCGCGCAAATGTTTGCCTGATGTGGGAACAGAACCCATAAACCTCGGCTCAGGGGTCAGTTAAGACCACGACAGCGAAGCACAAAAAGAACTCTTAGCATTTCACAACGGCTACGCTAGACCCTGGATAAGGCACTCAACGTGTATTAAGGTCGCTACATACACTAATAACTTTTAAAAGACACATGTATAATATAAACTGGTCCTTCAGTCTGTAGTTTGGTATTAATGTGAATAGGAGGAAAAAAGCTTCTACATATTTGCTCAACGATTACCGTGCATTATAGGCATTAAAAAACTCGCTAGTTGGGAAGCACATTTGCTGCCACAAAAAGGTCAAAAGAAGCAGGAAGAAAAGCAGTTTAGTTATTATCTAATTTGAATTGGTCACTATAAGTCCTAATAAAAATTAAATGAATGCTGATATGAAAAATACTGGTGATTGCTTTCTAAGCAGAACCGCCACCAAGCTAATAAAATATTAGTTAATACCCTAGTTGGAACTTAGGATTACTTCAATGAGTATTATATACCACTGGACCAAATTCGATACGAATCTAATTAATCCGAGTTTAAAATATCTCCCAGAAAATAAACTGTTCAGAGGATGCCCAGATATTTCCTTTGAAATCGAAAAACGTATTTCGGATCGATATAAAAATTAATTTGTTCGCATTAACAGGGTCATCGCGTCAAAGCGACTTCAAAGAAACGGGAAACAATAACCATCCAATAAATATGGCTTCTGTATCGAGGTCGTTACTTTATTAAGATAAATTACAAATTTATTTTAAAATGTCGATAATTTTAGTACTTCTATCATACGTCGTTGTTTTCACTATGATCCCATGCACTTCAAAGATCACAATAAATCTTTGATACTATAAACAAAAATTGAACCTATGACGGACAAGAACGTTTATTTGTACCAAATTGATGTATTTGTGTACTATTTATATTGGATCACTGTTCGATTGCGGGTATATTGTAATTTGTTTTTAATATTACATTCGCTGCCCATTATAATCATGCATTATCATCATTCTTCTGCCCTTCTCCCAGTTACCTGGGGTCAGCGCAACATGTTTTCTCCTTCCATACTCCTCTATCATATGCCATTTCTTCGCTCACTTCCCTCTTACACATATCGTCTTTCACGCAATCCATCAATTTCTTCTTAGGGGTACCTCTTCCTCATGCATTATAAATGCATTATAAATTACCGACAAATGGGCTCCAAATAAAATTAAAAAAAATACTAATATATTGCCGAAAACCGAAGCAAATGGAAGCTGAGGGTACAAAGAGCCACGAAGGGCTTCCAAGGACACTACCTTCAGTAATGAAGTATTCGACTAAGAAGAAGATATTAATATACTACCACTGTTCAATCGTGAGCATTCGTGAACGAAGGCCTTCAATTGAATAGTAATACTAGGATTAGACCGAAACGAATAGAGTTCATATAAAGGGACCTATACTCAGCATTGAATTGACACAGGTTGAAGAAGAGACTAGGATTGAAATTTCGGTTTGTCCTCCTACTTTTAGAGGACAAAATGCAATTTTATCATAATGTAAAGAAAACCTTTATTATCTAAAGCTCTTTAGTTTTTTAAAAAAGATTTTTCTGCAGTGTCATTCAGTGTCATGGATTGAAGTCTGTCATACAGTAAACAGAGAGTTCAGTTTTGAATACCCGTGGTTTATTAATACTGTTTACTGTTTAATTTTTAATATACATTTTAAAAGAGATTAATGGCTTTAAATATTGTTTTCTTATTATATCACAGAAAACACAATTAAGTATTTTATTGTTTATTCATTCTGAAATACTCCATATAATTATATAGTATAAAGTCAAGGCTTAAAACTTAAAATCTGTTTTTATTTTGATTGCCTATGCAGGCAGACGCGCATGGCATACAGCCCACCTGATGCCAAGTAGTCAACATCGCTCAAGGACATCAGAAATGCCAGAGGCATAGTCAGGCCGCTACCTATGGCCAAATAATTTTAATTGCTATTTATATGTTATATCCTCCACGTTAATAATAGGTTAAGTAGTGTAATTGTTTAATTGTATATTGTGAATAATTATTTTTTCTTACATAATAAGTTAGATTAGTTTTCGTTATCGTGTTGTTTTGTTGTATAGAATGTAAGGACCATTATGTACAAACTCAGCACATTGTCTTGCTTAGTCGTGCGCACATGGCTTATGTTGCAAGCCAGATTTTGTTTCTTTTTACTTGTGTTTTTTTATGTATCTTTTTAGCTTGTGATATGTATTGTGTGCCTAATAAATAAAAAATAAATAAAATATGTTCTTTGGATACATTGCCAGAAAGAGAGGTAACAATTCAAAAAAGCTGCTGGTAACAAAGCAAGGTCGGCGGAAGAGGGCCCAGGGGTAGAATCAATGTGCTCTATCCAATGCGCTGGTCGACGTAAGGACCTCCTTCCTCCGTCGATAGCATTGGTATAATTTTTTATTCATGTTTGCATTTCCATTTTTGGGTGAGACGTCTTTGCTCCCAACTAACAACCTGCGCTTCACCTCTATTTTTTTTTTCAACTTTTTTAATAAATACGTATGTATATATTATATAAAGCTTGTATTAATTGAATAACATCCAAAAACAACAAAAAAAAAAACTTTATCCGAATCTCACCCGACCGCCACCTATAAGAAAAGAGAAAATCGCCAGCAATTTCGCTCACTAAAAACGTCTTCCCAAATCCGAGATCCAGCTGCGAAGTATATCAATTTCTCGCTAATTAGCTACCACGTTGCAAAGCACACAGCAATTAAATCTTAATCGAGCCATTTGAGATGTCGCTTGCCCTGGATGGAATGTCATGTGTCACTTGCCAACTGGGAGTCATGAGACACGAGGAATTTTCGAGATGAAACCGTATCAGCACTTCCAATTAACCGCATGATTATATCTCGTAGAAATCAGAGACTTAAAGCCCTAAGGTTATTTAGTATCCCATTGAAACTTGTAGCCAGTTTAATTCGCCGTCCAACCAGAATTTTCAGTATACTAAGACAGGCTTAGCTTGTATTTCAAAGGAACATGTTAATCAGTCTGGTTCTTTTTTAAATGAGAGTAAACCTATCAAATGGGCAGTTATAAAAAAAGAAGATTATCGCCGACCGCATCACACGCATTGTACACGCACACGCTGGTTGTTTTCTCATCTTAATCTTTTTGTGGAATATTCCTACTTTTTTATTACGAACTCTTATGGACGATCATATTTGTCGTTGCGCGAGTGGTATACCCGTTTTGTGAAGAAAAAATTTAGAAGAGTGCCGTCAAGTCGTCAAGCCGGCCGCCGCCATTACGCGTCGTCCAGCAATCACGGTCTTTGGATTCTGCAGCCTGCAAGAAACCAGCGACGGGTTGGCAGCTACGTCTACTTCTCATTACCTAGCCTCAATCTGCCTCTCTTTTTTGTTCACCCTTTGGCGATATTCGTCCCCGCAGAAACTTCCAAAAATATAGAACCAACGCACCAGCGTCGTGAAAAATTGTAACGATTTAGTTTTTTCCCATTACAGTTTATAGTTTTTAGCACCACGTCGCTTTTTAGGTACCTTTTTATAAGCATTGCTCATATGATTATGATTTCAAATATGTAATAAGCCTCTGCCTATATTATATTTGGAAAATGATTCGTTAATCTTTTTAAATTTTATTGGTGAGTTCTTATAATCAAGGAACGACTATTTATTCGAATAGTAAGTAATACTAATAGAGGAACATAGTCCAAACAAAAGTGTTCCGTAAAGGTCACAAGGAACACATCGGAGGAGGCCTTTGTGCCCAAATATAGATAGCTAATCAATGTTGAAAACTGGTATAAATACTCTATAAAAAATCGTATTTGACATACATTCAGTAGTGTCCACTTGTTGCATATTCTACAACATATATTAAAATGGATCGGGTGGTCACATTTGTACTATGACATCTATAAGCTCCGATGACCACTTAATATCAAATAACTACGTCTAACTATCTAAAGCAAAAAAAACACCAGATACCACTATTATTATTTTTTTAATTATTTTTATTGCTTAAATGGGTGGACGAGCTCACAGCTCACCTGATGTTAAGTGGTTACTGGAGCCCATAGACATCTACAACGCAAATGCGCCACCCACCTTGAGATATAAGTTCTAAGGTCTCAGTATAGATACAACGACTGCCCCACCCTTTTAACTGTTAAGAAGGAAATTTTGAAATTCTCAAAATGTGCAAAGATTAGTTACAGACACGTCATGATAATAGCAGTCCGCACCACCCCCGATATCAATTAAAGCTTCCGAAAAAAAAAAAAGCTCCACGTTCGATATCAATTACATCTTCCAGTCCGCAGATATCAAGGGTGTGTACGTCACTGCCCCCCGCTCGTTAGGTGTCCGATCGATCCTCATGCATATTCACGTCACGGACACAATTAGCCCGCACCATAGTTTTGACCGGACCGTACTGCCAATTATACCTCGCAATCTGACCGAAGCTTTTTGCGTGAACCCCCCCCCCTCTTTCCGGGGTCTTTGTTACGGTTTTTTAGAATAATTTTCGGGTCGGTACGGGTTCATTGATTTGTGGCGTCCGCTTTGCCGGTGATACGTGTGCATTTAAAATTTGAATAGAGGATGAAACTTGGGTTTAAGCGATCGCTTTTTTCGTTACGTTTTTGTTTTGTGGCTCACTCAGATATAGACTATAGAGCTGTGGAAATTTTAATTTGGAATCACTATGGTAATTGAGTCCGCACAGGTAGGTACCACCACCCTGCCTATTTCTGCCGTGAAGCAGTAATACGTTTCGGTTTGAAGGGCTGGGCAGCCGTTGTAACTATACTGAGACCTTCGAACTCATATCTCAAGGTGGATGGCAGCATTTACGTTGTAGATGTCTAAGGGTTCTGGTAACCACTTAACACCAGGTGGGCTATGTGCTCGTCCACCCATCTATGCAATAAAAAATGCAGTGATGGAAATTCCTGTATTTGTAGTATTTTAACCATATTACATCATCCATATTATAAAAAAAAATACTCTCCGGATTAATCTAGTGATAATTCTTGCCAATACAATAGTTGAGCGGTTCTTACCTCCTAAAAATTGAAAGTTGAGGCTGCTGGATAGTAAACATTTTTGGTTAACACACACAGAGTTGTTTTACAGGCTACGCAACCTGTGTTCAAATTTAGTTATGATGAACTCTATAAGTTTCTAAAAAAATGATTTTATTCCCTTGTAGGCAGACGAGCATATGGCCCACCTCATAGTGAGTAGTCACCGTCGCCCAAGGACTTTAGCAACGCCAGGGGCAGAGCCAAGCCACTGCCTCCCGTAAAGTAGTCTCCACAAGCCTCGTTTGAAGAAGGACATGTCATAGCGCTCGGGAAACACCGTGGAGGGAATAATTATAGTAGAATAATTATAGCAATACTTCTAGGATATATTCTGCAAGTAATTAAAGTAGATCTGAATTGGATCCCAATTACAATTATGTGCTTCTATCTTAATTGCATACGTTCGCCCAAAACTGCTGCTGAAATAAATTGCTTCGTTTTTTTTTTTTTATTGCTTAGATGGGTGGACGAGCTCACAGTCCACCTGGTGTTAAGTGGCTACTGGAGCCCATAGACATCTACAACGTAAATGCGCCACCCACCTTGAGATATAAGTTCTAAGATCTCAGTATAGTTACAACGGCTGCCCCACCCTTCAAACCGAAACGCATTACTGCTTCACGGCAGAAATAGGCAGGGTGATGGTACCTACCCGCGCGGACTCACAAGAGGTCCTACCACCAGTAAATTTGTTCTAATTATCTACTTCAGATCTATCTAGAATATTAACTACAAATAATCTTACTTATTTTTTACAACGAACACATTAATTCACTCTTTGATTAATCTCATTAGGGCGACCCCGTCCTCGGCTTTGATTGCCATTCGTATAAACGATTCCGGGATTTCTCTTAAATCATAATATGTAAATCAGAATTTTCGCTACACTATATGCGGAGTTGAATGTGAAAACGATACGTTCAAATAATTTATTTCTCGGTTTCTTGCCGGGTCTTCTCAGTGGGTTGCGTTTCCGATCCCGTGATATATTCTGCGAAGTACTGCTCTTACTAGGGCTAGTGTTGACAACGTCCCAGATTAAAGCCCCGTGAGCTCATTTACTCGTTCAGTGATTTTTTTTTTATTGCCTTTGTAGGCAGACGGGCATACGGCCCACCTGATGGTGAGTGGTTACCGTCGCCCATGGACTTCAGCAATGCCAGGGGCAGAGCCAAGCCGCTGCCTACCGCTTAATACTCTTCACAAGCCTCGTTTGAAGAAGGACATGTCATAGCGCTCGGGAAACACCGTGGAGGGGAGCTCATTCCATAGCCGGATGGTATGTGGCAAAAAAGATCTCTGGAAACGCACTGTGGATGACCGCAGTGGCTCTAGGTAGTATGGATGAACTCTACTCCGATGGCGGGCGGTGCGATGGTAAAAACGAGATGCCGGTATCATCTCGAACAATTCCTCAGAGCACTCCCCATGGAACATACGGTACAGGTAAGAAAATAAAGCCTATAAGACGCTTAATATGAAAAAATATTTAAGTGAAAGAGAGTGTACTTGTACTAATTTAAATAAATTAAACGCCTCAGTAGCCAAATAAAGTTTGCACGCATAGGGATTTGGTTGTAATGGAATTGTTGTAGACGCTTGTACACAATCAATACTCGCAAACTCTCCTGCTGCCCTATGAGTGGCTCAAAGTAAAACAATTATATCATCAACAGTCACGTTTCAAACAATAAGCCGGAGTACGGTGGCTACGTCCTACTTTACTCGTAAAAATGAGTGTTGCAGTTACGCCGTGAATGCAAATTGAACAAGCAACTTTGAAGTGCTTCGAACAATCGTATCGGACGCCCTGAATCAAGACATACGAAAATTTAGAAGGCATATACCATAAATAAATTTGGAAAAAGAAAATCGGTTCAATGTTGGGGTAATAATAATTTATCTATCTATCTATATATATAAAAATGAATTGCTGTTCGTTAGTCTCACTAAAACTCGAGAACGGCTGGACCGATTTGGCTAATTTTGGTCTTGAATTATTTGTGGAAGTCCAGAGAAGGTTGAAAAGGTGGATAAATATGAAAATGCTTGGAATTAAATAAAAATAACAATTTTGTTTTTCCTTTGATGTGTCCCCCGTCGGACGGATTTCTTTTGTTTCTATTTTATACAAACCTTTAGGTCTTTTATTTTATTTATCGATTTAGGCACTATGAAGTCTGCCGGGTCAGCTAGTATGTGATAAATATAAGGTTTAATTGTGTAGATCAGAACCAAACCTGGAAAAACAAAAATCTAAACATAACCTGCTAACATAGATTTACAAAAAGTCATATCCTATCAACTTGTAAGCACAAAGAATATGTTTAAAGAAAGTCTATCTTAAATTGGTCATTAAAATTATAACAATCTTAAAGCCGGAACATATTATTGCTTCGCAGAAATAGGCTGTTAGTTTGTACTCTTCCACGTGAGCTTACGACGACAATATACCTTACGTCCAATAAATACCGATTTACGATCACAGTATGCGACTCATACTAATACTAGTAGCCTAATACTAATACTTGAAGAAAGATAATGCTCTCTGTCTGATCAATCTACTGTCTCCTTTTAAGAAACCCATGATCAGATAGTAGCATTTTCGTAAATTTAATTACTAATTCCACCAAAGCATAAAATACTAGTTAGAATCGTAGTTTTCTTTTCTCTACCTATTCGCTGACAGCCTAAGAGGCTATTTCAGCTACCCCTGGACGGACAGATGAGCTCACGTGCTCAACTTGAGAGAATTTGCTAACACTAGCCCTAGCAAGATCAGTGCTCCGCAGAATCTATCACCGGATCGGAATCGCGATCCATTTGGAAGATCCGGTGAGAAAAAATAAAATTTCCGGACAGCTCTTTATATTCAAAGTTCTATAGCACAATGAGAACAAAGATATCGAGTGCCGTCCAAGTTTGAATGCTATCTAGTAAATGAACATTGTCATTCATAAACATGTATTGTTTGTAGCTTTTTAAGTTTCTTTCAATAATAAATTATATCTTTCAATAATAATTGTAAATAAAATTATATGGGGTGAACGCACAGGAGATCAAATTGATATGTATTTTAAATATTGTAATGATAAATTGAAATTAATAGATTTTCCTCTAGAATTGAACAAATGTTGTGATAAAATGTGTACTAATGTGAATCATCAATCTGTTATAAATAATTTTTATATGTGTATTATTAATGTTTTAACTGAAGCCTCTATTAACTGTTATGATAATTTTAGTAATAAGTGTGAAATAACCCATAGGGGTATTCGACCATTGATTGGGTGGAACAAGCACGTCCGCAGTGCTCACCGGGTGGCTAGACTAACTTTTCTTTGCTGGGTGTGGAACGGGAAACCTCGGAAAGGAACAGTGTATAGGGATATGGTGGAATCGAGAAAAATATTCAAAAAACAGCTTAAATTTTGTCAAAACCATCAGGAACAAATAAAAATGAATATTCTTGCCACAAAACACGAACAAAAAGACTTCCGAGGTTTCTGGAAACAAACAAGGAGATTGAGTCCAAAAGCTGGTATCCCGGTGAGCATTGATGGCGAGTGTGAGCCTGTGAGGATTGCTAATCTGTTTAGGAACCATTTCAGGGTACAATCACCCGGTCAGTTAAGTAGAGGTGCTGATGCTGGGGTGGTGGACCCGAGTCGACCCTCGCAAGTACCACCTCGGATAACAACGAAGGAAATAACTAAAATTATAATGAATATGACTAAGGGTAAGTCTCCCGGTCATGACCACCTCAGCATTGAGCACTTTCAACACGCCGGTCCGCATTTACCTAGATTGCTAGCGCTCTTATATACCTTCTGTATCAGACATTCGTATCTGCCCGGGGCGTTAATGAGAACGGTCGTTGTCCCGATTTTAAAAAATAAAACAGGCGACGTATCGGATCGTAACAACTATCGGCCGATCTCCCTGGCAACCATAACTGCTAAGGTACTCGATGCAGTGCTCGAGCGACAGGTGAGTGATCATCTTAAATTAAGTGATGCTCAGTTCGGTTTTAGACCGATGTTATCTACCGAGTGTGCAATCCTGTCGCTAAAGCATGTGGTGGGATACTACACGGAGAAGAATACGCCTGTTTATGCAGTGTTTCTCGATCTTTCGAAGGCTTTCGACCTAGTCAGGTACGACTTGTTGTGGGGTAAGTTGAGGCAGACGGGCGTACCGGGACCTTACGTGGACTTGTTCTCCCATTGGTACGAGTATCAGACCAATCAGGTAAGATGGTCAAACACACTTTCGGAGGAGTACAGGTTGGAATGCGGGGTGAGGCAGGGGGGCTTAACCTCACCGGCGCTTTTCAACCTGTATATTAATGAGTTGATCGAGGCACTCGGTGAGGCACGTGTCGGCTGCTCGATTGATGGTCACTGTGTGAACAGCATCAGTTACGCTGACGACATGGTGCTGTTGAGCCCATCGATCGGTGCTCTCCGGCGGTTGTTGTCCATCTGTGAGAGGTACGCGGAATCTCACGGGCTCCGCTATAATGTTAAAAAAAGTGAACTGCTCGTCTTTAAGGCAGCAAAGACAAAACCGAGTTATGTGCCACCAGTGACGCTCGGAGGTACTCCACTGAAGAGGGTTACTGAGTTCAAATACCTTGGCCATATTGTAACTGAGCACCTTAAAGATGATGCAGATATTGAAAGGGAACGGAGAGCGTTGGCTGTCCGCTGCAGTATGCTGGCCCGCAGGTTCTACCGTTGTACCGCACAGGTTAAGGTAACCTTGTTCAAGGCGTTTTGCCAGTCCTTATATACCTGTACCCTGTGGGTTCGATATGCGCGGCGGGCATACAATGCTCTCCGAGTGCAATATAATAATGCTTTCAGGATGTTGTTGGGGCTCCCGCGGTACTGTAGCGCATCAGGTATGTTTACGGATGCTCACGTGGATGATTTTTCATCAATCATCCGCAAACGAACGGCCTCACTGATGCGTGGGGTTCGTGCGAGTACTAATAATATCCTGATGGTTATAGGTAATAAACCCGAATGTGCTGTTTTGAGACACTGGGTTCATATACATACCCATATACCAGGTGCCTCAAAGCAGCGCAGATTTATGAATTAAATGTTTAAATGTTTTAATTGCTAATTTTAATTTTAATTTTAATTTTACTAACATAGTTCTAAGTATTATTCAACTTACAACATATGGACTTAAGAGGGTCTGAATTAAATGAATTTTATTTTATTTTTATTTATTTTATTTTAATAATAAAAATGACTGAATGTTAAATATTGACGACTTTTCGAAACCATCCAATATCCGTGTTGGAATGAACTAAGTCGTTCTAAATAACCGAATGCATAATTGAAATCTGATTTAGCAAATAGCGATATTAGATATTATTCGTTATTATTATTATTTTGGAGGTAAATAATATTTTGAAAAGCCGTAGCCGGAAAAGATGGAGTGACCAAGTGTCTGAGTGTCTGGACATGAGACTGAGCCACGTACTTCACTGTGCCACTGACCGACATAAGTGGCTAAAAATTACAAAAAAAGGTCACAGGCGGGCGCATCACGATGCTCAGCAATGAGCGATCGACTGAGGGAGGGAGGAATATTTTGAGGATCTTCACAAAATTATATTTATAATAATGTTGTAATTATTGTACAATTATATTGTTGTCCTAAAATTATATTGTAAACCAATCTTGCAAATTTCATTAGCACGGTCTCTGACGTATTTCTTTGTAGTTTTCAAAGCTTCAGATTCTGTATTGATCTGGCCGCCGCAACAAGTTTCTTATGACTGCTCCGCGCTAAAAGTATTTAAATGAATTACCGTAGTTCTCTTGTATTAATTTTTTCCCCGCGCCTAATTTAATTTTGGGAAGGGATATTTTTGGAAACTTTAGCTAGCTACTACGGTAAGTAAAGCGGCTTCCTATAAATATATACCAAATCTATCGAGAAGCCTTTATGAGCTTTATTTTGAAGCAAAAGCGAATAAGACAACTATTGAGACTTTGTATCACGTCACTCATGTCTCTAAGTCTGAGTATGGGTGCTGCATTTACTTTGTGATAACTTTGAGCTCTTATGGTCAGACGGACCGGGGACTCGTCCGCCCAAATGTTCGTTCTGTTTCATAGATATTTTATGCTGATTGTTATGGACATGTTGTATGTTTTTAATACGCTTTTATTAGGTTCAGACGCATGTATATTAGGTTAGTAGTATGTAACGGAATCTTTGAACATGGTTTTGACCCCCTTCAAAACGTCGGATTAACTCGAAATTTGGTATACATAGGTCCGACGACAACTAAATTTTAAAAAAAATATTGAAAAAATTTAAATTCAACTAAAAAATGAAAATTAAATAATAGTTTAAAAAAACTAACAAAATAATGTTTTATAGAAAATCCAACTAAGAATAGAAAATTAATTTTAATAAATTTGAATTAAAAGTAGTGTAAGAAAAAACAATTTTATTGTAAAAAAACGTGGGGATGAAAAACCCTGTCCAGTTTTGTTGCTCTTCTTCAATATACAGACACACCATACTGTTTTATTATTTACTAGCGACTGGCCCTCGCTTCGCTTCGGAAACATTAAATTTTATTATTGATAGGCGAAGCCCGCCATGTTGCGCACGATACGACAATAACTGCGGGTGACGCCGCGGGGCAAAGCTAGTCTAAAAAAAGTTGGCTAGCCTAAGTTACTCCTTATATCATCAGCTAACTATTAGTGAAAGTCTCATCAAAATCGGTCCAGCCGTTCCGGAGATTAGCCAGAACAAACAGACAGACAGACAAAAATTGTAAAAAATGTTATTTTGGTGTATGTACCTGTATATGTATTCATATGCATGTAGTAAAAAGCGGTTATTTCAATACTACAAACAGACACTCTAATTTTATTTATATGTATAGATGAAAGTATTACTTATGCGAGTAAATTAATTCCAATTGCAGGTTAGCTATACAGACAGACAGAGTGCAGTTGTTTCATAATATCCGCTTCGGCTCCCAGCTGTCGCTGCTTGCATCGCTGCCTTCTCATTCAACTGTAATCTGAATTGTGCCTTGCCAGAGTTTTGTCTTGTATTTTCTCTATTAATTTAAAATGGACCAGAGAATATATTGTATTTTGTATATTTTCACATCGAGCAAATCTTCTTTATCGTTCCCTTACTGTTGACGATCGCGACCATGAGTGATTTTCCTTCATAGCATTCGTCATGAGTGGCGTGGACCAAAGGATAACCTAAAGGATAGGACGTCCGGTGCATTCGTATATAGCGATGCAACGGTGTTCGAATCCCGCAGGCGGGTACCAATTTTTCTAATGAAATACGTACTTAACAATTGTTCATGATTGACTTCCACGGTGAAGGAATAACATCGTGTAATAAAAATCAAACCCGCAAAATTATAATTTGCGTCATTACTGGAGTTAGGACCTCTTGTGAGTCCGCACGGGTAGGTACCACCGCCCCGCCTATTTCTGCCGTGAAGCAGTAATGCGTTTCGGTTTGAAGGGTGGGGCAGTCGTTGTAACTATACTGAGACCTTAGAACTTATATCTCAAGGTGTGTGGCGCGTTTACGTTGTAGATGTCTATGGGTTCCAGTAACCACTTAACACGAAGTACCAGATGGGCTGTGAGCTCGCCCACACATGTAGGCAATAAATTTTTTTAAAAAAAACCGCTATTAGACTACCACTAACCGCTCTCTTCATTAAATCTGACCATCTAAATGGCGTTAATCAAACTTAAAACTATTGTTAATTCTAACGCTTAATGGTTTCGAAATACTTCTAAGGTGTATTTGTCTAATACAATTGTCAGCTAACTAACAAAATGATCATGCTACAGTGATTTAGCCAACAGTCCACCGTACTGTCTTTTGTAGCTTCATAGATAAGTGATTGCTATTGAATTGCACCGCCGAGAATATCTTGGTCACAAGGCCCATAGATTGAATGTCCCCATCAACTTTTAAACACGAGTCAAAAAAATTCAATTATCATTTAAGGACTGCCTTTATTGGCCCTTTAAATAAAGACCTTATTAAGGAATTTCGCACCAAAAACTAGTTAAAACAATCTTATATGTATTTATTTACCTATTTCTATTTTATACCAACTGTTCACAAAACATACAATGTTGAAGTCACACTGTTCAAAATGCATGTTACTCGTAATATGTAATTTGAACACACAAAAGGCTTGAAGTCCTTGTTAGGTGCAGAAATGCGGCTGTGCTGCATCAAAACCTAGTAAGAGACATGCAATTGACCACTTTTAATTATTGCTTCTAGCAAGGGGGTGATGAAACATGCTTGGCAAAAAAAATATACCGAAATAAAGTTTTAGATTCAGAAATTCTTCGCATCACCACGATGTAGGTACTTGTCGAGGACAGTTTACTGGTGGTAGGACCTCTTGTGAGTCGGCACGGGTAAGTACTACCATCCTGCCTATTTCTGCCATGAAGCAGTAATGCGTTTCGGTTTGAAGGGTGGGGCAGCCGTTGTAACTATACTTGAGACCTTAGAACTTATGTCTCGAGGTGGGTGGCGCATTTACGTTATAGATGTCTATGGGCTCCAGTAACCACTTAACACCAACTAAGCAATAAAAAAAAAGTTTAGTGCATCTTTTTGATCAAGAGTAAATCCTCGGATTGCCGTCTGAATGAAACTTATTAAAATCCCTTGTCGCTCAAAAGCCTCGAACGAAAAAGAACTTACGGAGCCAAGCTGGAGACAAGGCGACGTGTTTCCTTTCCATCTTTTACCATTTTGGTTCACCATAGAACAATAGTAGCACGGCATGAGCTAAGACGCTTCCACCTCAAAGTACCTCAAAATAAGTAAGTATTTGTAGTCTTCAAATTCATACCAGACATAGAGAGACTAAGATATCATTAAATATGAATCATGACTTCACAACGTTCAAGTTTACTAGATTTCGATATAACTCAGCCACAATATACGGAATGCTAATTATAGTTACTGCAATAATAGTAGGCACTTGTTTCATTAATTTTCTCTTTCCCTGCTTCGCTGCCTTGTTAGACTGCACTCGGAATAGCTCCGGAGTGTATTTAACTAAGTTTTCGAATCCAAACTCTGAGCTATTTAGTCTTGGGAATGCAGTTAGTCAAATGACAATTGGTGTCTTCCGTAATTGGATGTTCTAGTTGGGCTTTGTATAATTTCGTGTTTTTTTTTTACTATTCTACTAGCTACTACTATTCTACTAACTATTATACTTTTTTACTATTTTACTATTCTACTAGCTTATATTGCACTAACTCACACCCCACCAATTATGAAGCATTCTGTGCTTAGACTTCGTATCGTGAATATCACCACCTACTTCGAGACACGGGATTCAAGTCATGTTTATATTGTATTACAGCTGTCCCACCCTGGAATCTGCAGCAGAAATATACAAAATTGTGGGCATTTTTGTGGTACATTTTTGGATATTAAATATCCAACAGCTGCAAACGCCATTTGAGGATCTAAGTGTGCTGGCATAAAAATCAAAGAAATCTACTTTCCTTATCCCATTTTAGGCGGGGTTGGCGCTCTTAGTTCTTTTGCGGTAAGAATTTTTATCCTGAACTATTTACACTGTCAAGTTTGGCCTCTTTAGATTTTTTTTAATCTTTTTTGGAACGAAGTTCCTTATCGCGCGTTGTGAAAGGGGGCTAGATGGAAAAAAATCTTACGAAAAGTTGTCACGACACTTTTTAGATCCGTCATTCTGACCAATCAACGTGTAGGAGCTTTTCGCGTGACATTGCTCGTATCCGATTGGTCCGCGTAATGAATACAGTTTCTCGAGATAGCGTTTCAACAATAGTAATTTAGTTCATAGTATTGTTTTTTTCTTCTTCATAATGCCCTAATTTATTATCATAACTTAAAAAAAAATTACAATTCCTTCACTAATTAATCGAAAGGAACTTCGTTCCATCCGGGTGTCCCTTGACACCTCTGAAGTTTTTTTTTTTTATCTTTAGATGTTTGAGTCATATTTGTCATATTTGTCCGCCATACACCAAGGAACGGCCTCTACCATGCCGTTTTACATCATCAATTCTAGTACCCCGTGAAAAATTCAGCCTGACAAAGTCCCTTTATTACGGAATAAGAAAGAAAATAGAAGAGATGATTATGGGATTCCACTCTTCTGGAGATACTAACATATCATGATCACCATTCGTCTGTGGACTGTGATGATTTTCTTATTTGACATCTATTACTAGGTACCACAATCCTATTTGTGGCGAAGAAATCACGCGTTTCGGTTTAAATGGTAAGACTGCTGTTATTACAATACACGTCAGATTTTAATCCCCCTTCCTGTGTTCAATAGCCGCAACCTTATACAGTTGATTTAAATGATGTTCGATAGTTACATAATACCAATGAGTGCTGACTTCAATTCAGCATCATCATCATTCTCCTGTTCTCCCAGTCACCTGGAGTCGGTTCAAAACATGTTTTCTTCTTTACTCCTCTATCGTATACCATTTCTTGGGTCACTCCCCTCTTACACAAATCGTCTTTTACGCAATTCGTCATTTTTTCTTAGGTCCCTTCCTCTAAAGCCTTCCACATTCATAGTTAAAATTTTCATAATAACCTCATTGTCATTTCGTCTCATCACATGTCCATACCATCCCAAACAAGCACTGTTGAGTTCAATTATGGTAAGAAAATTGATGCCACTTGATGGTTTGGTTTGATCACTTTGAGAACATTTGAGAACTTTTAAGGCCGTTGAAGTAGATGTAAAATTACATTCATTACTACAAACCAACCGAGCGATAAAGCGTTAATTTACATAATAAAATGAAGTGCTAACTGCTAAATTAATACGACCTTAATTAGGATAATATGATTTAGGCTCAAGATGTCTACTACTTAAGACAGAGCGTGTTGCCTACAAAATGAGATTGGCTTCGTTCAAAAAATCTTAAGTAATAGGGCGTCGCAGTTATATTTTATTATTTACTCGTGATATCATTTTACTATGACCAATTGCATGAAAATGATGTGGATAAAGTTATTAGTGGTAGGACGTCTAACTGAAAAGCATTACTGTTTTACGGCAGAAATAATCAGGGTGATGGTAACTACCCATGCGAGCTACCGCCGGTCTATTTCAAGCACAAAGTCCTTGTTTATAGTCTGTCCATTACACATTAAGCTTCAAGACCTTATGTCCACGTTGGGTGGCGTCGTTAACGTGACATCTACGGCCTTGGTAGCGCTGGATGGGTTGTGAGCTTTTTCATCTGTCTTATAGTTCTGCTTCGAAAAGGGTGAAAATTTGCAGTCCTAAACCTATTTAATTGCGATCCGTATGCGAATTAGACAGATCAAATTTTCGTGAAACTTCCAATTTAGAAAACATATTTTTTTATTTTTTAATAATGTAGCAATAAAACTAAAAGCAATTCTTCCATATGAAGCGAGGGGAGTTCATAAAATAAGTCATTCGAAGCGGATCCTGTCATCTGTTGAGGAAATTGCGAATGCCGACATCTTGCGAAGCCGTTTGTTATTCCGATTCCATCAGGCCGTGCTTAAATAACGAGGCTTTACTGTTGATGCGGAACTCTTGGAGCAGGTTCTTTAACGAGCGTTCTAACTTTTTTACTAGTTTTGGAAGTGGCCGCGTGTCTTCTGATTGAGCCGTGCCGAATGAATATTGTTAGTATTGGCCCGATGCGTTTAGGCCCGGATTTATAATTATGTCGGTTGGTTAGTATTTTAACCACTTTTTTTTACCTGTGCTGGTAGTGAGAATGGCTTGGCTTTTGTTTATCACACAATCCGAGTGTGAACTGTTCGAAATAAAAAAAAATCTATGCGTGACGAGCTTCGCAGCTTCGTCCGTGTTAACTTTTTAATGTAGGATGGTTAAAATACTTCGCATTTTCACGAGATTAGAATTCCCTTATCGAGGTAAAATTACGAAACAGTTAAAACGCACTTCCGTATTTGCTATGGGACATAAGCTGGGAGTTCCCCGACCATGTCATTTACTATTATTAAAAGTATATTTGTGCAAAATATCATTTAAATCCATTCTTCCATTTTAGCATGATTGAGTAACAAAGATCCAAACATTAATTTCGAACTATAGATTTATTAGGCAAATGAGTACATTTGGGAAAAAATTAAAAAAATCGCAAACCATTTCGAACTTTAACCTTTTGCTCTACAGACGGTAATTAAAAGCATTTGTATGAGTACACCGACCACAATAATAGATTCACTGAAAAAGCATTGTCATGTAAAATTGCTCAACAAGAACTCAATTATTTTTTTCCTAGAACGAAATGACACAGCGTCGTGAGTCACGTCCAAAAATTATTCTTCTAAGAAATTTAGATTAAAAAATTTAGAGGTCTTTAATGTTATGAAACAAAGCCGCTCAATTCACTGGAAATCTTC
Source organism: Bombyx mori (assembly GCF_030269925.1). Taxonomy (NCBI): domain Eukaryota; kingdom Metazoa; phylum Arthropoda; class Insecta; order Lepidoptera; family Bombycidae; genus Bombyx; species Bombyx mori. Next base: position 13,297,662 of record NC_085131.1, on the reverse strand, counting down.
GCGCTCATTATAATTAATAGCTTTAAATATTCACACGCATTCAGCTTGCGCGTTCCCATAAGTTTTGAATGGTATTAATTTAATTGCCATAAGATCTTGTTACATTTAAGGATGTCCTGATTTTCGTGCCACAATTCACTGGTGGTAGGACCTCTTGTGAGTCCGCACGGGTAGGTACCACCACCCTGCCTATTTCTGCCGTGAAGCAGTAAAGTGGTTACTGGAGGCCATAGACATCTACAACGTAAATGCGCCTCCCACCTTGAGATATAAGTTCTAAGGTCTCAAGTATAGTCAAGTATAAACGAGATTCAAACCAGAACAATATTATCACAGACCTATCAGCAGTGGTTCGTCCAGAATCTCCGTATTGCAGTTCCGGATACTTTGTCATATCTATTGACACAGACAATCACTGAATATGGGTGAACCGTGAACTCATTTGCCTATTTAAGCCAAGTAAAACACACCCCGAAATAAAGTGGTACATATAAGG